>NW_027362762.1:367990239-368612511 GCF_046119375.1 Phyllobates terribilis | reverse complement strand
CGCCGGAGCGGTGAGCAAGGCAGAGCAGAGGGGACAGGGCTCTGTTCACACGGAACAGACTGGAAGGGAAGTACAGCGACAACGAGTAGGAGTTAGGTGCATGTTCAGACTCTGCAAAAAAAAGGGAAGGTACGGGCATAGAGAGAAACAGGAAACAGGCTAAGAGAGTGTTCAGACAGGAACTGAGTGTTCAGACAGAAACTGACACTGCAGCAAGATACAGGAGCGAGTCTGCGTATGCGGCCCCCAGAAAAGGCGGAACGAACAAGCTAGGAGCGTGTTCAAACTGGCCTGGAAATATAGCCTCCAGGAAGGCGGACAGGCAGGCAAGAAAACACAGACAACAGGTCTAGGTATGAGGGCCCCCAGAAGGCGGGACGAACAGGCTAGGATACAGTTCAGACAGGAACCGCTACTGAAGGAGATACAGGAGCCAGTCTGGGAATACAGTCCCCAGAGTGGTGGAAACAGACAAGAACAGAACAGGACCTGGCACATTCAGAGTCAAGAGCCACACTGAATGAAAGCGTTGCTCAGGCATCAGCTACCAGGTGAAGCTGGTTTAAATATCCAGTGACTGACAGCAATAGGCTGAGGACGCATTAGGGTTGTGCCCACAGCAGTTACAAGAAACAGTAAGTGACCGGGCCGCCGCCCTAAGCAGTCAGAACAGAGACAAACAGACAGCATGGAAAGAAGCCAGGCTAGCAGATTGGACTGATGAACAAGTTTGCGATCTTGCATAGTAGGAGATGGTACCCTATGCAAGACCGCCACCAGGTATGTTACATGGTCCTTATAAAAATGAAATACGTGGAGCTAAAACAACATTTTAGTGGTAAAAATATAATTATTCTTTCTTTACCGCCCAATAGTATAAAATTCTGTGAAGCAAATATGGTATCAACATGATCACTCTACCACTAGATGAATTTATTGGGGGTGTAGATTGTAAAATGGGTTCACTTATGGAAGGGCTCTGCTGTTCTGGCACGTCAGGGGCTCTGCCAATGTGACATGGCACCCTCAAACAATTCCAGCAAAATCTGATCTCCAATATGGTGCTTCTTCCCTTCTGAGGTTTGCACTGTGTGTCAAAAGCAGTTTTTGATGACATATGGGGTATTAGCGCACTGAAGAGAAATTGTGTAACAAATTGTACTGTCCATTTTCTCCTATTATCCCTTTTGAAAATTAAAAACTTATGGCATCTGCAATAGATATTCCTGCCAAAATTGAGCACCAGAAATCAGTTGGCACTCATTCCCTTCCGAGCCCTGCTGCATTCCTTAGCAGTAGTTTTCCACCACATATTGGGTATCTGCGTACTCAGGAGAAATTGCTCAACAAATTTTATGGTCCATTTTTTCCTGCAACCCTTGTTAAAATTAAAAATTTGGGGCAAAACTAACAATTTTACCGAAAAATGTATATTTTCAGCTTCACAGCTCAACATTATAAAATTCTCTGAAGCACCTGTAAGTTCAAGGTGCTCATGGCACGTCTAGATAAGTTCTCTGATGAATGCAGTTTCCAAAATGGGGTCACTTGTTTTGGGTATCCACTGTTTAGGCACATCAGGGGTTCTGCAAATACGACATGGCATCCGCTATCTATTAAAGCAAATTTTTTACTCCAAAAGTCAAATGGTGCTCCTTCTCTTCCGAGCCATGCCATGCACCCAAACAGTAGTTTTCCACTACATATGAGGTATTAGTGTACTCAGGAGAAATTACACAGCACATTTTGGGGTCCATTTTCTCCTGTTACTGAAAAATTTGGGGCAAAACCAACATTTTTGCAGAAAAAATATGTATTTCATTTTCACGGCTTAACATTATAAAATTCTGCGAAGCACCTGTGGCTTCAAGGTGCTCACCACCCCTCTAGATAAATTCCTTGAAGAGTGTAGTTGTCAAAACGACATCTCTTGTGGGTGTTTTCCATTGTTTAGACACATCACTGGCTCTGCAAACACGATATGGTGTCCCCTATCGATTCCAGCCAATTTTGCGTTCCAAAAGTCAAATGGTGCTCCTTCCCTTCCAAGCCATGCCATGCCTCTATACAGTAGTTTTCCACCACATATGGGGTATCGGCATACCCAGGAGAAATTGAACAACAAATTTGTGATTCATTTTCTCCGGGTAAGGGTACAAGGAGAAAATTGAAAGCTTCTCATGTTTTCCTTCCCCATTGACTTAATTCCTGGAAAGCACCAGAAAGGTTAATTTACTTATTGAATGTGGTTCTGAGCATTTTGAGACCCTCAAAGTCACTTTAAATTTGATGTGCTTCTTTAAAAATTGGTTTTGTAAATATTGCTGGAAAATTGAGTAATTGCTGATCAACTTTTAACCCTTTTAACAGCCTAACAAAAATTAATTATGTTTAAGAAACTATACTTATGTAGACATGTGGTAAATGTCATAAATTAACTATTTTTTGTGATATACAGTACAGACCAAAAGTTTGGACACACCTTCTCATTTAAAGATTTTTCTGTATTTTCATGACTATGAAAATTGTGCATTCACACTGAAGGCATCAAAACTATGAATTAACACATGTGGAATTATATACTTAGCAAAAAAGTGTGAAACAACTGAGAATATGTCTTATATTCCAGGTTCTTCAAAGTAGCCACCTTTTGCTTTGATGGCTGCTTTGCACACTCTTGGCATTCTCTTGATGAGCTTCAAGAGGTAGTCGCTGGAAATGGTTTTCACTTCACAGGTGTGCCCTGCCAGGTTTAATAAGTGGGATTTCTTGCCTTATAAATGGGGTTGGGACCATCAGTTGTGTTGTGCAGAAGTCAGGTGGATACACAGCTGATAGTCCTACTGAATAGACTGTTAGAATTTGTATTATAGCAAGAAAAAAGCAGCTAAGTAAAGAAAAACGAGTGGCCATCATTACTTTAAGAAATGAAGGTCAGTCAGTGCGAAAAATTGGGCAAACTTTGAAAGTATCCCCAAGTGCAGTTGCAAAAACCATCAAGCGCTACAAAGTAACTGGCTCACATGTGGACCGCCCCAGGAAAGGAAGACCAAGAGTCACCTCTGCTTCTGAGAATAAGTTTATCCAAGTCACCAGCCTCAGAAATTGCAGGTTAACAGCAGCTCAGATTAGAGACCAGGTCAATGCCACACAGAGTTCTAGCAGCAGACACCAGGCCTTCATGGTAAAATAGCTGCTAGGAAACCACTGCTAAGGATAGGCAACAAGCAGAAGAGACTTTTTTGGGCTAAAGAACACAAGGAATGGACATTAGACCAGTGGAAATCTGTGCTTTGGTCTGATGAGTCCAAATTTGAGATCTTTGGTTCCTACCACCGTGTCTTTATGCGACGCAGAAAAGGTGAACGGATGGACTCTACATGCCTGGTTACCACTGTGAAGCATGGAGGAGGAGATGTGATGGTGTGGGGGTGCTTTGCTGGTGACACTGTTGGGGATTTATTCAAAATTGAAGGCTTACTGAACAAGCATGGCTCCCACAGCATCTTGCAGTGGCATGATATTCCATCCGGTTTGCGTTTAGTTGGACCATCATTTATTTTTCAACAGGACAATGACGCCAAACACACATCTAGGCTGTGTAAGGGCTATTTTACCAAGAAGGAGAGTGATGGGGTGCTATGCCAGATGATCTGGCCTCCACAGTCACCAGACCTGAACTCAATCGAGATGGTTTGGGGTGAACTGGAATGCAGAATGAAGGCAAAAGGGCCAACAGGTGCTAAGGATCTCTGGGAACTCCTTCAAGATTGTTGGAAGACCATTTCTGGTGACGATCTCTTGAAGCTCATCAAGAGAATGCCAAGAGTGTGCAAAGCAGTCATCAAAACAAAAGGTGGCTACTTTGAAGAACCTAGAATATAAGACATATTTTCAGTTGTTTCACACTTTTTAATTAAGTATATAATTCCACATGTGTTGATTCATAGTTTGATGCCTTCAGTGTGAATGTACAATTTTCATAGCCTTGAAAATACTGAAAAATCTTTAAATGAGAAGGTGCGTCCAAACTTTTGGTCTGTACTGTAACTCTCTGGTTTAAGGGCATAGAAATTAAAAGTTTGAAATTTGCAAAATTTTCTACATTTTCACCAAAATTTTCATATTTTCACAAATAAAAAAAAATCAGACTAAATTTACCATTAACATAAGTACAATGTTTTGTGAAAAAAGAATCTCAGAATCATTGGGATACGTTGGAGCATTCCAGAGTTATTACCAGTAATAAAGTGACACTGGTCAGAATTGTAAAATTTGGCCTGATCAGGAAGGTGAAAACAGGCTCAGGTGTGAAGAGGTTAAATATGATGATTATTTTTATTACTTCATGTGGCCGATATGTTAAAAAAGGGGTTCTACAGTTTCAAACAACCCTGTCCCCCGGTTGCAGTTTGTTTTTGAAAAAGCAAACTTTGCTTGACTTACCTTCCCCCATGTCCAGTGCTGAATCTGTGCCTCTGCTCCTGTTATTGTCTGCAGTGTTGATGTCGACATGACAGCACTGCAGTCAATACCTTAGCTCAGTGACTCAGAGGCCATTCAGAGGCACAGAGCTCGGTTATTTGGCTATAGTGCTGTCATTGCTGTAGATAATAACAGACACCAGGAACAGTATCGGAGACTAAATGCTGGACCCAAGGAGAGGGAGTAGAGCTCCGTTTGTTATTTTAAAGAAAACTACAGCCCAAACTGGAAAAATCCTTTAATTGATTATTTTTGAGCCAAAATATTGAGAAATGTAAATGAAAAAAAAAGAAAATACAGTCAATAAATAAAAAAACATTACAAATTAAAGAAAAGATTATGTTTATAATAAATGCTATTATTCTTATTTAATCCAAACTCAGAGCTCTTAGTGCGAAAGTAAGGCTACTCTCATTTAATTTTCTAAATGTACATGGGACATATACTGTATGCTTTTATACAGGCTATGAGAGTTCCTCCTGATTGGCTGCTTTATTCCATGTGACATGATAGCTGCAAAGCATTATGGTGAAGACTGCCTGGCCGCACCAAACGTCATGTGATCCTTCTCTGGCTGATGGAATCTTTTACAATTTCAGTGAATTGTTAAAAATTTTACACAAATTTGATGTGCATATCTAATTAATTTGCTCATCTCTATGGATGACATAAGCAAAAGCAGCAGTGTGTGAGTACGCAAGCCTTCCTAAAGCTGAGAAATGTTGCTGTTTTCCAAACTTGCTCCACAAATAAGTAGTCATTGATTATGTTAGCAGTGCCTTGGACTTCTTTGCATTTCTGATATATTTGTCATAGAAATCCGTATCAATAAATGTACTGAATACAATATGTTATGTTTTATTTTGCAGCATGCTAATGTATTGCAAACTATTGGCAACCACTCTGTTAAATATAGTTGAAAAAATAAATACTAACAAATCCCTGACAGACCTAATGCAAGAAGACACTTTGGGCCATTGATCCAATCCATATTAGGCTATGGATAATTCTGGCATATACTTTAGAGGTTTTTCTTGGATCATTTACCAGACTTCCCTCTAAACATGGTGTGAACCTACCCCTACTCTGATAGGGATGGAATACTCTTGTGTAGGTGAACAAATTCATGGGTGTTTAGAAAAAAGTGTAAGAATATTAGCTGCTAAAGCAAGAAAACCCTAAACAATAAAGAAAAAATTCAGATGACTGATCTCAAATCAGAGTTTAGGTCCAATCACATCTGATCTCTGAACAGGCTGTGCTGTTTTTTTCTTGTTTTTTTTAAAGACATCTAGAGACAGATAGATAGATAGATAGATAGATAGATAGATAGATAGATCGATCGATCGATCGATCGATAGATAGATAGATAGATGTAATTTTTTAAACATTAGAATATGACCTCTATAATACTTTATATTTCTCATGGCTGTCGCTTCGGACAAAATTGGTAATTGCATTGAATATTTTTTATTGATAACATTTTATCATTGAAGATTAATAGATAAATTAGGGCTTTATCAGACTAATTAATTTTAAGAATGAACTGTCCAGTTAGGACAACCTCTTTAATGCATTGAGTTAATATTCATGTAAACATTATAGCCAGCCTGAGTAAGCATGGACCATACAATAGTGTCAGATAACAAATTTTTGAGTCACTCTTTTTTGCACACATACTGTACCTGTTTACATATTAGGTCCCATTGCTCATTCAGATTTTCTAAATCCCTCTTGAGTTTTGGTTGATAGGTACGTTCAGCTTTGCTGATTAGTTTCTGTCCAACATCATTGACACTATTCACACTAGGCTGAATTGTTTGGATGTCGTTTACCAATGCCTTAAAAAAAAGTACTTTATTAAAAAAAGGAAAACATTTGAAACATGCTGTATACTGTTATTACATTTATGGAACAAGTTATATAGAAGTCTACTAGGATACAGTTAATAAAAAAAAAATCAGTCCATGATAATTTTCAGTTGAACAATAACTTGATGTCTCATGTACTTACATTACACTGTTCTAGTTGCTTTTCGAGTGCTTCTGAATCTCCAAGTGCTGGCCAATCTTCATTGAGGAAAATATTAACTTCTGCCATCCACTTATTCAAAGTCTTGAGATCAATCTAAAAAAACAAAAATATACAAAATTAATCTATTATTATGTCCCTGTGGGCAGGGCTCACACTGGAGAATAAGGGTCACAGGGACAGAGTCATGAAAACTACACACCGTGATGTTCTAATACGTTATCCTTAAGTGTGTATTTTTCTTTTTGATTCCTCCATTATGACCAAACCTGTATATATTGTGTCCCGATGCATAAGCGAAATATTGATCACTTGGGAATGTGATTGTTATCTTATATGACCTGATATCCTTTTTGTAGCCTCTACTCATTATGGTAGGTACATATCACTATCAAAACAGAGAGCCATAAAGTGGTGGACTAACCAATGCCTTGACAAGAGTATAGGATCTTGAGGAGGTTATTATACCTACTATTGGACAACTTTTCTGTATATTGTATTGTACTTCCTGCACTTTAAGTCCATTCAGACTTTTTTAGTGATAATAATTTATTTTAAGTTGGTAATAAAGGTTACATTTTATTTTCACCACTGTTTGTTATTTCACATATTGATTTTCAGTGGTTCTACATACAGGTACATCTCACTAAATTAGAATATCATCAAAAAGTTAATTTATTTCAGTTCTTCAATACAAAAAGTGTAACTCATATATTATATAGAGTCATTACAAACAGAGTGATCTATTTCAAATGTTTATTTCTGTTAATGTTGATGAATATGGCTTACAGCCAATGAAAACACAAAAGTCATTATCTCAGTAAATTAAAATGATTAACAAAAACACCTGGAAAGGCTTCCGAAGTGTTTAAAAAGGTCCCTTAGTCTGTTTCTGTAGGCTCCACAATCATGGGGAAGACTGCAGACTTGACAGATGTCCAGAAGGCAGTCATTGACACACTCCACAAGGTCCCAGAGTTCCCATTTTCATTTGGAAATCAAGGTTCCAGAGTCTTGAGGAAGAGTGGAGAGGCACACAATCCAAGCTGCTTGAGGTCTAGAGTGAAGTTTCCACAATCAGTGATGGTTTGGGGAGCCATGTCCTCTGCTGGTGTAGGTCCACTGTATTTTATCAAGACCAAAGTCAGCGTAGCCGTCTACCAGGAAATTTTAAAGCACTTCATGCTTCCCTCTGACGACTAGCTTTTTGGAGATGGAAATTTCATTCTTCAGCCGGACTTGGAACCTGTCCACACTGCCAAAAGTACCAATACCTGGTTTAAAAAAAACAGTATCACTCACTGTGCATGATTGGCCAGCAAACTCGCATGACCTTAACCCCATAGAAAATCTATGGGGTATTGTTTAGAGGAAGTTGAGAGACGCCAGACCCAACAATGCAGACGAGCTAAAGGCTGCTATCAAAGCAACCTGATCTTCCATAACACCTCAGCAATGCCACAGGCTGACTGCATCCATGCCAATCTGCATTGATGCAAAAGGAGCCCCGCCAAGTATTGAGTCCATTTACTGAACATACATTTCAGTAGGCCAACATTTCGAATTTTAAAATCATTTTTCAAGCTGTTGTTGTAAAGCATTCTTATGTACTAAGATAATGACTTTTGTGTTTTCATTGGCTGTAAGACATAATAATCAACATTAACAGAAATAAACACTTGAAATAGATCACTCTGTTTGTAATGACTCATATATGAGTTTCACTTTTTGTATTGAAAAACTGAAATAAATTAACTTTTTGATGATATTCTAATTTAGTGAGATGCACCTGTATATACCCAATTGCTGTATCGTAAAAAAATATCTAGCATGATTCTTCAGATCAGTACAATTACAGCAATACAGAACTAGCATAAATTAAAGTAGTTAAAAAAATTCAGAAATTTAAAAAAAAAATTTGTTTATGCCACCATTTTCTGAGAGAAGTAACATTTTTATTTTTTCATCGATGGAGCTGTGTGTATTTTGCATTGCAAGCAAAAGTTTTTATTGGTTCTGTTTTGGAGTACATGCAATGTTTTAATCACTTTTTATAGTATTTTAGAGAGGTGCTGTGACCAGTAAAAAACTTAATTCTTGTGTTTCATTTTTTTTTATTTTTTACAGTGTTTACTGTACGGATTATTTTATTTTATATCTTGAAAGACCGGCCTTTATAAATGCGCAATAATAAATATGATTTTTTTTATTTTCCTTGCTTTTAGTGGGGGAAAAATGGGGATGAGTCAATTTTTTTTATATTTGTTGATATTTTTAAAATCATTGTTTTTATTTTTTACTCTATTTTTTACTCCCTTTAGGAATTTGATGCTGTGATCATTTGATCACTTGTTCTATATACTGTAACACCACTGTTTGGTAGTATATGGTATTAATCACATTCTCCTATAAAACTCAGTCAGTGACTGCGCTACACAGGAATATCAACATGCAAGCCATGGAAGGCTTCAGCAGGCACCTGGCTGCATTGTTTCTTCCCAACCATATTGCTAGGGGGCTGGCAATAAGAGCCATTGTGAGCACCAGCAACAGTTCCATTTAAATGCCACTGTCAGAGATTGACACCATCTAAATGATTAAGAGCAGCAATCAGAACTTAGCTCTGGTTGCTTCTGCTTAAGACATATGACACTGCATTCTAAGCAAGAGTAGAAAGCTCAGCCATCTCCATATTTGGGGACTCCAGCATGTATGTACTGGTACATCCATTTGCACTAAAAGGTTAATGAGGTTGACAGGTGGTATTAGTATATAAATCATTCTAGAAATCACAGGTAATCTAACATTTTGCATGAGAGAGATTGACAAGTTTCAGAAATATGCATATGTATTTGTAGGGAGACAAGACACTGTAGAACCAGAACAGCATGGAGGCGTGGCAAAGGGGATAAGTTTGATCAGGACTTTGGGGACAGCGTTGTAAGGGAAACGAGCTGAGGAGAAAAACAGAACGTGTGCAAGCTCTGAGGTGATTCTGACGCTGAAGAGAGAGACAAGAGGAGCAACAGCAGCGTCCGGAGCTCCTGTTAGGAAGAGAGGTGCCGCTTATCCGCCCAGCCCAGACGTCGACTGTCAAGCCCCGAAGACCCAAGTGACGCCAGTCAAGGTTCCTCACCCAGGTGATGTCAGTCGACAGAACGGGAAGAGGTTGCAGAGGCATGGTTCTCGATGTGTGCGCCAGTAACTGGACATCGCAGAAGCTCCGGAGATGTCAGATCAAAGATTCACAGTCAGCTTGGCGACCAGGAAGAATGCGCGAGACGGGTGGTTACTAGTGATGAGCGAGCGCTAAAATGCTCGGGTACTCGTTGCTCAGGTCGAGCAGATTGGAATACTCGGGTGCTCGACCCGAGCAATGAGCCCAATGTAAGTCTATGGGAAACTCGAGCATTTTTCAGGCGGCTCCCCCCCGGCGGTCTGCAGAGGGCCTAAACATTGCCCAAATCGATGGGAACAGTGCTCAAATGACATGGGGACAGGATGGAGAAGACCCCTGAAGCATTTCTGACTCCCAGGTCACTGCTGTCAACAACATTGTCAGAGGTATTACGCCACTTTTACGGACTCACAATAAAACATACCAAAACGAAACCAAAATGGATTTTCCTGGGAAATATTTTAAGAAACATCCTTTCCATGACATGTACAATGTATATAAAGCAAAATAAATAACCAAAAACAAAAATACTCCTCCACACCTTGGGCTATGTTCACATGTAGCGTTTTTGATGCGTTTTTGCACTTTTGCATTGCTTTGAACAAAGACAAATGCATTCACTGAGAAATGTCATTGCAACATTTTACAACCTTAGCTGGCCATGTGGTGCGTGACACATCATCGGACACATGCATACAGTGCTGAAAAGACATGGGAACAGCATGGGGAAGACCTCTAGAAGCATTTCTGACTCCCAGGTCACTGCCTAAAAGTGTGCCCATCATAAGTGATCCTTGGCGCATGCAAAGATGCCTCCCGCCATGCACCTGTCGTTGCAGACTTGCAACAATCACCGTTCACGTCCTTGTCCCAGTGCAGGGTTCAGTTGTCCCTACCCCATTCCTTGGAATGCAAGTGCAAGTATGCAGCCAGCCACCCACCCACCCACAGGCTGCAATACTATACTGCCAAATTTTGGACAGCTGCTTGCACTTGAAATGTGGCCTTTTAGGCTCGTGGAGGCGGAAGCTTTTCATAACCTCATGCAGGCGGCGGCCAGGTGTCCATACTCGGTCCCCAGCCGCCACTGTTTCTCCCGGTGTCGCCTCCGCCTTCCACTTACTGGTAAGGACCGCCTAACCACAAACACATGGACAGATGAATGTGGCCAGGGATGGTACAGAGCCAGTCCACAACTTTTTTTGCTGAGAGTTGTATTTAGCTCGGTGAAAGGACTGGCATAGAGGGAAACCGTATCTACCCTGGGTGTCATTTCTCCCAGGAAGTTCTCTAATGCAGCTTGTTGCAGAAGCAATGGCAGCCCATCCAACATCAACTCGCACTTGTCGGTGGTGCTTTGACACACACACATCTTTCTTTGCGCACTTAATTTCATGAATACAGAGTTGGACAATAGCCTGATCTGCAATGCGGTTTAAGAAATAACATGCATTAGCATGTCCGATCCACATTAAAAAGGTAACCATAGAGTGTCCGGGAACATTCCGCCACACTTTTCTTAGCCAGGGCTGCTTCTCGGCAGGGTAGCACGGGCCCACCAGAGAACCGGAGACTCCTATGGAGGACCCTGACTTCTCCTTCGGGAGAGTTCATAGTGCCGAGATGAAGCCATGATGATGATAGAGGCCACCATCTGCTTAGTTTTCTGTTACTTGGAATGCAAGTGCAAGTATGCAGCCAGCCACCCACCCACCCACAGGCTGCAACACTAAACTGCCAGATATCTGGGCAGCTGCTTGCACTTGAAATATGGCTTTTTAAGCTCGTGGAGGTGGAAGCTTTTCACAACCTCATGCCGGCGGCGGCCGTGTGTCCATACTCTGTCCCCAGCCGCCACTATTTCACCCAGTATCGTCTCCGCCTTCCACAAGCACGGGTCCCACAACATTACCTGTGCTCTCCCTAGTGCACTTACTCGAAAGGACCGCCTAACCACAAACACATGGACAGGTGAATGTGGCCAGGGACGGTACGGAGCCAGTCCACAACTTTATTTACTGAGAGTTGTATTTAGCTCGGTGAAAGGACTGGCATAGAGGGAAACCGTATCTACTCCGGCTGTCATTTCTCCGTCACCAGGTTCCGCCCATTGTCACACTTGACCATACCTGGCTGTATGTTCAGCGGTGAGAGCCACAGATAAGGCTGCTGTGTTACAGCTTTCAACAACTCTGCAGCGCTGGGCGGTTTGTCAATTAAGCATTAAGCATATTATCTTCAGCACAGCCTGTTGCCGCTTGGCCAAGGCAGTGCTGCAGTGCTGTCAGCTTGTGACTGATGTGGTCATTTCGGAGATGGAGGAGGAGGTGCATGAGCTGAACAATGTGATTACATTGAGGTTAAATTGGTGTCGCTGTTTTTTATACTAAAGAAAGATCCTATTGTTTTGGTTTTTTTACGTTATTTTTAAAGACAAATGCATTCACCGGAAATGTCATTTTAACATTTTACAACCTTATCAGGCAATGCGGTGTGTGACACATCATCAAACACATCCTGCTTTATTTATGATGGAGGGACTCTGAAAGTCATAAAGCCTATTTTTATAGGGACATCAGATGGCTCTTACTATTCTTAAAAGGCCAGCAGTCGGCCCTCGCTATTGTTAGAGAGCCATAAGCCAGCTATGCTTTGTTGTTCCCATTATTAGCAAGTGGGTCTCCTATACTGTTATTGCATATCCAATGACTGCAAGGGCTGCCAAAAATTTGGACGCAACCCAATACCCCTTTGAAGAGACATAGAGGAGGGTCTCAGTAAAAAAAATGTTCCCATTATAAAGGAGCGGGTCTCCTATAGTGGTAATGCCCATGATGTGACTGCAACGGCTGCCAAAATTTGGCAAAAACCACACTAAGAATTTAAGGACACACAGAGCAGGGCCACAGTAACAAGTACGACATGTTCGCATTAGAAAGGAAAGAGTCTGCTATACAGTTATAGGCTTTGCAGTGAGTCCAACGGCTGACCAATTTTAGGAAAAACCCCACTAAGAATTTAAAGACACATAGAGAAGGGCCACAGTAACAAGGTACGACATGTTCCAATTAGAAATGAGAGGGTCTGCTATACAGTTATAGGGTATGCAGTGAGTCCAACGGCTGACCAATTTTAGGAAAAACTGCACTAAGAATTTAAAGACACACAGAGCAGGGCCATAGTAACAAGGTACGACACGTTCCCATTAGAAAGGAGAGGGTCTGCTATACAGTTATAGGGTATGCAGTGAGTCCAACGGCTGACCAATTTTAGGAAAAACCCCATTAAGAATTTAAAGACACACAGAGCAGGGCCACAGTAACAAGTATGACATGTTCCCATTAGAAAGGAGAGAGTCTGATATACAGTAGTGTTGAGCCACCCCCGTAGTGTTCGAGTTCGGTTCGGTTCGTCGAACACCCGTATGTTCGCCGAACTGTTCATCAAACTGTTCGTCGAACACCGTCGAACACCATTAAAACCAATGGCAGGCAAACAAAAACACATAGAAACACATAGAAAACACATAGAAAACACTTCAAAATGTGTCCAAAAGCTGACAAACTGCTCAGAAGACACAACTAACACATGGAAAAGTGACAAGTACATATAGTCATGCGAAAAGAAAAGAGGTGGAGGAGTAAAAGGAGAGGGAGACACAGATATAGGCATGTCATGCCCTTCTAAAACCAAAAAAGTGCGAAGCCGACACGGCCAGTACCTTCCTGCCCGTGCGACCTCCGTGTCGCCGGGTTTGTGCCAGAGCCGCGGTGGACCCTGACGGCCAGCCCCCCTCTCCCAATACTGATGCCTTTCCGCTGGTGGGTCAAGCCCCCCCCGCGGTGGGGGGGAGTAACATCTGCAGAAGAAAGACCATCTTCCAAACTAAGATGTCTACTTCTTTCGTGGACAATGTAATATTATCCCTTTCTTACGGACACGTCAATTAGAGATGAGCGTTGTTCTACTCGAACTGTTCGCCAATCTCAAATTCGAGCTGTTTTGGGCGGTGTTCGAGCCATTCGGCGAACACGAACAATTTGAGAAAAATTCGGCTGTTCGAGGTTATGTTCGATAACTGTTCGTGCACCAAAATCATAACTGGATTTTTTCTCAGTAATGATGAAAATTAATGTTAATACGCAGTTTGAGTGTACAGCGGGGTGGGGGGAGGGGCAGGGGATGGATCTCTGCAGGAACAATGAAGATCTCCATTTTTTTTTCTCTTTCCCGCATTTGCAGTGGGGAGGTGCAATCTGTCAGCCTATCAGCAGCGCACACACGGAGCGAAGTGCTTTTTTTCACACAAGCAAGGGCATGTGTCATTGGCAGTGTATGTCACATGTCCTTGCCCTATAAGACCAAGCCATTTTCCCCGTCGCCACCATTTTCTCACTGCTGCAGCTGCGTGTTAGACTGCACCGCTGTTGCTGTGTGCGCTATACCTTGTTAATTTCAAGCCAATTTTCGCACAAATATACAGATAGCTTGGGAGTAGGGAATAGTTGTGATTGCAGTCCTTTTAAGGACTAGGTTACAGCATTTCCTACGACTTTTATCAGGGAGGTCTGTGCTCTTAAATAGATAGGTTGTGGGAGTAAAGACTAATTGTAATTGGAGTCCTTTTCAGGACTAGGTTACATGAGTTCCTATCAGTTTTTGCCAGGCAGGTCTGTGCCAGTGCTGTGCAAGTTTTTTTCACAGCATTTGGCTGAATCTAGCAAAGCTAATCCTTTTTGGCCTATTGCAGAGTGTGTTAGTCAGTGGAGTAGCCTATCTGTGTTGCAAGATATAACACCTGTGTATAGAATACCAATTTTTTTACTGCACCTAGTGAAGTAAAATCTTTTGGGCATAGCATCATTCTATTAGTCCATCTATACTGACCTCCATCAGGTTGCAAACTGAATATAATTTTTTTCTGCATCTAGCTCTGAAAAAATATTTGGGCTTCTAGCGGTGTGTGGGACTTGGTCTATTAGTCCATCTATACTGACCTCCATCAGGTTGCAAATTAAAAATAATTTTTTTCTGCATCTAGCTCTGAAAAAATATTTGGGCTTCTAGCAGTGTGTGGGACTTGGTCTATTAGTCCATCTATACTGACCTCCATCAGGTTGCAAATTAAAAATAATTTTTTTCTGCATCTAGCTCTGAAAAAATATTTGGGCTTCTAGCAGTGTGTGGGACTTGGTCTATTAGTCCATCTATACTGACCTCCATCAGGTTGCAAATTAAAAATAATTTTTTTCTTCATTTAGCTCTGAAAAAATATTTGGGCTTCTATCAGTGTGTGGGACTTGTTCTATTAGTCCTTCTATACTGACCTCCAGCAGGTTGCAAATTGAATATAATTTTTTTCTGCATCTAGCTCTGAAAAAATAGTTGGGCTTCTAGCGGTGTGTGGGACTTGGTCTATTAGTCCATCTATACTGACCTCCATCAGGTTGCAATTTAAAAATAATTTTTTTCTGCATCTAGCTCTGAAAAAATATTTGGGCTTCTAGCAGTGTGTGGGACTTGGTCTATTAGTCCATCTATACTGACCTCCATCAGGTTGCAAATTAAAAATAATTTTTTTCTGCATCTAGCTCTGAAAAAATATTTGGGCTTCTAGCGGTGTGTGGGACTTGGTCTATTAGTCCATCTATACTGACCTCCATCAGGTTGCAAATTAAAAATATTTTTTTTCTGCATCTAGCTCTGAAAAAATATTTGGGCTTCTAGCAGTGTGTGGGACTTGGTCTATTAGTCCATCTATACTGACCTCCATCAGGTTGCAAATTAAAAATAATTTTTTTCTGCATCTAGCTCTGAAAAAATATTTGGGCTTCTAGCGGTGTGTGGAACTTGGTCTATTAGTCCATCTATACTGACCTCCATCAGGTTGCAAATTAAAAATAATTTTTTTCTGCATCTAGCTCTGAAAAAATATTTGGGCTTCTAGCAGTGTGTGGGACTTGGTCTATTAGTCCATCTATACTGACCTCCATCAGGTTGCAAATTAAAAATAATTTTTTTCTTCATTTAGCTCTGAAAAAATATTTGGGCTTCTAGCAGTGTGTGGGACTTGTTCTATTAGTCCTTCTATACTGACCTCCAGCAGGTTGCAAATTGAATATAATTTTTTTCTGCATCTAGCTCTGAAAAAATAGTTGGGCTTCTAGCGGTGTGTGGGACTTGGTCTATTAGTCCATCTATACTGACCTCCATCAGGTTGCAAATTAAAAATAATTTTTTTTTGCATCTAGCTCTGAAAAAATATTTGGGCTTCTAGCAGTGTGTGGGACTTGGTCTATTAGTCCATCTATACTGACCTCCATCAGGTTGCAAATTAAAAATAATTTTTATCTGCATCTACAGTACCTCTGAAAAAATATTTGGGCTTCTAGCAGTGTGTGGGACTATTTGTATTAGTCCATCTATACTGACCTCCATCAGGTTGCAAATTCAAAATAATTTTTTTCTGCATCTAACCCAGCCAATAGTTTTGGCCTAATACCACAGTTTGGCCACTCAGCTCTGCTCGGTTACCATCCATTGTTTTTTTGTGCAAACAACTCCAGAGTTGTGAATTAGTTTACCACCAAAATGAGTGGAAAAAGGCCTGCTGCTGGTGGAAAGGGGAATAGGCGTGTTGGGAAGGGGAAAAAAGGTTGTGTCCGTGGGGTAGGTGTTAAAGCAACAGTAACATCTGCAGAAGAAAGACCATCTTCCAGCCAAACTAAAATGTCTACTTCTTTTAGCGGACAATGTGATAAGATCCCTTTCTTACGGCCACACCAATCGCTACAAATTCCAGATGAGGCACAAAAACAGCAGGTGCTTCAACGGATATCAAGTGCTCCTTTAAGTGGGCGCTCCTCCACATCAACTTCAACATCACAAATACTCCAGTCCTCAAAGGTGTCACCCAAATCGCACTTGCTTCCTCACAGCTCCCAAATCTCCAGCTGCCCGTCTGAGTATGAGGTAGAACAGATGGTTGAGTCTGCAGAGCTGTTTACTCATACTATAGCCTGGGAATCAGAGGTCGACTCCAGCGCTTCTGTGAATCCAGACGAGGAAATGATCTGCACTGATGCCCAGAATCTTTATGAGTCGGATCCAGGACCAGACGCAGAAGGTTCTGACCATAATGTAGACCCTCATTCCCAAACTGTAACTCCTGTTGGTGGAGACAATGAGGAAGACGATGATAAGACTCAAATACCTGATTGGAGCGACAACTTTAGTTTTTTGTCCGGGCAGGAACAGGTTGGCTCTGAGGACGACGGGTGTGATAACGCACAGGGTGATGATGATGAGGTCGGAGATCCCACTTACTGTCAACCCACAGTCAGCCAAGAGATGAGGTCAGCAGAGGAGGTGGAGGAAGATGCTAGTGACGACGAGGTCAGGTTGCGCCTTCCTGGACAGAGACGTAGTACTGGAAGCACGTCAACAACTGCATCCTCAAACACAACTCTGCCTCTCACCACAAGTCGTGGTGGCTCTTCAGGTCGCATGGGTGCTAAGCCTTGCATAGCCTGGGCATTTTTTCAGATGGATAAAGATGACCCAACTCGTGTTATCTGTAACATTTGTCAGCAAAAGCTAAGTAGAGGCCAAAAAATACATAGTTTGAGTACTTCATGCATGAACCGGCACATGGACATGAAGCATAAGTTGCAGTGGGAAGCTCAGTGTGCTACAATGCGGCCTAGCCGGCCGGGCCAATCACCGTCTGCCATATCTTGTGCATCCGCGGCCTCTTCATCCTCTGTGACTGGGGGGACAGCAGTCACACCTGTTTTGGGGCACAGACCTGCCACCTCTTTACCCGCAACAGCCAGCGTGATTGGCAGGTCATCATTTTCTTTGGAGGTGGTAACACCAGCTGGTGTTGAGCGCTGTCCGACATCGATAGCACCACCTTTGGATCAAGGCAACCTAACATGTCCGCCTGCATCTTCCTCACAGACTGGCAGTTTGCCGGGGACACCCTTATCAACCCCGTCTAAGCACAATAGCCAGCCCTCGGTCCCTCAGATGTGGACAAGTAAAAGACCATTTCCTCCTAGCCATGAGAAAGCTAAGAGGTTGAATTTCACCATCTGCAAGCTCTTGGCTACAGAAATGCTGCCTTTCCGCCTGGTGGACACAGAGGATTTTCGAGACCTTATGTCCGTCGCAGTGCCCCAGTACCAGATGCCCAGTCGGCACTACTTCTCAAAGAAAGGTGTGCCTGCGCTCCACCAGCATGTCGCACACAACATCACCGCTTCTTTGAGAAACTCTGTGTGTGACAGGGTGCATTTCACCACAGACACTTGGACGAGTAGGCATGGACAGGGGCGTTACATGTCGCTGACTGGGCACTGGGTAACTATGGTGACAGCAGGACAAGGGGCTGCTGTCCAAGTCTTGCCGTCCCCACGAGTTGTGCGTCAATCCTCTTTATGTCAAAGTTCCTCCACTGCTTCTGCCTCCTCAACCTCCTCTCGGTCTTCCACCTGCACCCAAAGCCTGTCTGGTCATGCCACAAGCTTTCTAACTGCGCAGAAGGGATCCTGCACACCTCCTTACTATGCTGGCAGTAGGGCTCAACGTCATCAGGCGGTTTTTACATTGAAATGTCTGGGAAATGTGAGTCACACAGCTGAGGAGTTGTGGTCAGCTCTGGAGAACCAATTTCATGAATGGTTGTCTCCACTGGACCTGAAACCAGGGAAGGCCGTGTGCGACAATGCTGCAAACCTGGGTGCGGCCCTTCGCCGGGGCAATGTCACACACGTGCCTTGCATGGCTCACGTGTTGAACCTGGTTGTCCAGCAATTTTTAGCCCACTATCCCAGACTAGATGGCCTTCTGCAGAGGGCACGGTCGCTGTGTGCTCACTTCCGCCGTTCGCATCCCGCAGCTCAGCGACTTACATCTCTACAGAAGTCGTTGGGCCTGCCACTTCACCGGCTAAAATGCGATGTGCCTACCCGGTGGAATTCAACTCTGCACATGTTGCAGCGACTGTGGCAGCACCGACAAGCCCTGGTGCAATACGTTCTGACGTATAGCCTGGGCCAACGAGATTCAGAGGTGGGGCAAATCACGCTGGAGGAGTGGTCTCAGATCAGGGACCTATGCACCCTTCTGCACAGTTTTGAAATGGCGACGAAGATGTTTAGTGCTGACGATGCCATTATCAGCATGACTATTCCGGTGATTTACATGCTGGAGCACATGTTAAACAGAATTCGGAGTCAGGTGGTGGCACAAGAGGAGGTGGAGGAAGTAGAGGAGGAGGAGTTGTATGCGGAAGGGCTAACATCTGCAAGGTCCAGACGGTCGGCAGCACCAAGGCGGCAGGCATGTGAGGGTGGGGGAGATGGTTTTACCAGGGCGCATGGTAGCAGCCAAACTAGTGAGGAAGGTGCAGGAGCCCAGGAAGAAGTGGAGGACGAACTGATGGAAGACTCATCAGATGAGGGAGACCTTGATCACATTTCTGTTGTGCGAGGTTGGGGGGAGAGGACAGAGGAAGGAAGCATGATTGTTACCTCGCCACCAACACAACAGGGACTTGGTGCTCCTGGATGCGCAACACACATGAGTGCCTTCTTGCTGCACTACCTGCAACATGACCCTCGAATTGTGAGAATTAGAAAAAATCCTGACTACTGGGTTGCCACACTGTTAGATCCCCGGTACAAAAGTAAATTTGCAGAAATTATTCCTGCCATAGAAAGGGATGCACGCATGCAGGAGTATCAGCAGAGACTGTTGCAGAATCTTACATGTGCTTTTCCACAAAATACCAGTGGTGCACGTAGTGAATCTCACAGTTCCAACTTGCCAACCGTGGGACCGTCAAGTGTTCAGCACTCAAACCGTAACAGAACCACAGTATCTGCTGGTAACATCAATTTTGCGGAATCATTTCACCACTTTTTTAGCCCATCCTTTGCAAGGCCACAGGAGACAAGAAGTCTGACACATAGTCAACGCCTAGAGACGATGGTACAGGAGTATCTCCAAGTAAACATTGAAGCCACGACTGTGTCACTGGACCCTTGCTCTTTTTGGGCTTCCAATCTGGATAAATGGCCGGAGCTAGCCACTTACGCCTTGGAGATCTTGTCATGCCCCGCAGCCAGCGTTCTGTCTGAACGTGTGTTCAGCGCTGCTGGTGGTGTGCTGACAGATAAGCGCACGCGGCTCTCCACTGATAATGTAGACAGACTCACGTTCATAAAGATGAACAAATCATGGATCCGAAACGACTTTTCTACCCCTGTGTCATCCTGGGGAGAGTAAAAGCTTGATGATTGGTTAAAATCACCCTACCAACCGTTTTAAGCTTTCAAATTACTAATCATGTTTATCTGTATCTTGACTGGAAAATAATTTGGGCTTTGTAGCAGTGTGCAGCACTGATCCTATTAGGCCATCTATACTAAAGCTTCA
This sequence comes from Phyllobates terribilis, assembly GCF_046119375.1. Taxonomy (NCBI): domain Eukaryota; kingdom Metazoa; phylum Chordata; class Amphibia; order Anura; family Dendrobatidae; genus Phyllobates; species Phyllobates terribilis. The sequence goes on along the minus strand of NW_027362762.1, from coordinate 368,592,374 downwards.
CCAGATTTAAAATTAAAACTAATTTTTAGCTGCATCTAGCCCGGAAAATAATTTTGGGGCTCCGAGATGCGCAAGGCACATAAGTGCCTTCTTGCTGCACTACCTGCAGCATGACCCTCATATTGTCAGAATTCGAAGTAATCATGACTACTGGGTTGCCACACTCTTAGATCCCCCAAACTTTTCGATCAACCTTTTCATTTTAATAAAGACCAAAAAAATGGTCATTTTTGAAATTATAAGCATTAGCAGGTTGTTAGAAACTGAAATCAAACAGTTTTCAACTCAAAACTTTATTCTAGGTGATGTTACATTTTCACATAGGACCCCTTGTTCGAAATGAGCTTCTGAACTCTCTCGTCCATTGAATTTGTCAGGTTTTGGATGGTTTCTGCTTCAATTGTTTTGCATGAGGACAGAATACCCTCCCAGAGCTGTTGCTTAGATGTGAACTGCCTCCCGCCATCATAGACACTCCTTTTAATGATGCTCCAAAGGTTCTGAATGGGGTAGAGGTCAGGGGAGCATGGGGGTCACACCATAAGTTTGTCCCCTTTTATGCCCATATCAGCCAGAGATGCAGATGTTTTATGTGCAGCATGAGATGGTGCATTATCATGCAGAAAAATGATCTTGCTGTGAAATACACGGTTCTTCTTCTTGAACCATGGCAGGAAGTGCTGTTTGAGAAAATCCACATACATTATGGAGTTCATCTTTAGCGCCTTCAGGGATCCTAAAGGGGCCGACAATCTCTCTCCCCATGATTCCAGCCCAAAACACCTCCTCCTTGTTGGCGCTGTAGCCGTGTTTGCGTGGGGTGTCCATCAACCAGCCATCCTCCACTCCATCCATCTGGACCATCGAGCGCTGCATGGCACTCATCCGTGAACAAAACAGTGTTGAAATCAGTCTTCATGTAATGTTTGGCCCACTGGAGCCGTTTCTGCTTGTGTGAAGTGGATAGAGGAGGTCGACAGGATGGCGCATGCACAGCTGCAAACCTCTGAAGGACCCTGCATCTTGTTGTTCGGGGGACGTTGGAGGCACAAGCAGCTTCAAAAACTTGTCTGCTGCTATGACAAGGCTTTTTTGCCGCTGCTCTTTCAACCTGACGTAATTGCCTGTAGGAAAGAGTCCTCAATTTGCCCTTATCAGCACGCACACGTGTGTACTGTGAATCAGCTACATACTTCTTGATTGCCAAGACACTTCATCCTGATCATCGCACAATGTTGATTGTAGTCATGCCTTGACCTAAACACTCCACAATTTGTTGCTTCTCAGCAGCCGACACATCCTTTTTCTTTCCCATTTTGGCAGAAAATGTAGGCTGCTTAATAATGTGAGAGAGCCTTCTTAAGTAGTCTTGCCTTTCATTGGACACACCTGCCAAACTAATTAGCACAGGTGTCTGCAATTGCTTACAGTGATATAAAGAGCCCTGACACACATCACCATCAATGAGTTTAACTGACAAACAAAAAAATTATTCCCTTATCACTCCTAAACACTTTTTGTATAATAATTTGGAACGCAGTGTACATGTGCTTTTCCACAAAACACCAGTGGTTCACGTAGTGAATCTTACAGTTCTAACTTGCCAACCGTGGTCTGTATGGAGTTGTTCAATAAAGGGCCCAAAATTAAGATAACATAGATGGGAGAGGTCTCTATGAATAGGAATTCCTAAGTATTTGATACCCTGTGAGGGCCAGGCAAAGGGAAAGTTGAACTGGATGGAATCCTATATGGATTTGGGGAGAGAGACATCGAGGGCCTCAGACTTCGCTGCATTGATTTTAAAATTTTACCATGTAACAAAGTGATCTATTTCAGCCATAACAGCATGGATGGATATATGTGATTGAGTGATATATACTAGGACATCATCAGCAAATAGAGAGCACTTGTACTCGGTGCCTCCCACCTCAATCCACCTAATATTGGGGTTATGGCGAATTGATGAGAGCAGGTGCTCCGTCACTAGGATGTATAAGAGAGGGGACAGAGGACATCACTGCCTTGTCCCATTGGTGATTGTGAAAGGTGATGAAAATGTTCTGACGCACCCCCTGGGCCTTGGGACACTCGGAGCCGGACCCTTTTTGGTGGATGCTGGTGGTTGTAGTCTTCGTGGCGGCGACCCAGTTCCGTGGCTCAGGGCGGTCAAACCAGTGGCGGAACTATTTATGTGGTTTTCATGTTTAAATGTCCGACTACGCCACCCGTGGATTGCGGTCAGAGTGAACCGCCGCTACAGGGCAGACCACTGAGGCTGGTGTTGTGGGTGCAGCAGAGCGTAGCATAACTCCCCACGGGAGGAGTATAGCCTCAGGGCAGTGTATGCGGAGGATGGGGGTGATGGTGCAGGGCAGCAGCAGTAACGACACGGAGTCAGTGATGCAGTTCAGGGCCTTTACTCACAGTTCTTATTATCCAGACCACGTCTGCAGGTAACGGCTGCCCACGTCGTACTGTGCTCACCAGGTGAGGGGCTCAGACAACTCCCAGATAACTTTGGAGCACTTCACAGGACCCCCTTTGTGTGTCCTTTGTCTGGCCTTTCTTACCAACACTTCTGTCCGGCTGCCTCGGGCCTCCTCTTGGTAAACTTGGCGCCAGTTTCCCTGACCCTATGTGGTGCCTTCCTAGCGGGTGTAGCGAGGGGCTGCGCCACATAAAATGTCAGAGCCTCCGGTTTCTAGCTGAGGGTCGTTTCCTGCCTCCACTAGTTCGGGGACCGGTCTCCCCCTTTGGCCTGACCCCTCCACGCAGGTGGATTCGGGCGTGCGGTGGCGACTCGTCCGTCCGCACCCCTGGGATCCCTTCATTCCTCGTTCCTGGAGCCTTCTCCGCTCCTCTTCCTTCCTTCTCCCTCTTCCAGGCCTGGGCCTCTGTTACTAGGCCCGCCTCCGGAGCAGAGCTCATGCAGAGCCCCTGCTCCCTGCCACTTCTGCTCAGACTTCTCTGCACTGAACTAAGATGGTGCCCACCTTTTATACTCCCTTCTCAATGCACCCAGGAACTGCTTCCTCCCTGCTCCTGCACTACAGGGTTCCCCTTCCTCAGTGTTCCCTCCCCCCACTCCAGCCAGGGACAGGGACTGTCGTGCCCATCTCAGGGGCATATTGGTCGCCCTGCCCCACCGCAATGTGGTGTAATGCATGCAGGTGTCGGGTCCTGATCCACACTCCATCCTTACCTGAGAGTGAGATATCACACCTCTGGGTGAGGTGCAATACGTCTGTAGCAACCGAGCCCTCAGGGTGCTACAGTTCCATTTATCTTCAGCCTAGGTGACGTATTGCGATACAGGGCCGTGATTTTGGCTATAAAAGGGTCCCCTAGACCCCTACCCCAAGCTTTTTAAGAGAATCATATATGGCGTGCCAGGAGACTCTATGGAATGCTTTCTCAGCATCCAACGAGAGTATCTAATTACAAATTTTTAACTGCATCTAGCCCAGGAAATACTTTGTGCCTAGTAGCAGTGTCTGCTAGTGAGCGGATTATCCCGGCTGTTAAGCAAGCTGCACCACCTGTAGTTTAGACACTTAATTTTTTCAAAGGAAATGCTTCGGGACCATGGGATACTTAGTGAAGAGCATCAGGAGGCACCCCAAGGCATAGGGGCTGGGACTGGCAGTAGGATGCCTTGCGGTGGACAGCCGAGCTCGATCCTTATAAAAGCTTTTTAACTGCAGCAGCTTTAGTGGACGCTACTGGAGCTGGAATTACCGCGGCTGCTGGCATGAGACTTGCCCTCCAATAGATCCTTGTAAATGGATTTAAAGTGTATTCATTCAAATTAGAGAGACAATTTAAATTAAAAAGCTTAGAGCTGCCTCCACCACAGGGGGGCTCGCTTGACCCACCAGCGGACAGGCACCAGTATTGGGAGAGGGGGGCTGGCCGTCAGGGTTCACCGCGGCTCTGGCACAAACCCGGCGACACGGAGGTGGCACGGGCAGGAGCGGACTGGCCGTGTTGGCTTCTCACTTTTTGGATTTTAGAAGGGCATGACATGCCTATATCTGTGTCTCCCCCTCCTTTTACTCCTCCACCTCTTTTATATTCGCATGACTATATGTACTTGTCACTTTTCCATGTGTTAGTTATGTCTTCTGAGCAGTTTGTCAGCTTTTGGACACCTTTGAAGGTGTTTTCTATGTGTTTCTATGTGTTTTTGTTTGCCTGCCATTGGTTTTAACGGTGTTCGAAGGTGTTCGACGAACAGTTCGACGAACAGTTCGGCGAACACACGGGTGTTCGACGAACCGAACCGAACTCGAACACTACGGGGGTGGCTCAACACTAACGCCAATCGCTACAAAGTCCAGATGAGGCACAAAAACAGCAGGTGCTTCAACGGATATCAAGTGCTCCTTCAAGTGGGCTCTCCTCCATCTCAACTTCAACATCACAAATACTCCAGTTCTCAGAGGTGTCACCCCAATCGCACTTGCTTCCTCACAGCTCCCAAGTCTCCAGCTGCCCGTCTGAGTATGGGGTAACACAGATGGTTGAGCCTGCACAGCTGTTTACTCATACTATAGCCTGGGAAATGGAGGTCTGCTCCAGAGCTTCTGCTAATCCAGATGAGGAAATGATCTGCACTGATGCCCAGAATCTATATAATTCAGATCCAGGACCAGATGAAGAAGGTTCTGAGCATAATGTAGACCCTCGTTCCCAAACTGTAACTCCTGTTGGTGGAGACAATGATGAAGACGATGATGAGACTCAAATACCTGATTGACGCGACAACTTGACTTTTCGGTCAGGGCAGGAAGAGGTTGGCTCTGAGGACGACGGGTGTGAGAACACACAGGGTGATGATGACGAGGTTGGAGATCCCACTTACTGTCAACCCACAGTCAGTCAGTCGATGAGGTCAGCAGAGGAGGAGGAGGAGGATGTGACTAGCCCAGGGGATGGGGATGACTCGGTACCCGGGCCTTTGCCTGGCCTTGGGGATGTCGCGGTGGTCGGCTCCCTGGCCCATACCCTGGGGTCACTCTTTAAAAGGTTGGATAATTGTTAATTTTATAAGAGTTCGTGACGCCACCTGTGGTATCTGGTGAGAAGCACCAGCGCTGCAGCAGTCCACTGAGTCCGGTGATAAGGCAGCTCAATGGTATAGCTCCCCACAGGTGGAGCTAGGTCTCAGGGCAGCGTATGCAGGCGGAATGCAGGACAGGCGAGACCCAGCTGGGTCAGAGCAAGAACGGGAACGGACACGGTAGTCACTTCAGTACCTTTTACTGGTGGAAATTCAGGCATATCCCGGAGCACTGTAGGGTGAAGGGTGCATATCAGGATCCTCCCCAATGAGCGGGTGTAGGGCCTCCTGTTTCTTGCCTCTGCGTAGTAAGTTTCTGACCTGCCTGGAGCTAGGCCTAACTTTGTCTCTGTCCTGCGCTGGCTGACCTTGTGGAAGGGCCTTCTCTTGGAGTTCACGCTCCCAGTATGCGGGGCCTAAGCGTCTCTTGGCTCTGTTACGTATCAGCACCTTAGCGATCCTGGGACTTGTAGTTCTCCAAGGATTCCGGTTATGCCTTACTGGGTCATAGAGATCCCGGTAAGCTCGGATCCGGTGTCCGGTAAATGTTTCGGGGTGAGCCGGTTAAGCTCCTCTGCCCCTTATGTACAAACTCGCCACTCGCCTTCGGCCTACTCGGGCCCTCACTAGGCTATACACAGTAACTGCAGCTTGCCGCGCTTCACCGATCTTATGGCGTCGGCACACTTTAAGCTCTATCTGGGCTCCCTGAATCTAGCTAGCAGGAGCCTCATGGTCCACTGCTGAACTATTAACTGAGTTCTCTAGACTAGACTGAGCTCCACTGCAGACTGACCTCTCTTAGGCTTCTCTACTGCAGGAACTCTTCAGAGGAACGGAACTGCCTTGCTCCACCTTCCCTGTTTATATCCCTAACGGGCTCCCTCTGCTGGTCTGAGGTGGAAGGTGGAGATGTGTGAATGTTTATGGGGGCCTCTTGTGGAGGATTCCATCAATGCACTCTTCTAGGATCTGCGATACCAAGTGCAGCGGGGTGTCACAGATGCTATTGACAATGAGGTTAGGTTGCGCCTTCCTGGACAGAGACAGAGTACTGCATGCACGTCAACAACTGCATCCTCAACCACAACTCTGCCTCTGACCACAAGTCGTAGTGGCTCTTCAGGTCGCATAGGCTCTAAGCCTTGCATAGCCTGGGCATTTTTTCAGATCGATAAGGATGACCCAACTCGTGTTATCTGTAATATTTGTCACCAAACGCTAAGTAGAGGCCAAAAAATCCATAGTTTGAGTAGTTCATGCATGAAACGTCACATGGATATGAAGCATAAGTTGCAGTGGGAAGCTCACTGTGCTACAATGCGGCCTAGCGGGCCGGGCCAACCACCGTCTGCCCCATCTTGTGCATCCGCAGCCTCTTCATCCTCTGTGACTGGGGGGACAGCAGTCACACCTGTTTTGGGACGCAGACCTGCCACCTCTTTACCCGGAATAGCCAGTGTGACTGGCAGGTCGTCAGTTCATTGGGAAGTGGAAACACCAGCTGGTGTTGAGTGCTCTCCGACATCGAGAGCACCACCTTTGGATCAAGGCAACATAACATGTCCGCCTGCATCTTCCTCACAGACCGGCAGTTTGCCGGGGACACCCTACTCAACCCCGTCTAAGCACAACAGCCAGCCCTCGGTCCCTCAGATGTGGAAAAGTAAAAGACCATTTCCTCCTAGCCATGACAAAGCTAAGAGGTTGAATTTCACCATCTGCAAGCTGTTGGCTGCAGAAATGCTACTTTGTCCTGGAGGACAAAGAGGATTTTCGAGACCTTATGTCCGTCGCAGTGCCCCAGTACCAGATGCCCAGTCGGCACTACTTCTCAAAGAAAGGTGTGCCTGCGCTCCACCAGCATGTCGCACACAACATCACCGCTTCTTTGAGAAACTCTGTGTGTGACAGGGTGCATTTCACCACAGACACTTGGACGAGTAGGCATGGACAGGGGCGTTAAATGTCGCTGACAGGACACTGGGTAACTATGGTGACAGCAGGACAAGGGGCTGCTGTCCAAGTCTTGCCGTCCCCACGAGTTGTGCGTCAATTCTCTTTATCTCGAAGTTCCTCCACTGCTTCTGCCTCCTCAATTCCAGCAATTTTTAGCCAACTATCCCAGACTAGATGGCCTTCTGCAGAGGGCACGGTCGCTGTGTGCTCACTTCCGCCATTCGCATCCCGCAGCTCAACGACTTACATCTCTACAGATGTCGTTGGGCCTACCAGTTCACCGGCTGAAATGTGATGTGCCGACACGGTGGAATTCAACTCTGCACATGATGCAGCGACTGTGGCAGCACCGACAAGCCCTGGTGCAATACGTTCTGACGTATAGCCTGGGCCAACGAGATCCAGAGGTGGGGCAAATCACACTGCAGGAGTGGTCTCAGATCAGGGACCTATGAAGTTGACGCGCCCCCTGGGCCGTGGGGTACCCGGAGCAGGGCCGGTAGACGCTGGGGGTTGTAGTCACTGTGGCGGTGACCCGGTCCGTGACCCAGGGAGGTCAATCCAAGGGTAATTTGTATATATGGGTTTTATAATGTCCGACTACGCCACCTGTGGAGTGTGGCCAAAGGGGCCGCCCCTGCGGAACAGTCCTCTGAAGCTGGTGGTTTTGCAGCAATGGTATTATTACTCCCCACAGGAAGAGTGTAGCTTCAGGGCAGTGTGGGTGGATTATGGTGGTTGTAGTGCAGCGAGTCAGTAATGAACACAGAGTCCGTGTGATGCAGTCCCAAGATCTTTACTCACAGTTGTTGCAGTCCAGATTACAGGTACCAGAGCAATCTCCCCCATCGTGCTGTGCGTACTCAATGAGGTGCTCAGTCCACCCCCAGATAGCTCCGGAGTACTTAGTAGGACCCCCTTCTGTGCGTCCTTTCTCTGGCCTTCTCCCTGCACCTCACACCCAGTGACACTTCTATCCGGTATCCTCGGGTCTTGGCGGGCGACGTGTGTTCCGTCCCCTGGTTCCTATGTGGCTACCTTCTTAGTGAGACTGGTGTGGACTTTGGCCTGCAGTACATGAAATGCTGCAGCCTCCGGTTTCTAGTTGAGCCTTGCTGTTTCTCCGCTAGTTGAGGGACCTGTTCCCCCTTATCTGGCCTGACCCCTCTACCTCCTGGTAGCAGCGGGAGTAAGGGTGGCTTTCTGTACGGCCGATAGCCCTAGGGTCCCTTCAGTTCCTGGAGCCTTCCTGCTCCCACTCCTGTCTTCTCTCCTTTAGTTCTGGGCCTCCCAGGCTAGGCCCGCCTCCGGAGCAGAGCTCATGCAGAGCCTCTGCTCCTGTCACTTTTCCTCCTCTGACTGGCTTTCTCTTTCTAAGATGGCTTCCTATTCATACTCTCCCTGACATGTGCTCCCCTAAGCTGCTCCCCTAAGCACCCACTACATAGGACCCTCCCGCCAGCTAGGGACCTGGGACTGTGCTCTCCCTTAGGAGCAATCTCGCCCTACCCCCACTGCGGGTATGTGTTGGATGCAGGTGTTAGGGTCCCGAACCATACGACTTCCTTACCTGAGGGTGAGATACCACACCTCTGGGTGAGATGCAGTAACTCTGTGGCGACTGAACCCTCAGGGGCGCCACACACCCTTCTGCACAGTTTTAAAATGGCGACGAAGATGTTTAGTGCTGACGACGATGCCATTATCAGCATGACTATTCCGGTGATTTACTTGCTGGAGCACACATTAAACAGAATTCTGAGTCAGGTGGTGGGACAAGAGGAGGTGGAGGAAGTAGAGGAGGAGTCGTATGCGGATGGGATAACATCTCCAAGGTCCAGACAGTCGGCAGCACCAAGACGGCAGGCATGGGAGGGTGGGGGAGAGGGATTAACCAGGGCGCATGGTAGCAGCCAAACTGTTGAGGAAGGTGCAGGAGCCGAGGAAGAAGTGAAGGACGAACTGGCGATGGGCATGGAAGACTCATCAGATGAGGGAGATCTTGATCACATTTCTGTTGTGTGAGGTTGGGGGGAGAGGGCAGAGGTAGGAAGCATGATTCTTACCTCGCTACCAACACAACAAGGACTTGGTCCTCCTGGATGCACAAGACACATGAGTGCCTTCTTGCTGCACTACCTGCAACATGACCCTCGGATTGTCAGAATTAAAAGCAATCCCGACTACTGGGTTGCCACACTCTTAGATTCCCGGTACAAAAGTAAATTTGCCGAAATAATTCCTGCCATAAAAAGGGATTTACGCATGCAGGAGTATATGCAGATGCTGTTTCAGAATCTTACATGTGCTTTTCCACAAAACACCAGTGGTGCACGTAGTGAATCTCACAGTTCTAACTTGCCAACCGTGGGACTGTCGAGTCTTCATCACTCAAACCGTAACAGTAACACAGTATCTGCTGGTTAGAGCAATTTTATGGAATCGTTTCACCACTTTTTTAGACCATCCTTTGCAAGGCCACAAGAGACAAGAAGTCTGACACATAGTCAACGCCTAGAGAGGATGGTACAGGAGTATCTCCAAGTGAACATCGAAGCCATGACTGTGTCACTGGACCCTTGCTCATTTTGGGATTCCAATCTGGAAAAATGGCCGGAGCTCACCACTCACGCCTTGGAGGTCTTGTCATGCCCTGCAGTCAACGTTCTCTCTGAAAGTGTGTTCAGCGCTGCTGGTGGTGTGCTGACAGGTAAGCGCACGCGGCTGTCCACTGAGAATGTAGACAGACTCACGTTCATAAAGATGAACAAATAATGGATTCGCAAGGACTTTTCTACCCCTGTGTCATCCTGGGGAGACTAAAAGCTTGAGGATTTGGTAAAATCACCTCACCAACCGTTTTAAGCAACTGTGGGGCAATTGATGCCACTTAACCCTAGAATGCATGACCATAAAAATCTACACTTTCACATACCTGGGGCCTTTTAGGCCCGTGTGCAAATAACATGGAATAACTCAAACTCAAATGACAAACAACTATATACATGAAGAATACCTAGAGTTTCAAAATTCTAACTAAAGTAATCTTGCAGAAAATAGAAAACAATTAACAGGACGGGCCTGCGAGGCCCCAGGTATGCGCTCTAGGGTTAAGTGGTGTCTGTGCCACAATTTTGGGAAAAAATGGAGACTCTGTTTGGAGTCCTCTAGCTGTGTCTTACGTGACGTTGGCATCGTCAATTCGAGGTGGGTTGGGTTGCCCCCCCCCCCTTTTAACTGTAAGAAACTACATACACTATGGCTTGGGGTAACACAGATGATTGAGTCTGAAGAGCTGCTTACTCAGAGGTCTGCTCCAAAGCTTCAGTGTCTGCTAGTCAGCGTAGAATTTTTAACTGCATCTAGCCTAGGCAATACTTTGGGCGTAGTAGCCCAGCTGCGAAGCAAGCTGCACCGCCTGTGTATCTAATAAGAATTTTTAAATGTATCTAGCCTAGGCAGACTGTGGGGACCTCCAACCAAACCCAGATGCTCAGCCCCCCTACCGCCCCCCTTTCCTTGACAATACAATAATGTAACTCTTACAACTGGATGGGTGAGGATCCATCACAGCTTTATTAACTCTTTATACTCTTTCCATTAGAAAGGCATTTTATTTCTAAAATAATTCAACTTGTTGCAGCATGCCCTGGGTCTCCACTCAGGCAAGTTGGCCAACAAGTGTAACTCTCCAACATGTCCTTTCTATTTCCAGGACACGGAGGATCCTGCGTACTCATATGCAGGACTCTGACCCCCACCCATCACTCTTAATGCTTGTTCCACTCCGTCCTGGAGTCCTGACAGGAATATGTCCAGTCCAATATCCATTACGTGAACACCGTCGGGCCGCATGAGGCCTGCTTTATCTCCTTCCAGTTGTCAGTGTCGTATCACTACACCGCCTCTGTCTATTCTGAATTTTGACATCCGAATATTTATTACCCGCCTTGTCCGTTCGATGGCCGTGATGTCTCACGCACCTTCCCATACCGCTATCAGCACAATCTCTGACCATACTATATCAAGTTTTGTGAAAAATTCTCTGAAGCGCTCAGTGTCTTGTTTCATTATTGCCATTAGTTATGCGCTCTTGTGATGACCTAGGTTGTTTCCCCCGGCCTGTATAACTAAGATGACAAGACCTCTTGCCTCTCTCCCTACCTTGATTACCTCCATTAGTATCTGTGGCCATAGCAGGCCTCTAATACCTCTCCAGTTGAAATATGTGTTATGAAACTCTAATTTCCTTCCACCTGGGCGGACTTTCGCCCTTTTTTCTGCCCAATATATATACGATTGGCCTATCACCCACACTGTTGGCTTAGCGTCACCTGTAAAAGAAACAAACCACGTTAGGATAACAAGTCCAGTCTTATGTATTTCGCCAAACACGTGGATCGCCATCTCCCTATCCTCTGAACTTACGTTTCTGACAGTCCTGCTCTTGCTGCTTCCGTGGCCGCGCCTATGCGGAATGAGTGTGTCCCGTAATCTTTGGGGTGGTTCCCTGCCGATGTTATGCATTTATTAAATATAGCTTGGAACTGGTATCATGATAATGGCGTTCCATCAATGTGTGATATGAAGAAATTACTTTGTGATCTGATGGTTAGATATGTTTTTACTATTGTTACCCGACTCAGTGTACCGTTTGTGGGTTGTAGAAGTACCCAAGTGCCCCTGCCCACTGGAACCGTTTTCGATTGGCGTATGCGTAAACGTATTGCATTATTGGCTATGACTACGTCCTGGTGTAATAAGCCTCCACTGGTGGTAATTTTGGATTGTGGGACTAATTCGCTTATGCATAGCGCACCGAAGAAGGAGATCACAAATACAGTAGACAGTAGTGTTGCTTCAAATTGCGAGTGTCATGTTAATGGTGTTAGGGATATGATGTGAGAAATCAGTTTTAGTGACACGGGATGGGACGTCTACACTCCTGAATTGGCTGACCCCTTTTCCACCCTTTTATGGATTGTCTGATGATGAATCTTTGTCACATCTCCCCAATTCAGTAGTTGGAAGTGAAATGCTACTCTGGTCAGACACCGCTGCGCTGACGCCCCTGATATGCCCCTCATCATTAGCTGGTGGAGAAATTCTATGGTGACTTGTGATCTGGCTTGTTCACATAGGTCAACCCGTCTGCCTGCTACTAGTCGTGTCCACTCTTCCCATGTCATACTGTATGCTTGCCACGTCGACGGGGCAACTGACGCTCTGATTAATGGCATCAACTATTCGCCACTAGATCCCATAGGGAGGGAGGGCAACTGTTGCCCGATGGGTGGGCGTTGGGGAAGAGCTCTGTGAAAATCGTTAGCAGCAGCTTTAGACCCCTCAGCATAGTGGCTAGCGCGGACCCATACATTGTGTTTTAGGCACAGGAATACTAGACGGCGTAGTAGGCCTAGCACTGGGAGAGACGATGATGCCATCTTATTAATGCAATGCGCTAGGCTGGTGTTTTTTGTTATGAAGCGTATATTTTTGTTAGCCAGGCGCACGCCCCATATTTCTATTGCTACCACTATTGGGAAGAAAAATTATTTTCAGGGCTAGATGCAGCTAAAAAATATTATTAATTTCAAAGCTGGTGGAGCTTGGTATAGATGGCCTAATACAATGAGTACCACACACTGCAACAAGCCCAAATATTTTTTCAGAGCTAGATGCAGATAAAAATTATTTTTAATTTGCAACCTGGTGGAGGTTAGTATAGATGGACTAATAGACCAAGTCCCACACACTGCAAGAAGCCTAAATATTTTTTCAGAGCTAGATGCAGAAAAAAAGTATATTGAACTTGCAACCTGATGGAGGTCAGTATAGATGGACTAATAGAACAAGTTCCACACACTGCTAGAAGCCTAAATATTTTTTCAGAGCTAGATGCAGATAAAAATTATTTTTAATTTGCAACCTGATGGAGGTCAGTATAGATGGACTAATAGAACAAGTCCCACACACTGCTAGAAGCTGAAATATTTTTTCAGAGCTAGATGCAGAATAAAATTATATTGAATTTGCAACCTGATGGAGGTCAGTATAAATGGACTAATAGAACAAGTCCCACACACTGCTAGAAGCCTAAATATTTTTTTCAGAGCTAGATGAAGATAAAAATTACTTTTAATTTGCAACCTGGTGGAGGTTAATATAGATGGACTAATAGAACAAGTCCCACACACTGCTACAAGCCTAAATATTTTTTCAGAGCTAGATGCAGAAAAAAATTATATTGAATTTGCAACCTGATGGAGGTCAGTATAGATGGACTAACAGACCAAGTCCCACACACTGCTAGAAGCCTAAATATTTTTTCAGAGCTAGATGCAGATAAAAATTATTTTTAATTTGCAACCTGATGGAGGTCAGTATAGATGGACTAATAGAACAAGTCCCACACACTGCTAGAAGCTGAAATATTTTTTCAGAGCTAGATGCAGATAAAAAAAATTTTAATTTGCAACCTGGTGGAGGTTAGTATAGATGGACTAATAGACCAAGTCCCACACACTGCAAGAAGCCTAAATATTTTTTCAGAGCTAGATGCAGAAAAAAATTATATTGAATTTGCAACCTGATGGAGGTCAGTATAGATGTACTAATAGAACAAGTCCCACACACTGCTAGAAGCCTAAATATTTTTTCTGAGCTAGATGCAGATAAAAAATATTTTTAATTTGCAACCTGATGGAGGTCAGTATAGATGGAATAATAGAATGATGCTATGCCCAAAAGGTTTTACTTCACTAGGTGCAGTAAAAAAATTTGTATTCTATACACAGGTGGTGTAGCTTACAACACAGATAGGCTACTCCACTGACTAACACACTCTGCAATAGGCCAAAAAGGATTTGCTTTGCTAGATTTAGCCAAATGCTGTGAAAAAAACTTGCAGAGCACTGGCACAGACCTGTCTGGCAAAAAGTGATAGGAACTGATGTAACCTAGCCCTGAAAAGGACTGCAATTACAATTAGTCTTTACTCCCAACCTATCTATTTAAGAGCACAGACCTGCCTGATAAAAGTCGTATGAAATGATGTAACCTAGTCCTTAAAAGGACTGCAATCACAACTCTTCCCTACTCCCAATCTATTTGTAGATTTGTGCGAAAATTGGCTTGAAATTAACAAAGTATAGCGCACACAGCAACAGCGGTGCCGTCTAACACGCAGCTGCAGCAGTGAGAAAATGGTGGCGACGGGGAAAATGGCTGGGTCTTATAGGGCAAGGACATGTGACATACACTGCCAATGACACATGCCCTTGCTTGTGTGAAAAAAAAGCTGTTTGCTCCGTGTGTGCGCTGCTGATAGGCTGACAGACTGCACCTCCCCACTGTAAATGTGGGAAAGAGAAAAAATAATGGAGATCTTCATTATTCCTGCAGAGATCCATCCACTGCCCCTCCCCCTGCCCCGCAGTACACTCAAACTGCGTATTAACATTAATTTTCAGCATTACTGAGAAAAAATCCAGTTATAATTTTGGTACATGAACAGTTATCGAACATAACCTCGAACAGCCAAATTTTTTTCAAATCGTTCGTGTTCGTCGAACGGCTCGAACACCACCCAAAACAGCTCGAATTTTAGATTGGCGAACAGTTCGAGTCGAACACCGCTCATCTCTAATATACAGTTATAGGTTATGCAGAGAGTCCAATGGCTGACCAATTTTAGGAAAAATCCCACTAAGAATTTAAAGACACATAGAGCAGGGCCACAGTAACAAGGTACGACATGTTCCCATTAGAAAGGAGAGGGTCTGTTATAAAGTTATAGGGTATGCAGTGAGTCCAACGGTTTACCAATTTTAGGAAAAACCCCACAAAGAATTTAAAGACACTTAGAGGAGGGCCACAGTAAAGACAAATTCCCATTAGAAAGGAGAGAGTCTCCCATAGTGTTGGCCTATGCACTGAATGCAAGGGCTGCCAAAAATTTGGAGGCACTTCAAAGCCCCTTGGAAGAGATGTGGATGAGGGCCTCATACCCTACCATAATTATATATAAATGTAAAGCAAAGTTGCATAATAAATATAGGGTACTTAGTGAACTATTTTTGATCAAAAAAAGTATACAAGCCGTCCCACCAGCGGCAAGGTGACCATAAATTGGGACGGTACCTATACTGCCTATATTAAAAACCTTACTGTATATCAAAGTTGAAGTAATGCATATAAAAGGGTAGACAAATAGGACCGGGTCCCAACTCCAGACCACCTAGGCCCGTGGTAAGCTACATATATACCAATCAGCTCAACAAAGGGCATGCCACACCCTTAAATTGCACAGAATGCAAACAAGTCAAAAAACCAGACAATATAGGCAGTATAGGTACAGTCCCAATTTAGGGTCACCTTGCCGCTGGTGGGACGGCTTGTATACTTTTTTTGATCAAAAATAGTTCACTAAGTACCCTATATTTATTATGCAACTTTGCTTTACATTTATATATAATTATGGTAGGGTATGAGATATATTTTTGTCTTGCTTCTTTTTTGCTAGTGTGAACATGCCTCTGTTTCTTGTATGTCTGCCATCTTAGACCTCAGTTCACATTGTCTGGTTTTTTGACTTGTTTGCATTCTGTGCAATTTAAGGGTGTGGCATGCCCTTTGTTGAGCTGATTGGTATATATGTAGCTTACCACGGGCCTAGGTGGTCTGGAGTTGGGACCCGGTCCTATTTGTCTACCCTTTTATATGCATTACTTCAACTTTGATATACAGTAAGGTTTTTAATATAGGCAGTATAGGTACCGTCCCAATTTAGGGTCACCTTGCCGCTGGTGGGACGGCTTGTATACTTTTTTTGATCAAAAATAGTTCACTAAGTACCCTATATTTATTATGCAACTTTGCTTTACATTTATATATAATTATGGTAGGGTATGAGATATATTTTTGTCTTGCTTCTTTTTTTGCTAGTGTGAACATGCCTCTGTTTCTTGTATGTCTGCCATCTTAGACCTCAGTTCACATTGTCTGGTTTTTTGACTTGTTTGCATTCTGTGCAATTTAAGGGTGTGGCATGCCCTTTGTTGAGCTGATTGGTATATATGTAGCTTACCACGGGCCTAGGTGGTCTGGAGTTGGGACCCGGTCCTATTTGTCTGTAACATACCTGGCGGCGTCCTTGCATGGTGGTCCATCTCCCACTGTGCAAGAGGGCGCACTTGATCTCCTGTCCAGAATGTCTCTCTGGCTTCCCTCCATGCTGTCTGTTTGTGTCTGTTTCTGCTGCTTAAGGGCGGCGCCCGATCACTTCCTGCCTTTTGTACCTGCTGTGGGTCACACCCCTTGTGCGTCCTCAGCCTATTGCTGTCTGTCACTTGGTATATAGCTCAGCAGCTCCCTTCTATCCCTGCCTGAGCATAGTGTTTTCCTTCAGTGTGTGCTTGCACTCTGAAGGTGCCAGGTCCCGTCTCTTGTCTCCTGCTTTTTGTATCAGTTCCCGTGTCTGAACTGAGTCCTGTATGTCTCCTGCTTTGCGGTATCAGCTCCCGTGTCTGAACTGTGTCCTGTATGTCTCCTGCTTTGCGGTATCAGCTCCCGTGTCTGAACTGAGTCCTGTATGTCTCCTGCTTTGCGGTTTCAGCTCCCGTGTCTGAACTGAGTCCTGTATGTCTCCTGCTTTGCGGTATCAGCTCCCGTGTCTGAACTGTGTCCTTTTTGTGTTCTCTGGTCTGTCCTGTCTTAACACGCTCCTTGCCTGTTCGTTCCGCCTTTTAGTGGCCGATTTCCTAGACCCGCTCCTGCGTCTGGTCTGTCCTGTCTGAACACGCTCCTTGCCTGTTCGTTCCGCCTCTCTGGGGGCCGTATTCCCAGACCCGCTCCTGTATCCCTCTGCAGTGTCGGTCTCCTCCGTACACTCAGTTCCAGTCTGAACTCTCTCCTGTCCTTTACCTGTTTTGCCTCTATGTCCGTTCCCTTCCTTTTTCTGCAGAGTCTGAACTCGTACCTAACTCCTGCTTGTTGTCTCTGCAAGTACTGTGTGAGTATCTGGCTCTGTCTTTCCCTTCCTGTCTGTTCCGTGTGAACAGAGCCCTGTCCTCCCTGCTCAGCCTTGTCTGCACTCTAGCTGTGCTTGCCTGTAACCCTCTGCCTGTATTGTTCCTGAGTCCCGGTGTGTACTGGGTCCTATCCCGTCTGTGTTCCTACCTGCTAGTGCCTCCCTGTCTGCACTCTAGCTGTGCTTGCCTTTACCCCCCTGCCTGCATACCCGCCTGCCTGCATACCAGTCGTGCCTGCCTATACCCACCAGTCTGTGTGCCAGCCTACCAGCCTGTTCCTGTATTCCCCTGTGTGGGTCAACAGCCGTGTCCGGGGTCTGTCCTGGAGTAGCACCTGGTCCCTCTGCTCGGTTCCTCCTTGGTGCACTGGCGTCGTATGCCGTCGTGCGACCCTGGTCGGATCGGGTGAATACTTAGTCACGCCCCTCCAGGCATTCACTCTCCGGCACGGTCCAGTGGAATCACTACAATCACACGCACACGCCGCTTAGCCCGGGCGTGTGCATAACAGCATGCTCAGGCCATGGTTCCCGTTGAGCCCCACGGCCTTCGCTCTTTGAGAAGTTTTTCCAGCGAATACATGCATTAAAATAAATAAATAAATTAATTTTTTCCCCCCTTTAGCTGAGTTCCAGGCGAATTACGCACCCGTCCAGATGGATCTATCAGCTCTCGTTCCTGCGGATCCGCCACGTTACTATGGGGATCCAAGACAGTGTCGTGCATTTGTGGAGCAATGCATGCTACACTTTAAGGCCTACCCTCTCTATTTTCCTTCCGATTGGGCTAAAGTGGCCTTTATGATTGACTACCTAGCGGGTGATGCCTTGAAATGGGTCACCCCCCTATGGGAAGCATGGGATCCTGTCATCCTTGACCTGCAGGCCTTCCTGGTGGCCTTTCGTATGGTCTTCGAGGACCCTAGCTCTGAAGCCCCTGCTGAAGCTTCACTTCCCAATATCCCGGAGCAGCCCCGACGGGTAATGTGTGTGGGTAGCGCAATAGTCCTCCAGCCCAATGAGACTACTGCCCACCCAGAATCCTCACAGGGTGACTACGCTTTCCGGAATACTTCTCTCAACCTCAAGAGGCAGTCCAGACGTGCTAGACTTAGAGGCAAGCCGTCTCGCCAGGGTCTGTCCTCCCTGAGACCTCCTGACCCCAACCTTGAAGTCCCTACTGAAGCTTCATCTCCCTGTATCCTGGAGAAACCCCAATGGGTAATGTGCGTGGGTAGTGCACCAGTTCTCCTGGCCGAAGAGACTTCTGCCCATCCAGACTCCACACAGGAGAACTTACTGCACCCGGCATCAGATGCTTCTTTCTCTTTAACCGGTGTGCATGTCCAAGGATGCTCCAAAGCTGTGGTTACCTCAGAGTCTGTGCACCTCTACTACCTGGCGGAGGATCCCCTGTTGCCTCCTGAACCCTCCGGGATACCACTCGATGACAAATGGAGAGAGACTTCTCTACACCCGGTACTCAATACTTTGTCCGCTTCGTCCTGTGAGCCTGACAATGGGTACCCCAAAGTGGTAGTTACCTCCGAGTCTCTATACCCCTCTGACCAGGCGGAGGATCTCCAGTTGTCTCCTGAACCCTTCGGGGTGCTACCTGGTAGCGAAAGGACAGAGACTCTCCTATACTCTGTACCTGATACCTCGCTCGCTTCGTCCAGTGAGTCCAACTTAGTGTACTCCGAAGCAGAGGTTACTCCTGAGTCTCTACACCCCTCCGACCAGGCGGAGGACCTCCAGTTGTGTTCAGAATCCTTCGGGGTGCCACCTGGTGGTGAATGGACAGAGACTTTCCTATATCCTGGATCTGATACCTCGCTTGCTTCGTCCAGTGAGTCCGACCTAGTGTACTCTGAAGCAGAGGTTACCCGTGAGTCTCTACACCCCTCTGACCAGGCGGAGGACCGCCAGCTGTCTCCAGAACCCTTCGGGGTGCCACCTGGTGGTGAATGGACAGAGACTTTCCTATACTCGGTACCCGATACCTCGCCTGCTTCCTCCAGTGAGTCCGACCTAGTGTACTCTGAAGCAGAGGTTACCCGTGAGTCTCTACACCCTTCTGACCCGGCGGAGGACCTCCAGTTGTTTCCTGAATCCTCCGGGATACCACCAGATAACAAAGAGACAGTGACTTTTCCTCATTATGTACCTGATAACCCGTCTATTTCTTCCTGTGAGCTTGACAAGATGTACCTCGAAGCAGAGATTACCCTTAAGTCTCTGTCCCCCTCCAACCCAGTGAACGACTGGCCCTCGAATTCCCTGCGGAAGATTCTGGCAGGCCTGAAGAAGAGGGGGCGTAAGGGGGGAGGTACTGTAACATACCTGGCGGCGTCCTTGCAAGGTGGTCCATCTCCCACTGTGCAAGAGGGCGCACTTGATCTCCTGTCCAGAATGTCTCTCTGGCTTCCCTCCATGCTGTCTGTTTGTGTCTGTTTCTGCTGCTTAAGGGCGGCGCCCGATCACTTCCTGCCTTTTGTACCTGCTGTGGGTCACACCCCTTGTGCGTCCTCAGCCTATTGCTGTCTGTCACTTGGTATATAGCTCAGCAGCTCCCTTCTATCCCTGCCTGAGCATAGTGTTTTCCTTCAGTGTGTGCTTGCACTCTGAAGGTGCCAGGTCCCGTCTCTTGTCTCCTGCTTTTTGTATCAGTTCCCGTGTCTGAACTGAGTCCTGTATGTCTCCTGCTTTGCGGTATCAGCTCCCGTGTCTGAACTGTGTCCTGTATGTCTCCTGCTTTGCGGTATCAGCTCCCGTGTCTGAACTGAGTCCTGTATGTCTCCTGCTTTGCGGTTTCAGCTCCCGTGTCTGAACTGAGTCCTGTATGTCTCCTGCTTTGCGGTATCAGCTCCCATGTCTGAACTGTGTCCTTTTTGTGTTCTCTGGTCTGTCCTGTCTTAACACGCTCCTTGCCTGTTCGTTCCGCCTTTTAGTGGCCGATTTCCTAGACCCGCTCCTGCGTCTGGTCTGTCCTGTCTGAACACGCTCCTTGCCTGTTCGTTCCGCCTCTCTGGGGGCCGTATTCCCAGACCCGCTCCTGTATCCCTCTGCAGTGTCGGTCTCCTCCGTACACTCAGTTCCAGTCTGAACTCTCTCCTGTCCTTTACCTGTTTTGCCTCTATGTCCGTTCCCTTCCTTTTTCTGCAGAGTCTGAACTCGTACCTAACTCCTGCTTGTTGTCTCTGCAAGTACTGTGTGAGTATCTGGCTCTGTCTTTCCCTTCCTGTCTGTTCCGTGTGAACAGAGCCCTGTCCTCCCTGCTCAGCCTTGTCTGCACTCTAGCTGTGCTTGCCTGTAACCCTCTGCCTGTATTGTTCCTGAGTCCCGGTGTGTACTGGGTCCTATCCCGTCTGTGTTCCTACCTGCTAGTGCCTCCCTGTCTGCACTCTAGCTGTGCTTGCCTTTACCCCCCTGCCTGCATACCCGCCTGCCTGCATACCAGTCGTGCCTGCCTATACCCACCAGTCTGTGTGCCAGCCTACCAGCCTGTTCCTGTATTCCCCTGTGTGGGTCAACAGCCGTGTCCGGGGTCTGTCCTGGAGTAGCACCTGGTCCCTCTGCTCGGTTCCTCCTTGGTGCACTGGCGTCGTATGCCGTCGTGCGACCCTGGTCGGATCGGGTGAATACTTAGTCACGCCCCTCCAGGCATTCACTCTCCGGCACGGTCCAGTGGAATCACTACAATCACACGCACACGCCGCTTAGCCCGGGCGTGTGCATAACATTGTCTACCCTTTTATATGCATTACTTCAACTTTGATATACAGTAAGGTTTTTAATATAGGCAGTATAGGTACCGTCCCAATTTAGGGTCACCTTGCCGCTGGTGGGACGGCTTGTATACTTTTTTTGATCAAAAATAGTTCACTAAGTACCCTATATTTATTATGCAACTTTGCTTTACATTTATATATAATTATGGTAGGGTATGAGATATATTTTTGTCTTGCTTCTTTTTTGCTAGTGTGAACATGCCTCTGTTTCTTGTATGTCTGCCATCTTAGACCTCAGTTCACATTGTCTGGTTTTTTGACTTGTTTGCATTCTGTGCAATTTAAGGGTGTGGCATGCCCTTTGTTGAGCTGATTGGTATATATGTAGCTTACCACGGGCCTAGGTGGTCTGGAGTTGGGACCCGGTCCTATTTGTCTACCCTTTTATATGCATTACTTCAACTTTGATATACAGTAAGGTTTTTAATATAGGCAGTATAGGTACCGTCCCAATTTAGGGTCACCTTGCCGCTGGTGGGACGGCTTGTATCCTTTTTTTGATCAAAAATAGTTCACTAAGTACCCTATATTTATTATGCAACTTTGCTTTACATTTATATATAATTATGGTAGGGTATGAGATATATTTTTGTCTTGCTTCTTTTTTGCTATTGTGAACATGCCTCTGTTTCTTGTATGTCTGCCATCTTAGACCTCAGTTCACATTGTCTGTTTTTTTGACTTGTTTGCATTCTGTGCAATTTAAGGGTGTGGCATGCCCTTTGTTGAGCTGATTGGTATATATGTAGCTTACCACGGGCCTAGGTGGTCTGGAGTTGGGACCCGGTCCTATTTGTCTACCCTTTTATATGCATTACTTCAACTTTGATATACAGTAAGGTTTTTAATATAGGCAGTATAGGTACCGTCCCAATTTAGGGTCACCTTGCCGCTGGTGGGACGGCTTGTATACTTTTTTTGATCAAAAATAGTTCACTAAGTACCCTATATTTATTATGCAACTTTGCTTTACATTTATATATAATTATGGTAGGGTATGAGATATATTTTTGTCTTGCTTCTTTTTTGCTAGTGTGAACATGCCTCTGTTTCTTGTATGTCTGCCATCTTAGACCTCAGTTCACATTGTCTGGTTTTTTGACTTGTTTGCATTCTGTGCAATTTAAGGGTGTGGCATGCCCTTTGTTGAGCTGATTGGTATATATGTAGCTTACCACGGGCCTAGGTGGTCTGGAGTTGGGACCCGGTCCTATTTGTCTACCCTTTTATATGCATTACTTCAACTTTGATATACAGTAAGGTTTTTAATATAGGCAGTATAGGTACCGTCCCAATTTAGGGTCACCTTGCCGCTGGTGGGACGGCTTGTATACTTTTTTTGATCAAAAATAGTTCACTAAGTACCCTATATTTATTATGCAACTTTGCTTTACATTTATATATAATTATGGTAGGGTATGAGATATATTTTTGTCTTGCTTCTTTTTTTGCTAGTGTGAACATGCCTCTGTTTCTTGTATGTCTGCCATCTTAGACCTCAGTTCACATTGTCTGGTTTTTTGACTTGTTTGCATTCTGTGCAATTTAAGGGTGTGGCATGCCCTTTGTTGAGCTGATTGGTATATATGTAGCTTACCACGGGCCTAGGTGGTCTGGAGTTGGGACCCGGTCCTATTTGTCTGTAACATACCTGGCGGCGTCCTTGCATGGTGGTCCATCTCCCACTGTGCAAGAGGGCGCACTTGATCTCCTGTCCAGAATGTCTCTCTGGCTTCCCTCCATGCTGTCTGTTTGTGTCTGTTTCTGCTGCTTAAGGGCGGCGCCCGATCACTTCCTGCCTTTTGTACCTGCTGTGGGTCACACCCCTTGTGCGTCCTCAGCCTATTGCTGTCTGTCACTTGGTATATAGCTCAGCAGCTCCCTTCTATCCCTGCCTGAGCATAGTGTTTTCCTTCAGTGTGTGCTTGCACTCTGAAGGTGCCAGGTCCCGTCTCTTGTCTCCTGCTTTTTGTATCAGTTCCCGTGTCTGAACTGAGTCCTGTATGTCTCCTGCTTTGCGGTATCAGCTCCCGTGTCTGAACTGTGTCCTGTATGTCTCCTGCTTTGCGGTATCAGCTCCCGTGTCTGAACTGAGTCCTGTATGTCTCCTGCTTTGCGGTTTCAGCTCCCGTGTCTGAACTGAGTCCTGTATGTCTCCTGCTTTGCGGTATCAGCTCCCGTGTCTGAACTGTGTCCTTTTTGTGTTCTCTGGTCTGTCCTGTCTTAACACGCTCCTTGCCTGTTCGTTCCGCCTTTTAGTGGCCGATTTCCTAGACCCGCTCCTGCGTCTGGTCTGTCCTGTCTGAACACGCTCCTTGCCTGTTCGTTCCGCCTCTCTGGGGGCCGTATTCCCAGACCCGCTCCTGTATCCCTCTGCAGTGTCGGTCTCCTCCGTACACTCAGTTCCAGTCTGAACTCTCTCCTGTCCTTTACCTGTTTTGCCTCTATGTCCGTTCCCTTCCTTTTTCTGCAGAGTCTGAACTCGTACCTAACTCCTGCTTGTTGTCTCTGCAAGTACTGTGTGAGTATCTGGCTCTGTCTTTCCCTTCCTGTCTGTTCCGTGTGAACAGAGCCCTGTCCTCCCTGCTCAGCCTTGTCTGCACTCTAGCTGTGCTTGCCTGTAACCCTCTGCCTGTATTGTTCCTGAGTCCCGGTGTGTACTGGGTCCTATCCCGTCTGTGTTCCTACCTGCTAGTGCCTCCCTGTCTGCACTCTAGCTGTGCTTGCCTTTACCCCCCTGCCTGCATACCCGCCTGCCTGCATACCAGTCGTGCCTGCCTATACCCACCAGTCTGTGTGCCAGCCTACCAGCCTGTTCCTGTATTCCCCTGTGTGGGTCAACAGCCGTGTCCGGGGTCTGTCCTGGAGTAGCACCTGGTCCCTCTGCTCGGTTCCTCCTTGGTGCACTGGCGTCGTATGCCGTCGTGCGACCCTGGTCGGATCGGGTGAATACTTAGTCACGCCCCTCCAGGCATTCACTCTCCGGCACGGTCCAGTGGAATCACTACAATCACACGCACACGCCGCTTAGCCCCTATGTAGCTTACCACGGGCCTAGGTGGTCTGGAGTTGGGACCCGGTCCTATTTGTCTACCCTTTTATATGCATTACTTCAACTTTGATATACAGTAAGGTTTTTAATATAGGCAGTATAGGTACCGTCCCAATTTAGGGTCACCTTGCCGCTGGTGGGACGGCTTGTATCCTTTTTTTGATCAAAAATAGTTCACTAAGTACCCTATATTTATTATGCAACTTTGCTTTACATTTATATATAATTATGGTAGGGTATGAGATATATTTTTGTCTTGCTTCTTTTTTGCTATTGTGAACATGCCTCTGTTTCTTGTATGTCTGCCATCTTAGACCTCAGTTCACATTGTCTGTTTTTTTGACTTGTTTGCATTCTGTGCAATTTAAGGGTGTGGCATGCCCTTTGTTGAGCTGATTGGTATATATGTAGCTTACCACGGGCCTAGGTGGTCTGGAGTTGGGACCCGGTCCTATTTGTCTACCCTTTTATATGCATTACTTCAACTTTGATATACAGTAAGGTTTTTAATATAGGCAGTATAGGTACCGTCCCAATTTAGGGTCACCTTGCCGCTGGTGGGACGGCTTGTATACTTTTTTTGATCAAAAATAGTTCACTAAGTACCCTATATTTATTATGCAACTTTGCTTTACATTTATATATAATTATGGTAGGGTATGAGATATATTTTTGTCTTGCTTCTTTTTTGCTAGTGTGAACATGCCTCTGTTTCTTGTATGTCTGCCATCTTAGACCTCAGTTCACATTGTCTGGTTTCCATGCACTAAGTGTATGGACTGAAAAACATTTACCCCTGGGGGGTATACATGAACATAGTGTATAAATATTTTTTTTTACGGGCATCATAAACACCCTTTAAAAAAATGATGTGGGTGTTGCATCACGGACCACTGTCACCCTGGTGATATCCTGGTGGAGGATGAGGAGAAGGAGGAGGGCAAGAGCAAATAGCCCAAATCAGGAGGCTTATACCCATGTGTGGGTGTGAAAAGGCGCATGGGAATACACCTCCCAAGAAAAGACACTGGATTTGAGTTTATGTTACGCTGCTATCATTTGGTGGTGATGAGAAGTCTTTCCCAATCCAGCCCTTGTTCATTTTTATAAGAGTCAGAATGTCAGCATTTTCAGTTGACAGGCAGATGCGCTTATCAGTTATAATTCCACCAGCGGCACTAAAAACCCGCTCTGATAAAACTCTGGTGGCAGGGCAGGCCAGGACCTCCAAGGCATAGAGAGCCAGTTCATTCCAGGTATCCAGCTTGGATACCCAATAATTATAAGGCACAGCGGAATCACAGAGGATGTTGGTACGGTCAGCAAGGTACTCCCTCAGCATCTTCCCAAACTTTGCACTCCTTGTGAGAGTACCCCGCACCTCAGGGCCTGTGCGATGGGAGGGTCTGAGAAAACTCTCCCAGAACTTTGACAGTGTTCCCCTACCTCTGCTGGATTGAAGTTGTGTCTCTCTCGCCAGTCCTCCTTGGTTGTCCAAAGAAGTGTGCCCTCTGCTGCCAGCGTTTTCTGATGGGAATTTTTTTAACAGTTCCACAACAAGGACCTTCTGGTACAGACCCATATCTGTAGACCTGTCTGCCTCAGGAATAAGAGATATAAAGTTCTCCTTGTATTGTGGGTCTAGAAGTGTCACCAACCAGTAATGACTGTCACACAAAATTTTTAGAACGCGAGGGTCATGGGAAAGGCAGTGTAACATAAACTCAGCCATGCGTGCCAGACTACTAACAGGCAAGACTTCCGTGTCCTCACCAAGAGGATGACTAAGCATGCTCTCCTCCTCTCTGCCATCTGGCCATCCACGCTGAACAGACGGTATGACAGCTGTGCAGGTAGTACAGTCTATAGTGCATGAATCTAGCTCCTGTCCTTCCTCCTCCTCCTCCTCTTCCTCATTGTCACCCAATCCACGTTGGAATGAGTTGAGGCTTGGCTGTGTGTATTCATCCTGTATGGTTCCTTGCTCCATCTCATCGTGCTCTGCCTACAATGCATCCTCTTTGATTGTGAGCAGAGAGCGTTTCAGAAGACAGAGAAGCGGGATGGTAACGCTAATTATGGCATCATCGCCGCTCACCATCTTGGTGGAGCCCTCAAAGTTTTGGAGGATGGTACATATGTCTGACATCCATGTCCACTCCTGAGGTCTTATGTGTGGAGTCTGAACTGAATACCGACGGCCTTGTTGATGCTGGTACTCAACAACTGCCCTCTTCTGCTCACAAATCCTTCCCAACATCTGCAGTATAGAGTTCCAACGCGTGGGGACATCACACACCAGTCTGTGAGCCGGAAGCTGCAAACGCTGCTGAAACACTGCAAGGGCGGCGGAAGCTGTAGCTGACTTTATAAAATGGGCACAGAGGCGGTGTACTTTAACAAGCAGATCCAGCAGCTCCGGGTAGAATTTGAGAAACCGCTGAACCACGAAGTTAAGCACATGGGCCAGGCATGGTACGTGTGTGAACTCGCCTCGCCTCAGAGCCGCCACCAGGTTCTGGCCATTGTCACACACGACCATGCCTGGCTGTAGGTTCAGCGGGGTGAGCCACAGATGTGCCTGCTCTTTCAAAGCTGTCCACAACTCTTCAGCATTGTGCAGTTTTTCACCTAAGCATATTAGTTTCAGCACAGCCTGTTGCCGCTTGGCCGAGGCAGTGCTGCAGTGCTTCCAGCTTGTGACTGATGTGGTCATTTCGGAGATGGAGGCTGAAGAGGAGGAGGAGGCTGAGGAGGATGAGGTGCAGGAGCTGTAGACCGTGGGGGCAACCCTGATTTACCTAGGGCCCGCAATCCTTGGGTCAGAAGGACGTGTTCCGTCCCAAGGTCCGACTGGGTCCCGGCTCCCACTATGTTAAACCAGTGTGCCGTCAGCGAGATGTTCTCTCCCTGCCCACAAGCATTTGTCCCCATGTCTGTGGTTAGGTGGACTTTCCCATTAACTGCGTTGTTGAGGGCATAGCTAATGTTTTGGGACACGTGCTTGTGTTATGCGGGGACGGCACACCGGGAGAATTAGTGGCGGCTGGAGACCGAGTACTGAGGGACAGCCGCCGCCATCAGGTTGCGGAATGCTTCCTTCTCCACGAGCCTAAAAGGCAACATTTCGAGTGCAAGCAGTCGTGAAATGTGAGAATTTAGTAGCTTGGATTGTGGAGCGTTGGCTGCATAGTTGCGCTTGCATTCCAAGGACTGGGGTATGGAAACTGAATGCTGCGCTACGACAAGAACGTGCTTCCAGATGTTGCTACTTGAGAGTGTGCAATGACAGGTGCAGGGCAGGAGGCATCTTCGCATGCACCATGGACAGGGGATTGGCTTGCATGCACAACAGTGGAAGAAGCAATGGTGCCACTCGCAGACACTGTTCCTGGACCCTGGGGTTTGGCCCACAAAGTCGGGTGCTTTGCTGCCATGTGCCTGTTCATGCTGGTGGTGGTCAGGCTGCTAGTTTTGCCACCCCTGCTGATGCTGGCCTGGCAGGTGGTGCAAATGGCCTTTTTGGGGTTAACCGCAGAGTCTTTTAAAAACAACCAGACTCAGGAAGACCTAATAGTTGTACTGGCAACTTCCTTCGTGTTGGTGTTATGGGGAACGGTTGCCTGCCTTCTGTCTGCCGCCACCACACTGCTTCTTCCTGCCTGTTGGGGTGCTCTGCCTCCCTCCCCCTGTGTGCTGCTGTCCTTGCTCTGCATGTCCTTCTGCCAGGTTGGGTCAGTTATAGTGTTGAGCGAGTATGTTCTATTAACCCTTTCGCCGAGTATGCTCGGACCGAGCTCCGAGTATTTATAGCTGCTCGGTGATATGGTTGAATCGCTCCCATGTGCATGATTTGAAACTGTTTGACAGTTTTATTACATGTGAGGAATGTCTATTTGTTACACATTCCTCACATGTAATAAAGCTGTCAAACTGTTGCAAATCATGCACACGGGAGCGATTCAACCATATCACCGAGCAGCTATAAATACTCGGAGCTCGGCCCGAGCATACGCGGACAGAACATACTCGCTCAACACTAGGCAGTTACTATATCATCCACCACCTTGTCTTCCACTTCCGCACCCTGGTTCTCCTCCTGACTTTCTGGCAATTGTGTCTCATCATCGTCCACCTCTTGTGACACTTTCCCACTGTCACCTTCGTGTGACCGTGGCTGCTCAAATATTTGAGCATCGCTACACAAGATCTCCTCTTGCCCCGCTTGGTAGTGGACCGAGCGAGAGGCCCGAATCTATAAATGGAAAAGTGAACAGCTCTTCAGAGTGTCCAAGTGTGGGATCAGTTGTCTCTGGGTACTCGGCATGGTGAGAGGAAGGAGGATCAAGGTGAGGAATAAGCGGTCCAGACTCACTGCTACTGAGACTTGACTGTGTGGAAGAAAGGGTGATGGTGGTGGTGGTGGCTAAGTGACTGGAAGCATTATCCGCTATCCAACCAACAACCTTTTGACACTGCTCTGGGTTTAATAGTGGTGTGCTGTGGTCCCCTAGAAATTGTGACAGGAAGGTCAGGCGAGAAGATGTGGGTGTTTGTTGTGGCACAATTTCAGCTTGCTTTTTAACTATCTGGCCTGTAGGTAAGTAGTTTGAACAGCAAACTGCTGTGAATTCCTTCACTGACACACTAAAGGAAATTTTTCATAAAGGCCAGAAATGGCAGTATTTTCTGACAACGTATATGGGATCTGTGTGATGGAGAAAACAGAGTTTTAAATACCAGACCTGTAGGTAAGTAGTTTGAACAGCAAATTGCTGTGAATTGCTTCACTGACACACTGAAAGAAATTTTTAATGGAGGCCAGAAATGGCAGTATTTTCTGACAACGTATATGTGATCCTCGTGACGGAGAAACCAGAGTTTTAAATACCTGGCCTGTAGGTAAGTAGTTTGAACAGCAAACTGGTGTGAATTGCTTCACTGACACAATAAAGGAAATTTTTAATTTCGGCCAGAAATGGCAGTATTTTCTGACAACATATATGTGATCCGTTTGACGGAGAAAACACAGTTTTAAATAGCTGGATTTCTAGCGCTGTAATATGGAAAGGACCTGGCTGTATTCTGCAGTGCCAACAAGCAAATAGCGCAGAAAACTGTGTTCTCTGGATTGCTTTTTAAGCAAATAATGAGGATTAAGATCCAAAGAAAAGTTTTCCTGGCCCTTGAGACCTGGGCCTTTGTATAGAAATATCTAACAGCAGCAGAAGGCAGAATTGGAATGGAGCCTCTTGTGCCATATGCACTTCAGTCTGCTATATACCCAGCCTGCCTGCCTATTTACACTGCCTGCCTGATATCTCTGCTGATTGATTAGTTAGTCCTCAAAAGGACTGTTAGTCCTCAAAAGGACTTGTTAAGATGGGTATGTGTAATATACGTTTTTTCTCGCTACACTACCTAATACACAAGCAAATCTATTCCTGATGCAGCAGCACCTCTCCCTACACTGTCTAATTCTGGAGTGACTGTGATGAGCATGGTGGCGCCAGGTCTGATATAGACCTGCTGACGCTGTGCGGCCAGCCAATCACTGTAATGCCCACAACCAACATGGCTACGGCATTACAGTGCATGGCAGGCAATTCCTGCATGTTCATTAGCTCTCTAAAGAGCACCAAACATGCAGGGAGGGGACCTGAATTCCCACCCAAGCAACCCGTAAATACTCTACGAGAGCCGAGTATCTCGAGTAGTGAGATGCTCGGGCGAGCACCAAGCTGTAGAGAGCATGCTCGCTCATCACTAGGCGTTACCTCTGACAGGGACATATGGTACCGGGCACGGATAGAAGGAAAGACTGTAGTCAGACGGGGACCAGCAGATGCCAGACAGGCATCACGAAAGTGGATAGCGAGTTAGGGGGGAAACGGCGAGTTGTGATGAGAGCAGATTAGTAAAACCCTAAGAGCATTGTCCCAACTGTGAAGCATGGTGGGGGAAACATTATACTTTAGGGTTGCTTTTCTGAAAAGGGAACATGATGACTGCACCGTACTAAAGGGAAGATGAGTGGGGTCATGTATCGTGAGATTTTGGTCAACAACCTCATTCCCTCAGTAGGAGCATTGAAGATGGGTCATGGCTGAGTCTTCCAGCAAGACAATGACCCAAAACATACAGCCAAGGAAACAAAGGAGTGGCTCAAAAAGAAGCAAAGTAAGGCTATGGAGTGGCCTAGCCAGTCTCCAGACCTTAATCCCATAGAAAACTTATGGAGGGAGTTGAAGTTCCGAGTTGCCTTTCGACAGCCTCAAAATCTTAATGATTTAGAGATGATCTGCAAAGAGGAGTGGACCAAAATTCCTCCTGACATGTGCGCAACCCTCATCATCAACTACAAAAAAAGTCTGACTGTTGTGCTTGCCAGCAAGGGTTTTGCCACCAAGTATTAAGTTTTGTTTGCCAGAGGGATCAAATACTTGTTTCTCACTGTAAAATGCAAAAAAAAAATTATCTAATTTATACAATGTGATTTTCTTGATTTTTTGGGGGATATTCTATCTCTCAATGTTAAAATTAACCTACCCTTAAAATTATAGACTGTTCATGTCTTTGTCAGTGGGCAAACTTACAAAAACAGCAAGGGATAAAATACTGATTTTCCCCCAATGTATATACACTGCTCAAAAAAATAAAGGGAACACTCAAATAACACATCCTAGATCTGAATGAATAAAATATTCTCATTAAATACTTTGTTCTGTACAAAGTTGAATGTGCTGACAAAAAAATCACACAAAAATCATTAATGGAAATCAAATTTATTAACCAATGGAGGCCTGGATTTGGAGTCATCCCCAAAATTAAAGTGGAAAAACACACTACAGGCTGATCTAACTTTGATGTAATGTCCTTAAAACAAGTCAAAATTAGGCTCAGTATTGTTTGTGGCCTCCACGTGCCTGTATGACCTCCCTACAATGCCTGGACATGCTCCTGATGAGGTTGCGGATGGTCTCCTGGGGGATCTCCTCCCAGACCTGGACAAAAGCATCCGCCAACTCCTGGACAGTCTGTGGTGCAACGTGACGTTGGTGGATGGAGCGAGACATGATGTCCCAGATGTGCTCAATCGGATTCAGGTCTGGGGAATGGGCGGGCCAGTCCATAGCTTCAATGCCTTCATCTTTCAAGAACTGCTGACACACTCCAGCCACATGAGGTCTGGCATTGTCCTGCATTAGGAGGAACCCAGGGCCAACCACACCAGCATATGGTCTCACAAAGGAATTGAGGATCTCATCTCGGTACCTAATGGCAGTCAGGCTACCTCTGGCGAGCACATGGAGAGCTGTGCGGCCCTCCAAAGAAATGCCACCCCACACCATTACTGACCCACTGCCAAACCGGTCATGCTGAAGGATGTTGCAGGCAGAAGATCGCTCTCCACGGCGTCTCCAGACTCTGTCACGTCTGTCACATGTGCTCAGTGTGAACCTGCTTTCATCTGTGAAGAGCACAGGGCACCAGTGTTGACTTTGCCAATCCTGGTGTTCTGTGGCAAATGCCAAGCGTCCTATACGGTGTTGGGCTGTGAGCACAACCCCCATCTGTGGACGTCGGGCCCTCATACCACCCTCATGGAGTCGGTTTCTAACCATTTGTACAGACACATGCACATTTGTGGCCTGCTTGAGGTCATTTTTCAGGGCTCTGGCAGTGCTCCTCCTGTTCCTCCTTGCACAAAGGCGGAGTTAGCGGTCCTGCTGCTGGGTTGTTTCCCTCTTACGGCCCCCTCCACATCTCCTGGTGTACTGGCCTGTCTCCTGGTAGTGCCTCCCACCTCTGGACACTACGCTGACAGACACAGCAAACCTTCTTGCCACAGCTCGCATTGATGTGCCATCCTGGATGAGCTGCACTACCTGAGCAACTTCTGTGGGTTGTAGAGTCTGTCTCCTGCTGCCACGAGTGTGAAAGCACAACCAACATTCAAAAGTGACCAAAACATCAGCCAGAAACCATTGGTATTGAGATGTGGTCTGTGGTCTCCACCTGCAGAATCACTCCTTTATTGAGTGTGTCTTGGTAATTACCAATAATTTCCATCTATTGTCTATTCCATTTGCACAACAGCATGTGAAATTGATTGTCAATCAGTGTTGCTTCCTAAGTGGACAGTTTGATTTCACAGAAGTTTGATGTACTTGGAGTTATATTCTGTTGTTTAAGTGTTCCCTTTATTTTTTGAGCAGTGTATGTGCATGAGGCAGTTAGCTCAGGTCAGGAGACCCAATGGCCTAAAATGCTGATCAAGGTATGGTCTGAAAACATGGACCAGGTGAAACAAGCCAAATTCTAACTTTTTCACTTTTATGAAGCTTACATCTGTTGTTAAACTTCACAGCAAACAGGTTGGTATTTGGAGTTACTCACATATAAGAAATATTTGGATGGTTTGGGGTATAAGCTAGGTCTACCATTCCATATCATATGTTCAAAACTATTGTCAAGTCAGTTCTATAACCTAATTTCCATTGTATCTGTGACCCCATGCACATTGAAAACAAAGACCTCAATTCATCAAAGCTTTCACAACAGGAAAGTAGCATAACATGTTGTGACACGCAGCAAAATCTTTGAGCAATGTGAGGTTGCACAAACATTTTGCGACTTTTGTTGTTTGGATATCAATTTGGGCTAACTCTGCCAAAATGGGCAATGTTGAAGTGAGACAGGGGCGGGAAAAGGCATGGTAATGACCACTCATTTAATTTATGATGAGCTGTGACATACCTTGCATAATAACTTTTACTTCAGTCCCTAACTGGAGTAAGATTTGTGGCAAAAGGCAGTCTTAAAAAATCAGACGTCTCTTACTCCACCATGCCCCCTCATCAAGACTAAAGTGAACAATGCCGATCTTGATGAATTGGGCCCTGTGTTTTATAGATCCTGAATTAGATACCCATAAAATTCAATTGGCCTTTACTATGTCTAAGAAATTTTTCTATTTCCAGTATGAAGCTTTTTCCCTTAAAAGTATTTCTTCTAAAGAAGTAAAAGGAATCTTGGATAATTATTGTTAATATGGTATAGGATAAATAGCAAGAAATGTCAGTAGACCTACCTGGAACTGTCTATGTTTGTTGAGTAATTCTTCTAGTTTTTGGCATTGCCCTGCTATCTGAGTTGATAAAAAATTCCAACGGCTTTGGGCTTGGTCAATTTCTGCCCAGTACTTTTGCTTAACATCAGCTGGTGCTTTGCTAGATAACTCCTCTGCAGTTTTGCTGAGATAATTCATATCAGACTGATGTTCCTGCAGGGAACTTTGTAAGGCCTGGTTAAAAACAAAGAATAGAACGTAAAATTACAAAATGAAATAAACATTTCGTATAAATGTGAGAAAAATATGCATATACAGTACAGACCAAAAGTTTGGACACACTTCATTTAAAGATTTTTTTGTATTTTCATGACTATGAAAATTGTACATTCACACTGAAGGCATCAAAACTATGAATTAACACATGTGGAATTATATACTTAACAAAAAAGTGTGAAACAACTGAAAATATGTCTTATATTCTAGGTTCTTCAAAGTAGCCACCTTTTGCATTGATGACTGCTTTGCACACACTTGGCATTCTCTTGATGAGCTTCAAGAGGTAGTAACCGGAAATGGTTTTCACTTCACAGGTGTGCCCTGTCAGGTTTAATAAGTGGGATTTCTTGCCTATAAATGGGGTTGAGACCATCAGTTGTGTTGTGCAGAAGTCTGGTGGATACACAGCTGATAGTCCTACTGAATAGACTGTTAGAATTTGTATTATGGCAAGAAAAAAGCAGCAAAGTAAAGAAAAACGAGTGGCCATCATTACTTTAAGAAATGAAGGTCAGTCAGTGCGAAAAATTGGGAAAACTTTGAAAGTATCCCCAAGTGCAGTTGCAAAACCATCAAGCGCTACAAAGAAACTGGCTCACATGAGGACTGCCCCAGGAAAGGAAAACCAAGAGTCACCTCTGCTTCTGAGGAGAAGTTTATCCGAGTCACCAGCCTCAGAAATCGCAGGTTAACAGCAGCTCAGATTAGAGACCAGGTCAATGCCACACAGAGTTCTAGCAGCAGACACAACTGTTAAGAGGAGACTTTGTGCAGCAGGCCTTCATGGTAAAATAGCTGCTAGGAAACCACTGCTAAGGACAGGCAACAAGCAGAAGAGACTTGTATGGGCTAAAGAACACAAGGAATGGACATTAAACCAGTGGAAATCTGTGCTTTGGTCTGATGAGTCCAAATTTGAGATCTTTGGTTCCAACCACCGTGTCTTTGTGCGACGCAGAAAAGGTGAACGGATGGACTCTGCAAGCCTGGTTCCCACCGTGAAGCATGGAGGAGGAGGTGTGATGGTGTGGGGGTGCTTTGCTGGTGATACTTTTGGGGATTTATTTAAAATTGAAGGCATACTGAACCAGCATGGCTACCACAGCATCTTGCAACAGCATGCTATTCCATCCGGTTTGCGTTTTGTTCGACCATCAATTATTTTTCAACAGGACAATGACCTCAAACACACCTCCAGGCTGTGTAAGGGCTATTTGAACAAGAAGGAGAATGATGGGATGCTATGCCGGATGACCTGGCCTCCACAGTCACAAGACCTGAACCCAATCGAGAAGGTTTGGGCTGAGCTGGACCGCAGAATGAAGGCAAAAGGGCCAACAAGTGCTAAGCATCTCTGGGAACTCCTTCAAGATTGTTGGAAGACCATTTCCGGTGACTACCTCTTGTAGCTCATCAAGAAAATTCCAAGAGTGTGCAAAGCAGTCATTAAAGCAAAAGGTGGCTACACGGAAGAACCTAGAATATAAGACATATTTTCAGTTGTTTCACACTTTTTTGTTAAGTATATAATTCCACATGTGTTAATTCATAGTTTTGATGCCTTCAGTGTGAAAGTTTAATTTTCATAGTCATGAAAATACATAAAAATCTTTAAATGAGAAGGGGTGTCCAAACTTTTGGTCTCTACTGTATATTACAAAGATAAACAGGTGGAGACTAGATCATCCAATCAGTATAATTGCACTGAATATTTAAGTTCAAAACCATGCTCAACAATTTGGACCTCCAATTTATTTCTACAACAGACTCAAATTTTGTGTCAAAGATGTAAGTTAGATAAAAAGAATGTATCTATAGTTTATGTTGAATATAAATGCAAGTATTTACATCTATTCAGCTACCAGAGTGTTCGTGATGTTGGGCAATGGTGTTAGTGGCAGAACTTGGTTCATAGTTGGGGTTAAAATTTATTCCAAACATAATCAGAATGGGCCAGGACTTTTGTGTGCTATTTTTTAAATGCTTCTATTAGTGCAAGGGAGCATTGCATTTGCCAACCTGCTACCATGGAAGCACAACATTTATTTTGAAAATCCTCTCATCCTGGAACATTCAAACTTCAAATCATTGGAATGAAGGAGCTAAAAGCCAATAAAATCAGCCCCATGACAGTTGGCTTAGGTAGCATTTGCATATAATTTATTGAACCCTGTTCTAGAGAACGTTTCCCCTGCATTTAGCTCCCAAGATACATGCAGCACTTCAACTTTAAATTAGATTTTTATATATTTTGTGCACATTTTAGCAGTGGTTAAGATGACATGCTTAAACCCCTAAGCTAATATTTTTTGTTCATGTAGTTTTATCATGGTGCTGTTAGCAAGAGCTCTATAAAACAAAGGTGAAAGCAAATGACATAAGCATCGAGTTTGACTAGACAGCTGACATACAAACCTTTAGCTCCCTGAGTCTGTGTTCCATGATTTCACATTCAGTAACAGTGACCTGAGGTATAGCGAGTTTGGTTTCAGACTGCTGGATCCACAGAAGAATAGTGCTCATTTTCTCCTTGTAATGTGTTGGAGGTAAACTATCTAAAACTGATTTAAAAAAACAAGGACATTTTATTTGAAAAAACAATGCATAAAATGCATTCAATTCAGTTGAAAAGCTATACTTTTAAATTGGTGCATGAAAAAATGAATAAAACATAAATGAGATATATATGATATACACACATGTATACATATATATACATATATATAAATATATAAATATATATATATAGAGATATATATATATATATCTATAAAGGGCTCCATAGATGTGTGCCTTCTAGGTCCTTTTCCCAAGCACTTTATATTCAGTTATAAACAGGTAAATATTACTAAGGATGATCTCCAAATATCTGAGTATTATTCATGTAGAAGAGATACAGTATATATTTATTATTTTTTTCTAGGTTTCTCCACAACTAACATTTATATCCTTTTCACAAGAAGTTAAAAATGTATTATCTCAGAGGAACCCCATTATCATTAGAGCAGGTGATACAAGTCCTCCATTCTTTTTTACTTTGTGGTTTTAGTGAGTGGAACTTTTAATGCATCGGCAACCGAGCACATGCAGTGGTGCTCTACTTAATGTCTAGGGCACGGACAGAGAGCTGAGTGGAGTACTTGTCTGTTTTTCTCAACCCCATAGACATTTAATTAAATGGAAGAGTGCATTCTTGACCACTACTTTATCAAGTCTCCTCCTCCCTGCGGTTATGCAGTGAGAAGAAACAGACCATGTTCTAGTGATCAGTGGGGATCCTAGTGATGTAGTCCATAGTGATTAGACATTAGTCTTGTATCATGTGAAAACATGATAATTGGCTATGGTGGAGAGATCCCTTTAAATAATTATAGTTTGGTGGTTTAAAAAATAAGTTATACAATATATTACCCATATTGAGGAAGATAGATATTGGTAACAAAATCAAGTTAATAAGATAATAATCCCATCAAGGTATAGAAAACTTATATAACCATATAGGTTATAAAGACATACAAAAAAATCAGTGCAGCACTGTTGTCTTGCAGCACTGGGATCTTGGGTTCAAATCCCACCAACAGCAAAATCTGGAAGAAAATTGTATGTTCTTCTATTGTTTGCATGGGTTTACTTCCAAAGTCATATTTATAGGTAATTAAAGAAGCACGCCCATCAAAATGTTTATCTTCTTAATATATTGCAATAGTTATATTATACAGCACTGTGTACTAACAATTGGTCATTTTGCCCTTCTACCCAATTAATTCTTCTTTCTTCCAGTAGGTCCATGACATCATGCTATTAAAAACAGACTAGACTAATCCTTCTAAGCTCTATTTAAAAACACAATATCTCTTTTCCTGCGTGGGTCATCATTAGAACTTCAATTCTACTCAGTGCAAAGTCCCAGACGTGGAAGATTGGTAGCAGCCAGGTCAGGAGTTGAAGAGGGGGGTGACTCATGCTGGAAAAAGAGATTTCTTGTTTCTACAAAGAGCTTAGAAGGATTCAGCTAGTCAGTTCTTAAGTTTTCTGATATGTTAGATCTAATGGAAAATAGAAGAATTATCTGGGCAGAAAGGCAAAATGAGCAATTGTGAGTACGCAGTGCTATATAATATTATGGTTGAAATATATTAAGAGGATAAAAACTTCAGTGGGAGTGCTTCTTTAAGATCATGAACTCCATCAGCGATGATTATGTCTGCAAAGCGCTGTGAAAATTACACGAGAAATATAAATACATAAATTGCAAATAGTCAAGTTATAGCTGAGAGTGTAAGCATAAATCTAAAATGACATATCAACTGCATAATATATTGTTACATTGTAAAAGAAAAAGAGGTAGGGTTAGGAAAACAAGTTTTGGAATATATACATAGATATATATATATAGAGAGAGAGAGAGAAAGCTAATGCACCCATGACTGCCATATTTTTGATAGGCGGAGTGAGACATTTTCTCAGCTGAAGATTTCCTATAGTCTATATATCTGTTGAGTTTTATTTATCTATTCTCTAATATAGGTTGGTTCAGGTTGTAACCAATGAGTCGGGATAAATACTTTAGCTGAAGCTGATAGGACAGTTAATAGATTATATTTAGATGATTTATAAGAAGCAGGTGGTAAACAGCCTTCTTTGACTATTAGGGAATTGCTCCTGAACTGAGAACAATTGCCATCAGGAAGCAGCTTATTTTATATAACCAATAAAGTTGAAGGAATATTCCCATTTCCAAGTTCCTATCCCATCATGTAGTAAGTGTAATAATAACAATATTAGCGAATACCTCCAATAGTGAATGTAGTATAGTTCTTCTGATTCACTATGTCGCTTACCTCATGTGCAGGGAATTGCATTAATGTAGTTATCCATGGTTATGACCACGCACATAGTGACAGTTGTTAGTTTTTGTAACTTTGGATCTCTAAGCTACTGCAATGCCCTGGACATGGTAAGAGACATAGCTAGTCAGAAAAACCATGCTAAATTTCTAATTGGAGGTATTTGCTAAGAATAATATTATTACACTTACTCCATATTGGGATAGGATCTTGAAGATGGAAACACCCCTTTAAGTAGACTAGTTTCATTGTAAATGCACAAGAGACTTTTTTTTCCTTAATATGAAATGTTCATCAAAACAACATTTGAGCAGAACAACAACCCGATTCCTTTATGTTATCAATCAAGATAACATCTATGTGGAGCTACATTTAAAAGGGTTGTTCTATACAGACATGACCTGTCCATATACTCCAATAGAACGCTATGTAAAAAAAAATTCTGTAATTGCAGATAAAATAAGTGGCCAGATACAGTTTTTCCTGTTCTCTTGGGTTAGAAACCTTGGATCTGTTGTGTTAACGTGGCATTGATAAACTCTTCAAAGTGGATCTCTATTGCACTTTGTCTAAAATATTGCAAGCTCAGCAATTTTTATTTACAAAGACTTTGTGGGTCTTCCATAAAAATGCTACTATATTTTTGCTGAAAAATTAATGAATAAGTTTTTTGAAAAATGTTTAATATAATTAAGAACCCTGGTAGAATTATAATGTTCTTTTGTGTAATGTCTAAAACTTTGCTTAACTCATATTTGATGAAAATATTATATAACTGCCTCAAACAGGAGAGTTTTAGTAGAAAGAGTTCGCTCTGGAGATGCACGTGTCACTGCATATATGTATAGGAATAGTGCCATAATATAAAGGGAGACAATACAAGAAAAAGATAATTACTAATTAAATAATCATGAAAATGTGGCATTAACGCTAATTAAATTGAGCCATCACACTTTTGAACAATGTTAAATTGCTGCTTTTGTCTGCGGTTACAGAATGGAAAGATGGTTTGGCAAAGCTTTTGCATATCAAACCTGCTTTCCTATAAAATCGCCTTTCATTAGGAATTCTTTTTTTCTCATTTAAATGCATTTTAAAGCATATTTTAAAGTATGACTTTTTTCTGCCTGAAACATTAAGAAACATTTTTTTTGCATTAAACCTTTAGGAATAAAATGTACAAGATTCATCTCCCAACTACAGGTGCATCTCACTAAATTAGAATATCATCAAAAAGTTAATTTAATTCAGTTCTTCAATACAAAAAGGGAAACTCATATATTATATAGAGTCATTACAAACAGAATGATCTATTTCAAGTGTTTATTTCTGTTAATGTTGATGATTATGGCTTACAGCCAATGAAAACATAAAAGTCATTATCTCAGTAATTTAAAATAATTAACAAAAAACACCTGGAAAGGCTTCCTAAGCATTTTAAAAGGTCCTTTAGTCTGTTTCAGTAGGCTCCACAATCATGGGGAAGACTGCTGACTTGATTGTTGTCCAGAAGGCAGTCATTGACACACTCCACAAGGTCCCAGAGTTCCAATTTTCATTTGGAAATCAATGTCCCAGAGTCTGTAGGAAGAGAGGAGAGGCACACAATCCAAGCTGCTTGAGGTCTAGTGTGAAGTTTCCACAGTGATGGTTTGGGGAGCCATGTCATCTGCTGGTGTAGGTCCACTGTGTTTTATCAAGACCAAAGTCAGCACAGCCGTCTACCAGGAAATTTTAAAGCACTTCATGCTTCCCTCTGCCAACAAGCTTTTTGGAGATGGAAATTTCATTCTCCAGCAGGACTTGGCACCTGTCCACTCTGCCAAAAGTTCCAATACCTGGTTTAAAAACAACAGTATCACTGTGCTTGATTGGCCAGCAAACTCGCCAGACCTTAACCTCATAGACAATCTATGGATATTGTCAAGAGGAAGATGAGAGACACCAGACCCAACAATGCAGACGAGCTGAAGGCTGCTATCAAAGCAGCCTGGGCTTCCATAGCACCTCTGCAGTGCCACAGGCTGATCGCCTCCATGCCACCCTGAATTGATGCAGTAATTGAAGCAAAAGGAGCCCCGACCAAGTATTGAGTGCATTTACTGAATATACATTTCAGTAGGCCAACATTTCGGATTTTAAAAACATTTTTCAAGCTGTTGTTATAAAGTATTCTAATTTACTGAGATAATGACTTTCGTGTATTTATTGATAGTGTTGGGCAAATTTGTTCGGCATCTCAAACTCGTGTTCGTGTTCGGGGTTCCGGCTTGTTCGCGCCAAAAAATCAGCTCCGCCCAAGAACATCCTTGATTTGCCACATTGTCACGTAGATCAGTTAGGATTACCATAATTTTTAATATTAGCAAAATGCCACAATAATGAGAGAGAGAGAATGTTTTAAGGTATTTTTATTATTTACTGCAAAGTCAAAAGTTTACATACACAAAGATTGCTATGCCTTCTAACAATTCTGGACGGCCCATATGATGATGTCATATGTTTGGAAGCAACATCTGAGTTAATTAGAGACACACCCATGGATGTATTTTAATGCACACCTGAAACACACTACTTCTTTGTGTAGTTTCATGGGAAAGTGTGAAGAAATTAGCCAAGATTTCAGGAAGAGAATTGTGGACTTGCATAAGTCTGGCTCATCCTTGTGTACAATTTCAAGATACCTGAAGGTGCCTCGTTCATCAACAATTAAATGCAAGCACAAACAAGATGGGAATGTCCAGCCATCATACCGCTCAGGAAGGAGACGGGTTCTGTGTCCCACAGATGAATGTGCTTTGGTCCGACATGTGCATGTCAACCCAAGGACAAAAGCAAAAGACCTTGTGGAGATGATGGCGGAAGCTGGTAAGATTGTGTCAATAACCACAGCAAAACGAGTACTGTATCAATATGGGGTGAAAGGCAACTCTGCTAGGAAGAAGCCATTACTCCAAAAGAAAAAAAAAAGCCAGATTAATGTTTGCAAATGCACACAGGAACAAAGATTTACATTTTTGGAGACATGTCCTGTGATCTGATGAAACTAAAATTTAACTTTTTGGTCAACTATTGTGAGAAGCTTGTGGATGGATATCCCAAACGTTTGACTCAATTACTTGCTCAATTACTTACTTGTAGTAAGTAATGAAAATGCCTTAAACATTCTGTCTCTCTCATTATTCTGGCATTTGGCAAATATTAAAAATGATGGTAATCCTAATTGATGTAAAACAGGAAAGGTTTATTCTGATTTCAGGTCAGATATTGAGAAAAACGTGTATGTGTGTCTTTTTGTATAGTGTATGTAAACTTCTGGTTTCAACTGTATTTGTATTTTTTATGTAAATATTTTTAATGGGGGAAAAGAAGAGTCAATTGAATTTTTATGCTTTTTTATTTCCTTTTCATATTTTTTAAAGCATTTTTTTTACTTGTCACTGTTTTTGTTAGACTCCTTATGGGATTTGAAGCTTTAATCGTCTGAGCACTTGTGCTAATACACCGAAGCCACAGCATTGTAGCATATAGTGAAAATCACGGTCTCCTTTGAAGCCCGGCCACAGGCAGAGTGTGAGAGGAGATCTGTAATGACCCTCTGCTGTCATAGCAACCCATCGGCGACCCATGATCACATCTCGGGTGCACCGATGGGCGCATGGAATGATGCTCCGCCATGGAGATGTGTGTTAAATTTCACTGTGAGAGTTTGTCAGCAGTATTTAAAAGGTTAACAATTGCAGGCTCTCTTCCCCTCCACGCACAATTGTTAGCAGCTGCTCCTGGCTATCACACACAGCCATCATCTGTCCCTTGAGCCCATTCCATACACCTGCTTCCGACTTGTACTGTATATGTATTGCTGATGTCGTGAAGGGGTAAAAAATATTATTTCAATTTAGGATAAGATATACTGTAGGTAGAGATGGGTAAAAAGAATTTCTCTAAAGTGTTCCAGCATCAACTTCACCATTCCACCCTTGTGATACTTCTTGCAATTACTAGGCCCCTGTGATATCACATGAAGTCTAGTCACTAGACCTTAAGTGATGTCATCACAGGCGTCACACTATAT
This sequence comes from Phyllobates terribilis, assembly GCF_046119375.1. Taxonomy (NCBI): domain Eukaryota; kingdom Metazoa; phylum Chordata; class Amphibia; order Anura; family Dendrobatidae; genus Phyllobates; species Phyllobates terribilis. The sequence goes on along the minus strand of NW_027362762.1, from coordinate 368,550,203 downwards.
ATGAATACCAGACGAGGAAGTTTACACTGCTCTGGCAGCAGTGGAGTGCCAATCTGAACGCTGGAACATTGTAATATAAATCTTTTTGGCCACCTCTAGATATAATACATCATTTTTTTTATTTAAACCAACCACAAATTATCTTGGAATTACCCGTCAGATTGTATAACTCATAGCTTAATAATAAAAATAAAGTTATATTACAATACTTTATGTAATTATATCATTACTATATAGTATATCAATACTATATAGTACTACAGTCAGTATAGAATTGATTAATGGTTGTTTTACATGTAAATTTACCCATGCGTTTTCTAACTTTCTGTATTTTAATTTTTGTTTGCATAACTATGCAGTAAAAATGAAGAAGGGTGTAACCATTGTGTAATTTTTAAAATTCATCTCATAGCTTTTTTAGTTGCATTTAGTAACCCTCTGGAGCTTAGAGAGATAGGAAAATACCAACTCTAAATGCCAAACATCTTCTAATTCCAATTTCCTAAATAAAATCCGGCTCTTTGCTAAATTATTAAATGCAGAAGCATAAATAAATAATAAAACAACACACGTTCTAAATGTTATTGCACAACCGCATTAAAATTAACAAAATGTTTGGACTGTTATCGTTAGTATATAATTTAACGGTGATGTATCACAATACACAAGGCGGATCGATCAATTTAAAATCGTAGTGGGCAACACTTTTTAATAGCACTTACTGTTCTGAAGCTGTTTTTCTCTAGATTGCAAGTTGGAAAGAACTTGATTATAGTGGTTGAGAAAGGCTGCTACATCTGCATCCAGAAACATTGGCCCTTGTTCCTTTTCTTTCAGTTGTTTTCCCTGAACTTGCAAGGATTCAATTGTAGGCTTAAGAGCTGACAGACGGCCAACTTCATCCTGTTTCCCAAATGACAAAAGAAAAAAATCACAACCGCATTCATAGCAATATAATAAAGAAGTATTGAGAACATGTCACCTTAAACATGCAGTTTATTCTGCCAGCAGAATCTTATAGAGCAGTAGAAACTAAAAATAGTGATATATTGGTTTGTGGGAATAGATTCGGTACAAGGCCTTCTTCACATGTCTGTGTTCAAACACGTAAGTGAAAAACCGGAACTGGTGCCATCAGTCTTTTCCATCAGGGTGTCATCCGCGTGTCATGCATATGTTCAGAAATAATTAATGCATAGCAGCATAGGTTATAATGGGTACATGTAGCATCCATGATAAAAACAGATGCTACACGTACTGGAAACATGGACATTGAAGAAGGTCTAACTTGTAGTTATTGAAATTCCTGTTCAGGTTGTCAATCAATGATTTGGACTTGGACTTTTAAGATCAGATTGAGTTGGGATTTTAATTAATAAAAATACAAATGAGACTTAATCTTCTCCCACAAACCCATACATCACTTTGTTCAGCAACTTCTGATGATCAAGCTACAAGGGGGAATAGTCTTAACTCTTTACAGCACATGCTGTTTTTAAGGACATAATTGCCATAATTGTCTTTCAGGGTTATAGGTTGTTGGTGGTTTTCTTATTGCTTTTATCACTGAATTGTTAGGATGTCATTATGCACTTTGGTTCTGTCCTTGTGTTCTATCTTGGTGATATTACACAAGAGTTTGTAATTAATGACTTTACGGCAGTCCAAAATGCGCCAAGTGTGCAACAATTTGTCTGCTTCTGTTGTGCTCACCAAAATTAACCACTTCGCACCAGAGCCTGTTTTTGCCTTCGTGACCGGGCCAATTTTTTCAATTCTGACCACTGTCACTTTATGAAGCAATTACTCTGGAATGCTTCAATGGATCCCCCTGATTCTGAGACTGTTTTTTCGAGACATATTGTACTTCATGATAGTGGTAAAATTTCTTTGATATCACATGCGTTTATTTGTGAAAAAATCGGAAATTTGGCAAATATTTTGAAAATTTTGCAATTTTCAAACTTTGAATTTTCATGCCCTTAAATCAGAGAGATATGTCACACAAAATACTTAATAAATAACATTTCCCACATGTCTAATTTACATGAGCACAAATTTGGAACCAAAATTTTTTTTTGTTAGGGAGCTATAAGGGTTAAAAGTTGACCAGCGATTTCTCATTTTTCCAACAAAATTTACAAAAACATTTTTTTAGGGGCCACATCATATTTGAAGTCACTTTGAGGGGTCTTTATGACAGAAAATACCCAAAGTGACACCGTTCTAAAAACTGCACCCCTCAAGGTGCTCAAAACCACATTGAAAAACTTTATTAACCCTTCAGGTGCTTCACAGAAATTTTTGGAATGTGGAAGAAAAAAATTAACATTTAACTTTTTTCACAAAAATGTTACTTTAGACCCAATTTTTTTTATTTTCACAGGGGTAACAGGAAAAAATGGACCCCAAAATAATTTGTGCAATTTCTCTTGAGCGTGCTGATACCCCATATGTGAGGGAAAACCACTGTTTGGGCGCACGGCAGGGCTCGGAAAGGAAGGAGCGCCATTAGACTTTTTGAATGTAAAATTTGTCTGAATAATTAGCAGACACCATGTTGCGTTTGGAGAGCTCCTGATGTGACTAAACAGTGGAAACCCCCCACAAGTGACACCATTTTGGAAACTAGACCCCTTAGGGAACATATCTAGATGTGTGGTGAGCACCTTGAACACCAAGGTGCTTCACAGAAGTTTATAATATTGTGCTGTAAAAATAAAATTTTCCCATTTTTCCCACAAAAACGTATTTCATCCCTTAATTTCCCATTATCATAATGGTAATAGGATAAATTGCACCATGAAATTTGTTGTGCAATTTCTCCTGAACACGACGATACCCCATATGTGGGGGAAAACCACTGTTTTGGCGCACGGCAGGGCTCGGAAAGGAAGGAGCGCCATTAGACTTTTTGAATGTAAAATTTGTCTGAATAATTAGCAGACACCATGTTGCGTTTGGAGAGCTCCTGATGTGACTAAACAGTGGAAACCCCCCACAAGTGACACCATTTTGGAAACTAGACCCCTTAGGGAACATATCTAGATGTGTGGTGAGCACCTTGAACCCCAAGGTGCTTCACAGAAGTTTATAATATTGAGCTGTAAAAATAAAATTTTCACATTTTTCCCACAAAAACGTATTTCATCCCTTAATTTCCCATTATCATAATGGTAATAGGATAAATTGCACCATGAAATTTGTTGTGCAATTTCTCCTGAACACGCCGATACCCGATATGTGGGGGAAAACCACTGTTTGGGCGCACGGCAGGGTTTGGAAGGGAAGGAGCGCCATTTGACTTTTTGAATGTAAAATTTGTCTGAATAATTAGCAGACGTCATGTTGCGTTTGGAGAGCCCCTGATGTTCCTAAACAGTGGAAACCCCCCACAAGAGACACCATTTTGGAAACTAGACCCCTTAGGGAACTTATCTAGATGTGTGGTGAGCACCTTGAACCCCAATGTGCTTCACAGAAGTTTATAGTAATCAGCTGTAAAAATAAAATTTTCACATTTTTCCCGCAAAAACGTTTTTCATCCCTTAATTTTGCATTATCATAAGGGTAATAGGATAAATTGCAACTTGAAATTCGTTGTGCAATTTCTCCTGAACACGCCGATACCCCATATGTGGAGGCAAACCACTGTTTGGGCGCACGGCAGGGCTCGGAAGGGAAGGAGCGCCATTTGACTTTTTGAATGTAAAATTTGTTTGAATAATTAGCGGACGCCATGTTGCATTTGGGGAGCCCCTGATGTGCCTAAACAGTGGAAACCCCCCACAAGTGACACCATTTTGGAAACTAGACCCCTTAGGGAACTTATCTAGATGTGTGGTGAGCACCTTGAACCCCAAGGTGCTTCACAGAAGTTTATAATAATCAGCTGTAAAAATAAAATTTTCACATTTTTCCAGCAAAAACGTTTTTCATCCCTTAATTCTGCATTATCATAATGGTAATAGGATAAATTGCACCATGAAATTTGTTGTGCAATTTCTCCTGAACACGCTGATACCCAATATGTGGAGGCAAACCACTGTTTGGGCGCACGGCAGGGCTCGGAATGGAAGGAGCACCATTTGACTTTTTGAATGTAAAATTTGTTTGAATAATTAGCCGACGCCATGTTGCATTTGGGGAGCCCTGATGTGCCTAAACAGTGGAAACCCCCCACAAGTGACACTATTTTGGAAACTAGACCCCTTAGGGAACTTATCTATATATGTGGTGAGCACCTTGCACCCCCAGCTGCTTCACAGAAGTTTATAATATTGAGCCATAAAAATAAATTTTTCACATTTTTCCCACAAAAAATGTTTTCCTTTCCCTAATTTTGTACTATCATAAGGGTAATAGGATAAATTGCACCATGAAATTTGTTGTTCAATTTCTCCTGAACACGACGATACCCCATATGTGGGGGAAAACCACTGTTTTGGCGCACGGCAGGGCTCGGAAAGGAAGGAGCGCCATTAGACTTTTTGAATGTAAAATTTGTCTGAATAATTAACAGACACCATGTTGCGTTTGGAGAGCTCCTGATGTGACTAAATAGTTGAAACCCCCCACAAGTGACACCATTTTGGAAACTAGACCCCTTAGGGAACATATCTAGATGTGTGGTTAGCACCTTGAACCCCAAGGTGCTTCACAGAAGTTTATAATATTGAGCTATAAAAATAAAATTTTCACATTTTTCCCACAAAAACGTATTTCATCCCTTAATTTCCCATTATCATAATGGTAATAGGATAAATTGCACCATGAAATTTGTTGTGAAATTTCTCCTGAACATGCCGAAACCCCATATGTGGGGGAAAACCACTGTTTGGGCGCACGGCAGGGCTCGGAAGGGAAGGAGCGCCATTTGACTTTTTGAATGTAAAATTTGTTTGAATAATTAGCGGACGCCATGTTGCATTTGGGGAGCCCCTGATGTGCCTAAACAGTGGAAACCCCCCACAAGTGACATCATTTTGAAAACTAGACCCCTTAGGGAACTTATCTAGATATGTGGTGAGCACCTTGCACCCCCAGCTGCTTCACAGAAGTTTATAATATTGAGCCATAAAAATAAAATTTTCACATTTTTCCCACAAAAAAATGTTTTCCTTTCCCTAATTTTGTACTATCATAAGGGTAATAGGATAAATTGCACCATGAAATTTGTTGAGCAATTTCTCCTGAACACGCCGATACCCCATATGTGGAGGCAAACCACTGTTTGGGCGCACGGCAGGGCTTGGAAGGGAAGGAGCGCCATTTGACTTTTTGAATGTAAAATTTGTTTGAATAATTAGCGGACGCCAAGTTGCATTTGTGGAGCCCCAGATGTGCCTAAACAGTGGAAACCCCCCACAAGTGACACCATTTTGGAAACTAGACCCCTTAGGGAACTTATCTAGATATGTGGTGAGCACCTTGCACCCCCAGCTGCTTCACAGAAGTTTATAATATTGAGCCATAAAAATAAAATTTTCACATTTTTCCCACAAAAAATGTTTTCCTTTCCCTAATTTTGTACTATCATAAGGGTAACAGGATAAATTGCACCATGAAGTTTGTTGTTCAATTTCTCCTGAACACGCCGATACCCCATATGTGGGGGAAAACCACTGCTTTGGTGTACGGCAGGATTCGGAAGAGAAAGGAGCGCTATGTTGGCTGGGATAGGCAGCTGACACCATGTCACATTTGAAGAGTCACTGACATGCCGAAACAGCAGAAACCCCCACAAGTGACCCCATTTTGTAAACTACACCTCTCAAGGAATTCATCTAGGGAAGTAGTGAGTATTTTTTAATTTTTAAATTTATACCATTGGGCAGTGAAAAAAGCATAATTATATTTTTACCACAAAAAATGTTTTACCCACAGATTTTACATTTTCACACAGGGCAATGGGTAAAAATGGTGCCGAAATGTGTCACACAATTTCTTCTAAAAGTGGCAATACCCCATATGTGGCTGTATCGTACCGCTCAGCCATATGGCGAGATCTGGGGGGGACGGAGTGCTATTTGACAATTGGAGAACAAATTATTGTAGAATAGGCATTTGGATTTGGGAGCACAAAATTTTTGAATTTCTTTTGGGGGGCAAGGGCCATTTCGCTTTTCCAGAGCCTTTCTGCTACCAGTAACTTGGAAGTCCCTTATATTTTTAACAGATGACGGACCTGAGTGGGGACTAGCTTTTTTGAGGACTGAGTTGAAGCTTTTATTGGGAACATTTTACGTAACATTTATCCGGCGCTCTAGGCTGAGCACTTACATCGGGGTTTCCATCTAAATTTCCAAGTGATGTAATTCAGATGAAACCCCTGCGGCATCCATTCACTGTAATGAGGCAGCAGAGTTACTCTGTACTCCGTCTGGCCTCTGTTTAGCGGTGTCCTTTTTTTCAGAAGTGCACAAAACTGTGGCCAACCGCACTTTTATGCACGCCTAAAACAAATGACACCGTGGGATCACAGGCCAGACGGCATCCACAGTGGCCTATATCTGCCTCATTACAGGGAATCTTCCGTCATGGGTTCCGGCTGAATCACATATTTCAGAGATTTACATGGAAACTCTGGCGTAAGTGCTCAGCGCAGAGCGCAGGATAAATGTGTGCCGAGCCATACTGCGATCTTTGGGAGACATAATAAACAAATCAGTAGCAGGTGAAGAATTGGTTTTATTTATTTTTTACGCCGTTCCTAGTGTGATATAACTGATTAGATTACTTTATTCTTCGGGTTGGTGCGATTACAGAGATACCAGATTTATATCGGGTTTTTATGACTGACAGCTGTCACACACTAAGAGACGCTTTTTTTTTGCAAAATCTAGTTTTTGCATCGCCATATTTTGAGAGCTATAATTTTTCCATATTTCGGCCGACAGAGTCATGTGATGGCTTGTTTTTTGCGGGACGAGTTGACATTTTTATTGGTACCATTTGTGGGTACGTGATATTTTTTGATCGCCTTCTATTCCGTTTTTTGGGAGGTAAAATTAACAAAAACCAACAATTCAGGAATTGTTTTTTGAGGTTTTTTTTTATGCCGTTCTGCGTGTGGTAAAAGTGATCAGGCAGCGTTATTCTTCAGGTCAGTACGTTTACAGCGATACTACACTTACTGTATATTTTTTAATGTTTTGGCGCTTTTACACAATAAAAAAATTTTATAGAAAAAATATTTTTTTTGCATTGCTTTATTCTGAGAGGTATAACTTTTTTATTTTTTGGCTGATGGAGCTGTATAGCGGCTTAATTTTTGTGGAACAAGATGATGTTTTCAGCGGTACCATTTCTATTTCCATTTTGCTTTTTGATCGCATTTTTTTCCACTTTTTGTTTGGCGATATGAGGAAAAAGCATAGTTTTTTGCTCCGTTTTTTATTTATTTTTATTACGGTGTACACATAAGGAGTTAATTAGTGTGACAGTTTTATAGCTCGGGTTGTTTCAGATGCGGCAATACCAAATATGTGTACTTTTTTTATTTTTGCATAAATATATGGATTTATCGGTTTAATATTTTATTTATTTATTTTTATTTATTTTGTATTTTTTTTTGAACAGTTTCAAAACATTTTTTTTTACTTTTTTTTACATTTTTACTTAGTCCCTGTATGGGACATTAATTTTTATTTTTCTGATCCCTGATCTCATGTAATGTAGTAGACATGTATTAAATTATATGAGATCTTCACTGACTGTTTCACAGTCTCCTGTCTGGCTTCAGCTACAGGCTGAAGCCAGACAGGAAGGACACCATATATGGCTGAGCTGGAGGCGGTCATGTGACCTCCAGCTGCCATAGCAATGCCAGGTCCTGAAAGCAATCAAGGGGTCATCGGAGAGGTAAGTGGACGACCCCCTCTCCTCCTGCTGTCTTCTATATGCCGCGATCACTATAGATCGCGGCATATAGAAGACAGCAAAGGTTTAACATCACTGGGACCTGATCTAATCTGGTCCCGATGATGTTCCCTGTCAGAGCTAACGCTCTGCACCGCTCTCACAGCGCTTGCAGGACCCTAGGGGTCCTGAGCACTGCGAGACCACCCACCGTTTTTAAACGTCCACGCTGCACAGAGCCCAGGCAGCGCGGACGTTTATCTACAGTGGGCGGTCGGGAAGCGGTTAAAATGTGGATGTATTCTTCAAGTTTTCATCAAATCTTTTAAGCTGCCGGGAAATGCAGCCCTAGCTCATGTACCTCTTTAACTCTGGCAAACGTCAACCTAAGATTGGGATATACAGTGCCTTGAAAAGGTACTCATATCCCGTGATCTTTTCAACATTTTTTCACATTACACCCACAAACAAATGTATTTTATTGGGATTTTATGTTTTCTAGCTATTTTAAAAAAATAAATCTGAAAATTGACTTGAATTTGTATTCAGCCCCCCTGAGTTAATACTTTGAAGGACCACCTTTCGCTGGAATTGTGACACCCAGAGTGCAGGGGACCCAATACATCGGGCATGGGTCGGATCCTTCTTGCTGTCACATGGGGGGGTTGGTGGTGGCTGTGCTTGGTGCCTGGTGCTTGAGTGCACTGTAAATAAGGCACACAGCTATGGGCAGGCAGGGGTTAGCGCTGCTTTTATACTGTCCCCTCACTAGTTGTGATGGTGGTGCAGAGGGAGACAGGAGAGTCAGGTAGCAGATGAACTTTAAAACAGATGAAACTTTTACTTGTAACACAGCAAAAAAGGATCATAGATGGTATAATATAACATGTGCAGATGACAAAGTTTCTCATACGGGCATTAAGCGACAGATGCAGGAAACGGCACATATGATATGTAAACAGAGCCTATCTTGTTATCCAAGCTGACAGAGTGATAGAGTCTTCTTCTATCCCACTGGAGTGGCATTTCCCAGCAGACTCCTATTCCTATATCCCCACTTCCTCTAACCTTCATGATGTCATAGAATTCCTATGTTCTGATCTCCATTATGAGGGACCATCCTACAGACTTGTACTCCTCCTGTGTCCACAGTGTAGTAATCTGGTAGGCTAAAGGTGCTGCGTAGACAAGGGAATTCCATCTGCCTTTTGGGTGCTAGTCCTTGGCTACCCTACAAGCGTCTTCAGGTCAGTCCATCTCTATGCCCACTGGAATGGGAGTTATTAATCTCTCATGTTTCCTGACTTGTTCACTGGCTGGTCTCCAACTATCATCTGAGGAGCTCACTGAAACTCTGACTAGAATAACGGTTACAGCAGTAAGCTGTTCCTCCTTGTAATTGTCAGGGTCCCAGTTCAAGTAAAGAGCACGGAACTCCTGCTAAAAGGCCATGGCTTTCAGTAACTCCTTTTTAAAAGTCGATTACTGCCGTATTGAGCTTCCTGTGAAGCCCGCCTCTTCAAACATGCAGCAACCTCTCTGACATATTCTTCTTAGCAAAGAGTGAAACGGCCCTGAGGTGGCAGATGCTGGAAGATGAAACGGGTGCTCTGGGATCATTTGTGCTCTGACTTGCCATGCTGTCTGTGACATACTGCTGCTAGACTGTGTGGCTCAGTTCAATGGGGGCTCCGCCACCTTCTTGGGCACTGGGCTTGATGTTTTCACAGTGGTGCCAGCATGTGGGCCAGGATGAATATCTTCTCCGGTGACAGCTAATGTTGGAAGGGCGGATGGCTCCCCTGGATGAAGCAACATTGCAGCAGGCATTGCTGCGGACACTGCGGCCCCCGGGGGTAAGATGGCGGCTGCGGTGCTCCGATAGAAGCAGGCTTCTGAAGATAGCACTGGTATGCTAAACTTCCCTGTTCCTACTAAAGAAAAGCATCCACAAAGCATTATGCTGCCACCACAATGTTTGATGATGGGTATCATGTCTTCAGAGTGATGCACAGTGTTAGGTTTACACCACACATGACATTTTGCATTTAGCCCCAATTTTGCATTTAGCCCCAAAAGTTCTACTTTTGTTTTATCTGACCAGAGCACCTTCTTCATGCTAGCTGTATCCCTACATGGCATGTGGAAGAAAATGATCTAATCATTGATTGATTTTTTTCTTTTGTCCAGCTTTGCTGCTGATTTCTAGTCCACTAAGAATGAAAAAAAATCTGCAATTGTATAATCAAATGCAGCAGGACAGATGCAAGCTACACTGTATAATTTATCAATCACACTGAATCTGTCACTGCTGCTTGCATCTCTCCTATGTCTCTCTCCCCTTATGATTTGAATCTCTTCATTATTCACAGGTTACTACACTCATCTTTTCCTGTTCAGCAGTTATAAGACACATTACTATCGAAGTTTTTGTCCAATGTTTTAGCCACTATTGTTAAGATGTGCACTTTCATGTCCTCTCAGTATTTTAAATCACCCTAAATAAAAATATAATACACCTTCTTTGATTGGATATGCTAATATAATGTGATATGATTGCTGCTAGATATTATGGGCAAGCTTGTGTGGTCGCACCTGATGTCATGTCAGCCTTTTGTGGTGGGCAATTTTTGGGGATTGGCACCAATCACAAATTGGACAAATTCACCAGGACCAGAGAACTTCATGAAATTCTACTTCAATTCAATTTACATTGATTCAAATTTCTAGTTGATGTAACTACGTTTAGGCCCTCAAACAACTAAAAGTATTTTAGGAGTTATACCTTTATTAGCTACCTAGAAAAATTGCATTTGCAAGCTATCATAGCACAGACACTCCTTCATCAGGCAGGTTTGCAAATGAATCACTGAGGCAAGAGCACAACATTTAAGAGATGTTACAACAGGACATTTGTGCATGTGGTGGATTGGTTGATGCCTACTAAAGATAAACCAAGGTTATAAAATTAAGGCTTTGTTACAAATGCAGAGGTGGTAAGAGAGATAGCTTAGGAGTTTGCTTATCGGGAGCCAGTCTAGAACCATAAATCCTGGTGTTAGATTGAGAACTATTGTCAAAGACTTGAATATTCTTATCAACTTAAATTCCCATATTTTTGTATTTCTGTCATCCTTAAAATGATCTTTCAGTATTAAGACTTCTAAATCCATAATACTATGTTCAGGTCCAGAAAAATGTTTTTCCCCAGGCGTGCCCAGTTTAAGTCTCATAGTATGCCTCTGTAGATTCATCCTTGTTTGTATAGGTACATACAGAAACCTCCAGTACACTGTATCATGTGCACAACATTGGAGGATATACATGAAAAGAAATCCATGATCTTATAGCCTTGATTTCTGTTGGGTATGTGGACTGCGTTAACTGGTAATATGTGGATGCAAGTCCTGCATTTTTTACTATTACAGGAGAATGTGCACTTCTCTGATGGGGATGAGAGGAAGCTTCTGACAAGATATTTCTTACATTAGGGGGCTGTTTGTAGGAGAAAAGTCATAGATTTCTTTCAGTCTATGGTCTTTGTGGAATATATGTTTAAGATCAGCACCAACTTTCCTTTAGATGCTCATGTAGGGGTTGTCAGTGGCCATAAGAGGCACCCTGTTGTTATCTTCCCTCTGTTTGTAGAGGCTGCTTCTTGGGATCCTTGTGGCTCTGTGGATATCTTCATCTATATCCAGTGGATGGTATCCTTGTTGTAGGAATGTATTCCTCAGTAATAGCAGGTGTAGTTTTCTATCTTCACTTTTAGAACAGAACCGAATGTACCTCAAAGCTTGACTATAGATGATGGATTTTTTTGTGTGTCTTGGATGGAAGGTGCTCCATCTAAGATATGCCGAACGTCCTGTGGTGGGTTTATGGTAAATTGATGTTTGTATGGTATTGTCTTTGATGTATATGGCCATGTTCAGTAAATGTATTTCAGATTTTGAGAATTTGAGGGTGAACTTGATGGTTGGGTGGAACTTGTTGAAGTTATTGTGGAAGGTAAGCAAGTCATTGTTTAAACCTGTCCAGATTATTAGTAGATCATCAATGTTATGGGGGAATGCTAGAGGTTTAATTACACAGGATGATACAAACTCCTCCTCTAGTTTAGTCATAAACAGGTTAGCATATTGTGGTGACAGATTGCTTCCCATGGAGCTGCCCATACACTACAGGTAGCAGAATATTAATCTTATATGTCCAAATAGCCAAATACAAATGCTAGACACTTATACATGTACTATACCCAAGATCCCTATTAGCCACAATGAGGGTTGAGTGAATAAAGAGAGTCTAGCGCAATAAAAAATACATAGTTTATTAATGTAAATGATAGAATACAAGAAATAACAATAAAAATAAGCAACAAAGGGGAACCTCCAGACAAGGGGAGGAAACCTTTTCTTAAGGTTCCCCTTTGTTGCCTTATTTTTATTGTTGCTTTTTGTATTTTATCATTTGTATTATTAAACTATGTATTTTATATTGAGCTAGAGTCTCTTTAATCACTCAGCCTCATTGTGGCTAAAAGGGATCTTGGGTATAGTAGGTAGCACAATATATTTTTTTACTGTACTCATTTCTAGTTGTGATCTTTTGCAATGATATCAGTCTTGTCTGTGTGTAATCTTATATTTGTCATATGTTGATAATTTTACATAAATATTTGCAATTTTGTGACTGCTTCGCAGTTAGTATGCCATAGTTCTGACCTTCAAGAGGATGGCTAAAGTTGAAAATAAGTCTGTTTATTTCAGAAGCTGTAAAGTATTTTGCAATTCTAGATGCTTTAGAAAAAGTAAAAAGTGATTGCAAAAGTGGACTTGTTTTTGTCTGTCCACTTAAAATATTTTCATTGCCCATAAACCCAATAATTACCTCCATATGTATTTTATATAACTTAAATAACTTATGCACATTATCATGACAACAAAATGGTAAAAATATATCCCTATTCCTAAGATCTTTTTCTCAAGCAGTTGATGACTAATATAGTTGTGTGTCAAGCATTTTACAAGCATAGCAGCGATTTCAGAGATATACACCAATAGACTTGCTGCCAAAGTTATCCTACCAATAAGTTTCTACGACTGGATCTGTGCCACTGATCATGAAGTTCATGAAAGTGCTATAATTTAAAGTTTATTCCAAACTGTAAAACCGTCTACAGATATGTCATAAGACTGATCTCTGGAGCCATTATTTTGTCCATTTCCAGGATATATGACTAACGCTACCAGCCTTTATTCTTCAGCCTTCTTTGCCGTACAATGAAATGTGTCTGTCTTTGACACAACAAGCAAGAATAAGCTGTAGTGTAGCATTTATGCAAGATATGGCACATTTAAGGATGTCTGAATTAATCTTTATCTTCTATAAACAACTTATAACAATGGTGACAGTTTTGCATAATTAATAATGGTGATAAATTCCTTCATCAAATAAAGAACTAACTAAAATTATCTCACTTAGAAATTGTTAAAAAATCCACTATATAGTCCTTTTATTGATCTCATGTCTGCTGCACAGAGGTTTTCATGTACTGGTTTAAGCTCAATCCACATTGCATTTTTCCCATACAGTTGGCAGTATACAGCTGAAACAAAAAATAAATTGTATAGTTGTAAACTGCACAGTATAAATAAACCTCTATGGATGATTCTCTTTTGCAGTGTGCATAGTGCTGAATGAGCTCAAGCTTTTTGACCTGGTTAGTCACTTGATTGCCAGGTACCCACATGTATGGCAGATTTGCATGCTCTGAGCAGACTTAGATTAGCTCTGCAGTAACTAAGATCACAACAGGAGGGCTGTTTTTGTTCATGAGCCCATAAAGTTTGTGGCGCATGCGCAGAACCCGGCTGAACCTGGGAAACCTGGAAGCCTTGGGTCTAATAACCAAGGCCTGGGGATTTTACAGCTGCTGATGCCAGCCCAAAGATGCAACAAGGACCGGATGGGTGGTGGTGAGGAGCAGAGGGGCGAAAAGGTGTTCTTAAGTTAAGGGACATTAAACAATAATAAGGGACATTAAATTCATGGAAAATAACTCCTCTGAAAATTGAATTTCCAGGGAAAAACATGTGAACAGGAAAATTAGAATTTTGCCTGATCCGCTCATCTCTAGTTACAGCCAAACAATAACATGGTCTCATATATTTTTATTACATTCTGGTCAGAAAACTTGAGAAAACTTCATAAGTACGGGTAATCACTACATTTGCTCTTGTAAATATGGGCAACAAACAGATATTGTGACTATGTGAGAAACTATGATTGTTGTAAAGAACACATAGTGTCGTTTGTAAATTTTCCAAAATGTATGCAAAATAATGAGAAAAAGGAGAAATAAATACCTATATATAATATCACTCACCTTGCATTTTTGTAACTGTGTTCTGACTGTTTCTGCCTCAGAGGCTGTTATAGTTTGTGCTTTTAGCCAGTTTTCAGCTGTAATTGCTGTCTGTTCCAATTGTTGTAACTGGGAGTAAAAGGCAATAATGCTATTTTGATATTCCAGCCAAGAAAGTCTCTCGCTCAGTAACTGACAGAAGTCTGTCCACCGGCTGTTCAGATGTTGAGAAGACTGTTTGATGCTGTCTGCATTAAGGCCATCTAAAAATAAAGCATACATAACATCATTACAAACAATTTTCAGAAATCTTCATAGTTCTTTAAGGATAAGAGAACATGGATAGGTTTGTAGTTAGCTAACACTTTTTTCCATAAGAAAGTATGGTGTTTAGGAGTATGAAGTGAAGTTGCAATGAGGGCTAAACATGTAATTTGTACCATACATGCTGCAGGTCAACTCCAGATTGAATATCTATCTATCTATCTATCTATCTATCTATCTATCTATCTATCTATCTATCTATCTGTCTATCTATCTATCTATCTATCTATCTATCTATCTATCTGTCTATCTATCTATCTATCTGTTATCTTTCTCTCTATCTGTTATCTATCTGTCTATCTATCTATTATATGCTGTATCTATCTATCTATCTATCTGTCTATCTATCTATCTATCTATCTGTTATCTTTCTCTCTATCTGTTATCTATCTATCTGTCTATCTATCTATTATATACTGTATCTATCTATCTATCTATCTATCTATCTATCTATCTGTTATCTATCTGTTATCTACCTATCTATCTATCTATCTATCTATCTATCTATCTATCTATCTGTTATATACTGTATCTATCTGTCTATCTATCTGTCTATCTATCTATCTATCTATCTATTAATCTATCTATATGGAAATGTATCTATCTATCTATTGATCTATCTTTGCTTCTCATGCATTCAGCTCCTAGATTTTTCCTGTATATCCTTCATAATATGGAGCTCCCTCCCTAAAGCCTTCAAAGAAAATCTGAAAATCTGTCTCATTACTAATGCCTGCAACCTTCAATTATGTTGCTGCCACCTTACTGTCACTTTACAAATCCCTAACCTGTCTCTGTCCCCAAATTTCACAGAGGGAAGGGTTCTCTCTCCCTCTGTATCAATCTGTCATGGTAAATTCAAGTTGATTGAATTTGCTTTATATTTGATTTTAAGTATGTAAACCCCACTGTGTATTCCCATTAATTCTTAGTCGGCAGCTGATAATTTTCATAAATGTACCAATTAATATTTTTTGCCAAACTATTTTGTCACTGTTTGTAGTCAGTCTGTGTAATTTTTTTTACATGAACTGAGCATACACAGTCTGCACTTGGCATCATCATAAGACTTTTCCTTTTTTAACTTTCACAATAATTCCCAGGTGTTGTCCCTTTTGCTATGTGTTTTCATATCAGGTAAGTTTTTCCAATTGTTAAATAATCACTAATTTAACCATTCTGTAGAATCTAATTAAACAGTTTGGCCAATGCAAGATACATTATTATTATTATTATCATGTATTTGTAACAGGTATTTTGATGACAAAACATTTTGTAATATTATTTCTACGTTCTATTTTCAATGCAATTTTGTAAACTTTAGCTGGAAACAGTTGGCATACCATTCAGGTGTGAAAGCCTGAAGCCTACCAAGGCACATCAAACAGTAAGTGGATAGACAAACAATGATAATCCAATTACATTATGCATTCACTGTCGTAGAAATACTGAATTGATATTTGATAAACATGTTGTTCGCAATGGAAATGGGTCATTACATAAAGTGCATCCATTCATTATACAGTCTTGTGTACTCTGTATATAATTGCAAAAAATATTAGAAGTAAGTATTCCTTAATCATACCTTTCTTGCAAGTATATTAGAACTGGTACTTTAACAGGAAAACCTTTCAAGAATACTTATCATTAACTAGTGTAAGTAGAGACAGAATAGTCCAATTTGTATGCCACTATTTAGACAATGATGCAATTAATAATATCTAAGAAGGAAACATAACTGCAAAAAATGTTTCAAAAATAAACTGTATACCATGCCCAGGAATGTTCATTCATAATATCCATGCACTCCTGAAGCTGATACATTAACAATTAGTGATGAGCGAGCATATACGCAAGTACTCGGTACCTACCTGAGCATCTCATGACTTGTGAGATGCTCGGGCGCATGCTCGGGTCCCCTCCCTGCATGTTTTGCACTGTTTAGAGCGCCAATCAACATGCAGGTATTGCCCGCCATTCACTGTAATGTCGCAGCCATGTTGGTTGTGGCATTACAGTGATTGGATGGCCGCACAGAGTCATCAGGTCTATATCAGACCTGGCGACTCTTTGCTCGTCAGTCTAGGGAGAGGTGCTGCTGAGCTAGGTAGAGATTTGGTTGTGTATTAGGTAGTGTAGGGAGAAAACAAGTACATTACACATATCCATCTTAACAAACAGTCCTTTTGAGGACTAATCCATCTGCAGAGATATCAGGCAAGCCGTGTAAATATGAGCAGGCAGGCAGTATATATAGCAGACTGCAGTGCATATAGCACAAGAGGCTCCATTCCAGTTCTGCCTTCTGCTGCTGTTAGATATTTCTAGACAAAGGCCTCAGGTCTCAGTGGCCAGGAATAATTTTTTTTGGATCTTATTCTTCATTATCTGCTTAAAATGCAATCCAGAGAACACCGTTTTCTGCACCATTTGCTTGTTGGCACTGCAGAATACAGCCAGGTCCTTTTCATATTACAGCGCTCAAAAGCCAGCTATTTAAAACTGTGGTTTGTCCATCACATGGATCACATATAATTGAGGTGAAAATACTGACACCGGTTTGCCTGTTACCTACAGGCCAGGTATTTAAAACTGTAGTTTCTCCGTCACACGGATCACATATAATTGCGCTGAAAATACTGCCTCTTTTGGCCTCCATTCAAATATGTTTTCAGTGTGTCAGTAAAGTTTTTGACACAGTTTGCTGTTCAAAATAGTTACCTACAGTCCAGGTATTTAAAGCTGTGGTTTGTCTGTCACACGGCTCACATATACGTTTTCTGAAAATTCTGACATTTCTGGCCTCCATTCTATTTTTTTTCAGAGCGTCAACAAGGTTTTAGGCACTGGTTTGCTGTTCAAAATAGTTACCTAGAGGCCAGGTATTTAAAACTGTGGTTTCTCCATCACACGGATTACATATAACTTCGCTCCAAATTCAGTCATTTGTAGTGAGCGTGTAAGATATTGTCCACCATTTAAAATGGGCAAGGCGTGTGGCAAGGGACGGGGAACTGGACGTGATGGTGATGGTGCATGCAGAGGCCGAGGCCGTGGGCAAGCTGAAATTGTGCCACAAAAACACCCACATCTTCTCGCCCGACCTTCTTCCTAGGGGAAAACAGCACACCACTATTGAACCCAGAGCAGTGTCAAAAGGCTGTTGGTTGGAGAGCGGATAATGCTTCCAGTCACTTAGCCACCACCACCACCCTGTCTTCAACACGGTCAAGTCTCAGTAGCCATGAGTCTGGACCGCATATTCCTCACCCTGATCCTTCATTCTCCCACCATGCTGAGTGCTCAGAGACAACTGATCCCACACTTGGACTCTCTGAATAGCTGTTCACTTTTGCATTTATAGATTCAGGCCTCTTGCCCGGTCCACTTGAAGCGGGGCAAGAGGAGATCGCATGTAGCGATGCCCAAATATATGAGCAGCCACGGTCACATGAAGGTGACGGTGCAAAAGTGTCACAAAAGGTGGACGATGATGAGACTCAATTGCCAGAAAGTCAGGAGGAGGATCAGGGTGCGGAAGTCGAAGACGAGGTGGTGGATGATATAGTAACTGACCTAACCTGGCAGGAGGACATGCAGAGCAAGGACAGCAGCACACACAGGGAGAAAGGCAGAGCACCCCAACAGGCAGGAAGAAGCAGTGTGGTGGCTGCAGACAGAAGGCAGGCAACCGTTCCCCGTAACACAAACATGAAGGAAGTTGCCAGTACAACTGCTAGGTCTTCCCAAGTCTGGCTGTTTTTTAAAGACTCTACCGATAACCCTAAAAAGGCCATTTGCACCACCTGCCAGACCAGCATCAGCAGGGGTGGCAAAACGACCAGTCTGACCACCACCAGCATGATCAGGCACATGGCAGCAAAGCACCCGACTTTGTGGGCCGAACCCCAGGGTCCAGGAACAGTATCTGTGGGTGGCACCAATGCTTCTTCCACTGTTGTGCATGCAAGCCAATCCTCTGTCCATGGTACATGCGAAGATGCCTCCTGACCTGCACCTGTTGTTGCGCACTCTCAAGTAGCAGCATCAGGAAGCACGTCCACGTCCGTGTCCCAGCGCAGCATTCAGTTGTCCATACCCCAGTTCTTGGAACGAAAGTGAAAATATGCAGCCAACGCCCTACAGGCCACCCTACTAAATTCCCACATTTCACGACTGCTTGCGGTCGAAATGTTGCCTTTTAGGCTCGTGGAGACGGAAGTATTCTGCGACCTGATGGTGGCGGCCGTCCCTCGGTACTCGGTCCCCAGCCGAGACTATTTCTCCTGATGTGCCGTCCCCGCATTACACAAGCACGTGTCCCAAAACATTAGCCGTGCCTTCAACAACGCAGTTAGCGGGAAAGTCCACCTAACCACGGACACGTGGACAAGTGCTTTTGGGCAGGGATGGTACATCTCACTGATGGCACACTGGGTTAACATAGTGGACGCCGGGACCCAGTCGGACCTTGGGACGTAACACATCTTCCGGACTCCAAGGATTGCGGGCCCTAGGTCAATCAGGGTTGCCCCCACGGTCTACAGCTCCTGCACCTCATCCTTCTCAGCCTCCCCCTCCTCTTCAGCCTCCATCTCCAAAATGACCACATCAGTCACAAGCTGGAAGCACTGAAGCACTCCCATGGATACGCAACAACAGGCTGTGCTGAAGCTAATATGCTTAGGTGGCAAATCTCACAATGCTGAAGAGTTGTGGACAGCTCTGAAAGAGCAAGCAGATCTGTGGCTGACACCGATGTACCTATAGCCAGGCATGGTCGTGTGTGACGATGCCCGAAACCTGATGGTGGCTCTCAGGCGAGGAGAGCTCACACACTTACCATGCCGGGCCCATGAGGTTCAGCGCTTTCTCAAATCCTACCCGGATCTGCTTTTTAAAGTCTGTCGCCTGTGTGGCCATTTTAGAAAGTCACCTACAGCTTCAGCCGCCCTTGCCGTGTTTCAGCAGTGTTTGCAGCTTCCGGCTCACAGACTGGTGTGTGATGTCCCCACGCGTTGGAACTCTACACTGCAGAGAAGGATTTGTGAGAAGAAAAGGGCAGTTGTTGAGTACCAGCATCAACAAGGCCGTCGGTATTCAGTTCAGACTCCACTAATGATGGTGCTCGCCCGAGCATCTCACTGCTCGAGATGCTCGGCGCTCGCCGAGTATTTCCGAGGTTGCTCGGCGGGAGCTCGGGTCTCCTCCCTGCATGTTTGGAGATATTTACAGAGCCAATGAACATGCAGGGGTTGTCTGCCACTCACTGTAATGCAGTAGCCATGCGGGTTGTGGCATTACAGTGATTCTCTGGCCGCATAGCGTCATCGGGTCTATATAAGACCTGGCGCCGCCATGCTTGTCACAGTCACTCCGGAATCAGACAGTGTAGGGAAAGGTGCTTCTGCGTCAGGAAGAGATTTGCTTGTGTATTAGGTAGTGTAGGGAGAAAAACCGTACATTACACATATCCATCTTAACAAACTGTCATTCTGAGGACTAACTAATCCATCTGCAGAGATATCAGGCAGGCAGTGTATATAGGCAGGCAGGGTATATTGCAGACTGCAGTGCATATAGCACAAGAGGCTGCATTCCAATTCTGCCTTCTGCTGCTGTTAGATATTTCTATACAAAGGCCAAGGTCTCAGGGGTCAGGAATACTTTTCTTTTGATCTTAATCCTCATTATTTGCTTAAAGTCAATCCAGAGAACACCATTTTTCTGCCCCATTTGCATGTGTAGGGAGAGGTGCTGCTGCATCAGGGAGAGATTTGCTTGTGTATTAGGTAGTGTAGGGAGAAAAAACGTACATTACACATATCCATCTTAACAAACAGTCCTTTTGAGGACTAACTAATCCATCTGCAGAGATATCAGGCAGGCCATGTATATAGGCAGGCAGGCAGGGTATATAGCAGACTGCAGTGCATATTGCACAAGAGGCTCCATTCCAATTCTGCCTATTGCTGCTGTTAGATATTTCTATACAAAGGCCCAGGTCTCAGGGGCCAGGAATACTTTTCTTTGGATCTTAATCCTCATTATTTGCTTAAAAAGTAATTCAGAGAACACCGTTTTTCTGCGCCATTTGCTTGTAAAGGGAGAGGTGCTGCTGCGTCAGGGAGAGATTTGCTTGTGTATTAGGTAGTGTAGGGAGAAAAAACGTACATTACACATATCCATCTTATGAAACAGTCCTTTTGAGGACTAACTAATCCATCTGCAGAGATATCAGGCAGGCAGTGTATATAGGCAGGCAGGCATGGTATATAGCAGACTGCAGTGTATATAGCACAAGAGGCTCCATTCCAATTCTGCCTACTGCTGCTGTTAGATATTTCTATACAAAGGCCCAGGTCTCAGGGGCTAGGAACACTTTTCTTTGGATCTTAATCCTCATTATTTGCTTAAAAAGCAATCCAGAGAACACAATTTTTCTGCTCCATTTGCTTGTTGGCACTGCAGAATACAGCCAGGTACATTCCATATTACAGCGCTAGAAATCCAGCTATATAAAACTATGTTTTCTCCGTCAAACGGATCACATATACGTTGTCAGAAAATACTGCCATTTCTGGCCTCCATTAAAAATTTCCTTTAGCGTGTCAGTGAAGCAATTCACAGCAGTTTGCTGTTCAAACTACTTACCTACAGACCAGGTATTTAAAACTCTGTTTTCTCCATCACACGGATCACATATACGTTGTCAGAAAATATTGCCATTTCTGGTCTCCATTAAAAATTTCTTTCAGTGTGTCAGTGAAGCAATTCACAGCAATTTGCTGTTCAAACTACTTACCTACAGGCCAGGTATTTAACCTCTGTTTTCTCCATCACACGGATAACATACACGTTGTCAGAAAATACTGCCATTTCTGGCCTCCATTAAAAATTTCCTTTAGTTTGTCAGTGAAGCAATTCACAGCAGTTTGCTGTTCAAACTACTTACCTACAGGCCAGGTATTTCAAACTCTGTTTTCTCCGTCACACGGATCACATATAAGTTCGCTCCAAACTCAGTCATTTGTAGTGAGCGTAGAAGATACTGTTCTCCATTTAAAATGGGCAAGGCACGTGGCAAGGGACGGGGAACTGCTCGTGATGGTAATGGTACATGCTGAGGCCGAGGACAAGGCCGCGGGCAAGCTGAAATTGTGCCATACCAAACACCCACATCTTCTCTCCTGACCTTCCTGTCTCAATTTGTAGGGGACCGCAGGACACCACTATTAAACCCAGAGCAGTGTCACAAGGCTGTTGGTTGGATAGCGGATAATGCTTCCAGTCACTTAGCCACCACCACCACCCTGTCTTTCACATGGTCAAGTCTCAGTAGCCGTGAGTCTGGACCGCATATTCCTCACCCTGATCCTCCTTCCTCCCACCATTCCAAGTACCCAGAGACAACTGATCCCACACTTGGACACTCTGAAGAGCTGTTCACTTTTCCATTTATAGATTCGGGCCTCTCGCTCGGTCCACTTGAAGCGGGGGAAGAGGAGATCGCGTGTAGAGATGCCCAAATATTTAAGCAGCCACGGTCACACGAAGGCGATGGTGGGAAAGTGTCACAAGAGGTGGACGATGATGAGACACAATTGCCAGAAAGTCATGAGGAGGACCAGGGTGCGGAAGTGGAAGATGAGGTGGTGGATGATATAGTAACTGACCCAACCTGGCAGGAGGACATGCAGAGCGAGGACAGCAGCACACACAGGAAGGGAAGCAGAGCACCCCAACAGGCAGGAATAAGCAGTGTGGTGGCCGCAGACAGAAGGCAGGCAACCGTTCCCCGTAACACCAACACAAAAGAAGTTGCCAGTACAACTGTTAGGTCTTCCCAAGTCTGGTTATTTTTTAAAGTCTCTGCCGATAACCTCAAAAAGGCCATTTGCACCACCTGCCAGGCCAGCATCAGCATGGGTGGCAAAACTAGCAGCCTAACCACCACCAGCATGATCAGGCACATGGCAGCAAAGCACCTGACTTTGTGGGCCGAACACCAGGGTCCAGGAACAGTGTCTGCAGGTGGTATGATTGCTTCTTCCGCTGTTGTGCATGCAAGCCAATCCTCTTTCCATGATGCATGCGAAGATGCCTCCTGCCCTGCACCTGTTGTAGCAGCATCAGCACGTCCATGTCCTTGTCCCAGCCAAGCGTTCAGTTGTCCATACCCCAGTCCTTGGAACGCAAGCGCAAATATGCAGCCAAAGCCCCACAGGCCACACTACTAAATTCTCACATTTCATGACTGCTTGCGCTAAAAATGTTGCCTTTTAGGCTCGTGGAGATGGAAGCATTCCGCAACCTGATGGTGGCGGCCTTCCCTCGGTATTATTATTATTATTATTATTAATTTATATAGTGCCATTGATTCCATGGCGCTGTACATAAGGAGGGGTTACATACTAAATGCAGATATCACTTACAGTAAACAAACTAACAATGATAGAACGGTACAGAGGGAAGAGGACCCTGCCCTTGCGGGCTTACGTTCTACAGAAATGGGGCAGAGACAGTAGGTTGAGAGGTTGCAGTAGCTCTGGTGTTGTTGGTTGAGGTGGCAGCAAACAAGGTCATGGTAGGCTTTAAGCTTGTTTGAAGAGATGGGTTTTCAGGTTCCGTCTGAAGGATCCAGGTGTGGTGGATAATCGGACGTGTTGAGGCTCAAAATTCAATAGGACGGGGGATATTCACGAGAAATCTTGGAGGCGATTGCATGAGGAATGAATAAGTGTGGAGAAGAGAAGGAGGTCTTGGGAGGACCGGAGGTTGCGTGAGGGAATATATTGTGAGATTAGTTCAGAGATGTACGGAGGAGAGAGGTTATGAATGGCTTTGTAGGTCAGTGTTAGTAGTTTGAACTGGATACGCTGGGGGAATCGGAGCCAATGAAGGGATTTGCAAAGGGGGCTAGCAGAGGAATAGCGAGGCGAGAGATGAACAAGTTGTGCAGCAGAGTTGAGGATGGACTGGAGGGGTGCGAGAGTGTTAGCAGGTAGGCCAGAGAGGAGGATGTTGCAATAGTCGAAGCGAGATGATGAGGGCACCAGCAGTTTAGTTGATTGAGGGTTGAGGAAAGGATTTTGGAAATATTTTTGAGATGGAGGCGACAGGAGGTTGCGAGAGCTTGAATGTGGGGTTTGAAGGACAGGGCAGGGTCAAGGGTTACTCTGAGGCAGTGGATTGCCGGTACAGGGGAAAGAGTAATGTCATTTATTGTGATAGAAAGATCAGGTGGGAAAGTTATGCGAGATGGGGGAAAAATAATGAGTTCAGTTTTGTCCACACTGAGCTTGAGGTAGCGGGAGGAGAAGAAGGAGGATATGGCTGCTAGACATACTGGGATTCTGGACAGCAGAGAGGTGACATCTGGGCCAGAGAGGTAGATCTGGGTGTCATCAGTGTACAGATGGTACTGGAATCCATGGGATTTTATGAGCTGTCCCAGGCAAAGGGTATAGATTGAGAAAAGTATGGGTCCTAGTACAGAGCCTTGAGGGACTCCAACAGAGAGGTGGCGGGGTGAGGAGGTAGTGTGTGAGTGGGAGACGCTAAATGTGTGGTTAGAAAGGTATGAGGAGATCCAGGATAGGGCAAGATCTTTGATGCCAAAGGAAGAGAGGATCTGTAGTAGGAGGCAATGGTCAACTATATCGAAAGCAGAAGACATGTCAAGAAGAAGCAGTACAGAGAATTGTCTGTTAGCTTTGGCTGTAAGTAAGTCATTGGTGATTTTGGTAAGGTCAGTTTTGGTAGAATGGTGGGGGCGGAAGCCATATTGTCGGTTGTCGGTACTCGGTCCCCAGCGGCCACTATTTCTCCCAGTGTGCCATCCCCGCATTACACAAGCACGTGTCCCGAAACATTAGCTGTGCCCTCAACAATGCAGTTACTGGGAAAGTCCACCTAACCACGGACACGTGGACAAGTGCTTGTGGGCAGGGACAGTACATCTCGCTGACGGCACACTGGGTTAACATAGTGGAAGCTGGGACCCAGTCGGACCTTGGGATGGAACACGTCCTCTCGACGCCAAGGATTGCGGGCCCTAGGTCAATCAGAGTTGCCCCCACGGTCTACAGCTCCTGCACCTCATCCTCCTCAGCCTCCTCCTCTTCAGCCTCCATCTCCGAAATGACCACATCAGTCACAAGCTGGAAGCACTGCAGCACTGCCTCCGCCAAGCAACAACAGGCTGTGCTGAAGCTAATATACTTAGGTAACAAACCGCACAATGCTGAAGAGTTGTGGACAGCTCTGAAAGAGAAGACAGATCTGTGGCTCACACCGCTCAATCTACAGCTAGGCATGGTCTTGTGTGACAATGGCTGGAACATGATGACGGCTCTGAGGCGAGGCGAGCTCACACACATACCATGCCTGGCCCATGTGCTGAAACCTTGTGGTTCAGCGGTTTCTCAAATCCAACCCGGAGCTGCCGGATCTGCTTGTTAAAGTACGCTGCCTGTGTGCCCATTTTAGAAAGCTAGCTACTGCTTCCGCGGCCCTTGCCGTGTTTCAGCAGCATTTGCAGCTTCCGGCTCACGCATTGGAACTCTACACTGCAATGTTGGGAAGGATTTGTGAGCAGAAGAGGGCAGTTGTTGAGTACCAGCATCAACAAAGCTGTTGGTATTCAGTTCAGACTCCACGCATAAGACCTCAGTGGACATGGATGTCAGAAATATGAACCATCCTCCAAAACTTTGAGGACTCCACCAAGATGGTGAGCGGCGATGATGCCATAATTAGTGTCACCATCCCGCTTCTCTGTCTTCTGAAACGCTCTCTGCTCACAATCAAAGAGGATGCATTGCAGGCGGAGCACGATGAGATCGAGCAAGGAACCATACAGCGTGATTGCACACAGCCAAGCCTCATCTCATCCCAACGTGGATTGGGAGACAATGAGGAACAGGAGGAGGAGGAGGAAGTACAGGAGCTAGTTTCATGCACTATAGATGGTACTACCTGCACAGCTGTCATATCGTCTGTTCAGCGTAGATGGCCAGAGGACAGAGAGGAGGAGGAGAGCATGGTCAGTCATCCTCTTGGTGAAGACATGGAAGTCTTGCCTGTTAGCAGTCTGGCACGCATGGCTGAGTTTCTGTTACGCTGCCTTTCCCATGACCTTCGTGCTCTCAAAATTTAGGGTGACAGTCATTACTGGTTGTTGAAACTTCTAGACCCACAATACAAGGAGAACTTAATATCTTTTATTCCTGAGGCGGACAGGTCTACAAAAATGGGTCTGTACCAGAAGGCCCTTGTTGCGGAACTATTAAAAAAATTCCCATCTGAAAACGCTGGCGGCAGAGGGCACACTTTGTTGGACAACCAAGGAGTACAGGCAAGATAGACACAACTTCAATCCAGCAGAGGCGGGGAACACTGTCAAAGTTCTGGGAGAGTTTTCTCAGAACCTCCCATCACACAGGCCTTGAGGTGCGGGGTACTCTCACAAGTAGTGCAAAGTTTTGGAAGATGCTGAGGGAGTACCTTGCCAACTGTACGAACGTCCTCCATGATTCCTCTGTGTCTTATAATTATTGGGCATCCAAGCTGGATACGTGGAATGAACTGGCTCTCTAAGCCTTGGAGGTACTGGCATGCCGTGCTGCCAGCATTTTATCAGAGCGGGTTTTTAGTGCCGCTGGTGTAATTATAACTGATAAGTGCATCCGCCCATCAACTGAAAATGCTGACAGGCTGGCTCTTATAAAAATGAACAAGGGCTGGATTGGGCCAGACTTCTCAACACCATGATAGTAGCATAACATAAACTCAAATTCAGTGTCTTTTCTTGGAAGGTATATTCCCATGCACCTTTTCACACCTACACATGGGTATACGCTTCCTGATTTTGGCTATTTGCTCTTGTCCTCCTCCTTCTCCTCATCCTCCACCACCATATCACCAGGGTGACCATGGTCCGTGATGCAACACCCACATAATATTTTTAAAGGGTGTTTATGATGCCCGTAAAAAAAAAAATCTATACAGTATGTTCATGTATACCCCCCAGGGGTAAATGTTTGTCAGCCTATACACTTGTGCATGGGCATTACAAGTATAGGAGGCCCGCTCCTTTCTAATGGGGACATCTTTTTAAGAGGCCCTCCTCCACGTTTCTTCCAAGGGGCATTGAAGTGCTTCCAAATTTTTGGCAGCCCTTGCATTCACTGCATAGGCCAACACAATGGGAGACCTACTTCCTAATAATGGGAACATTTTTTTTCAGGAGGCCCTCCTCTACTTCTCTTCCAAGGGGCATTGGAGTGCCTCCAAATTTTTAGCAATCCTTGCATTCACTGCATAGGCAAACACAATGGGAGACCCACTTCCTAATAATGGGAACATTGTTTTCAGGAGGCCCTCTGACCTCCATGTCTCTTCCAAGGGGCATTGAAGTGCCTCCAAATTTTTGGCAATCCTTGCATTCACTGCCTAGGCAAACACAATGGGAGACCCACTTCCTAATAATGGGAACATTGTTTTCAGGAGGCCCTCTGACCACCACGTCTCTTCCAAGGGGCATTGCAGTGCCTTCAAATTTTTGGCAGCCCTAGCAATCACTGCATAGGCAAACACAATGGGAGACCTACTTCCTAATAATGGGAACATTGTTTTCAGGAGGCCCTCCTCCAGGTCTCTTTAAAGGGGTATTGGGTTGTGTCCAAATTTTAAAAGTGGTATTGGGGTGCGTCCAAATTTTGGGCAGCCCTGCCACTCACTGCATACGCAATAACAGCATAGGAGACCCACTTTTTAGTAATGGGAACAATAAAACATAGCCAGCTGATGGCTCTCTAAGAATAGTGAGGGCCGACTGCTGGCCCTTTAAGAATAGTAAAGGCCGCCAAATGGCCCTATAAAAATAGGCTTTGTGCCTTTCAGAGTCCCTCATTCATAAATGAAACACGATGTGTCTGATGATATCTCACACACCACATGGCCACATAAGGTTGTAAAATGTTAAAATGACATTTCCTGGTGAATGCATTTGTCATGGTTGAAAGCAATGCAAACGTGAAAAAATGCATCAAAAACGCTACGTGTGAACATAGACCAAGGTGTGGAGGAGCATTTTTGTTTTTTGTTATTTATTTTGCTTAATATACAAGTCATTACCCTGGAAAGGATGTTCCTTAACATATTTCCCTGGAAAATACATTTTCGTTTCATTTTTGTATGTTTTATTGTGAGTCCGTAAAACTGGCGTAATGTATCTGACAACGTTGTTGACAGAAGTGACTTGGGAGTGAGAAATGCTTCCAGGGGTCTTCCCCATGCTGTTCCCATGTAATTTGAGCACTGTTCCCATTTATTTGGGCAATTTTTAGGCCTTCTGCAGAACGCCGGGGGGAGCCACCTGAAAAATGCTCGAGTTTCCCATAGACTTACAGTATTCCAGTGTGCTCGACCCGAGCATCGAGCACCCGAGCATTTTAGTGCTCGTCCATCACTATTAATAATGCTATGTGCATAGTTGAAACCAGAAGCTTACATACACTATATAAAAAGACACAAATGCATGTTTTTCTCAATATCTGACATGGAATCAGAATAAACCTTTCCGGTTTTAGGTCAATTAGGATAACCATAATTTTTAATATTTTCAAAATGCCAGAATAATGAGAGAGAATGTTTTAAGGCATTTTTATTACTTACTGCAAAGTCAAAAGTTAACATATCTTTCATTAGTATTTGGTACCATTGACCTTAAACTGAATGACCTGGATCAGACGTTAGTTTCTCATAATAATTGGTCGGAAGGTTTATTCTGATTTCATGTCAGATATTGAGAATAACATTCATATGGTTTCAACTGTATATGCTGAGCTTTAGAAGAGACTATACAATGTGATACTATGGTATTGCAATATATAGGATTTGTAATTAAAAGATCACAGGCTTCAGTCCTCAGGGACTAAAAAATAAATGCAAAGCAAGAAAAAAGTTTTAAAGACATAAAAATGTAAAAATATATAAAAATTTGAATCATCAACCATCGCCACACAAAAAAAAAAGTCCTCACATACAGTAGATCCATTTATAGAAAAATAAAAAGTATCGCCACAATCATGCTGACCTGGTAAATCAGGTTTCCAGGTCATTTTTATCACTTAGTTAACACCATAAAAACAAACCTCAAAACTATGATGGAATTGCATATTTGTTACCATTTCATCCCACTTG
The DNA here is from genome assembly GCF_046119375.1 of Phyllobates terribilis. NCBI lineage: Eukaryota > Metazoa > Chordata > Amphibia > Anura > Dendrobatidae > Phyllobates > Phyllobates terribilis. The sequence goes on along the minus strand of NW_027362762.1, from coordinate 368,521,444 downwards.
GAATTTTTGTTCCTGTTATTCAATTTTGTATGGAAAAATGAATGAGTCATTTAAACATACAACTCGTCCTGCAAAAAAACATGTCCTCACACAGATACTTCATGGCCAAAAGTCTTGACACTCTTGAAATTGTTCCAGAAAATGAGGTATCCCAGAAAATTATTGCAATTACACATGTTTTTTTATACACATGTATATTTTCTTTGTGTGTATTGGAGCAACACAAAAAAAGAGAAAAAAAGACAAAGTGGGCAGAATTTCTCACAAACCCCAAAAATAGACCAGACAAAATTGTTGTAATCTTCAAACTAATATTTGGTTGAACACTTTTTGGAATAAATAAGTGTAATCCCCTGCTTCCTATAACCATCAACAAGCTTCATACACCTCTCAACTGGAATTTTGGACCATTGCTCCAGGTCTTTCATATTTGAAGAGTGCCTTCTCTCAACAGCAATTTTAAAATCCCTCCACGGAATTTAGATTCCGACACATTACTGGCCACTTCAGAACTCTCCAGCGCTTTGTTTCCACCCATTTATAGGTGCTTTTTGAAGTATGTTTGGGGTCATTGTCCTGCTGGAAGAAACATGACCTAGGACGCAAACCCAGCTTTCTGACACTGGGCCCAAAATTGCAACCAAAATCCTTGGCGATTCTCAGATTTCATGATGCCTTACACGCAGTTAAGGCACCCAGTGCCAAAGGCTGAAAAACAACCCCAAAATATCTTTGAACCTCCACCATATTTGACTGTAGGTACTGTTTTATTTTCTTTGGAAGCATCATTCAATTTTTGGTAAACAGTAGAATGATGTGCTTTACCAAAAAAGCTCTATCTTGGTCTCATCAGTCCACAAGATGCTTTCCCAGAGGGATTTTGGTTAACTCATATACATGTTGGCAAACTACAGTATAGTTTTTTATGTCTTTATTTCAGCAGTGAGGTCCTCCTGAGTCTCCTGCCAAGTCTTTAATTTCATTCAAATGTCGACCGGTAGTTTGCGCCAACACTGATGAACCCTCAGTCTGCAGAAAAGCTTGAATTTCTTTGGACCTTGATTTGGGCTGCTTTTCCACTATCAGGACTATCTTGAGTTGCAACCTTTCATCAATTTTTCTCTGTCGTCCACATTCATGGAGATTAGCTACAATGCCATGGGTAGTAAACTTTGTGATTATGTTGCGCACTGTGGACAAAAAACATCAAGATCTCTGGAGATGGACTTGTAACCTTGAGATTGTTGATATTTTTCAACAATTTTGGTTTTCAAGTCCTTAGACAGTCCATTTCTGATCTTTATGTTCTCCATGCTTAGTGTGGCACACAGAGACACACAATGCAAAGATTGAGTCAACTTTTCCCCTTTTTATCTGGTTTCAGGTGAGATTTTCATATTGCGCAAACCTGTTACTTGCCACAGGTGAGTGTAAACGAGCATCACATCTTTGAAACAAAGTTGTTCACCCACAATTTTGGAAAGCTGTCAACACTTTTGAACAGGCCATTTTGGGGTTTTGTATAAAATTATGTCCAATTAGCCTTTTTTTCTCTGTTTTTTGTGTAGATCCAACACACACAAAGGAAATAAACATGTGCATACCAAACCATATGTAAATGCAATAATTTTCTAGGAGAAATGCTTCATTTTCAGGAACAATTTCAAATGTGCCAACCCTTTCGGCCATGATTGTATGTCATCAGAAAAATTAAAATATATAGCTTTGTGTAGAAAAGGAGTAAAAAACTAAAGTGCAAAAATGAAAAATTGCTTGGCAATGAAAGGTTTAAAGACGGAGACGAATGGAAAACCAAATTAAACCCCTATGATCATCACGATGAATATCTCATCATGACTTTAGGATTGAGCAATGTTTTAGTATATCTGGTTTACAATCTAAACTTCTCCAAATACTTATATTCACATTAACTTCATGTCTTACCCATCTTGGTGAGTCCATAACATACAGTTTAACACAGTAAAGGTAATAGACATAGATATAGGAAAATGGCAATTATATTCCTGGCACATTCTCCTACAAAATCTGAAATTATATAGTCGATTCCCAGATTTTTTCATATACATTTTAATTACTGTTTTGTTGAAGTGCTGCATTTGTATCAAATGTTAAGAATAAAGCCATATGTAAGAATATTACAAAGAGATTATCCAAACTAACTTTCATTAATTACCATTCAACATCTGTTCGGTCAGTGTCTGAACATTTCTGTTGGCCTCTTGCAATTTTCTATTCTTTTCAGGCTTCTCTCTTTCTATGGCCTATAAAAGAGCAAGAAAAAACACCAAATAAAAAAAACAATAACAATATCAACTGAACAGCAGAAATGTAATACTTGAGACTAAAGAAATATGTGTAGCGCTGGCGTCCCTGCCCTCTGCTAGGCAGGGACGCTGCTCCCCTCACCGCTCTGCTCCGTGCCCGGCGTCCTCTCCCCGCTCTGCTGTCAGCGCGCGCTCCTTCCCGGCATCTTCCTCCCGCTCTGCTCTCAGCGCGCGCTCCTTCCCGGCCCCTGTGCTTAGGGCGCGCGCGCGCGCGCTCCCCTCCTCTTAAAGGGGCCGCGCGCGCCGTCCTAAGGAGTCCCCGGCCAATGGCCGGAGGACTTCATCATATATAAGGCACCTCCTCCAAAATGGAGGTGCCCGAGCAATGTTGTTTGCACCTGTGTCTCACCTGTGCTTCAGCCCTCAGGTCCCGTTGCCAGTTACCTGCCAGTTTCCTGCCAGTTACCTGCCTGATTCCTGCCTGAATACTTGTTACCTGTCTGCCAGTCTGAGGTCCGACGGTCTGCCTTACAACTCCGGTCAGTCTGTCTATGGACCAGCTTGCCCGCTCACCTGGGAGCGCTTCTCCGTTACCTGCCTGCTTGCCAGCCCGGAGGCTCCGTTGTCACGTGCTGTGACCATCAGCTACTTCAGACTCTTGTCCGCTCACCTGGGAGCGCTTCTCCGTTACCTGCCTGCTTGCCAGCCCGGAGGCTCCGTTGTCACATGCTGTGACCATCAGCTACTTCAGAGACTCTTGCCCGCTCACCTGGGAGCGCTTCTCCGTTACCTGCCTGCTTGCCAGCCCGGAGGTTCCGCCGTCACGTGCCGTGACCACCTGTTATTCCAGAGACTCTCGCTTGCTCACCTGGGAGCACACATCTACCATCTGCCTGCTAGCCTACCCGGAGGCTCTGCCATCACAGGTCGTACCTACCCTTTACCCAGAGACTGCCCTGATCACTTGCCGTATCTCCCTGTCTGTTCATCCAGAGACTGCCGCCCGCTCCCTTACAAGGGCCGCCCCCTTGTATAGTAGCTCAGAGGTTCCGCCTCCCAGACCCGTTACAGTTTGCTCGGGCCATGGAACCCGGTGGCACCCAAGCTCCCTCGCTCTCGGACCTCTGTCTTGAACTGTCCCGTCAGAGGTCCCAACAGGAGGCCATCCTGGGTCACCTGCGGAATGTTAATACTCGCCTGAACACTCTGTCTGATCCACCAACAACCTCCGCCAGTGCCATATCTTGCAATCCGGCAGCTCCGCTGCCCACTAATACTATGGTATCCTACCCCGGACCCCGGCTTTCTGCACCTCCTCGCTTCGGAGGCGACCCCGTCCAGGCTCGGGGCTTCTTAAATCAGTGCACCCTGCATTTTGAACTTTTGTCCTACCAGTTTAACTCCGACCGGGCCAAAATTGCCTTCATCATGTCCCATCTCACCGGGGAGGCCCTGGCCTGGCTGAATCCTCTATGGGAGAGAGGAGACCCCCTGGTGTCCAACTTGCCTGCTTTTCTCACGGCTTTCCGGAAAGTCTTCGACGAACCCGGACGGAAGACCTCATCTGCATCATCGTTGCTACGCCTCCGTCAGGGGAGTCTCACCGTGGGCCAATATGCCATACGGTTCCGTACCCTTGCCTCGGAGCTGGCCTGGGATAACGACGCTCTGGTTTCCGTCTTCTGGGAGGGTCTGTCCGGCCGTATTAAAGATGAACTTGCCGGTCGGGACATTCCTACCACTCTCGATGACTTAATAACTCTTGCCACCCGGATTGACCTACGGTTCCAGGAGCGTGCCAGAGAGGTCACCCGTGAAAGGAGGTTACCACGTCTAGCTCCTACTTTTCAGAAACCCGTCACTCCTTCTGTCTCTAACCAGGTACACCCTCCTGAGCCTATGCAGGTCGACCAGACCAAGATGGTCAAGACCCGTCAGGACTTACGCCGTGCCGAGGGGACCTGCTTCTACTGTGGCAGTAAGGAGCACCGGATCCGTGCCTGCCCGGAGAGGTCGGGAAACGCCTGTGTCTAGGTTCGCTCAGAGAGGTCCACCTAGACAAGAATAAATCCTCTCCATCCCTGCTGTTGTCAGTTTCAATCGTCTATGGGGAGAACCGTTATTTCGAACTAGCCCAACTGGACTCTGGAGCAGCCGGGAATCTTATTTCACAGTCCCTGGTAGAGAAATACCGCATCCCCACCAAACCTCTGGCTGTACCCTTGTCTGTGGCTGCCGTGGATGGGGGGCTCTTACCACGCCCCATCCAACTCATCACCGAATCCATTACTCTGCAGGTGGGAATGCTGCATTCTGAAAGTATCTCCTTCCATGTTCTGCCTGGACTCTCTCACGCCCTCTTGCTAGGTCTGCCTTGGCTCCAGAAACATGCACCCGTGCTTGACTGGCAAACCGGAGAAGTCCTTCGCTGGGGACAAGACCGTCATAAGACCTGCCTGGTTCCCGTCCATCCCGTCCGTCCCTCTCCTACCCCAGCTAATCTACCTGGACTTCCAATTCCTTATTGGTCTTATGCTGATGTCTTTAATAAAAAGGAGGCAGAGACATTACCCCCTCATAGACCATACGACTGTCCCATCGACCTGTTACCCGGTACTACTCCTCCCCGTGGGCGTATTTATCCTTTATCCGCTGCTGAGACCCGGTCGATGCCCGAATATATTGAGGAGAATCTGGCCAGGGGATTCATCCGGAAATCTACCTCCCCGGCGGGAGCGGGCTTCTTTTTCGTCAAAAAGAAGGACGGCTCTCTCCGTCCCTGTATAGACTATAGAGGCCTAAACCAGATCACGGTGAAGAATAAGTACCCCCTTCCGCTCATTCCAGAATTATTTGATCGTCTGAGGGGGGCTAGAATCTTCACCAAACTAGACCTCCGAGGGGCGTACAACCTGGTTCGTATCCGTCAAGGGGATGAATGGAAGATGGCATTCAACACCCGGGACGGCCACTATGAATACCTGGTAATGCCCTTTGGTCTCTGTAACGCTCCTGCCGTTTTTCAAGAGTTGGTCAATGACATCTTCCGGGACCTTCTCTACTCCTGCGTAGTGGTGTACCTGGACGACATCTTGGTCTTCTCTCCGGATCTCCAGACTCACCGGAGGGACGTTCGTCAGGTCCTGCTCAGGCTCAGGCAGAATCACCTCTTCGCTAAATACGAGAAGTGCCTCTTTGAGCAGACCTCGCTTCCGTTTTTGGGCTACATTATTTCTCAGACCGGCCTACGAATGGATCCAGAGAAACTGTCTGCCATCGAGAAATGGCCTCGACCGGAGGGGCTGAAGGCCATTCAGCGGTTCCTGGGCTTCGCCAACTACTACCGCCTCTTCATACCACACTTCTCTTCCCGGACTGCCCCAATTTCCGCGCTCACCCGTAAGGGTACTAATCCCAAAGAGTGGCCGCCCGAAGCAGAAGAAGCCTTTCTTTCCTTAAAACAGGCCTTCTCTTCCGCCCCGGTGCTGCATCGCCCGGACGGCAACAAGCAGTTCTTCCTGGAAGTGGACGCCTCCTCCTCTGGAGCTGGAGCGGTACTTACTCAAAAATCTTCTTCCGGGAGGATGGTAACTTGCGGCTTCTTCTCTAAACTCTTCTCCTCCTCTGAGCGCAATTATTCCATAGGAGATCGAGAGTTATTGGCCATCAAACTGGCATTGGAGGAGTGGCGTTACCTGCTTGAGGGGGCTCTTCACCCGGTAATAATTTACACTGACCACAAGAACTTGGCTTACCTCCAGCATGCCCAGAGACTTAACCCGCGCCAAGCCCGGTGGTCCTTGTTTTTTGCTCGTTTTGATTTTGTCCTTCATTTTCGCCCGGCTGAGAAAAACGTCAAGGCGGACGCCTTGTCTCGATCCTTTCTGGTATCTGATCTCGAGGAAGATCCGAAACACATCATCGATCCCGCCAGAGTAATGCAGGTGGCTCCCATGAGTCTAAATCGTCTCCCTCCCGGAAAGACGTTCGTATCAGTACCTGATCGGGAGAAGATCCTTCACTGGGGTCACTCGTCTAAACTGGCTGGCCACGCTGGTCAGAAGAAGACCCTCCAGCTTATTTCCCGGCACTACTGGTGGCCTACCCTGCACAAGGATGTAATAGATTTTGTTTCTGCCTGTGTGTCCTGCGCCCGCAACAAGGTTCCGAGACATCTGCCAGCCGGTCGCCTCCTTCCGCTCCCAGTACCTGCTGCCCCCTGGCAGCATATTGCAATGGACTTCATAACTGACCTCCCACTCTCTGCCGGTTGTACGGTCATTTGGGTGGTCGCTGACCGCTTCTCCAAGATGGCTCATTTCGTTCCCCTGCCAGGCCTCCCGTCTGCACCCGAGCTAGCTAGAGACTTTATTCGTCACATCTTCCGTCTTCATGGCCTGCCCCTCCACATCGTGTCGGATCGTGGGGTACAGTTCACCTCACGCTTCTGGAGAGCCACTTGTAAACTACTAGACGTCACCCTGGACTTCTCTTCCGCTTACCACCCACAGTCCAATGGTCAAGTGGAGCGGATCAATCATAACCTGACCAGTTACCTCCGGCACTTCGTTAATGCCCACCATTCTGACTGGGTGGATCTCCTACCATGGGCCGAGTTCTCTTACAATAATCACGAGAGCGAATCCTCCTCCAAATCCCCGTTTTTTGTAGTCTTTGGTCAGCATCCTCGGATTCCTTTTCCTGTCTCCACCTCGGTGGACAACCCGGCTGCGGAATCTCTCGTTAGCAAATTTTCCTCCATTTGGGAGAGTACCCGATCCGCACTCCTTCAGTCGTCCGAACGGATGAAAAGACACGCTGACAAAAAACGCCTGGATCCTCCACAATTCCGTCCTGGGGATAAAGTCTGGCTCTCGTCCAAATATGTCCGGCTCAAGATCCCTTCCTATAAGTTAGGGCCTCGGTTCATCGGTCCACTGGAGGTCATCAGTCAGATCAACCCGGTGGCCTATAAATTGAAACTCCCGGCCAACTTACGGATCCCTAACTCCTTCCATGTATCTCTCCTCAAACCTGTGGTACTTAACTCTTTTTCCAAGTCTACAGGTACGCCTCCTGCTCCGGTTTCTGCTGAGGACGAGTTTGAGGTAGAGAACATTCTTGCCACCAAAAGGGTAAGAGGAAAGACCTTTTTTCTGGTAGATTGGAAGGGGTTTGGTCCTGAGGAGAGAACGTGGGAGCCCCGGGAGAACATCCATGCCCCTCTCATCCTAGCTAAATTTCTGTCTGGCCTAAAAAAGGGGGGCCTAAAGGGGGGGGTACTGTAGCGCTGGCGTCCCTGCCCTCTGCTAGGCAGGGACGCTGCTCCCCTCACCGCTCTGCTCCGTGCCCGGCGTCCTCTCCCCGCTCTGCTGTCAGCGCGCGCTCCTTCCCGGCGTCTTCCTCCCGCTCTGCTCTCAGCGCGCGCTCCTTCCCGGCCCCTGTGCTTAGGGCGCGCGCGCGCGCGCTCCCCTCCTCTTAAAGGGGCCGCGCGCGCCGTCCTAAGGAGTCCCCGGCCAATGGCCGGAGGACTTCATCATATATAAGGCACCTCCTCCAAAATGGAGGTGCCCGAGCAATGTTGTTTGCACCTGTGTCTCACCTGTGCTTCAGCCCTCAGGTCCCGTTGCCAGTTACCTGCCAGTTTCCTGCCAGTTACCTGCCTGATTCCTGCCTGAATACTTGTTACCTGTCTGCCAGTCTGAGGTCCGACGGTCTGCCTTACAACTCCGGTCAGTCTGTCTATGGACCAGCTTGCCCGCTCACCTGGGAGCGCTTCTCCGTTACCTGCCTGCTTGCCAGCCCGGAGGCTCCGTTGTCACGTGCTGTGACCATCAGCTACTTCAGACTCTTGTCCGCTCACCTGGGAGCGCTTCTCCGTTACCTGCCTGCTTGCCAGCCCGGAGGCTCCGTTGTCACATGCTGTGACCATCAGCTACTTCAGAGACTCTTGCCCGCTCACCTGGGAGCGCTTCTCCGTTACCTGCCTGCTTGCCAGCCCGGAGGTTCCGCCGTCACGTCCCGTGACCACCTGTTATTCCAGAGACTCTCGCTTGCTCACCTGGGAGCACACATCTACCATCTGCCTGCTAGCCTACCCGGAGGCTCTGCCATCACAGGTCGTACCTACCCTTTACCCAGAGACTGCCCTGATCACTTGCCGTATCTCCCTGTCCGTTCATCCAGAGACTGCCGCCCGCTCCCTTACAAGGGCCGCCCCCTTGTATAGTAGCTCAGAGGTTCCGCCTCCCAGACCCGTTACAATATGTGTCAAGTGCTCTACATATTTCCTTTGTAAAAACACAATAATGTAAAGAAAAAATATTTTTTTTCACTTTTGCAGCCTTACTAATTAGGTGGTAGCTATATCTATGAAATAATTAATTTGGACTAATACAATGAATTTGGAAACTGCTAACTATACTTTTAAGTTAGTTTGCAGAATAAGGCATCTGTGTGTAAATGAGAAATAACACTATTTATGGCCATTTTATGACTTAAATCCTGTATTTTCAATAGTTTCTCTATTTCTAAATTTTCAAATCACTCTGAGCTGATGGAAGGAGACTAGCTGCTATGATCTCTTCCACAGTTAGTTTGCAGAATAAGGCATCTGTGTGTAAATGAGAAATAACACTATTTATGGCCATTTTATGACTTAAATCCTGTATTTTCAATAGTTTCTCTATTTCTAAATTTTCAAATCACTCTGAGCTGGTGTAAGGAGACTAGCTGCTATGATCTCTTCCACATAGAACACAACATAAAGAGAAGTATTCCTGCTCTTCAGTTCTTCACATAGTACATAGAAGTAGCAGGAGCATTGCGGACAATATACAACAATACTAAGCTGTGTGGATTTGAATCAAGTTTTGTGGTTTAGGTAAAAGACTTGTTAGAAAGCTTCAGAAAGATTGTTTATGTGTCACGCTGTAACTTTTTCCTCATAGCACTCATTGCTCCTCCTCTCCTTTCTCTCCTATTTGTAATAAAAATATAATATATACATAGGAATATAATAGGAAGTGTGACCTGACACCACAGTGACCTGGCAATCCATTCTGTCTGAGCAAGACAGACTTGAGATGTTTTGTTTTTGGATTTGGAGTGTATGACAAGTTCAGAATGTAGTGTGTAGTGGCCAATAAGTTTAGAAGGAAGAAGAATTCTCTGATAACACGTATTACAAAGTTTCTAATATTTGCTTGTACTTTTAATTTATACATTTGTTGAAAGTACAGTTCTTTTTTAATAATTGCATTTCCTTCTTTATTTTTTCTGTTTGAGGTCACTTCCCTAATGTCAGTCTGCTTTTTTCCTAAAAATGTTTTTATTCACAGTTCTCTACCTGGAATAAATTTGTATTGCTTTACTGGGATCACCTACACACTACAGTTGTGCTCAAAAGTTTACATACCCCGGCAGAATTTTTCCTTTCTTGCCCTTGTTTCAGAGAATATGAATGATAACATAAAAACTTTTTCTCCACTCATGGTCATTGGTTGGGTGAAGCTATTTATTGTCAAACTACTATGTTTTCTCTTTTTAAATATTAATGACAACCAAAAACATCCAAAGACCTGATCAAAAGTTCACATACCCCAGTCCTTAATACCGTGTATTGCCCCCTCTAAGATCAATGACAGCTCGAAGTCTTTTATGGTAGTTGTGGATGAAGTACTTTATTTTCTCAGATGGTAAAGCTACCCATTCTTGTTGGCAAAAAGCCTCCAGTTCCTGTAAATTCCTGGTTATCTAGTATGAACTGCACACTTGCGATCTTCCCAGAGTGGTTCCATGATATTGAGGTCAGGAGACTGAGATGGCCACAGCAGAACCTTCACTTTGTTCTGCTGTAGCCAACGACAGGTCGACTTGGCCTTTTGTTTTGTATCGTTGTCATGTTGGAATGTCCAAGTACTTCCCATGCGCAGCTTCCGGGCTGATGAGTGCAAATTTGCCTCTGGTATTTGCTGATAACGTGCTGCATTCATCTTTCCTTCAACTTTTACCAAGTTTCCTGTGCCTTTGTAGCTCACACATCCCCAAAACATCAGTGACCCACCTCCATGCTTTACTGTAGGAATGGTGTTCCTTTCATCATAGGCCTTGTTGACCTCTCTCCAACTGTAACGTTTATGGTTGTGGCCAAAATGTTCAATTTTGGTCTCATCACTCCAAATTACCTTGTTCCAGAAGTTTTGAGGCTTGGCTCTGTGCTGTTTGGAGTATTGTAGGTGAGATACTTTGTGGAATTTGCACAGTAATGGCTTTCTTCTGGCGACTCGACCATGCAGCCAATTTTTCTTCAAGTGCCTCCTTATATTGCATCTTGAAACAGCCACATCGCTAGTTTTCAGAGAATCCTGAATTTCAGCTGATGTTATTTGTGGGTTTTTCTTTGCATCCCAAACAATTTTCCTTGCAGTTGTGGACAAAATTTTTGTTAGTCTACCTGACCGTGGTTTGGTTTTTACAGAGCCCCTGATTTTCCATTTGTTAATCACAGTTTGAACATTGATAACTGGCATTAACAATTCCTTGGATATTTTTTTGTATCCCTTTTCTGTGTTATATAGTTCAACTAACTTTTCTTGCAGATCCGTTGAAGATTCTTTTGCTTTCCCCATAACTCACAATCCAGAAATGTCAGTGGCTGGATGAAAGATGCAAGAGTCTGTCTGGATCCCAGAAACTCAGTTAGATTTTAGTGTGCACGCACACTGATTACAAGCAAACAGGTCACAGGTGAGGATGTTACCTTTAGTAGCCATTCAAACCCATTTGTGTCAAATTCTGTGCATGTTATCAGGCCAAAATCACCAGGGTATGTGATCTTTTAATCAGGGTCATTTGGATGTTTTTGGTTGTCATTAAGATTTAAAAAGAGAAAACACAGTAGTTTGACAATAAATGGCTTAATCCAACCAATAACCATGAGTGGAGACAAAGTTTTTTTGTTATCATTCATATTCTCTGAAACAAGGCCAAGAAAGGAAAAATTCTGCTGGGGTATGTAAATTTTTGAGTACAATTGTACATTATGTCAGGTCATTGTGAGTGAGCCTGCCAAAATTGTAATTTGACAGTTCATGGAAATTTGGTTAGAATATTTGATCTGCATTGAAGAAAATGGATGACATTTAATTGTTGTTATCCTCTCAAGTCCCCAGAATTATAAAAGTAGCATGACAAAAAAATACTCAGCTACAAACTTACCAGCTGGTGAAATGCCACATATGGTCTAGTATGCTGCTCAATCTGGTCTCTTTTTTCCTAAAGCACTACACATGACTTTATCTTTGGCAATCATGCATCTAAACTCCTACAGGCCTCTAACTAGAAAGTTTTTCTGATGACCCATGTCATAATATCATGACTGATGTTACAGGAACTCATGGTGCAGAATGAAGATGACAAAGGAGCTGAAGAGGATGTTGCATGCATGGTGACAAAGGAAAACAGAGGCTGGAGAGAGCAGCATAAAGGATTAGATAGTGGACTGGGGTGGTTGGATAGGTGAGTGGAGATGTGAGTATTTTACTTTTGCCTACAAATCAGCAAAATATCAGCTGACTGGCAAATCTGACATTTTTTGTCATTCCAATACAAGTCAAATTGGTTTACTTATCTTTAATGTCAACAGATCCTGCTAAGATTGGTGGGATTAACAAACTATCTCATATTTACGGGGCATCCTGACATGCTTATGACACATGATGATGACACATGGGAGAGAATGGATAACAGTTTGCATTCAAACACCCAATCTTTTCCATTATCCATTACACATAACAATGTGATTGGTACTCTTATGATGTGACACATGTATGAATAGAGATGAATAGAGTAAAACTTACCAGTTTTCATGATAAGTGTATATGATTGATAGCATAGTATGTGACACTCATATGGTTCTAACTCTGTTAGTATATAGTGAAATAGAAAATGATATAAACCTACCATGACAGTTTTTAGAGACTAGATACAGTTAGCCTAATTGAAATATATTGGGACTTCCTTCTTATTTTTGACAGAGAAAGGTCATTGTAAAGGCAAATCTATTATTTAAATTTTGTAATAGCATGTGAATCTGTGGGACTCCAGGGTACTAAATAAGAAACTAAACCACAAAAATCTGAAAGAATAACTTACTTTAACTTTCTTTGTGAGGTCAGTGAAGTCTCCTTCTTTCTTAAATATTGTAAATTCCGAGCTTTGCAGCACAGCTTCAGAGCGTGTCATCCAGCTATGTAGCTCTGTTAAATCAACATCAAATCTAGAGAAAAACAAAATAACACAATTTATAGTCCAGAACAATTCATGTGCAGATATGTTTTGGAAGTAAAAAGAAAACAGCCAAGCTATTATGAACACTGGAAATGAAATTCAACCACTGCAATACACTGTGTCAGAAAGATATTGTATTTTTTTTATATTGATTTAAAAATTATTATTCTGTATTCTCTAGGTTCTATACAATTGTTACTTTAGGGATTTTGTCTGAATTGAGGAATGTGACAACTTAGATGATGACTTTTGACAGGGAAGCACTAATGTGCAAGTGGTGTATAACAAATATGCATATTGCTCACATCTGACAGCAATATTTTTTGTAGTGGGATTTAGAATGTAGGTGCTGAATAATAATTGCTATATATTATAGGAAAAAAAATTGTTGGATATAACTCCAAGGATTCCTTTTTAGAAATATGCCCTGCGGCTAAAAGAGAGAATGTAATTAATACTTAAGCATGTTGTCTGACTAAACCAATTAGCTAAAAATCTGTCTATTTATGATGGCTGTACACCTTTGTGCACCCTTATTTATTAATAATTTATTGTGGGTTGTAATCTGATTTTATTACAATGGGGAGAATAGCTCACTAAGCCTCACAGGCTCAGAGTACAATAGGGTACAATGCACATAGAAAAACAATGTGATCTGAAGATTTTCAGGAGAGCATTGAGGCTTCACAACTTCAAAGTATGGAGCCAAATAACCTTCACATTCTACAATAATGGTTATGCCTTAAGTAAGGAGTTATTTCCCCTAGAAACATGTCTTCTAGGGAATGATTCTTTTAGGGAAGAATCTTGAACTGGATTATTTTTTTAGCAAATAGAAGAGAAATGACCAGCTCACCTATCCAGCGGATGTAAAAGATCTTAAGTCCACGGCAAAGGCAATCCAAAATTAGTAGTAGATCCAACACTTCCATAAAATATAAAACTTTTATTTGTATCTAGTTAAAATCTTGTGCAAAAACAGGCATAATCAATCAGTGGAACATGTCCCAAAAAAGATTAACAATCAAGGTTGACGCGTCTCAAAGTGATAACCTATGAGTAAGAAGTAGTGCTGAGCCACCCCCGTAGTGTTCGGGTTCGGTTCGGTTCGTCGAACACCGGGATGTTCGAGGAACTGTTCGTCGAACTGTTCGTCGAACACCTTAGAACACCGTTGATGTCAGCTTATAATGCCAGCTGACATCAAGCCCAGGTTAGTAATGGAGAGGCGTCTATAAGACACCCCCATTACTAACCCCATAGTCAAAGTTAAAAGAAAACACAAACACCCAGAATAAAGTCCTTTAATTGAAATAAAGACACATTCCTTTATTGTTCTAAATTAAACCATACTTACCATCACGCCAATTCCAGCTGAAGCCAACGATCTCCTGCAATAAAAGAAAAAAAAATAAAGCAACATCATCCTTACCTTTCCATGGTTCCCACGACAGCTTCAGCTCTGCTACATAGAGATGACAGGCTGGACCGCAGCAGAACGCTGCCATCCAGCCTGTCATCCCGCAGACACTGAGAAGCGCAGGCATGCTTGCGCTCTGCAGTGTCTGGCTGTGACGGCATAAAGATGAGACGAGTTCATGTCCAATGAACTCGGCGCACCTCATGCACGTCACTGACAGCGTGGGAAAATTCTCACGCTGAAGCGCTGAGTGCAGGAGAATTCTCCCACGCTGTCAGTGACGTGCATAAGGTGAGCTCATGTCCAATGAACTCAGTTCACCTCCTGCACGTCACTGACAGCGTGGGAGAATTCTCCTGCACTCAGCGCTTCAGTGTGAGAATTCTCCCACGCTGAAGCGCTGAGTGCAGGAGAATTTTCCCACGCTGTCAGTGACGTGCATAAGGTGAGCTCATGTCCAATGTACTCAGCTCACCTCCTGAATTTCATGAAATAATTAAAAAAAAAATACGTGGGGCTTCGCCCTATTTTTGTGTCCAGCCAGGTACAACTAGGCAGCTGGGGGCTGGAATCTGCAGCGCAGGGAGGCCCAAGCTTTCTGGGCCCCCCCCGCTGCAAATTGCAGTCCGCAGCCACCCCGGAAAATGGCGCGTTCATAGAAGCGCCATCTTCTGGCGCTGTACCCAACTCATCCAGGGCCCTGGTGCGGTGGCTCACTGGGTAATAAAGAGGTTAGGGCCAGCTTGGTATTATCAGCTGGCCCCAAGCCCAAAATTCATGGGGTCACGCCAGTATTAGACATGACCGCCATGAATTTCTAGTAAAGTATTTAAAAAAAACACAACACCCAGAATAAAGTCCTTTAATTGAAATAAAGACACAATTCTTTATTGTTCTAAATTAAACTATACTTACCATCACGCCCATTCCAGCTGAAGCCAACGATCTCCTGCAATAAAAGAAAAATAATAAACCAACCTCATCCTTACCTTTCCATGGTTCCCACGACAGCTTCAGCTCTGCTACATCGAGATGACAGGCTGGACCGCAGCAGAATGCTGCCATCCAGCCTGTCATGCCGCAGACACTGAGAAGCGCAGGCATGCTTGCGCTCCTCAGTGTCTCTCTGTGACGGCATAAAGATGAGCCGAGGTCATGTCCAATGAACTCAGCTCACCTCATGCACGTCACTGACAGCGTGGGAAAATTCTCACGCTGAAGTGCTGAGTGCAGGAGAATTCTCCCACGCTGTCAGTGACGTGCATGAGGTGAGCTCATGTCCAATGAACTCAGCTCACCTCATGCACCTCACTGACAGCGTGGGAAAATTCTCCTGCACTCAGCGCTTCAGCGTGAGAATTCTCCCACGCTGTAAGTGACGTGCATGAGGTGAGCCGAGTTCATTGGACATGACCTCGGCTCATCTTTATGCCGTCACAGAGAGACAATGTGGAGCGCAAGCAAGCCTGCTCTTCTCAGTGTCTGCGGGATGACAGGCTGGATGGCGGCGTTCTGCTGCGGTCCAGCCTGTCATCTCGATGTAGCAGAGCTGAAGCTGTCGTGGGAACCATGGAAAGGTAAGGATGAGGTTGCTTTATTATTTTATTTTTATTACAGGAGATCGTTGGCTTCAGCTGGAATGGGCGTGATGGTAAGTATGGTTTCATTTAGAACAATAAAGAATTGTGTCTTTATTTCAATTAAAGGACTTTATTCTGGGTGTTTGTGTTTTTTTTAACTTTGACTATGGGGTTAGTAATGGGGGTGTCTTATAGACGCCTCTCCATTACTAACCTGGGCTTGATGTCAGCTGGCATTATAAGCTGACATCAACCCCAGCCCTATTACCCCCTGCCACCGCTACAGGGCAGCGTGGAAGAGCGAGGCTAAGTGCCAGAATTGGCGCATCCTATGAATGCGCCATTTCTGGGGCGGCTGACGGCTGGTGTTTCTAGCCTGGGAGGGGGCCAATATTCATGGCTCCCTTCCTGGGCTATTAATATCAGCCCCCAGCTGTCTGCCTAGCCTTTGCTAGCTATTAAATTAGGGGGGACCCCACGTCATTTTTTTGGGGGGGTCCCCCATTTTAATAGCTAGTAAAGGCTATGTATTCAGTTGGGGGCTGATATTAGTAGCCTGGGAAGCTCCGTAGGTATTACCCCCTTCCCAGGCTTCAAACATCTGCCCCAGCTGTCTGCTTAACCTCCGCTAGAGCCTAAAATTAAGGGGAACCCCACGCCAATTTTTTTAATAATAAATCCTTTATTTTAATACTAAATGACAAGTACAGTAACCAACACTATCACTGTACTTCATATATATGTGACTGACATGTTTCTATCTATCTAATCTATGTGTGAAGCTCTATTCTGTCTGTTATAAATTGTCGGGTACAGATGCTGAATTGCCGGCCGGCTTTCTTAAAGAGACGGTGCATTAAAACACTATTATTTTTTTTAATAAATCCTTTACACAAAATGACAAGTACAGTAAGCAACACTGTCACTGTACTTCATATATATGTGACTGACATGTTTCTATCTATCTAATCTATGTGTGATTCTCTATTCCTTCTATTCTAAATTGTCGGGTACCGGTGTATGCCGCTGCTGAATTGCCGGCCGGCTTTTTTAAAGAGACGGTGCATGAAAACACTATTATTTTTTTTGATAAATCCTTTACGCTAAATGACAAGTACAGTAAGCAGCACTTTCACTGTACTTCGTATATATGTGGCTGACATGTTTATATCTATCTAATCTATGTGTGAAGCTCTATTCTTTCGGTTCTAAATTGTCGGGTACCGGTGTATGCCGCTGCTGAATTGCCGGCTTTTCATGTTTCACTGTTGGCACTGTTCCCATCGATTTGGGCAATCACTGTAATGCCACAACCACCATGGCTGTGGCATTACAGTGAGTGGCAGACAATCCCTGCATGATTGGTGCTCTAAATAGCACCAGACATGCAGGACACACTTTTGGTGCACGAACAGTTATCGAACATAACCTCGAACAGCCGAATTTTTTGCAAATCGTTCGGGTTCGTCGAACAACTCGAACACCGCCCAAAACAGCTCGAATTTGAGATTGGCGAACAGTTCTAGTCGAACACCGCTCATCTCTAGTAAGAAGTATCTCATAGAAACCCATCAACCTTGATTGGATACAAATAAAAGTTTTATATTTTACGGAAGTGCTGGATCTACTACTAACTTTGGATTAATTGCTTATAAAGGTTCTTAAGTCAAAATACTTCAGTCGCATACTTATGGCAATTCCTGGTGTTCTTTTGAATCTCTCAGAATGTCCACCTAATGTGTCCAGTGCTGGTGGTCACACATGATTAGTGGCTCAGAATCATTGACCAAATCTTCTTGTTTACTGGTTCTAATATGATTCCTGCTATTGTGCAAGGCAGACAATAAGAATTAATACACTAGAAGTAACTCTCTTCATCACTGGACACATTAGGTGGAAAGTTTGAGGTAGCAATCTAAAAGAACACCAGAAGGCCCTATAACAGCTACTGTATGACTTGCAACCTGTGACCAGTAAAATTTTTGACTCCAGTAGATCACAATGTAAAATCATAGGAAAACATTAGATGCAATATCATAATGAGTCTCTGTCTATATTGGCAGCCTAATTATTAGGTAATGTGCAATTTTACTAGCATCATTGCACTGCAAGTTAATGGACATTTGGTTTAGATATTAAACATATGCAAGTGTGAACAACTTTAAACATCTAATGGTGGAGCTTCAGGATCCTGCCCAGTGTGATCAATGTCTTATTGTTACAAAACAAGCAACAAATCTTGTGAGGGAAGATGGTGCATTTTGAGCAATGATAACCTTTGAATCATCTAATGTGCTTAGCAAGCTTAAACTTTTAATCCACTGTTGGTCACAATCTTTTTCCTTACGTAGATCCATGTGTTTTGGCTAAAATCATTTTAGTACTTGGATTACATTAAATATTTTGCACCATTTGCCTCTGTTGTATCTGTGTTGCAGTTTCAATTGCTGGCTGCATAATGGGTTAACTAAGAATCTCTCAGAGAGCTCATCCTGATGATTCAGTAGCAGAATGTCTTACCCTTTTATTTATTTTTTACTTAGCTCTGCTCAGCTGATTTATGACTGCAAAACACATCAAAGTTTGTTGAGCAGAAAATCAAAGAGCCTGTAAAAGCCAAACAGTGCAACATTTTTATGATACCCAATTACAAAAATGATTTTTTATTCCTAAATGCATGAATTTAAGTAAAAAAATGTTCTTAGAGATGGAAAACCTCTTTTAGTGCAACGTTCAAACATTTTTTAAAATGATATATAAAAAGAAATACATTTATCTACTATCCGCCATATAATCTGTGTTAATCATAGATACCAAATAAAGTGCAAGGGGATTAGATGTACTATAACATTTATAAAAAGAACAAAGAAAAAGACACCACTTCAATATTACTAAGAACTCAATAGAGTATCTTCATGATAACAAAGGCTGCATATTAATACAAATGAAGAAATCGAACAACTGTACAAATGCAAAAAGAAATAAAATGAACCTCTTCAAAGCTCAGGGTTTCTCTGACTGTGAAAGAATAGGCACATCAATAAACATGGTGCTACAATTGATTCACTTAAGTCCTTATAAAGAATCTCAGTAGCTACATTTAATAAAATGCAAACCTAAAGGACAAGAAGAATCTCATATAATGGGAAAAAATCATATCAAAATATGATAAAGACAAAAATATTTGACTTCCCTGTTGAGAAATGGTGGATGTTACATATTATGTTGCAATTTGCTGTTGCGACTGCTGCACACTGGTTTATCAATATATCTCTTACCCATAAGGCTGATTTGTAAATTTAATATACTGTATAACTATATGCCATAGATCTGTGAATTCCTATCCAAATATCCAGAGACAAGATAAAAAATAAACTCCCAAACTGCTACAGTTTAACATTAGCATTCAGGGACTGTGTGCTCTTCATACATCTTTTTTAGCCAATGAACTTTATGAAATGGATAAAAAAAAGATGTATCTTCCCTTCATATATTTCTCCTTACATGAACTAAAAGCAAAAGCTCCGTAGTATCCTGTGTATTCCTGGCCTTAGTGTTCTTAATGCAGAAATCATTTCTAAAACACAGAGACCTCATTAATAAATAGTAGCCTTTATCTTACTCTACCACTTCGTCTTTCTGCCAGGGGCATAACTATAGTTTGTTCAAGGCTTGCACTTGCACCTGCACTTCAAAGACAAGGGGGACCCATGAAATTCCTTAAGCCCTTATAAGAAGACCAATACTATTAAAAACCAATAATAGTTGGGCGCCCTGTTGGAGAAATTGTTTTGGACCCCACGAGTTTCAAGTTATGCCACTGCTGCTTGCCCATTGCCCAACAAATTCATTTCAGAATGCTAAGGTTGCCAACCGAATTTTCACCTTTTGCAGACAACTGGACCAAAATCCATGAATGGTCCAACAGTTTTATGGACACTCACTTCACTTTATTATAAACACCACCCGCTACACCATGCCCTCACAACAGTCTTAAATCTCAAAAAAAAATTCTCCTGGGGCAGGATAAGCTAAGCATATTGTTGACACTGTGTGAAAAAAATTGTGGTAATACACCTAACATAACAGCAGAAAAACAGCAGTTTTTCTGCAGACTGCAAATCTAGGGTTCACTGGCAATCCAATTGTGCAGTGTCCCCTATACATAGAATATGAGCTGATCCGAAGAATTATACCTAGTACAGAGGACAAATTATAATAAAGGCCAATTTACTGTAGATGAGTTGATAATCACCAAACAAGCTATAAGATGTTTGTTCTTGAGTATGAACATCCATTTACCCGTTTGCTTCCAGTCATTGGGGCGGTACAGAAAGCTATTACAGTCACCACTCACTACACAGTGAGCGTGCTGTAATCACTCCCTGGCGTATTAATTGACAGCTTTCTCTGCACACACACGCTGCCAAGCCACACGCTGCAGCTCATATGTATTATTTTTTCAGAATATGTGCATATACTGAGAATTGCACCTAACATTTAGATCGGAAGTAGTACTATGTTCACATATACAACATAAATGCAGAGAGTGAGAATTGCGACCAGTATACAGGACAGTAGAATTGGTTTGGCTGCAATACTAAACTGCCACATTTCTGGACTACTTGCACTTGAAATGTTGCCTTCTAGGCTCGTGGAGGCAGAAGTTTTCCATAACCTCATGGCGTCCATACTCGGTCCCAAGCCGCCACTATTTCTCCTGGTATCATCTCTGCCTTCCACAAGCTTGGGTCCCAGAACATTACCCGTGCCCTCCCCAGAGCACTTACTGAGAAGGACCACCTAACCACAAACACGTGGACAGGTAAATGTGGCCAAGGACGGTACGGAGCCAGTCCACAGTAAAACAGCCATATAGTGTCCGGGAACCTTCCCACATACTTTTTCTTAGCCAGGGCTGCTTCTGGGTATGGTTGAACGGGCCCACCAGAGAACCAAAGAATCCTCTGGTGGGCCCTGGCTTCTCCATCAGGAGAGTTCATAGTGCCGAGGTGAGGTCATGATTAGTGTTGAGCGAATTTGTTGGGCATTTCAAATTTGGATTCGTCCATGAACATCCCTGATTTACCACACTGTCACGCAGATGTTATCTCCGTTACCTCCGTTGCAGAGTTGTTGAAAGCTGTATCAGAGAACCTGGTGGTGACTATGAAGCTAGGCAAGCTCGCACATGTACCATGACTGGCCCATGTGCTCAACTTAGTGGTTCTGCAGTTTCTCAAAATCTACACTGATCTGCCAGAGCTACTTGTGAAAGTATGCTGTGTGTGTGCCCATTTCAGAAAGTCAGCTACAGCTTCCGCCACCCTGGCAGGGCTTCACCAGCGTTTGCAGCTTCCAGTACACCGGCTGGTGTGCAATGTGACTACGCATTGGAAATCAACGTTGCAGATGTTTGGAATGATTTTGAGCAGCAGAGAGCAGTTGTTGAGTACCAGCTTCAATACATCCATTGGCATTCAGGTTAGCCTCCGCACATGAGAGCCCTTCTCCTTCTCCTCTTCCTCCACCACCATATTCACCAGGGAGACCGTGATGCAACACCCACATATTTTTTTTAAGGGTGTTTCTGATTAGAGAGGAGCAAATGTTTCAATATTCGTTTCGGATTACAATCGCCATTTTTGCAATATTCACCAATGTAATTGTTAAATATTCACCAAACATTACCAAACGTCATTGGATTCAGTGGGTGCCAAACCCAAACATATACACAACACCTTCAAACGGGACTAAAAGCTGCCAAAACACATCAATTTAGGGCCAGACACCAGGAAAGTGCCATCAATTGACCCAGAGTACAAGTAGTATAACATTATTATGTATTATTATAGGGCCATTTATTCCATTGCTCTTTACATGTAAAAAGAGGTCACTGACTGGTACAAGAGCAGATAGGACCCTGCCCGGGAGGGCGCACAGTCTATAAGGGATGGGTGAGGATACAGTAGGTGAGGGTACAGCTGGTCGTGCAGCGGTATGGTGGAGCGAGGGTTACTGCAGGTTGTCGGTTTGTGGAAAGAGGTGGGTCTTCAGTAGTTCTCTGTCAGACATAACACATATAACATTGTTCCAAAATCAGCCATTTCTGCCATCCATTTCACTGCAGTGTGTCGGTCAAGCTATTCACACTAGGTCTCTGTGTAGAATAATATTAGTAAATTACAGGCCTGCTATTTAAAACCGTGGTTCTCTGTCAGACATATCACATATACAGTACAGACCAAAAGTTTGGACACACCTTCTCATTTAAAGATTTTTCTGTATTTTCATGAATATGAAAATTGTACATTCACACTGAAGGCATCAAAACTATGAATTAACACTAGTGTTGAGCCACCCCCGTAGTGTTCGAGTTCGGTTCGGTTCGTCGAACACACGTGTGTTCGCCGAACTGTTCGTCGAACTGTTCGTCGAACACCTTCGAACACCGTTAAAAACAATGGCAGGCAAACAAAAACACATAGAAACACATAGAAAACACCTTCAAAGGTGTCCAAAAGCTGACAAACTGCTCAGAAGACATAACTAACACATGGAAAAGTGACAAGTACATATAGTCATGCGAAAATAAAAGAGGTGGAGGAGTAAAAGGAGGGAGAGACACAGATATAGGCATGTCATGCCCTTCTAAAATCCAAAAAGTGAGAAGCCGACACGGCCAGTCCGCTCCTGCCCGTGTCACCTCCGTGTCGCCGGGTTTGTGCCAGAGCCGCGGTGAACCCTGATGGCCAGCCCCCCTTTCCCAATACTGGTGCCTGTCCGCTGGTGGGTCGAGCGAGCCCCCCTGTGGTGGAGGCAGCTCTAAGCTTTTTAATTTAAATTGTCTCTCTAATTTGAATGAATACACTTTAAATACATTTACAAGGATCTATTGGAGGGCAAGTCTCATGCCAGCAGCCGCGTAATTCCAGCTCCAGTAGCGTCCACTAAAGCTGCTGCAGTTAAAAAGCTTTTATAAGGATCGAGCTCGGCTGTCCACCGCAAGGCATCCTACTGCCAGTCCCAGCCCCTATGCCTTGGGGTGCCTCCTGATGCTCTTCACTGAGTATCCCATGGTCCCGAAGCATTTCCTTTGAAAAAATTAAGTGTCTAAACTACAGGTGGTGTAGCTTGCTTAACAGCCGGGATAATCCGCTGACTAGCAGACACTGCTACTAGGCACAAAGTATTTCCTGGGCTAGATGCAGTTAAAAATTTGTAATTAGATACTCTCGTTGGATGCTGAGAAAGCATTCCATAGAGTCTCCTGGCACGCCATATATGATTCTCTTAAAAAGCTTGGGGTAGGGGTCTAGGGGACCCTTTTATAGCCAAAATCATGGCCCTGTATCACAATACGTCACCTAGGCTGAAGATAAATGGAACTGTAGCACCCTGAGGGCTCGGTTGCTACAGAGGTATTGCACCTCACCCAGAGGTGTGATATCTCACTCTCAGGTAAGGATGGAGTGTGGATCAGGACCCGACACCTGCATGCATTACACCACATTGCCGTGGGGCAGGGCGACCAATATGCCTCTGAGATGGGCACGACAGTCCCTGTCCCTGGCTGGAGTGGGGGGAGGGAACACTGAGGAAGGGGAACCCTGTAGTGCAGGAGCAGGGAGGAAGCAGTTCCTGGGTGCATTGAGAAGGGAGTATAAAAGATGGGCACCATCTTAGTTCAGTGCAGAGAAGTCTGAGCAGAAGTGGCAGGGAGCAGGGGCTCTGCATGAGCTCTGCTCCGGAGGCGGGCCTAGTAACAGAGGCCCAGGCCTGGAAGAGGGAGACGGAAGGAAGAGGAGCGGAGAAGGCTCCAGGAACGAGGAATGAAGGGATCCCAGGGGTGCGGACGGGCGAGTCGCCACCGCACGCCCGAATCCACCTGCGTGGAGGGGTCAGGCCAAAGGGGGAGACCGGTCCCCGAAACTAGTGGAGGCAGGAAACGACCCTCAGCTAGAAACCGGAGGCTGTGATATTTTATGTGGCGCAGCCCCTCGCTACACCCGCTAGGAAGGCACCACATAGGGTCAGGGAAACTGGTGCCAAGTTTACCAAGAGGAGGCCCGAGGCAGCCGGACAGAAGGGTTGGTAAGAAAGGCCAGACAAAGGACACACAAAGGGGGTAATGTGAAATGCTCCAAAGTTATCTGGGAGTTGTCTGAGCCCCTCACCTGGTGAGCACAGTACGACGTGGGCAGCCGTTACCTGCAGACGTGGTCTGGATAATAAGAACTGTGAGTAAAGGCCCTGGACTGCATCACTGACTCCGTGTCGTTACTGCTGCTGCCCTGCACCATCACCCCCATCCTCCGCATACACTGCCCTGAGGCTATACTCCTCCCGTGGGGAGTTATGCTACGCTCTGCTGCACCCACAACACCAGCCTCAGCGGTCTGCCCTGGAGCGGCGGTTCACTCTGACCGCAATCCACGGGTGGCGTAGCCGAACATTTAAACATCAAAACCACATAAATAGTTCCGCCACTGGTTTGACCGCCCTGAGCCACGGAACCGGGTTGCCGCCACGGAGACTACAACCACCAGCATCCACCAAAAAGGGTCCGGCTTCGGGTGTCCCAAGGCCCAGGGGGCGCGTCAGAACATTTTCATCACCTTTCACAATCACCAATGGGACAAGGCAGGGATGTTCTCTGTCCCCTCTCTTATACATCCTAGTGACGGAGCACCTGCTCTCATCAATTCGCCATAACCCCAATATTAGGTGGATTGAGGTGGGAGGCACCGAGTACAAGTGCTCTCTATTTGCTGATGATGTCCTAGTATATATCACTCAATCACATATATCCATCCCTGCTGTTATGGCTGAAATAGATCACTTTGTTACATGGTCAAATTTTAAAATCAATGCAGCGAAGTCTGAGGCCCTCGATGTCTC
This sequence comes from Phyllobates terribilis, assembly GCF_046119375.1. Taxonomy (NCBI): domain Eukaryota; kingdom Metazoa; phylum Chordata; class Amphibia; order Anura; family Dendrobatidae; genus Phyllobates; species Phyllobates terribilis. The sequence continues at coordinate 368,496,968 of NW_027362762.1, read as the reverse complement.
CCTCCCCAAATCCATATAGGATTCCATCCAGTCCAACTTTCCCTTTGCCTGGCCCTCACAGGGTATCAAATACTTAGGAATTCCTATTCATAGAGACCTCTCGCATCTATGTTATCTTAATTTTGGGCCCTTTATTGAACAACTCCATACAGACCACGGTTGGCAAGTTAGAACTGTAAGATTCACTACGTGAACCGCTGGTGTTTTGTGGAAAAGCACATGTACACTGCGTTCCAAATTATTATGCAAAAAGTGTTTAGGAGTGATAAGGGAAGAATTTGTTTGTTTGTCAGTTAAACTCATTGATGGTGATGTGTGTCAGGGCTCTTTATATCACTGTAAGCAATTGCAGACACCTGTGCTAATTAGTTTGGCAGGTGTGTCCAATGAAAGGCAAGACTACTTAAGAAGGCTCTCTCACATTATTAAGCAGCCTACATTTTCTGCCAAAATGGGAAAGAAAAAGGATGTGTCGGCTGCTGAGAAGCAACAAATTGTGGAGTGTTTAGGTCAAGGCATGACTACAATCAACATTGTGCGATGATCAGGATGAAGTGTCTTGGCAATCAAGAAGTATGTAGCTGATTCACAGTACACACGTGTGCGTGCTGATAAGGGCAAATTGAGGACTCTTTCCTACAGGCAATTACGTCAGGTTGAAAGAGCAGCGGTCAAAAAGCCTTGTCATAGCAGCAGACAAGTTTTTGAAGCTGCTTGTGCCTCCAATGTCCCCCGAACAACAAGATGCAGGGTCCTTCAGAGGTTTGCAGCTGTGCATACGCCATCCTGTCGTCCACCTCTATCCACTTCACACAAGCAGAAACGGCTCCAGTGGGCCAAACATTACATGAAGACTGATTTCAAAACAGTTTTGTTCACGGATGAGTGCCGTGCAGCGCTCGATGGTCCAGATGGATGGAGTGGAGGATGGCTGGTTGATGGACACCCCACGCAAACACGGCTACAGCGCCAACAAGGAGGAGGTGGAGTAATGTTTTGGGCTGGAATCATGGGGAGAGAGATTGTCGGCCCCTTTAGGATCCCTGAAGGCGCTAAAGATGAACTCCATAATGTATGTGGATTTTCTCAAACAGCACTTCCTGCCATGGTTCAAGAAGAAGAACCGTGTATTTCACAGCAAGATCATTTTTCTGCATGATAATGCACCATCTCATGCTGCACATAAAACATCTGCATCTCTGGCTGATATGGGCATAAAAGGGGACAAACTTATGGTGTGACCCCCATGCTCCCCTGACCTCTACCCCATTCAGAACCTTTGGAGCATCATTAAAAGGAGTGTCTATGATGGCGGGAGGCAGTTCACATCTAAGCAACAGCTCTGGGAGGGTATTCTGTCCTCATGCAAAACAATTGAAGCAGAAACCATCCAAAACCTGACAAATTCAATGGACGAGAGAGTTCAGAAGCTCCTTTCGAACAAGGGGTCCTATGTGAAAATGTAACATCACCTAGAATAAAGTTTTGAGTTGAAAACTGTTTGATTTCAGTTTCTAACAACCTGCTAATGCTTATAATTTCAAAAATGACCATTTTTTTGGTCTTTATTAAAATGAAAAGGTTGATCGAAAAGTTTGGGGGATCTAAGAGTGTGGCAACCCAGTAGTCATGATTACTTCGAATTCTGACAATATGAGGGTCATGCTGCAGGTAGTGCAGCAAGAAGGCACTTATGTGTCTTGCGCATCTCGGAGCACCAAAATTATTTTCCGGGCTAGATGCATCTAAAAATTATTTTAAATTTTAAATCTGGTGAAGCTTTAGTATAGATGGCCTAATAGGATCAGTGCTGCACACTGCTACAAAGCCCAAATTATTTTCCAGTCAAGATACAGATAAACATGATTAGTAATTTGAAAGCTTAAAACGGTTGGTAGGGTGATTTTAACCAATCATCAAGCTTTTACTCTCCCCAGGATGACACAGGGGTAGAAAAGTCGTTTCGGATCCATGATTTGTTCATCTTTATGAACGTGAGTCTGTCTACATTATCAGTGGAGAGCCGCGTGCGCTTATCTGTCAGCACACCACCAGCAGCGCTGAACACACGTTCAGACAGAACGCTGGCTGCGGGGCATGACAAGATCTCCAAGGCGTAAGTGGCTAGCTCCGGCCATTTATCCAGATTGGAAGCCCAAAAAGAGCAAGGGTCCAGTGACACAGTCGTGGCTTCAATGTTTACTTGGAGATACTCCTGTACCATCGTCTCTAGGCGTTGACTATGTGTCAGACTTCTTGTCTCCTGTGGCCTTGCAAAGGATGGGCTAAAAAAGTGGTGAAATGATTCCGCAAAATTGATGTTACCAGCAGATACTGTGGTTCTGTTACGGTTTGAGTGCTGAACACTTGACGGTCCCACGGTTGGCAAGTTGGAACTGTGAGATTCACTACGTGCACCACTGGTATTTTGTGGAAAAGCACATGTAAGATTCTGCAACAGTCTCTGCTGATACTCCTGCATGCGTGCATCCCTTTCTATGGCAGGAATAATTTCTGCAAATTTACTTTTGTACCGGGGATCTAACAGTGTGGCAACCCAGTAGTCAGGATTATTTCTAATTCTCACAATTCGAGGGTCATGTTGCAGGTAGTGCAGCAAGAAGGCACTCATGTGTGTTGCGCATCCAGGAGCACCAAGTCCCTGTTGTGTTGGTGGCGAGGTAACAATCATGCTTCCTTCCTCTGTCCTCTCCCCCCAACCTCGCACAACAGAAATGTGATCAAGGTCTCCCTCATCTGATGAGTCTTCCATCAGTTCGTCCTCCACTTCTTCCTGGGCTCCTGCACCTTCCTCACTAGTTTGGCTGCTACCATGCGCCCTGGTAAAACCATCTCCCCCACCCTCACATGCCTGCCGCCTTGGTGCTGCCGACCGTCTGGACCTTGCAGATGTTAGCCCTTCCGCATACAACTCCTCCTCCTCTACTTCCTCCACCTCCTCTTGTGCCACCACCTGACTCCGAATTCTGTTTAACATGTGCTCCAGCATGTAAATCACCGGAATAGTCATGCTGATAATGGCATCGTCAGCACTAAACATCTTCGTCGCCATTTCAAAACTGTGCAGAAGGGTGCATAGGTCCCTGATCTGAGACCACTCCTCCAGCGTGATTTGCCCCACCTCTGAATCTCGTTGGCCCAGGCTATACGTCAGAACGTATTGCACCAGGGCTTGTCGGTGCTGCCACAGTCGCTGCAACATGTGCAGAGTTGAATTCCACCGGGTAGGCACATCGCATTTTAGCCGGTGAAGTGGCAGGCCCAACGACTTCTGTAGAGATGTAAGTCGCTGAGCTGCGGGATGCGAACGGCGGAAGTGAGCACACAGTGACCGTGCCCTCTGCAGAAGGCCATCTAGTCTGGGATAGTGGGCTAAAAATTGCTGGACAACCAGGTTCAACACGTGAGCCATACAAGGCACGTGTGTGACATTGCCCCGGCAAAGGGCCGCACCCAGGTTTGCAGCATTGTCGCACACGGCCTTCCCTGGTTTCAGGTCCAGTGGAGACAACCATTCATGAAATTGGTTCTCCAGAGCTGACCACAACTCCTCAGCTGTGTGACTCACATTTCCCAGACATTTCAATGTAAAAACCGCCTGATGACGTTGAGCCCTACTGCCAGCATAGTAAGGAGGTGTGCAGGATCCCTTCTGCGCAGTTAGAAAGCTTGTGGCATGACCAGACAGGCTTTGGGTGCAGGTGGAAGACCGAGAGGAGGTTGAGGAGGCAGAAGCAGTGGGGGAACTTTGACATAAAGAGGATTGACGCACAACTCGTGGGGACGGCAAGACTTGGACAGCAGCCCCTTGTCCTGCTGTCACCATAGTTACCCAGTGCCCAGTCAGCGACATGTAACGCCCCTGTCCATGCCTACTCGTCCAAGTGTCTGTGGTGAAATGCACCCTGTCACACACAGAGTTTCTCAAAGAAGTGGTGATGTTGTGTGCGACATGCTGGTGGAGCGCAGGCACACCTTTCTTTGAGAAGTAGTGCCGACTGGGCATCTGGTACTGGGGCACTGCGACGGACATAAGGTCTCGAAAATCCTCTGTGTCCACCAGGCGGAAAGGCAGCAATTCTGTAGCCAAGAGCTTGCAGATGGTGAAATTCAACCTCTTAGCTTTCTCATGGCTAGGAGGAAATGGTCTTTTACTTGTCCACATCTGAGGGACCGAGGGCTGGCTATTGTGCTTAGACGGGGTTGATAAGGGTGTCCCCGGCAAACTGCCGGTCTGTGAGGAAGATGCAGGCGGACATGTTAGGTTGCCTTGATCCAAAGGTGGTGCTATCGATGTCGGACAGCGCTCAACACCAGCTGGTGTTCCCACCTCCAAAGAAAATGATCACCTGCCAATCACGCTGGCTGTTGCGGGTAAAGAGGTGGCAGGTCTGCGCCCCAAAACAGGTGTGACTGCTGTCCCCCCAGTCACAGAGGATGAAGAGGCCGCGGATGCACAAGATATGGCAGACGGTGGTTGGCCCGGCCGGCTAGGCCGCATTTTAGCACACTGAGCTTCCCACTGCAACTTATGCTTCATGTCCATGTGCCGGTTCATACATGAAGTACTCAAACTATGTATTTTTTGGCCTCTACTTAGCTTTTGCTGACAAATGTTACAGATAACACGATTTGGGTCATCTTTATCGATCTGAAAAAATGCCCAGGCTATGCAAGGCTTAGCACCCATGCGACCTGAAGAGCCACCACGACTTGTGGTGAGAGGCAGAGTTGTGTTTGAGGATGCAGTTGTTGACGTGCTTCCAGTACTACGTCTCTGTCCAGGAAGGCGCAACCTGACCTCGTCGTCACTAGCATCTTCCTCCACCTCCTCTGCTGACCTCATCTCTTGGCTGACTGTGGGTTGACAGTAAGTGGGATCTCCAACCTCATCATCATCACCCTGTGTGTTATCACACCCGTCGTCCTCAGAGCCAACCTGTTCCTGCCCTGACAAAAAACTAAAGTTGTCGCTCCAATCAGGTATTTGAGTCTTATCATCGTCTTCCTCATTGTCTCCACCAACAGGAGTTACAGTTTGGGAATGAGGGTCTACATTATGGTCAGAACCTTCTGCGTCTGGTCCTGGATCCGACTCATAAAGATTCTGGGCATCAGTGCAGATCATTTCCTCGTCTGGATTCACAGAAGCGCTGGAGTCGACCTCTGATTCCCAGGCTATAGTATGAGTAAACAGCTCTGCAGACTCAACCATCTGTTCTACCTCATACTCAGACGGGCAGCTGGAGATTTGGGAGCTGTGAGGAAGCAAGTGCGATTTGGGTGACACCTTTGAGGACTGGAGTATTTGTGATGTTGAAGTTGATGTGGAGGAGAGCCCACTTAAAGGAGCACTTGATATCCGTTGAAGCACCTGCTGTTTTTGTGCCTCATCTGGAATTTGTAGCGATTGGCGTTGCCGTAAGAAAGGGATCTTATCACATTGTCCGCTAAAAGAAGTAGACATTTTAGTTTGGCTGGAAGATGGTCTTTCTTCTGCAGATGTTACTGTTGCTTTAACACCTACCCCACGGACACAACCTTTTTTCCCCTTCCCAACACGCCTATTCCCCTTTCCACCAGCAGCAGGCCTTTTTCCACTCATTTTGTTGGTTAACTAATTCACAACTCTGGAGTTGTTTGCACAAAAAAACAATGGATGGTAACCGAGCAGAGCTGAGTGGCCAAACTGTGGTATTAGGCCAAAACTATTGGCTGGGTTAGATGCAGAAAAAAATTATATTCAATTTGCAACCTGATGGAGGTCAGTATAGATGGACTAATACAACAAGTCCCACACACAGCTAGAAGCCCAATATTTTTTCAGAGCTAGATGCAGAAAAAAATATATTCAGTTTGCAACCTGATGGAGGTCAGTATAGATGGACTAATACAACAAGTCCCACACACAGCTAGAAGCCCAATATTTTTTCAGAGGTAGATGCAGAAAAAAATATATTCAGTTTGCAACCTGATGGAGGTCAGTATAGGTGGACTAATAGAACAAGTCCCACACACTGCTAGAAGGCCAAATATTTTTTCAGAGCTAGATGCAGAAAAAAATTATATTCAGTTTGCAACCTGATGGAGGTCAGTATAGATGGATTAATAGAACAAGACCCACACACAGCTAGAAGCCCAATATTTTTTCAGAGCTAGATGCAGAAAAAAATATATTCAGTTTGCAACCTGATGGAGGTCAGTATAGGTGGACTAATAGAACAAGTCCCACACACTGCTAGAAGGCCAAATATTTTTTCAGAGCTAGATGCAGAAAAAAATTATATTCAGTTTGCAACCTGATGGAGGTCAGTATAGATGGATTAATAGAACAAGACCCACACACAGCTAGAAGCCCAATATTTTTTCAGAGCTAGATGCAGAAAAAAATTATATTCAGTTTGCAACCTGATGGAGGTCAGTATAGATGGATTAATAGAACAAGACCCACACACAGCTAGAAGCCCAATATTTTTTCAGAGGTAGATGCAGAAAAAAATATATTCAGTTTGCAACCTGATGGAGGTCAGTATAGATGGACTAATACCACAAGTCCCACACACAGCTAGAAGCCCAATATTTTTTCCGAGGTAGATGCAGAAAAAAATATATTCAGTTTGCAACCTGATGGAGGTCAGTATAGGTGGACTAATAGAACAAGTCCCACACACTGCTAGAAGGCCAAATATTTTTTCAGAGCTAGATGCAGAAAAAAATTATATTCAGTTTGCAACCTGATGGAGGTCAGTATAGATGGATTAATAGAACAAGACCCACACACAGCTAGAAGCCCAATATTTTTTCAGAGCTAGATGCAGAAAAAAATATATTCAGTTTGCAACCTGATGGAGGTCAGTATAGGTGGACTAATAGAACAAGTCCCACACACTGCTAGAAGGCCAAATATTTTTTCAGAGCTAGATGCAGAAAAAAATTATATTCAGTTTGCAACCTGATGGAGGTCAGTATAGATGGATTAATAGAACAAGACCCACACACAGCTAGAAGCCCAATGTTTTTTCGGAGCTAGATGCAGAAAAAAATTATATTCAGTTTGCAACCTGATGGAGGTCAGTATAGATGGATTAATAGAACAAGACCCACACACAGCTAGAAGCCCAATATTTTTTCAGAGCTAGATGCAGAAAAAAATTATATTCAGTTTGCAACCTGATGGAGGTCAGTATAGATGGATTAATAGAACAAGACCCACACACAGCTAGAAGCCCAATATTTTTTCAGAGGTAGATGCAGAAAAAAATATATTCAGTTTGCAACCTGATGGAGGTCAGTATAGATGGACTAATACAACAAGTCCCACACACAGCTAGAAGCCCAATATTTTTTCAGAGGTAGATGCAGAAAAAAATATATTCAGTTTGCAACCTGATGGAGGTCAGTATAGGTGGACTAATAGAACAAGTCCCACACACTGCTAGAAGGAGAAATATTTTTTCAGAGCTAGATGCAGAAAAAAATTATATTCAGTTTGCAACCTGATGGAGGTCAGTATAGATGGATTAATAGAACAAGACCCACACACAGCTAGAAGCCCAATATTTTTTCAGAGCTAGATGCAGAAAAAAATTATATTCAGTTTGCAACCTGATGGAGGTCAGTATAGATGGATTAATAGAACAAGACCCACACACAGCTAGAAGCCCAATATTTTTTCAGAGCTAGATGCAGAAAAAAATTATATTCAGTTTGCAACCTGATGGAGGTCAGTATAGATGGATTAATAGAACAAGACCCACACACAGCTAGAAGCCCAATATTTTTTCAGAGCTAGATGCAGAAAAAAATTAGATTCAGTTTGCAACCTGATGGAGGTCAGTATAGATGGACTAATAGAATGATGCTATGCCCAAAAGATTTTACTTCACTAGGTGCAGTAAAAAAATTGGTATTCTATACACAGGTGGTATATCTTGCAACACAGATAGGCTACTCCACTGACTAACACACTCTGCAATAGGCCAAAAAGGATTAGCTTTGCTAGATTCAGCCAAATGCTGTGAAAAAAACTTGCACAGCACTGGCACAGACCTGCCTGGCAAAAACTGATAGGAACTGATGTAACCTAGTCCTGAAAAGGACTCCAATTACAATTAGTCTTTACTCCCACAACCTATCTATTTAAGAGCACAGACCTGCCTGATAAAAGTCGTAGGAAATGCTGTAACCTAGTCCTTAAAAGGACTGCAATCACAACTATTCCCTACTCCCAAGCTATCTGTAGATTTGTGCGAAAATTGGCTTGAAGTTAACAAGGTATAGCGCACACAGCAACAGCGGTGCCGTCTAACACGCAGCTGCAGCAGTGAGAAAATGGTGGCGACGGGGAAAATGGCTTGGTCTTATAGGGCAAGGACATGTGACATACACTGCCAATGACACATGCCCTTGCTTGTGTGAAAAAAAGCACTTCGCTCCGTGTGTGCGCTGCTGATAGGCTGACAGATTGCACCTCCCCATTGTAAATGCGGGAAAGAGAAAAAAAAATGGAGATCTTCATTGTTCCTGCAGAGATCCATCCCCTGCCCCTCCCCCCACCCCGCTGTACACTCAAACTGCGTATTAACATTAATTTTCATCATTACTGAGAAAAAATCCAGTTATGAATTTGGTGCACGAACAGTTATCGAACATAACCTCGAACAGCCGAATTTTTCTCAAATTGTTCGTGTTCGCCGAACGGCTCGAACACCGCCCAAAACAGCTCGAATTTGAGATTGGCGAACAGTTCGAGTAGAACAACGCTCATCTCTAATTAACACATGTGGAATTATATACTTAACAAAAAAGTGTGAAACAACTGAATATATGTCTTATATTCTAGGTTCTTCAAAGTTGCCACCTATTGCTTTGATGACTGCTTTACACACTCTTGGCATTCTCTTGATGAGCTTCAAGAGGTAGTCACAGGAAATGGTCTTCTCACAATCTTGAAGAAGTTCCCAGAGATGCTTAGCACTTGTTGGCCCTTTTGCCTTCACTCTGCGATCCAGCTCACCCCACACCATCTCGATTGGGTTCAGGTCTGGTGACTGTGGAGGCCGGGTCATCTGGCGTAGCACCCCATCACTCTCCCTCTTGGTAAAATAGCCCTTACACAGCCTGGAGGTGTGTTTGGGGTCATTGTCCTGTTGAAAAATAAATGATGGTCCAACTAAACGCAAACCGGATGGAATAGCATGCCGCTGCAAGATGCTGTGGTAGCCATGCTGGTTCAGTATGACTTCAATTTTGAATAAATCCCCAACAGTGTCACCAGCAAAACACCCCCTCACCATCACACCTCCTCCTCCATGCTTCCCGGTGGGAACGAGGCATGTAGAGTCCATCCGTTCACCTTTTCTGCTCCGCAAAAAGACACGGTGGTTTGAACCAAAGATCTCAAATTTGGACTCATCAGACCAAAGCACAGATTTCCACTGGTCTAATGTCCATTCCTTGTGTTCTTTAGCCCAAACAATTCTCTTCTGCTTGTTGCCTGTCCTCAGCAGTGGTTTCCTAGCAGCTATTTTACCATGAAGGCCTGCTGCACAAAGTCTCCTCTTAACAGTTGTTGAAGAGATGTGTCTGCTGCTAGAACTCTGTGTGGCATTGACCTGGTCTCTAATCTGAGCTGCTGTTAACCTGCAATTTCTGAGGCCAGTGACTCGGATAAACTTATCCTCAGAAGCAGAGGTGACTCTTGGTCTTCCTTTCCTGGGGCGGTCCTCATGTGAGCCAGTTTCTTTGTAGCGCTTGATGGTTTTTGCAACTGCACTTGGGGACACTTTCAAAGTTTTCCAAATTTTTCGGACTGACTGACCTTCATTTCTTAAAGTGATGATGGCCACTCGTTTTTCTTTACTTAGCTGCTTTTCTCTTGCCATAATAAAAATTCTAACAGTCTATTGAGTAGGACTATCAGCTGTGTATCCACCAGACTTCTGCACAACACAACTGATGGTCTCAACCCCATTTATAAGGCAAGAGATCCCACTTATTAAACCTGACAGTGCACATCTGTGAAGTGAAAACCATTTCCGGTGACTACCTCTTGAAGCTCATCAAGAGAATGCCCAGAGTGTGCAAAGCAGTCATCAAAGCAAAAGGTGGCTACTTTGAAGAACCTAGAATATAAGACATATTTTCAGTTGTTTCACACATTTTTGTTAAGTATATAATTCCACATGTGTTAACTAGTGTTGAGCCACCCCCGTAGTGTTCGAGTTCGGTTCGGTTCGTCGAACACCCGTGTGTTCGCCGAACAGTTCATCGAACTGTTCGTCGAACACCTTCGAACACCGTTAAAACCAATGGCAGGCAAACAAAAACACATAGAAACACATAGAAAACACCTTCAAAGGTGTCCAAAAGCTGACAAACTGCTCAGAAGACACAACTAACACATGGAAAAGTGACAAGTACATATAGTCATGCGAAAAGAAAAGAGGTGGAGGAGTAAAAGGAGGGGGAGACACAGATATAGGCATGTCATGCCCTTCTAAAATCCAAAAAGTGAGAAGCCGAGACGGCCAGTCCGCTCCTGCCCGTGCCACCTCCGTGTCGCCGGGTTTGTGCCAGAGCCGCGGTGAACCCTGACGGCCAGCCCCCCTCTCCCAATACTGGTGCCTGTCCGCTGGTGGGTCGAGAGAGCCCCCCTGTGGTGGAGGCAGCTCTAAGCTTTTTAATTTAAATTGTCCCTCTAATTTGAATGAATACACTTTAAATCCATTTACAAGGATCTATTGGAGGGCAAGTCTCATGCCAGCAGCAGCGTAATTCCAGCTCCAGTAGCGTCCACTAAAGCTGCTGCAGTTAAAAAGCTTTTATAAGGATCGAGCTCGGCTGTCCACCGCAAGGCATCCTAGTGCCAGTCCCAGCCCCTATGCCTTGGGGTGCCTCCTGATGCTCTTCACTAAGTATCCCGTGGTCCCGAAGCATTTCCTTTGAAAAAATTAAGTGTCCAAACTACAGGTGGTGTAGCTTGCTTAACAGCCGGGATAATCCGCTGACTAGCAGACACTGCTACTAGGCACAAAGTATTTCCTGGGCTAGATGCAGTTAAAAATTTGTAAGTAGATACTCTCGTTGGATGCTGAGAAAGCATTCCATAGAGTCTCCTGGCACGCCATATATGATTCTCTTAAAAAGCTTGGGGTAGGGGTCTAGGGGACCCTTTTATAGCCAAAATCACGGCCCTGTATCACAATACGTCACCTAGGCTGAAGATGAATGGAACTGTAGCACCGAGGGCTCGGTTGCTACAGACGTATTGCACCTCACCCAGAGGTGTGATATCTCACTCTCAGATAAGGATGGAGTGTGGATCAGGACCCGACACCTGCATGCATTACACCACATTGCCGTGGGGCAGGGCGACCAATATGCCCCTGAGATGGGCACGACAGTCCCTGTCCCTGGCTGGAGTGGGGGGAGGGAACACTGAGGAAGGGGAACCCTGCAGTGCAGGAGCAGGGAGGAAGCAGTTCCTGGGTGCATTGAGAAGGGAGTATAAAAGGTGGGCACCATCTTAGTTCAGTGCAGAGAAGTCTGAGCAGAAGTGGCAGGGAGCAGGGGCTCTGCATGAGCTCTGCTCCGGAGGCGGGCCTAGTAACAGAGGCCCAGGCCTGCAAGAGGGAGAAGGAAGGAAGAGGAGCGGAGAAGGCTCCAGGAACGAGGAATGAAGGGATCCCAGGGGTGCGGACGGGCGAGTCGCCACCGCACGCCCGAATCCACCTGCGTGGAGGGGTCAGGCCAAAGGGGGAGACCGGTCCCTGAACTAGTGGAGGCAGGAAACGACCCTCAGCTAGAAACCGGAGGCTCTGACATTTTATGTGGTGCAGCCCCTTGCTCCACCCGCTAGGAAGGCACCACATAGGGTCAGGGAAACTGGCGCCAAGTTTACCAAGAGGAGGCCCGAGGCAGCCGGACAGAAGTGTTGGTAAGAAAGGCCAGACAAAGGACACACAAAGGGGGTCCTGTGAAGCGCTCCAAAGTTATCTGGGAGTTGTCTGAGCCCCTCACCTGGTGAGCACAGTACGACGTGGGCAGCCGTTACCTGCAGACGTGGTCTGGATAATAAGAACTGTGAGTAAAGGCCCTGAACTGCATCACTGACTCCGTGTCGTTACTGCTGCTGCCCTGCACCATCACCCCCATCCTCCGCATACACTGCCCTGAGGCTATACTCCTCCCGTGGGGAGTTATGCTACGCTCTGCTGCACCCACAACACCAGCCTTAGCGGTCTGCCCTGTAGCGGCGGATCACTCTGACCGCAATCCACGGGTGGCGTAGTCGGACATTTAAACATCAAAACCACATAAATAGTTCCGCCACTGGTTTGACCGCCCTGAGCCACGGAACCGGGTCGCCGCCACGAAGACTACAACCACCAGCATCCACCAAAAAGGGTCCGGCTCCGGGTGTCCCAAGGCCCAGGGGGTGCGTCAGAACATTTTCATCACCTTTCACAATCACCAATGGGACAAGGCAGGGATGTCCTCTGTCCCCTCTCTTATACATCCTAGTGACGGAGCACCTGCTCTCATCAATTCGCCATAACCCCAATATTAGGTGGATTGAGGTGGGAGGCACCGAGTACAAGTGCTCTCTATTTGCTGATGATGTCCTAGTATATATCACTCAATCACATATATCCATCCCTGCTGTTATGGCTGAAATAGATCACTTTGTTACATGGTAAAATTTTAAAATCATTGCAGCGAAGTCTGAGGCCCTCGATGTCTCCCTCCCTAAATCCATATAGGATTCCATCCAGTCCAACTTTCCCTTTGCCTGGCCCTCACAGGGTATCAAATACTTAGGAATTCCTATTCATAGAGACCTCTCCCATCTATGTTATCTTAATTTTGGGCCCTTTATTGAACAATTCCATACAGACCACGGTTGGCAAGTTAGAACTGTAAGATTCACTACGTGAACCACTGGTGTTTTGTGGAAAAGCACATGTACACCGCGTTCCAAATTATTATGCAAAAAGTGTTTAGGAGTGATAAGGGAAGAATTTGTTTGTTTGTCAGTTAAACTCATTGATGGTGATGTGTGTCAGGGCTCTTTATATCACTGTAAGCAATTGCAGACACCTGTGCTAATTAGTTTGGCAGGTGTGTCCAATAAAGGCAAGACTACTTAAGAAGGCTCTCTCACATTATTAAGCAGCCTACATTTTCTGCCAAAATGGGAAAGAAAAAGGATGTGTCGGCTGCTGAGAAGCAACAAATTGTGGAGTGTTTAGGTCAAGGCATGACTACAATCAACATTGTGCGATGATCAGGATGAAGTGTCTTGGCAATCAAGAAGTATGTAGCTGATTCACAGTACACACATGTGCGTGCTGATAAGGGCAAATTGAGGACTCTTTCCTACAGGCAATTACGTCAGGTTGAAAGAGCAGCGGCAAAAAAGCCTTGTCATAGCAGCAGACAAGTTTTTGAAGCTGCTTGTGCCTCCAACGTCCCCCGAACAACAAGATGCAGGGTCCTTCAGAGGTTTGCAGCTGTGCATACGCCATCCTGTCGACCTCCTCTATCCACTTCACACAAGCAGAAACGGCTCCAGTGGGCCAAACATTAAATGAAGACTGATTTCAAAACTGTTTTGTTCACGGATGAGTGCCGTGCAGCGCTCGATGGTCCAGATGAATGGAGTGGAGGATGGCTGGTTGATGGACACCCCACGCAAACACGGCTACAGCGCCAACAAGGAGGAGGTGGAGTAATGTTTTGGGCTGGAATCATGGGGAGAGAGATTGTCGGCCCCTTTAGGATCCCTGAAGGCGCTAAAGATGAACTCCATAATGTATGTGGATTTTCTCAAACAGCACTTCCTGCCATGGTTCAAGAAGAAGAACCGTGTATTTCACAGCAAGATCATTTTTCTGCATGATAATGCACCATCTCATGCTGCACATAAAACATCTGCATCTCTGGCTGATATGGGCATAAAAGGGGACAAACTTATGGTGTGACCCCCATGCTCCCCTGACCTCTACCCCATTCAGAACCTTTGGAGCATCATTAAAAGGAGTGTCTATGATGGCGGGAGGCAGTTCACATCTAAGCAACAGCTCTGGGAGGGTATTCTGTCCTCATGCAAAACAATTGAAGCAGAAACCATCCAAAACCTGACAAATTCAATGGACGAGAGAGTTCAGAAGCTCCTTTCGAACAAGGGGTCCTATGTGAAAATGTAACATCACCTAGAATAAAGTTTTGAGTTGAAAACTGTTTGATTTCAGTTTCTAACAACCTGCTAATGCTTATAATTTCAAAAATGACCATTTTTTTGGTCTTTATTAAAATGAAAAGGTTGATCGAAAAGTTTGGGGGATCTAAGAGTGTGGCAACCCAGTAGTCATGATTACTTCGAATTCTGACAATATGAGGGTCATGCTGCAGGTAGTGCAGCAAGAAGGCACTTATGTGTCTTGCGCATCTCGGAGCCCCAAAATTATTTTCCGGGCTAGATGCAGCTAAAAATTATTTTTAATTTTAAATCTGGTGAAGCTTATTATAGATGGCCTAATAGGATCAGTGCTGCACACTGCTACAAAGCCCAAATTATTTTCCAGTCAAGATACAGATAAACATGATTAGTAATTTGAAAGCTTAAAACGGTTGGTAGGGTGATTTTAACCAATCATCAAGCTTTTACTCTCCCCAGGATGACACAGGGGTAGAAAAGTCGTTTCGGATCCATGATTTGTTCATCTTTATGAACGTGAGTCTGTCTACATTATCAGTGGAGAGCCGCGTGCGCTTATCTGTCAGCACACCACCAGCAGCGCTGAACACACGTTCAGACAGAACGCTGGCTGCGGGGCATGACAAGATCTCCAAGGCGTAAGTGGCTAGCTCCGGCCATTTATCCAGATTGGAAGCCCAAAAAGAGCAAGGGTCCAGTGACACAGTCGTGGCTTCAATGTTTACTTGGAGATACTCCTGTACCATCGTCTCTAGGCGTTGACTATGTGTCAGACTTCTTGTCTCCTGTGGCCTTGCAAAGGATGGGCTAAAAAAGTGGTGAAATGATTCCGCAAAATTGATGTTACCAGCAGATACTGTGGTTCTGTTACGGTTTGAGTGCTGAACACTTGACGGTCCCACGGTTGGCAAGTTGGAACTGTGAGATTCACTACGTGCACCACTGGTATTTTGTGGAAAAGCACATGTAAGATTCTGCAACAGTCTCTGCTGATACTCCTGCATGCGTGCATCCCTTTCTATGGCAGGAATAATTTCTGCAAATTTACTTTTGTACCGGGGATCTAACAGTGTGGCAACCCAGTAGTCAGGATTATTTCTAATTCTCACAATTCGAGGGTCATGTTGCAGGTAGTGCAGCAAGAAGGCACTCATGTGTGTTGCGCATCCAGGAGCACCAAGTCCCTGTTGTGTTGGTGGCGAGGTAACAATCATGCTTCCTTCCTCTGTCCTCTCCCCCCAACCTCGCACAACAGAAATGTGATCAAGGTCTCCCTCATCTGATGAGTCTTCCATCAGTTCGTCCTCCACTTCTTCCTGGGCTCCTGCACCTTCCTCACTAGTTTGGCTGCTACCATGCGCCCTGGTTAAACCATCTCCCCCACCCTCACATGCCTGCCGCCTTGGTGCTGCCGACCGTCTGGACCTTGCAGATGTTAGCCCTTCCGCATACAACTCCTCCTCCTCTACTTCCTCCACCTCCTCTTGTGCCACCACCTGACTCCGAATTCTGTTTAACATGTGCTCCAGCATGTAAATCACCGGAATAGTCATGCTGATAATGGCATCGTCAGCACTAAACATCTTCGTCGCCATTTCAAAACTGTGCAGAAGGGTACATAGGTCCCTGATCTGAGACCACTCCTCCAGCGTGATTTGCCCCACCTCTGAATCTCGTTGGCCCAGGCTATACGTCAGAACGTATTGCACCAGGGCTTGTCGGTGCTGCCACAGTCGCTGCAACATGTGCAGAGTTGAATTCCACCGGGTAGGCACATCGCATTTTAGCCGGTGAAGTGGCAGGCCCAACGACTTCTGTAGAGATGTAAGTCGCTGAGCTGCGGGATGCGAACGGCGGAAGTGAGCACACAGCGACCGTGCCCTCTGCATAAGGCCATCTAGTCTGGGATAGTGGGCTAAAAATTGCTGGACAACCAGGTTCAACACGTGAGCAATACAAGGCACGTGTGTGACATTGCCCCGGCGAAGGGCCGCACCCAGGTTTGCAGCATTTTCGCACACGGCCTTCCCTGGTTTCAGGTCCAGTGGAGACAACCATTCATGAAATTGGTTCTCCAGAGCTGACCACAACTCCTCAGCTGTGTGACTCACATTTCCCAGACATTTCAATGTAAAAACCGCCTGATGACGTTGAGCCCTACTGCCAGCATAGTAAGGAGGTGTGCAGGATCCCTTCTGCGTAGTTAGAAAGCTTGTGGCATGACCAGACAGGCTTTGGGTGCAGGTGGAAGACCGAGAGGAGGTTGAGGAGGCAGAAGCAGTGGAGGAAAAATGACATAAAGAGGATTGACGCACAACTCGTGGGGACGGCAAGACTTGGACAGCAGCCCCTTGTCCTGCTGTCACCATAGTTACCCAGTGCCCAGTCAGCGACATGTAACGCCCCTGTCCATGCCTACTCGTCCAAGTGTCTGTGGTGAAATGCACCCTGTCACACACAGAGTTTCTCAAAGAAGCGGTGATGTTGTGTGCGACATGCTGGTGGAGCGCAGGCACACCTTTCTTTGAGAAGTAGTGCCGACTGGGCATCTGGTACTGGGGCACTGCGACGGACATAAGGTCTCGAAAATCCTCTGTGTCCACCAGGCGGAAAGGCAGTATTTCTGTAGCCAAGAGCTTGCAGATGGTGAAATTCAACCTCTTAGCTTTCTCATGGCTAGGAGGAAATGGTCTTTTACTTGTCCACATCTGAGGGACCGAGGGCTGGCTATTGTGCTTAGACGGGGTTGATAAGGGTGTCCCCGGCAAACTGCCGGTCTGTGAGGAAGATGCAGGCGGACATGTTAGGTTGCCTTGATCCAAATGTGGTGCTATCGATGTCGGACAGCGCTCAAGACCAGCTGGTGTTACCACCTCCAAAGAAAATGATGACCTGCCAATCACGCTGGCTGTTGCGGGTAAAGAGGTGGCAGGTCTGCGCCCCAAAACAGGTGTGACTGCTGTCCCCCCAGTCACAGAGGATGAAGAGGCCGCGGATGCACAAGATATGGCAGACGGTGGTTGGCCCGGCCGGCTAGACCGCATTGTAGCACACTGAGCTTCCCACTGCAACTTATGCTTCATGTCCATGTGCCGGTTCATGCATGAAGTACTCAAACTATGTATTTTTTGGCCTCTACTTAGCTTTTGCTGACAAATGTTACAGATAACACGAGTTGGGTCATCTTTATCGATCTGAAAAAATGCCCAGGCTATGCAAGGCTTAGCACCCATGCGACCTGAAGAGCCACCACGACTTGTGGTGAGAGGCAGAGTTGTGTTTGAGGATGCAGTTGTTGACGTGCTTCCAGTACTACGTCTCTGTCCAGGAAGGCGCAACCTGACCTCGTCGTCACTAGCATCTTCCTCCACCTCCTCTGCTGACCTCATCTCTTGGCTGACTGTGGGTTGACAGTAAGTGGGATCTCCGACCTCATCATCATCACCCTGTGCGTTATCACACCCGTCGTCCTCAGAGCCAACCTGTTCCTGCCCTGACAAAAAACTAAAGTTGTCGCTCCAATCAGGTATTTGAGTCTTATCATCGTCTTCCTCATTGTCTCCACCAACAGGAGTTACAGTTTGGGAATGAGGGTCTACATTATGGTCAGAACCTTCTGCGTCTGGTCCTGGATCCGACTCATAAAGATTCTGGGCATCAGTGCAGATCATTTCCTCGTCTGGATTCACAGAAGCGCTGGAGTCGACCTCTGATTCCCAGGCTATAGTATGAGTAAACAGCTCTGCAGACTCAACCATCTGTTCTACCTCATACTCAGACGGGCAGCTGGAGATTTGGGAGCTGTGAGGAAGCAAGTGCGATTTGGGTGACACCTTTGAGGACTGGAGTATTTGTGATGTTGAAGTTGATGTGGAGGAGAGCCCACTTAAAGGAGCACTTGATATCCGTTGAAGCACCTGCTGTTTTTGTGCCTCATCTGGAATTTGTAGCGATTGGCGTGGCCGTAAGAAAGGGATCTTATCACATTGTCCGCTAAAAGAAGTAGACATTTTAGTTTGGCTGGAAGATGGTCTTTCTTCTGCACCTACCCCACGGACACAACCTTTTTTCCCCTTCCCAACATGCCTATTCCCCTTTCCACCAGCAGCAGGCCTTTTTCCACTCATTTTGGTGGTTAACTAATTCACAACTCTGGAGTTGTTTGCACAAAAAAACAATGGATGGTAACCGAGCAGAGCTGAGTGGCCAAACTGTGGTATTAGGCCAAAACTATTGGCTGGGTTAGATGCAGAAAAAAATTATTTTTAATTTGCAACCTGATGGAGGTCAGTATAGATGGACTAATAGACCAAGTCCCACACACCGCTAGAAGCCCAAATATTTTTTCAGAGCTAGATGCAGAAAATTTTTTTATTCAATTTGCAACCTGATGGAGGTCAGTATAGATGGACTAATAGACCAAGTCCCACACACTGCTAGAAGCCCAAATATTTTTTCAGAGCTAGATGCAGAAAAAAATTATTTTTAATTTGCAACCTGATGGAGGTCAGTATAGATGGACTAATAGACCAAGTCCCACACACTGCTAGAAGCCCAAATATTTTTTCAGAGCTAGATGCAGAAAAAAATTATTTTTAATTTGCAACCTGATGGAGGTCAGTATAGATGGACTAATAGACCAAGTCCCACACACTGCTAGAAGCCCAAATATTTTTTCAGAGCTAGATGCAGAAAAAAATTATTTTTAATTTGCAACCTGATGGAGGTCAGTATAGATGGACTAATAGACCAAGTCCCACACACCGCTAGAAGCCCAAATATTTTTTCAGAGCTAGATGCAGAAAATTTTTTTATTCAATTTGCAACCTGATGGAGGTCAGTATAGATGGACTAATAGACCAAGTCCCACACACTGCTAGAAGCCCAAATATTTTTTCAGAGCTAGATGCAGAAAAAAATTATTTTTAATTTGCAACCTGATGGAGGTCAGTATAGATGGACTAATAGACCAAGTCCCACACACCGCTAGAAGCCCAAATATTTTTTCAGAGCTAGATGCAGAAAAAAATTATATTCAATTTGCAACCTGCTGGACGTCAGTATAGAAGGACTAATAGAACAAGTCCCACACACTGCTAGAAGCCCAAATATTTTTTCAGAGCTAAATGAAGAAAAAAATTATTTTTAATTTGCAACCTGATGGAGGTCAGTATAGATGGACTAATAGACCAAGTCCCACACACCGCTAGAAGCCCAAATATTTTTTCAGAGCTAGATGCAGAAAATTTTTTTATTCAATTTGCAACCTGATGGAGGTCAGTATAGATGGACTAATAGACCAAGTCCCACACACTGCTAGAAGCCCAAATATTTTTTCAGAGCTAGATGCAGAAAAAAATTATTTTTAATTTGCAACCTGATGGAGGTCAGTATAGATGGACTAATAGACCAAGTCTCACACACTGCTAGAAGCCCAAATATTTTTTCAGAGCTAGATGCAGAAAAAAATTATTTTTAATTTGCAACCTGATGGAGGTCAGTATAGATGGACTAATAGACCAAGTCCCACACACTGCTAGAAGCCCAAATATTTTTTCAGAGCTAGATGCAGAAAAAAATTATTTTTAATTTGCAACCTGATGGAGGTCAGTATAGATGGACTAATAGACCAAGTCCCACACACCGCTAGAAGCCCAAATATTTTTTCAGAGCTAGATGCAGAAAATTTTTTTATTCAATTTGCAACCTGATGGAGGTCAGTATAGATGGACTAATAGACCAAGTCCCACACACTGCTAGAAGCCCAAATATTTTTTCAGAGCTAGATGCAGAAAAAAATTATTTTTAATTTGCAACCTGATGGAGGTCAGTATAGATGGACTAATAGACCAAGTCCCACACACTGCTAGAAGCCCAAATATTTTTTCAGAGCTAGATGCAGAAAAAAATTATTTTTAATTTGCAACCTGATGGAGGTCAGTATAGATGGACTAATAGAACAAGTCCCACACGCTGCTAGAAGCCCAAATATTTTTTCAGAGATAAATGAAGAAAAAAATTATTTTTAATTTGCAACCTGATGGAGGTCAGTATAGATGGACTAATAGACCAAGTCCCACACACTGCTAGAAGCCCAAATATTTTTTCAGAGCTAGATGCAGAAAAAAATTATTTTTAATTTGCAACCTGATGGAGGTCAGTATAGATGGACTAATAGACCAAGTCCCACACACTGCTAGAAGCCCAAATATTTTTTCAGAGCTAGATGCAGAAAAAAATTATTTTTAATTTGCAACCTGATGGAGGTCAGTATAGATGGACTAATAGAACAAGTCCCACACGCTGCTAGAAGCCCAAATATTTTTTCAGAGATAAATGAAGAAAAAAATTATTTTTAATTTGCAACCTGATGGAGGTCAGTATAGATGGACTAATAGACCAAGTCCCACACACTGCTAGAAGCCCAAATATTTTTTCAGAGCTAGATGCAGAAAAAAATTATTTTTAATTTGCAACCTGATGGAGGTCAGTATAGATGGACTAATAGACCAAGTCCCACACACCGCTAGAAGCCCAAATATTTTTTCAGAGCTAGATGCAGAAAAAAATTATATTCAGTTTGCAACCTGATGGAGGTCAGTATAGATGGACTAATAGAATGATGCTATGCCCCAAAGATTTTACTTCACTAGGTGCAGTAAAAAAATTGGTATTCTATACACAGGTGGTATATCTTGCAACACAGATAGGCTACTCCACTGACTAACACACTCTGCAATAGGCCAAAAAGGATTAGCTTTGCTAGATTCAGCCAAATGCTGTGAAAAAAACTTGCACAGCACTGGCACAGACCTGCCTGGCAAAAACTGATAGGAACTGATGTAACCTAGTCCTGAAAAGGACTCCAATTACAATTAGTCTTTACTCCCACAATCTATCTATTTAAGAGCACAGACCTGCCTGATAAAAGTCGTAGGAAATGCTGTAACCTAGTCCTTAAAAGGACTGCAATCACAACTATTCCCTACTCCCAAGCTATCTGTATATTTGTGCGAAAATTGGCTTGAAATTAACAAGGTATAGCGCACACAGCAACAGCGGTGCCGTCTAACACGCAGCTGCAGCAGTGAGAAAATGGTGGCGACGGGGAAAATGGCTTGGTCTTATAGGGCAAGGACATGTGACATACACTGCCAATCACACATGCCCTTGCTTGTGTGAAAAAAAGCACTTCGCTCCGTGTGTGCGCTGCTGATAGGCTGACAGATTGCACCTCCCCACTGCAAATGCGGGAAAGAGAAAAAAAAATGGAGATCTTCATTGTTCCTGCAGAGATCCATCCCCTGCCCCTCCCCCCGCCCCGCTGTACACTCAAACTGCGTATTAACATTAATTTTCATCATTACTGAGAAAAAATCCAGTTATGATTTTGGTGCACGAACAGTTATCGAACATAACCTCGAACAGCCGAATTTTTCTCAAATTGTTCGTGTTCGCCGACCGGCTCGAACACCGCCCAAAACAGCTCGAATTTGAGATTGGCGAACAGTTCGAGTAGAACAACGCTCATCTCTATTAGTGAGGTAAGAATCATGCTTCCTTCCTCTGTCCTCTCCCCCAACCTCACACAACAGAAATGTGATCAAGGTCTCCCTCATCTGATGAGTCTTACATGCCCATCGCAATGCATCCTCCACTTCTTCCTCGGCTCCTGCACCTTCCTCAACAGTTTGGCTGCTACCATGCACCCTGGTTAATCCCTCTTCCCCACCCTCCCATGCCTGCCGACTTGGTGCTGCCGACCGTCTGGAGATGTTATCCCTTCCGCATATGACTCCTCCTCTACTTCCTCCACCTACTCTTGTCCCACCTCCAGACTTTGAAATCTGTTTAACGTGTGCTCCAGCATGTAAATCACCGGAATAGTCATGCTGATAATGGCATCATCAGCACTAAACATCCTAGTCGCCATTTCAAAACTGTGCAGAAGGGTGTGTGGCGCCCCTGAGGGTTCAGTCTCCACAGAGGTGCTGCATCTCACCCAGAGGTGTGGTATCTCAGCCTCAAGTAAGGAAGGAGTATGGCTCGGGACCCTAACACCTGCATCCAACACATACCCGCAGTGGGGGTAGGGCAAGATTGCTCCTAAGGGAGAGCACAGTCCCAGGTCCCTAGCTGGCGGGAGGGTCCTATGTAGTGGGTGTGGGTGAAGAAAGCAGCTTAGGGGAGCACATGACAGGGAGAGTATAAATAGGAAGCCATCTTAGAAAGAGCAAGCCAGTCAGAGGTGGAGAAGTGACAGGAGCAGAGGCTCTGCATGAGCTCTGCTCCGGAGGCAGGCCTAGCCTGGGAGGCCCAGGACTGAAGGAGAGAAGGGAGGAGTGGGAGCAGGAAGGCTCCAGGAACCGAAGTGACCCTAGGGGTACGGGCCATGCAGAAGGCCACCCGTACGCCCGCTGCTACCAGGAGGTAGAGGGGTCCGGCCAGATAAGGGGAACCGGTCCCTCAACTAGCGGAGAAACATCAAGGCTCAACTGGAAACCGGAGGCTGCAGCATTTCATGTACTGCAGGCCAAAGTCCACACCAGTCTCACTAAGAAGGTAGCCACATAGGACCCAGGGGGCGGAAAACACGTCGCCCGCCAAGGCCCGAGGATACCGGATAGAAGTGTCACTGGGTGGAAGGTGCAGGGAGAAGGCCAGAGAATGGACACACAGAAGAGGGTCCTGCTACGGACTCCGGAGCTATCTGGGGGTGGACTGAGCACCTCACTGAGTACGCACAGCATGACGGGGGAGATTACTCTGGTACCTGTAATTTGGACTGCAACAACTGTGAGTAAAGTTCTTGGGACTGCATCAAATGGACTCTGTGTTCATTACTGACTCCCTGCACAACAACCACCATCATCCACCCACACTGCCCTGAAGCTACACTCTTCCTGTGGGGAGTAATAATACCATTGCTGCAAAACTACCAGCTCCAGAGGACTGTTCCGCAGCGGCGGCCCCTTTGGCCGCAGTCCACAGGTGGCGTAGTCGGACATTATATAACCCATATATACAAATTACCCTTCGATTAACTGCCCTGGGTCACGGACCAGGTCATCGCCACAGTGACTACAACCCCTAGCGTCTACCGGCCCGGCTCCGGGTACCCCACGGCCCAAGGGGCACATCAAGTTCATAGGTCCCTGATCTGAGACCACTCCTGCAGCGCGATTTGCCCCACCTCTGGATCTCGTTGGCCCAGGCTATACGTCAGAACACATTGCACCAGGGCTTGTCGGTGCTGCCACAGTCGCTGCAACATGTGCAGAGTTGAATTCCACCGTATCGGCACATCGCATTTCAGCCGGTGAACTGGCAGGCCCAACGACTTCTGTAGAGATGTAAGTCGTTGAGCTGCGGTATGCAAACGGCAGAAGTGAGCACACAGAGACCGTGCCCTCTGCAGAAGGCCATCTACTCCGGGATAGTGGGCTAAAAATTGCTGGACAACCAGGTTCAACACGTGAGCCATACAAGGCACGTGTGTGACATTGCCCCGGCGAAGGGTCGCACCCAGGTTTGCAGCATTGTCGCACACGGCCTTCCCTGGTTACAGGTCCAGTGGAGACAACCATTCATGAAACTGGGTCTCCAGAGCTGACCACAACTCCTCAGCTGTGTGACTCACATTTCCAAGACATTTCAAAGTAAACACCGCCTGATGCCGTTGAGCCCTGCTGCCAGCATAGTAAGGAGGTGTGCAGGATTCCTTCTGCGCAATTTGAAAGTGGGTGGCATTACCAGACAGGCTTGGGGTGCAGGTGGAGGACAGAGAGGAGGTTGAGGAGGCTGAAGCAGTGGAGGAACATCTAGATAAAGAGGATTGATGTACAACTCGTGGGGACGGCAAGACTTGGACAGCAGCCCCTTGTCCTGCTGTCACCATAGTTACCCAGTGCCCAGTCAGTGACATGTAACGCCCCTGTCCATGCCTACTCGTCCAAGTGTCTGTGGTGAAATGCACCCTGTCACACACAGATTTTCTCAAAGAAGCGGTGATGTTGTGTGCAACATGCTGGTGTAGCACAGGCACACCTTTCTTTGAGAAGTAGTACTGACTGGGTATCTGGTACTGGGGCACTGCGACGGACATAAGGTCTCGAAAATCCTCTGTGTCCACCAGGTGGAAAGGCATCATTTCTGTAGCCAACAGCTTGCAGATGGTGAAATTCAACCTCTTAGCTTTGTCATGGCTAGGAGGAAATGGTCTTTTACTTATCCACATCTGAGGGACCGAGGGCTGGCTGTTGTGCTTAGATGGGGTTGAGTAGGGTGTCCCCGGCCAACTGCCGGTCTGTGAGGAAGATGCAGGTGGAAAAGTTAGGTTGCCTTGATCCAAAGGTGGTGCTCTCGATGTCGGAGAGCGCTCAACACCAGCTGGTGTTTCCACTTCCAAATGAAATGATGACCTGCCAATCACACTGGCTGTTGCGGGTAAAGACGTGGCAGGTCTGCGACCAAAAACATGTGTGACTGCTGTCCCCCCAGTCACAGAGGATGAAGAGACCGCGGATGCACAAGATGGGGCAGACGGTGGTTGGCCCGGCCCGCTAGGCCGCATTGTAGCACAGTGAGCTTCCCACTGCAACTTATGCTTCATATCCATGTGACGGTTCATGCATGAAGTACTCAAACTATGGATTTTTGGGCCTCTACTTAGCTTTTGGTGACAAATATTACAGATAACACGAGTTGGGTCATCCTTATCGATCTGAAAAAATGCCCAGGCTTTGCAAGGCTTAGAGCCCATGCGACCTGAAGAGCCACTACAACTTGTGGTCAGAGGCAGAGTTGTGGTTGAGGATGCAGTTGTTGACGTGCTTCCAGTACTACGTCTCTGTCCAGGAAGGCGCAACCTGACCTCGTCGTCAATAGCATCTGTGACACCCAGCTGCGCTTGGTATCACAGATCCTATATGAGTGCATTGATGAAATCCTCCACAAGAGGCCCACATAAACATTCACACATCTCCACCTTCCACCTCAGACCAGCAGAGGGAGCCCATTAGGGATATAAATAGGGAAGGTGGAGCTAATCAGTTCAGTTCCTCTGAAGAGTTCCTGCAGTAGAGAAGCCTAAGAGAGGTCAGTCTGCAGTGGAGCTCAGTCTAGTCTAGAGAACTCAGTTAATAGTTCAGCAGTGGAGCATGAGGCTCCTGCTAGCTAGATTCAGGGAGCCCAGTTAGAGCTTAAGGTGTGCCGGCGCCATAAGATCGGTGAAGCGCGGCAAGCTGCCGTTAGTGTGTATAGCCTAGTGAGGGCCCGAGTAGACCAAAGGTGAGTGGAGAGTTAGTACATAGGGGGCAGTGGAGCTTAACCAGCTCACCCCGAAGCATTTACCAGACACAGGATCCGAGCTTACCTGGATCTCTCTGACCTAGTAAGGCATAACGGGAATCCCTGGAGAACTACAAGTCCCAGGATCGCTAAGGTGCTGATACGTAACAGAGCCAGGAGACGCTTAGGCCCCGCATACTGGGAGTGTGAACTCCAAGACAAGGCCCTACCACAATGTCAGCCAGTGCAGGACAGAGACAAAGTTAGGCCTAGCTCGAGGCAGGTCAGAAACATACTACGCAGAGGCAAGAAACAGGAGGCCCTACACGCGCTCATTGGGGAGGATCCTGATATGCACCCTTCACCCTACAGTGCTCCGGGATGTGCCTGAATTTCCACCAGTAAAAGGTACTGAAGTGACAACCGTGTCCGTTCCCGTTCTTGCTCTGACCCAGCTGGGTCTCGCCTATCCTGCATTCCCCCTGCATACGCTTTACTGAGGCCTAGCTCCACCTGTGGGGAGCTATACCATCGAGCTGCCTTATCACCGGCCTCAGTGGACTGCTGCAGCGCTGGTGCTTCTCACCAGATACCACAGGTGGCGTCACGAACTCTTATAAAATTAACAATTTTATAAGAGTTCAGGGTCTACCGCGGCTCTGGCACAAACAGGGCGACACGGAGGTCGCACGGGCAGGAACGGACTGGCCGTGTCGGCTTGGCACTCCAGCGTAGTCCCTCTGCCTGCTCGCGCCCGTAACCTCAAAGGGATGTGCAAGCGGCTTTTCTTCCCAGGGCTGTTCCCCGCCCATCAGGAACGTGGGGGAGCTAAGGTCGGCCTTCCACTGTACTCTCTTACCTCCCTCGCCCTCTTTCCTTCGTCTGTTCTCCATCTAACCCCTCGGCTTTATGGTGTCCGCTCTCCCTCCAGCTCTCTCCTTCTCACAGGTGGACAACCACGTGTATTCACACTGTGGCGAATCTTTTGGGCCCAGGCATAAGAAGTTGTCGAGGTAATGGATAATACGTGCCCCCTTAGAAACATCCATTACAACCCATTCGAGGAAGCAACTAAACGCCTCAAATAGTGAGCAGGATCTGGAGCACCCCATGGACAAACAGCGATCTATATAGTATGCTCCTTCCCAGATGCAGCCCAATAGGTGGACACTATTCGGAGGCACAGGTAGTAAGTAACCGGTATGCCGCATCAATGTCTGTTTTGGCCATTAGGGTGACCCTTCCCAACTTCTTGATCCGCCTGATTGCCTTGTCAAAGGATGTACAGTATATACTACTGTACTTGGTTCCGCGTCGATGTTGTCATTTACGGACCTGCCCCTTGGATATGACAAATGGTGGATTAGTCCCAATGTATAGGGTTCCGTTTTTGGCACAACTCACAACGGGAATAATACTGTGTCTTGTAAGGAAAGTGTTCTGAATGGAACCGCCATTCTACCTAAAGTTATTTCTTTTTTTAATTTTCTTGTCACGACGTCTGGATGTTGGTAGGCTGATTTTAGATTTTTACTCCAGCCTTTCTTGATTTTAGAAGAGCATGACATGTCTATATCTGTGCCTCCCCCTCCTTTTACTCCTCCACCTCTTTTCTTTTCGCATGACTATATGTGCTTGTCACTTTTCCATGTGTTAGTTGTGTCTTCTGAGCAGTTTTTCAGCTTTTGGACACCTTTGAAGTGTTTCTATGTGTTTTCTATATGTTTCTATTTGTTTTTGTTTGCCTGCCATTGGTTTTAATGGTGTTTGAAGGTGTTCGACGAACAGTTCGATGAACAGTTTGGCGAACATACGGGTATTCGACGAACCGAACCGAACTCGAACACTACTGGGGAGGCTTAAAACTAGTTACAACCAACATGGCTACGGCATTATAGTGTGTGGCAGGCACTTCCTGCATGTTCATTGACTCTCTAAAGAGCGCCAAACATGTAGGGCGGGGACCCTGGTTCCTGCCCGAACACCCTGGAAATACTCGCCGAGCTTGTCGAAGACCGTAATCCTCAGGCGAGTACCGAGCAATGACGAGCACATTCGCTTATTACTCTTCCTAACAAAAAAAGTTTAAAAAATGATACTGATGTAAAGTATACATGTGGTAAATGTTATTTATTAACTGTGTTGTGTGATATAACTCTCTGGTTTAAGGGAATAAAATTCAAAAGTTGTAAAAATGCCAAATTTTCAAAATTGTCACCAAATTTCCACTGTTTTCGCAAATAAGCACAAAAATTATCATCTTAAATTTACCACTAACTTAAAGTACAATGTGTCATGAAACAAATGTGCTCAGAAACACTGGGATTTGTTAAAGCGTTCCAGAGCTATTACCACATAAAGTGAGACAGGTCAGAATTGTAAAATTTGGCCAGTATCAGAAAGGTGAAAACAGGCTGAGTGTTGACGGGCTTAATGGTAATAGGGAATTTTTAAAAGCTCTTGGACAACCCTCTTAACAGCACTATAAGATAAATAGGAATAGTAATATTTAGCTACATTCATGAAGGATATGCTATAGATCTGTCTGCCATTTCACGTTCATAGCAAAAAAATAAAGATTTAAAAGCAAAAGTATATTTCACCTATATTTTTGCAAATTGTAGATGGTATAGGGATTTCAAATTATATGCCTAAATACAGACAAAATCCACAGTAATGCAAGTGAATAGGATTTTCTTGATCCATTAACATATCCTGGAAAAAAA
The DNA here is from genome assembly GCF_046119375.1 of Phyllobates terribilis. Taxonomy (NCBI): domain Eukaryota; kingdom Metazoa; phylum Chordata; class Amphibia; order Anura; family Dendrobatidae; genus Phyllobates; species Phyllobates terribilis. The sequence continues at coordinate 368,468,711 of NW_027362762.1, read as the reverse complement.
ATCTGTGCAGAGAAATAACTGCATCACAGATTTTATAATCAACAGAATATTTAATATTGAAAAGGCTACATTGAAAAGCTCATTAAATGTCATTGGAGCTCGCCCAAGTGCAAATTTTCATGCCCATGTACAGCAGAAATCAGCAATAAATTTCTGCCCTTCATAATCCTCAAAATCCATGGCAGATTTGGTCATCATGTGAACATAGGTAAGTGCAGATCCTTAGTGCTCATTAAAGATTTGTTTCCATCTCTGTAGATAAGCGAGCTACGCTGTTGGCTTAACTTCCAAGTTGTGGAAACAGAGTAGCTCACAGTGCTATGTTGTTTTAATAACTTCCATTTCATTTCCACCGAAGTTGAAGAAAAAACATAACGTAGCACCTTGTGGCAGGGACCAAAAAGTAATTATTCTCATCCTGGCCATGAAAGAGAGAGGAGAGAAGAGAAGAACACTTTAAAAGCCCTATATGTCATGCTTGGTTTTCTCTGTGAGGGGCACTGTATTGTAATTTCCAGATTATTGTTCACAGGGTTAACATATGTAGTTTAAAATATCCCTGAAGATTAGTAAGAATATTGAAATTCATATTCAAAATTACTGGACATCTGTTTTTCTCCTGAGTAACACCAATAAAAAAGAGACTATAATTTTTCCATAGTAAATGACCATCCTTTTCTTTTTAACCTAGTTCTGTTATATCCGACCAAATATAGGATTACAATGATCTTTAGATCCTGTGGTGTCTGTAGCTTTTTATTTTTAGTTGAAAGATATTGGCTCTCCTAATTTTAAAATATTGGCCAATGATTTTCATTTTGCTAGTGAACGCAATGCAAATGTTTTATTAAGTCCATTGACACTAGATGGTGCACAACACTAATGCATGCTTCCTTGCTTCCCAGTACGGGTATTGCTTGTATACCATCAATGCAGATAACCTTGCACTACTCATTTATGTACAGTGATGTTCAGTATAAGGTAAAACATGTTTGCTTCATTCTACTGTACAGCTATTTATCTGTCTAGAAGGAGTTCATGTAGAGGTGACTTTACTTAAACATTATTTGTGTCTATTTCTAATCTTTGCTACATCTGATTACATACACCATCTGAAAATAATCATGTTAATCATATGATGAAATCTATATGAGGTTTTATGTTTGTCTACATTCAGTAGTGTGTTTTCTGGTTCAGAAACATGCAGCCTGTGGATGGTTCTAGGATATTGTCCAAAACTGTACTAAGAAATTTTAAATGGCACTTAGCAGACTGCAAGGGGCCCTTTTACAGATTATTTATAGAGCACAGGATCTTCAAGTTACACCTCTCGGTAGAAGTATTCTTTTAAAGAAGAATAAAGTGCCTGATGATCCATAAAGTTGCACATGAGGTGTCTAGTAGTGATGAGCAAGCATGCTCGCCACTGCTCAGTACTCACCCGAGCATCTCAGTACTCGAGATGCTCGAAGCTCGCTGAGTACTTGCGCGATGCTCGGGCGGGACCTCGGGTCCCCGTCATGCATGTCTGGCGCTATTTAGAGCACCAATCATGCAGGGATTGTCTGCCATTCACTGTAATGCCACAGCCATGGTGGTTGTGGCATTACAGTGGTTGCCCAAATCGATGGGAACAGTGCCAACAGTGAAACATGAAAAGTCGGCAATTCAGCAGCGGCATACACCGGTACCCGACAATTTAGAACAGAAAGAATAGAGCATCACACATAGATTAGATAGATAGAAACATGTCAGTCACATATATAATAAGTACAGTGACAGTGTTGGTTACTGTACTTGTCATTTACTGTTAAAGGATTTATTAAAAAAAATAATATTGTTTAAAAAAGCCAGCCGGCAATTCAGCATCGGTACCCGACAATTTAGAATAGAAAGAATAGAGCATCACACATAGATTAGATAGATAGAAACATTTCAGTCACATATATAATAAGTACAGTGATAGTGTTGGCTACTGTACTTGTCGTTTAGTGTTAAAATAAAAGATTTATTAAAAAAAAAGTTGGCGTGGGGTTCCCCGTAATTTTAGTCTCTAGCGGAGGTTAAGCAGACGGCTGGGGCAGATGTTTGAAGCCTGGGAAGGGGGTAATACCCACGGAGCTTCCCAGGCTACTAATATCAGCCCCCAGCTGAATACCTAGCCTTTACTAGCTATTAAAATGGGGGACCCCAAAAAAAAATTACGTGGGGTCCCCCCTTTTTTAATAGCTAGCAAAGACTAGGCTGACAGCTGGGGGCTGATATTAATAGCCCAGGAAGGGTGCCATGAATATTGGCCCCCTCCCAGGCTAGAAACACCAGCCGTCAGCTGCCCCAGAAATGGCGCATCCATAGGATGTTAGTGACGTGCATGAAAGTTGCATATTTCAATTATACTCATTCTGCTGCAGATTTTCATTGCAGATTTCACCCTATTCTATCCTTGCTTAGCAATAAAACTTAACCAAAAAAAATTAATTGGAATAAAAGTTGGAATGCATGCAAAATATAGGAGCATGTTCACACTGGCCATTAAACAGACAAACCTTAAGACAGAAGCAAAATGAACAAATACCCTACTGTAAGTAAATAAGTTAAAGCAATTGTGCCTATAATTAAGATAGGGTACTTGGTAAACACAGTTTTGATAAAAAAAAAGCGTAAAAGCCATCACACCAGCGTCAAGATGCTAGTGGGATGGCTTTTACATTTTTTTTCTAAGTACCCTAGCATAGTATTATGACTTCGTTTCGTAGAGGGCTTTTTTTGCGTTTACCATTCAGATAATTTGCCACGTTTGCATATATGGTAGAGCATTTATCGTTTGTGTATCGTTACTCTTTAATTATAATGATAACAGTGATGGAAATTTTTGTGTTTGTTTTTACAGAAAGTATTTACTACCTTGTAGCAGTTCTAGGCCAACATTGGTTTTAGATTGGAATATTTCCAGCATATAGTTGAGTTTAACATATACAGGGTGGTCCAAAAGTAGGTGGTCAGAAAATAATAACTTTTATTTTGATTTATATATAAACCTATATTTACTAACACAAGCATAACATTGACAATTAAATTTTATTCTGAACAATAATACAAAAGCCCTTAAATTTTATCAACGCAGGTGCTCAAACTGTTTTCCATTACAATTTGCACAACTTTGAAGTCTGCCTCTTACGTTTCGACAAATTTTTTGCACAAGTCTCTTTGGGTATTAATTTCTTGAAATGCATCTCTTATGTAATTTTTCAGATCACTAACACTTTTGGGTTTTCAACTATAAACTTTGTCCTTGAGTACTCCCCAAAAGAAAAAATCCATTGGGGTCAAGTCCATTTATTAGGAAATGTTTCATCAAGATACTCAGGGACTACTCTTGAATAATGTGGAGGGGCCCCATCTTGTTGGAAATAAAGGTCATATGAATTAGGCTGTTTCTGTAACTGAGGAACAACTTGATTCATTAGAATTTCGAGATACTTATCTCCTGTGACTGTTGCATCAAAAAATATTGGTCCTAAAACACCAAAACTTGAAATACCACCCCAAACATTGACACCAGGCTCATTTAGTTGTTGCTCTAATTTTAAATGCATGTTCTGATTATACCAGTAAATACAATTATGTCTGTTAATATGGCCGGATAATTTGAAAGAACCTTCATCACTCCACATAATGTTATCTAAAATTACTGGATTTTCTTCAATTTCATTAAGCATAATCTCACTAAATTGCAGCCGCCTGTCTGGATCATCCTCCAATAAACCATGAATTAGACGTGGACGATCAGCTTTCCACCCAATAGATTTCAGGATTCGCATGATAGAAGCTCGTGAAATTCCCAATTCCAAAGAGGCTCTTCTGGTGGACTTGTGAGGAATGAAAAGTGGAATCTGATTGGTTGCTTAGGGCAACTGAACCAGTTTCACTTTACACCATGTTTGATAAATCTCCCCCTTCATAACCTTATTACACTTTCTGTCCACCTACTTTTGGACCACCCTGTATATGCTAAGTATATTTTTGTTTGGTATTTCTCTGACTTTTTGTTTTGTTAATATAATCCACTTATATTATTGCATATTATTATTATCCTTTCCAACGTCTCTAACTTTTTCTAATAATTATATCCTGCCAGAGGTCAAGACGGCTGCTTGAAAACACAAATTATAGCCTATTGTTTACTTGATAACAAGAAGTTACATTTGCCACTAAATCAAACAATTGCTCTTTATTGTTTTGTTCCCTACATCAAAGTATATATTTTAGAAATCATTATTAATCAGATGAAATTTGAACACTGATTTCAGATTCTCCATCTGGTTCACTATCTTAGCAACCACACTGCATCTCATCATATAGCGGGGGGGATGTGCAGAGGTGAAGAAACGTTCCAGGTTCATCAAACAATTCATTATCTGCACATCTGTTACAGCATCATATTTAGTATTTAGCAGATTTGCAACACAATGTCTCAGACTTACAATACAGCCTCTTAATTAAAAGCTAGTTTAATACTAGTTTAGCTGTAGTTACATGGATTATGATAGCACATAACTCCCTTGGCTGAAGATGAATTTAAGTGAAGATTTATAACCAGTATAAACTGCCGTAAGCAACATATTTCCCAGAAGGGAGTTTCTGTTTGTGTCCTGGTGTGACTTCTGAAAGTACATCAGAAACAGAATAACATCTCTCAGATATTGAAAAATCGGCATTTATAGGATCATAAAGTAAATCAGATGACACTTATACTGATAGAATGTTCCTCATAACAGTCTACATTCTCAAAGAGTGGACCTGGTGCTCGGATTTTGGTATATGGAGGTATGATTCAACATACTAAACAGATAACATTAAAGTTATTAAAGGGTTATTTAAAAAAAATGAAATTACTGATTTATCTCCTGACTGCAGAAAGTCCAACCACTAATACCATCTGTAGGGGTTGGCAGATTGTTTGAAGTTGGAAATTCGAATTCACCCACTTCAGTGAATTTTCGCAAAACATTAAATTTTCAGCAAATTAATTTGCCATGAATATAAATACTGGCCTTTAATTGCCTGGAAAATACCCGTATAAAACTCTGAGGTATCGCAGGAATGTATTGAATCTGTTTTGAGATCTTTTATGGAAACCCAGCCATATTAATGTACATGTGATCTCAACCTATCTGGTTATGGGAAAATAAATGGTAACCAGTGGTAAAAAAAATCTGTATTTTCATGTACGGGTCTAGTATTGGAGTATTATAACACCAAAGTGTACATAACAGAATGTATACATTTTTGTACTACTCACACATTGCTGAATAGTGGTCACTTTACTGTGAATAGTCGCTACCCGGAGCCTGTGAACAATGGTCACTTTACTGCAATTCACAGTCACCGGAGACATCGGGGAACATGGATTACATTGAAGGAGCATTTTTTTTAATAAACTGGTGAACTAGGGATAGTGTGGGGGGAGTCTTTATTCAAATAAAGTGTGTGTTTTAATTTTTTATTATTGGGTTAGTAATGGGGGTGTCTTATAGATGCCTCTCCAATACTTACCCCAGTGGTTGATGGCAGCTGTGATTTTTGACAATTCACATCTGTCATCAACCCCAAGTACCATTACCCTTATTGGCACCACACTAGGGCAAAGCACTAAAATTGGAACATTTAATGTGATGCATCAATTTTGAGGTGGCTGCGGGCATCAGGCTTTTATTTTTAAGCTGGGACAGGTCATTAACCAGGAACCTTCCCAGCCTGATAATAAAAGCATGAAGCTGTCTGCTTTACCTTGGCTGGTTATCAAAAATAGGGGCACCAGGCCAAAAACACCTGCGTAAACACACATACAACGCATGTGCTTTTTTAAATTGTGGATTTCTGCAACTAATGCAAGTCTATAGGGAAATTCTGCACACAAGACTGAGCATTCCCGCAAGAGAAATTGACATGCTGCAGCTCAGAAACCCACATTGCAGGTGATTTTACGCAGCATAAAAAAGAAGAACAGTAGGCATGGGATTTCTATTAATCCCATCCACTGTGCTTGTACTGTACAAAGAAAATATGCTGCATCCTGAATGCTAATATTACTGATTGTGGGCATTCAGCCTTAGAAAGAGAAATTCACGGTTGAAAATGTATGCTAATGACTTCTAATGAGATGGACATGCTGCCCATATTTCCCTCTTGAAGAAACAAGTTTTTCGGTGTAAAATGTTATGTGATGCAATGGGAACTGTGATGTATAGTGTTACTTGTGATGAGAGTTAAAGGTGTTGACAATACTTTTAGTGTGTAGTTACGACCGTAGGAACAGTTGTTAATGTTTAAGACTAGCCCATGGTGGGATGGGTAAAGTTGCAGAGAAAGTGAAAATTTGTGTTAGCATGTCAGATAGCACCTAGAGTGCATATCAAGTGGACCTAAAGATCCATGATGAGCAGTGCTGCAATCTGAGGTGACCTTAAGTGAGAGGAGACTGAAGAAAAGGGATAGCATGATCAAGAGCAGAAGTAACTAAGAGACAGAGTGACCTTCCAGAGACGGGTCCTGGGAGAGGACACCTAGCAGAGAGGATTAGTGTTGAGAGCTTGCAAGGTAACTGTGAGGATCTGCCCACTTACTAAAGACTATGAGACTTTGCCATCACGGAGCACCGGTTCCGTCGAGATTATTATTATGTTTTATTAGTGATTTACTTGTTATGTTTTATATAGTTCTGCTTGCTTGTCAATATGTGCACTAGATTAACTTGTAAAATGTCCAGCATTCCACTAATCTCATCTGTATCTCATTGTTCCAACAGAAAATAATCTCATTGTGTGAGTGTTGATTGTAGACATAGTGGAGTCATCACAACAGGGGATCTTACACGCAGTCTCAGATGAAGTCTCTTGGATTATTCTTCATTGTTTCAGCTAACAGTAAATGATTGAGGGGGAGGGTGTCATCACATCTGACCTTGGAGGGGACTGAGCCCAGAGATGGAGAAGGGACATGTTTTAGTGAGAGTGGATGGAAAGACACCGGAGGGATAGGATCTATGGCTGTGGACGTGGAGCTGATGAATGGATTGCTTATGGAGTGTTGGAGAAGAGTTATCAACTAAGCTGGATAAACGTGCTACAGTTGTGGATATGCCGTTTGGGTTTAAACTTTATTCAATGACTGTTGCTACTGGATATCTGTGCTTCCATAGTTTTATCTGTCATCTGGAGGATTGTGGACTGTGGCAACAGACTATACTGGCTGGAGATACAAATAGCGTCAGAGAGCTTGAAGCTAAGTTCAGCGATACTGGCACCCTAAGGGGAAAGAAGGTGCAAAACCACAGGGCGAGCAAAGGACTCTAAAGGACTGTAAAGTTAAAGCTGGGTTGTGGTGAAATAAGGAGAAACAAAGCACAAGTCCACACACCCAACAAGGACCCCCACTTTCATGTAACGTGCCTGGGTGCAACAGACAAGTGCATAGCCTACCGCTACTGCCCCGCGTCACATTACAGAGTTGCAAGTACAGTTAGGCAGGCCCTTGCACTTACACCTGAATGCAAAAATAGAAAAAGGGAGGGTCAGCTCACCCATACGACGAAGATCAATGCAGGGAAAACTTGCAGTGCCACAAAATTTGGAAATAAGAAACATTCCAAATCAACAAATAAAAGCCTTCTTTATTGTAGAAAAATATTAAACATTTCAGAAGTCTGTAAAAAACTGAATTACAAGCAAGTGCTGTCTTTAGTCATTGCATATAAAACTGAATTGGTAAGCGTCTTATATCCTATCCTGTAAAGATAATGCTGAATATTTTTCTACAATGAAGAGTGATTTTAAGAAGATTTGGATGCTGGATTTTTCCTATCTGTACTTACAGCTCTCCTGCTTCTCTTCCTCTTCCCTGCCCAGTACCTGCCTCATGTGTCTTCGCCACAGAAGTTTCAATGACCTGTCAGTCAGAGACAGGTGGTTGGCGTCATGGGAGACACAGTGAGAGGCATGAGAATTGTAAGTGCAGTACTTCCCTGCTGCACTTGCAACCCATTAGCATATAATTTCAACTATCAATTTCTTTAATGCAGCAAACTGGATTTCTACAAGAAAAGTAAGGATTGAATCAACATTAAAGCACCTTTACATACATTCCATAAGTTTGGACTATACAATCCTGAGAACAGTTTCCCTTTAATTAATTGAAATAGTTTAAAAGGTATGTTTATCCCTTTCTTTCTTGAGAAGCGATATCCTATAAATTTAATTTATCATAAATCCAGAAGATAAATATTGAATATATGATAACTGGGGTTTTGCTGCTGAGACCCCTATTGATCACAATAATGGAATTAGTGAGCATGTGCGACCACTCCTCTATTAACTTTGTACATGAGCTACAGAAAGTTTGCAGGAAAATTCCTTTATAAGTTCTGATTACCACATTTCTGAAAATGGGTTGCTGTTGAAGGCAGAATGTATATTTTTTTTCCAAAAGAAAAGGAAATTTGGCGTCTGCCTCATGTTATTGTTTTGTCTTTTTCTCAAGCAAGATTGTAGGATAATGGATGGAGCTGGATGGTCATCTTTTTCAATCTTACAAATTATTTTTCAATAGACAGTAATTTCTAACTCTTCTATAAAGCATGCACCATTTGTTCCTGACTTCCTCTTTTTTATCCTTTGTGGAAATGAGATAATATAGAGAATAGAGAATATGAAATTTAAATATACTACAAATCCTATAATTTACCTATATGACATTTTCAATTTATATAAATTAGCTAAAACTACAACTAATGTTTATGACCATATTTTCTCTCTTCTGCTCTCTTATGAGAGAATTGAGTTCATTATGTAAATCACACTCTAATCAAATTCCGATCAGAGTTTGATCAGATTGTGATGATAGTGTGCTTCGATCTTTTTGGACAAGAAGAAGATGGGGGAAAAATGTCTCCATCTTTTTCATTCTGTTAGTCCATGGAAATTGGACTGCACTCAGATGACATCCAAGTGCATCCGATATTTTCCATGCACTCGTTGACTTGCATAGCCGAGTGTAATCTGAATATTGGCTCAAACTCGTGCAAGCAGCGATTTTCACCTCTGACAGGCTCTGTCTAAGGAAGAAATCGGATATGTGCACAGCACCATAGACTAACATTGGTCAGAATGTGATCCAATGTTTTGCCAGATCGCACTTGAAGCGAAAATACGGCCATGTGCATGACCCAATAAAGTGATTAGCCTAATTCGACTTTTTACATCAATATAATTAATGCTTCTGGTTATTATCAGCGTACCTAAATATGTGCAATTATGTTAACAGCATTTTACTTTAGTTTATATCATCCCAATAGCCTATGACATAAGATCTTTTCTTCTGCTTGAGGATACATAGGTGTTTCACCTCATTTCTCCTTTGTTTTTCATTGAATATAAAGTCGTAATACAACAATCTAGACAGATCGATACCAGTTACTTCAAGATGGAACAATCTCAGAGACAGTTATTTGGGAAAATGTTAAAGTATATTTTTACCTCTAGTAGTCTTGAAACATTTATTAATTTTTATACTTCATTTTTCCAACTTTCTTTCTCATCATCTTTTAAAAATGGAATCATCTGGGCATAGCAATCTTGTTTTCTTTCTTTGAACACAACGTACACTTAGATTTAGTTTAGCGTTCTGAGGGGTAGTATTGGACAAAGTATATTGTTATGTTAAGTTCATATTTGAGAATAGAGAAGTGCTGTTGTCATAGGTCATTAAACTTTGGTATAGACTGCCTGACAGTCCCTCTCTCTAGCAGCTTGGTAGCATCGTCTGTGACCTACATGAATACATGGAATGTCTCATATTATCCACTGGGGTCTGAAGTGGCCAAAGGGTATAATAAATGTAAGATATGGAAAAAATAGATTCTTTCCACTCACCTCTGCTGCTCACGCTTCCCTGTGTGGTTCTTGGCACCACTCCTTAGCACAATATACTGAAATCCTGGGCATCTTCAAGCTAGGCCTACACTTTCAGGCCATGTCTAGACAGAGTTGTTTCTGCGCAAGTGCAGAGACTTCCTAAACCTAGCAGCGGCCAGAGAGTCCAGCCTTGAGTGCTCTTTGTAAGGTCGTTTTGCACGTGACGCTAGGATGTCACCACTACCTTACAACGTGCATGAACTGAGATGTCCTGGGCCTAGTCGAGGTCTGCAGTTCTGGCCTAACTTGAAGATGCCCAAGTTTTCAGCACACGGAGGAGGTAAGAATAGTAGCCGAGGATCATACAGGGGAGGGAGGCCAGTAGAGGTGATTATTGTTTTTTTTTCCTTTCTTATCTTTTTGCCAGCCCTCTATAGTTTAGCAAAGTGGTCACCTGCTGATTATAATTTTGCTAAATTCAAGTAAAGTGAACTCCAAAAAATCCACATTTTGGTCAATAAAGATTTTTGTAAAATTCAAGTAGAGATCAATTTCACTTGAATAAATTTTCCCACCAAGCCAAATCTTGTTATAATAGTGGACTACCCTTATCACACTACCACTTTCTAGTTACAGAACATATTTATACTCATGATCCAAGCTCAGTCTTTTTCCATTTATCCTTTACTGCTCTCATACAGGCTAGCAATGAATACCTACATTAAAGTAAAAACCTGCAACTATCTATGCTTTCCATAGCTTACTGTACTAACAGAAGGATTCTTTAATGGGAATGTTTTTTCTACATAAATTGAGAGCAGTATAACATAGGCACAGAGACCCTGATTCCAGCAATGTGTCACTTACTATGCTGCATGCTGTAGTTTTGATAAAAATCACAGTTTTATATGCTGCAGATCTAGCAGTTCTCTGAATGCTGAGCTCTATAAAGCCCATTGACTGGCAGCTTTCTATATACACTCTACATTAGCAGAAAGCTGCTAATCAGTGGTGGTGGTAGGGTTATATCAAGCAGGAAGACTTCATAGCACAAGAAAACTAATCCTTAAGGTTTAATCTCCTACTGATAAAAACACTGATTTTATTGAAACCACAGAATGCAGTTCATTAAGTGACACATAGTTGGAATTAAAGTCTCTGCCCCTACATCATAAATCTTTCTGATTAAATAGCAAAAACCTGATGATAGATTTCCTTTAATGTTTTATCCTTCTTTTTGAAAACTTATATCCTGCTAGTGGAGTTAAAAATCACTAATTTGTTTTGCTATTTAAATAGAATGGATTTCCACTGGTCTAATGTCCATTCCTTGTGTTCTTTAGCCCAAACAAGTCTCTTCTGCTTGTTGCCTGTCCTTAGCAGTGGTTTCCTAGCAGCTATTTTACCATGAAGGCCTGCTGCACAAAGTCTCCTCTTAACAGTTGTTGAAGAGATGTGTCTGCTGCTAGAACTCTGTGTGGCATTGACCTGGTCTCTAATCTGAGCTGCTGTTAACCTGAGATTTCTGAGGCTGGTGACTCGGATAAACTTATCCTCTGAAGCAGGGGTGACTATCAGCTGTGTATCCACCAGACTTCTGCACAACACAACTGATGGTCCCAACCCCATTTATTAGGCAAGAAATCCCTCTTATTAAACCTGACAGGGCACACCTCTGAAGTGAAAACCATTTCCGGTGACTACCTCTTGAAGCTCATCAAGAGAATGCCAAGAGTGTGCAAAGCAGTCATCAAAGCAAAAGGTGGCTACTTTGAAGAACCTAGAATATAAGACATATATTGTTTCACACTTTTTTATTAAGTATATAATTCCACATGTGTTAATTCATAGTTTTGATGCCTTCAGTGTGAATGTACAATTTTCATAGTCATGAAAATACAGAAAAATCTTTAAATGAGGTGTGTCCAAACTTTTGGTCTGTACTGTATATCTAAGAATAGGCGAGTTAGATGTGAAATTATCTACAATGCATTGTCCTGACATCTTGACAATGTGGCTGCTTCTTCCCACATTATTATACAGTACTTGGACTTTAAAATTATGATCACACCAAGCTGTTCACAGTGCATTGATTAAAGGGAAGCTGAAGGCAAAAAAATGAAAGAAATTTCAAGGTTGCATTTCAAAGTAAAATTGCTGTTTGTATCGCAGAAATACAATAAAAGAAATGATTGTGTTTTATTTTGGTTGGATATATTATTTATTTATCCAGATTGATCCAGATGTATGTATTATATTTTATACATCAGTCAGTCATACATATTCTGATGGACGCTGGTAGTGAGGCTTTGGCTATACCACGTAATGTGCCACATGCAATTAAGCTGGTTTTGTGCAATAAAATATGTATGAAAAAAATGCTATACATGTCCCTATTCACCGACTTCTAGTACTGAACAGTACCATGCAGCAAAACTAGCCCTATTTAACTAAATCAATCTGCCCCATAATTTCCATAATTCCATACAATGTTATTACAGAGGAAATTGTTGTACTCTTCATACAATGAGCAATAAGTTCAATTTCCTTTGCATATTCATATAGGAGTCATTCAGAATTAGAAAAAAAGGGTTTGCTTTCTTTTTATACAAACAACCGCATGGACAGATATTGTGCTGATTCTTAGAAAAGAGGATATTGTTTGTCTTTTATTTCTTAATAAATTCTACCTGCAGCTAGCACTAGGGGAAGCTATGATGTTTATATGACAAGCAGTGGAAGATGTTCTGCACTTGGCTCTTTCTAGCTATATATATATATATATAATGATTAATTCAATATTCTGTAAACAATCTATATAAAAAAATGTGAAAGCGTTTCTTAAGGCAAACACCAGTAAGACTGGGTTTAAGAAAAAGATTCCCCTTTGACCCTTGTATATTGACTCTTATCTAAATAAGTTGCATCAAAGTCATGCCCCCAATATATTGAATAGAGCATTAGTGTGGAAATAAAGTCCCATAAATTTTACAATTCTAGACTACATGTACTTGGGTAAAAATAAATTGATTAAGGGTCCCGAAGCAAAGAGTCACTGTAAATGATGTACTCTCTGGGCTAACTAAAGTCAGCAGTGATCAGTGTTTTGCCCAAATATTTTCAATCTCTTTATTAATGACCTTGTAGATAGGATTGATAGTAAAGTGTTAGTCTTTTCTGATGACGCAAAACTTTGTAAGAAAATAAAAACTGAAGTAGACTTTATAGAATTTGAGCGTGATCAAGATAAGAAAAAAATGTCAGATAAAGATTAATTGTATATGCATTAAATGGAAATATACTAGCTATTAAAGAATAGGAGAAGGACTAGGGCATTCTTGTGACAAGTAAGCTGAGCAGAAGTACGTAATGTCAAGCAGCAGCCGCAAAAGCAAACAAGATTTTAGGATGTATTAAAAGAGAGAGAAAATCCTGTGATGCAAATGTACTCCCACCACTGCAAAAATCACTCTTAATGCCACATCTAGAATATGGGATCCAGCTTTGGGTTACAAATTCTAAAAAAAAATATTGGAAAGTTACAGTAATTTAAAAGGCATGAAACTAGATTATTACAAGGGATGGAAGGTCTCTCCTATAAAAAGATGTTAGAAAAGTTGGCCTTCCTTAGCTTAGCTTAGAAAAAAAATCTCATTTACATGTATAAATATATGTGTGATTAATACAAAGGACTGACACATGACTTATTCCTTCCAAGGATCCTACAAATAATCAGGGGACATTTGTTACATGTGGAGGAAGGTGATTCCTGCTTCCAAATAGAAAAGGTTTCCTTACAGATAATATTGTAGGACTGCGGAGTGCCTGATCACAAGAGGTAGAGGTAGTGGCAGACACTATAACAGCTTTTAAATAAGAGCTGGATGATTTTCTGACAACTAATGACAAATGACAGGACTCAAGAGTGTCAAGATTCTGGAAAAATGAAAAGGTTAGCACTACCATAAGTCCTATGTCATTCCAACAGTAAAGCATCTTGAGACAATTCAAGTATGGGGTTGTTTTGCATTGAAAAATAAGGGTGAACACTGTAAATGTTGAGCTTTTGCATAAACATAGGCTCCAATTCATTAAAGCAATTTCCAGAATTCAGAACTCAGATTTGTGCAAAACTTTTACAACTTGTGGCATTTTTCCCCAGTTCCTCACAGCTCTATCAAAATGGGCAGCGAAGGGTCAGGAAGGGGGTGCCACAGGAACGTGATGCCAGATCTCATCTAATTCATGATGGACTGAGGCTTTCTCCATGCCAGAAATCTTACTCCAATAACTCTTAATGAATCAAGAGCGTCAGACTCCAATACATTCCCTCATAAAGACTGACGAGAAAATTGCCGATCATGTTAAATCGGGGCATTAATACATTTGTCAATAAATATTTATGAAATGCTTATAATTGTACTCCAGTAACCATAGAAAAATCATTACCAATCAATCTAAAAACACTGAAGGCTCAAACTTTGGGAAAACCAAAATTTGAGCCAGTCTCAAAACTTTTGGCCACAACTCTATATAACTATGTAACTTTGACTGCGAAATCAGAAGGTCAATTAGAAAAGGGAATTATTCATATAGAGAATTCATGAAGAAATTTTGAGCACTAAAATAGCAGCAAATGTTAAACATTTCTAAAGGAGTCGTAATAAATGGAATATAGATATATTGATATAAGACATGTATGCCTATTACATGCATCAAATAAATTGTATAGCTGCATGTATTATGCAGTAAAGTGATGATTGATTAAGAAAAAAATGAGACTTTATTTACTTACAATATTCTGCAGAGACTATAATGCCAGTATGGCATTCAGGCAATAGGCAAGTTGATCTTTTCTAGGAAACTATGCAATATTTTTTCCCATCGTGAAAGCCATAGATAAGTGTTAAGAGCACTAAAAGTATAACTGAGGGATCTGTCCTTACAGTAAATGCAGCCTGCCATTTAAAATGTTATGCTGTATTCAAGGTTTTAGATATGGATGCTACCTAAAGACTAGAACGATTCAGACCTATTATTATTATTATTATGTAAAACAGAATACTGATTATTCCTATGTACGGTATAACTCTATCATAGAAAATAGCAGTGAGCTAGTTTAGTGGGATAAAAAATAATGTCCCTTCACTATTTTAGCATAATGTCTCTGCTTTTAGCTCCAAAGATTTGGCCACGTAAACTGCTTGTTTGATTATTACATTTAAATCATTACAAAATTGCTTCAAAATTGTTGCTACATATTTGTTAGGCACTAACAAAATCTTATGGTGCCCCGGGTATTATTTTTTCTTTATTATTTACCCTCTGAGCGTTCTTCTAAACTGCTGGCGGACACTCATGCTCAGTATCTCTGAAAAGAGAAATTGATGAAGTAGAAGCAGGTTTTACTCACAAGCAGAGATGAGCGAACCTGAACTTTTAAGTTCAGGGTTCGTACCGGACACTTAGTGTCCATTACTGCTGAACACTGAACACAGACTTCTCCCTGAAGTCCGTTGAAATGTTCGGAGTTCCTGGGGAAGTACGTTGCAAAGAGAGAGAGAATTTTCCAGATCAAAAGTTTGGGTCCCCATTGTTTTCAGTGGGGTTCGGGTTCGGGTTCAAGTTCGGGTACAGTTCTTGTCCCCGCACCAAACTTTTGACTAAAGTTTGGTTCGGGTTCCAGAACCTGAACTTCCTCAGGTCCACTCATCCCTACTCACAAGAAAATGAGGAAGGTTCAAA
The DNA here is from genome assembly GCF_046119375.1 of Phyllobates terribilis. Taxonomy (NCBI): domain Eukaryota; kingdom Metazoa; phylum Chordata; class Amphibia; order Anura; family Dendrobatidae; genus Phyllobates; species Phyllobates terribilis. The sequence goes on along the minus strand of NW_027362762.1, from coordinate 368,453,055 downwards.
TTTGAATAAAGATTCTCAAATATAGTATTTATCTCTATGAACAATGTTAATGAAAAAAATCTGAGCCTCTTCGATCACAGGGGGAAAAAAATCCACATGGAATGCAGAGGTTGCCGATGCCAACTTAAAAACTCATTTGCACTTCGGCAATAGTGAAAGTTAGTAAGAAAGGATGTGCTGCACTAATTTAGGTTTTTCTAAGGTATCTGTTTTGTATTGGAAAATATTTGTTTTGAGAGGTCATTTTTTTTTATTTGAATACTTTTACAATATAGAGCTGTATTGATTGCATTACGTTCTTCAGTTTGATTATATCTAAATCTTACTTATAACTATGAATTATTCTATTAGTTTATAAATTGACTTTCAAAACCACATGAACACCTCATAATCATTATTCTACTCCGCTCTTGATTTTAATATCTATTAAATGTCTTCCAGTAACTTATTGTGATGTTGGCCAGTACAAGCCAAGGAGCGTTGAATTGCTACTATTGATTTTATACGATCAACTAACAATAGACTAAAATAAGTACAGCCATTTGCCTTGCAAAAATCAAATCCAAGTTGGGATTGAATGCTTTGCTCAACCTTAACATTCAGTCATTTAACCTTTGCTCTAAAGATGTAATTGTATGCATTATGTTCCTGGCAGAGGCAAATTCTTTACAAAATATCAGAACAAAAGTCCGATGCATTTTCCTAGTAAACAAGAATTATTTTCAGCTGTCATGTGTTGAAACCAAAGTAACAGTGTGTGCTGTCAAACCATATTAAAATGTTACTGTATTTGATTGTAAGACCAGCTTTGTGCTTGTCTGATACAATGGCTTGTCATATTTGATCACTCAATGCTGTGTTTAGCATAAATGTCAACCCTATAGCATGCCCTGGATCATAGTTCAACACCTGCATAAGGTTGTCATCTCATGTTTATCAGTGAGATTTGATAAAAAAAGCTATGTCGTTGGACTATATTTGTCCTCCCCATGATTATAATCATTGCCATTTGCTTGTATTTTACAATATTAGTCCATCTTTAAAAAGCAAAAAATAATGCTGATTAACAGTCAAGGGACAAGACAATACTGCTTCTACTGGCCCCAACATCATCACATGCCACAGTTGAGTGTAAACTGCAGGTTACCAAATTTGTGCTTCTATGTATCGCAAATTATCTAAAAAAGACATTCCTCATAAAAAAAAGAATAATAAAAAAATAAAAATGTTGTATATATATATATATATATATATATATATATATATGTAATATTGCACTGTTTAGGCAATATATATAAATAACATTACAGCTCTTAAAATGTACTTAGAAAAAAAAGGACCAAAATTAGCAGAATCTATAAAGGTTAGGCACTTAATTTAGATATATATATATTTTACAATTGTGTACTCAAGGATGCTGAATTCAATTGCATTCACTTAAAGAGGTTTTTCTATTTCAACTTAGTTCTGCCAATAAATTTGCATTAACTAAAAATAACACAATACGTTTTTCTGACTTTCCCCAGATCCAGAGATGCCTCTCCCACTATAACTCATCTGCTATTTCAGTCACAGTTGGCAGGTTGCAGTGGTAATGTCCCAACTGTAGTGCATGTGACCTCATACGCCAATCACAGGACTTAGGCGATCTGATGATATAACAATATAAGCTGCTGAGGTCAGTGATTGGCTGTCGTAGTCACATATGCTGTAGTCATGATGTCACTTCTGCACCCTGTCAAAAAAGGCCAGTGCAATGATCTAGAGGCAATTACTGGATTGGCGGAAGGTAAGTAATGCTAATTTTATTATTTATAGCTAGTGAAAGACTATCAAACAAGCTGAATAACCTGCTCAAAGCAAGTCCTATCTTTCAGAATCATATAAACATATAGTAGGAAAGATACTTTAAAACATGATATTTAATTAAATTATTCAAAGCCAGTATATCCCTGGATATACCAACCTACATGAGGAGAGGATGGCACTCTGTCCCACTTAGGGGAGAACCACCACTGTGGTCCCCCTCTTTTTTCATTATTTTCTGCACAAAGCACTTTAGGGTATACTTTAGGGTATAGAGGCGCTCCATGTATAAGGACGTAGTGATACTCCTTGGTGCAGTGCATGTTCCCAACAAGTACATCCTCTGATGATATCTCATTATTGGGAGGAGAATTGGGTCAGGAGGTTCTTTTTGGTTAGTTAAAGTTACACTTGGGTACTGCCCTTGTTAGGGTGGGAGCAATTGCAGGGGGCATGACAGGTCATTTAGGTCACATTTGCTGCCCAGAGATATCTGTGGAACTTAGCCGAATATGGTGGCCCGCTGCATCTGAAGTATGGTACTGATGATATGAGCTATGTACCGTATTTTTCAGACTATAAGACGCACTGGACCATAAGACACACCTAGGTTTTATAGGAGGAAATAGTTGCAGAGCTCTGTACTCTGCAACCGTGTCTGTACAAGTAGGGTGCCAAAAAATCATTCTACACCTGTTTTTTTGGGAGTAGTGTGTCTTAAGAAAAATTCTACTATCCAGTCATCTCTTTCCCATTTGTGGGCTGAAAAAATATTTTATTCTACAGCTGTATCTATAAGATTAGTTTGTCAAAAAAAAAAATTCTACTCTGCAACTGTCTTTTTGTGAGTAGTTTGTCACAAAACAATTCTAGAATGCAGCCGTCTGTTTCCCATTTTTGGGCTGAAAAAAATTATTTTATTCTGCTGCTGTGTCTATACGATTAGTGTGTATAAAAAATGTTCTACTCTGCAGCTGTCCTTTTGGCATTAGCGTGTCTAAAAAAAAATTCTACTATTGAGTATTCTCTCTCCCATTTGTGGGCCAAACAAAATGTTTTATTATACTGCTGAATCTATATGACTAGTGATTTTTAAAAAATATTCTAATATGCAGCCATATCTTTCCCATTTGAGAGCCAAATAATCATTTTTTTCTACCGCTGTGTCTATATGAGTAGTGTGCCCAAAAAAAATATTTTACTCTGCAGTCGTCTCTTTCCCATTTGAGGGCCAAAAAGCCTGTGTGTACTGTGCCAAAAAGCCTCTGATGTACAAAAAGTCTCTGGGAGTACTGTGTCAAAAATCCTCTGTGTGTTCTGTGACAAAAAGCCTCTGGGAGTGCTGTGCCAAGAAGCCTCTGTTTGTACTGTACTAAAAAGCCTCTGTGAGTACTGTGCCAAAAAGCCTCTGTTTATACTGTACTAAAAATCGTCTGGGAGTCTTGTGCCAAAAGACATTTGGGAGTACTATGCCAAAACACTTCTGTTTGTCACATGCCAAAAACTCTATGTGAGTACTGTGCCAAAAAGCCTCTATTTGTATTGTACCAAAGAGCCTCTTGGAATACTGTGCCAAAAAGTCTCTGTATGTACTGTGCAAAAACCTTCTGTGTGTACACTACAACCCTGCCTCTGTGAGTTCTGTGCCAAAAAGCCTTTGGGAGTACTGTTCCAAAAAGCCTCTATGTGTACTATGCCAAAAAGCCTCTGGGAGCAATGTGCCTAAATGCTTTTGTGTGTACTGTGCCAAGAAACCTTTTGGAGTACTGTGCCAATAAGACTCTGTTTGTAATGTATGAAAAAGCCTCTGTGAGTACTGTGCCAAAATGTCCTTGATTGTACTGTGCCAAAAAGCCTCTGGGAGTACAGTGCCAAAAAGCTTTTGGGTGTACTGTGCCAAATGTCTCTGTTTGTACTGTGCTAAAAACCCTCTGTTTAAAATGTGCCAAAAATCCTCTGGGAGTACTATGCCAAAAAGCCTCTGTTTATGCTGTGCCAAAAATTCTCTGTTTGTACTGTGCTAAAAACCCTCCATTTATACTGTGCCAAAAAGCCTCTGGGAGAACAGTGCCAAAAATCCTCTGTGTTTACTGTACCAAAATGCCTCTGGGAATACTTTATTAAAAAGCCTCTGTGTACACTGGGCCAAAAAGCCTCTGGCAGTACTGTGCCAAAAATCTTCTGTTTGTACTGTACCATAAAGTCTCTGGGAGTACTGTGCCAAGGAGCCTCTGTGTGTACTCTGCAAACCTACCTCTGGGAGTACTGTGCCAAAAAGCCTCTGTTTGTACTGTGCCAAAAAGCCTCTGTGTGTACTGCGCCGAAAAGCCTCTAGGAGCACTGTGCCAAAACGCCTCTGTTTTTATTGTGCCAAAAAACCTTTGGAAATGCTGTGCCAAATAGCCTCTATTTGTAATGTATCAAAAAGCCTCAGGGAATACTGTGCCAAAATGTCTCTGTTTGTACTGTGCTAAAAATCCTCTTTTTATACTGTGCCAAAAAGCCTCTGGGAGTACTATGCCAAAAAGCCTCTATATTTACTGTACCAAAAAGCCTCTCTGTGTACTGTGCCAAAAAGCCTCTGGGAGCACAGTGCCAAAAAAGCTTCTGATTGTATTTTGCCAAAAAGCCTTTAGAAATGCTTTGCCAAAAAGCCTCTGTTGGAAATGTATCAAAAAGCCTCTGTTTGTACTGTTCCAAAATGGCTCTGTTTGTACTGTGCTAAAAACCCTCTGGCAGTACTGGGCCAAAAAGCCTCTGTTTATACTGTACCAAAAAGCCTCTGGGAGTACTGTGCCAAGAAACCTGTGTGTGTACTCTGCAAACCTGCCTCTGGGAGCACTGTGCCAAATAGCATCTGTTTGTACTGTGCCAAATAGCCTCTGGAAGTACTGTGCCAAAAAGCCTTTGGAAATGCTGTGCTGAAAACCCTCTGTTGGTAATGTATCAAAAAGCCTCTGGGAGTTCTGTGCCAAAATGTCTCTGTTTGTACTGTGCTAAAATGCCTGTTTATACTGTACCAAAAAGCCTCTGGGAATACTGTGCCAAAAAACCTCTGTTTGTACTGTGCCAAATAGTCTCTGGGAGTACTGTGCCAAAAAGCCTCGTATTTATTGTACCAAAAAGCCTCTGGGAATACTGTACCAAAAAGGCTCTGTGTATACTCTGCCAAAAAAAGACTCTGGGAGTACTATGCCAAAAAAAACCTGTGTTTACTGTACCAAAAAGCTTCTAGGAATACTGTGCTAAAAAGCCTCTGTTTGTACTGTGCCAAATAGCATCTGGGAGTACTGTGCAAAAAAGCCTCATATTTACTGTACCAAAAAGCCTCTGGGAATACTGTACCAAAAAACCTCTGTGTATACTCTGCCAAAAAGACTCTGGGAGTACCGTGCCAAAAAGAATATGTGTGTAGTGTGCCAAAAAGCCTCTGCGACTACTGTGCCAAAATAGCCTCTGTGTATACTGTGCCAAGAAGCCTCTGTGTGTACTTGGCAAATCTTCCTTTGGGAGCACTGTGCCAAATAGCCTCTGTTTGTACTGTGCCAAATAGTATCTGGGTGTACTGTGCCAAAAAGCCTCTCTGTGTACTGTGCCAAAAAGCTTCTGGGAGCACAGTGGCAAAAAGCTTATTTTTGTATTGTGCGAAAAAGCCTTTGGAAATGCTGTGCCAAAAAGTCTCTGTTTGTACTGTGCTAAAACCCCTCTGTTTGTTCTGTGCCAAAAAGCCTCTGGGAGTACTATGCAAAAAAGCCACTGTGTTTACTGCACCAAAAAGCCTCTGAGAATACTGTGCCAAAAACCCTCTGGCAGTACTGGGCCCAAAAGCCTCTATTTATACTGTACCAAAAAGCCTCTGGGAGTACTGTGCCAAGAAACCTGCGTGTGCACTCTGCAAACCTGCCTCTGGGAGCACTGTGCCAAATAGCCTCTGTTTGTACTGTGCCAAATAGCCTCTGGGAGTACTGTGCCAAAAAGCCTTTGGAAATGCTGTGTCAAAATTCCTCTGTTGGTAATGTATCAAAAAGCCTCTGGGAATATTGTGCCAAAATGTCTCTGTTTGTACTGTGCTAAAATTCCTGTTTATACTGTGCCAAAAAGCATCTGGGAGTATTGTGCCAAAAAGCCACTGTGTTTACTGTACCAAAAAGCCTCTGGGAATGCTGTGCCAAAAAGCCTCTGGGAGCATTGTAGTAAAACCCTCTGGGAGTACTGTGCCAAAAAAGCATTTGTGAGTACTGTGCCAAGAAGCCTGTGTGTGTACCCTGCAAACCTGCCTCTGGGAGCACTGTGCCAAAAAGCCTCTGTTTATACTGCACCAAAAAGCCTTTGTAAATGCTGTGCCAAAAATCCTCTGTTGGTAATGTATCAAAAAGCCTCTGGGAATACTGTGCCAAAATGTCTCTGTTTGTACTGTGTTAAATTCCCTGTTTATACTGTACCAAAAAGCCTCTGGGAGTACTGTGCCTAAAAGCCCCTGTGTTTACTGTACCAAAAAGCCTCTGGGAATACTGTGCCAAAAAGCCTCTGTTTGTACTGTGCCATATAGTCTCTGGGAGTACTGTGCCAAAAAGCCTCATATTTATTGTACCAAAAAGCCTCTGGGCATACTGTACCAAAAAGGCCCTGTGTATACTCTGCCAAGAAAGACTCTGGAAGTACTGTGCCAAAAAAAAACTGTGTTTACTATACCAAAAAGCCTCTAGGAATACTGTGCTAAAAAGCCTCTGTTTGTACTGTGCCAAATAGCCTCTGGGAGTACTGTGCAAAAAAGCCTCATATTTACTGTACCAAAAAGCCTCTGGGAATACTGTACCAAAAAACCTCTGTGTATACTCTGCCATAAAGACTCTGGGAGTACCGTGCCAAAAAGAATATATGTGTAGTGTGCCAAAAAGCCTCTGGGAGTACAGTGCCAAAAAAGCCTCTGTGTATACTGTGCCAAGAAGCCTCTGTGTGTACTCTGCAAACCTTCCTCTGGGAGCACTGTGCCAAATAGCCTCTGTTTGTACTGTGCCAAATAGTATCTGGGTGTACTGTGCCAAAAAGCCTCTCTGTGTACTGTGCCAAAAAGCTTATTTTTGTATTGTGCGAAAAAGCCTTCGGAAATGCTGTGCCAAAAAGTCTCTGTTTGTACTGTGCTAAAACCCCTCTGTTTGTACTGTGCCAAAAAGCCTCTGGGAGTACTATGCCAAAAAGCCACTGTGTTTACTGCACCAAAAAGCCTCTGAGAATACTGTGCCAAAAACCCTCTTACAGTGCTGGGCCAAAAAGCCTCTATTTATACTGTACCAAAAAGCCTCTGGGAGTACTGTGCCAAGAAACCTGCGTGTGTACTCTGCAAACCTGCCTCTGGGAGCACTGTGCCAAATAGCCTCTGTTTGTACCGTGCCAAATAGCCTCTGGGAGTACTGTGCCAAAAAGCCTTTGGAAATGCTGTGCCAAAAATCCTCTGTTGGAAATGTATCAAAAAGCCTCTGGGAATACTGTGGCAAAATGTCTCTGTTTGTACTGTGCTAAAATCCCTGTTTATACTGTGCCAAAAAGCATCTGGGAGTACTGTGCCAAAAAGCCTCTGTGTTTACTGTACCAAAAAGCCTCTGGGAATGCTGTGCCAAAAAGCCTCTGGGAGCATTGTACCAAAACCCTCTGGGAGTACTGTGCCAAAAAAGCCTTTGTGAGTACTGTGCCAAGAAGCCTGTGTGTGTACTCTGCAAACCTGCCTCTGGGAGCACTGTGCCAAAAAGCCTCTGTTTATACTGTACCAAAAAGCCTTTGGAAATGCTGTGCCAAAAATCCTCTGTTGGTAATGTATCAAAAAGCCTCTGGGAATACTGTGCCAAAATGTCTCTGTTTGTACTGTGCTAAAATCCCTGTTTATACTGTACCAAAAAGCCTCTGGGAGTACTGTGCCAAGAAGCCTCTTTGTGTACTCCGCAAACCTGCCTCTGTTTATACTGCACCAAAAAGCCTCTGGGAATACTGTGCCAAAAAAAGCCTCGCATTTATTCTACCAAAAAGCCTCTGGGAGTACTGTACCAAAAAGGCTCTGTGTATACTCTGCCAAAAAAGACTCTGGGAGTACTGTGCCAAAAAACCCTGTGTTTACTGTACCAAAAAGCCTCTAGGAATACTGTGCTAAAAAGCCTCTGTTTGTACTGTGCCAAATAGCCTCTGGAAGTACTGTGCCAAAAAGCCTCATATTTACTGTACCAAAAAGTCTCTGGGAATACTGTATCAAAAAGCCTCTGTGTATGCTCTGCCAAAAAGACTCTGGGAGTACCGTGCCAAAAAGATTATGTGTGTAGTGTGCCAAAAAGCCTCTGGGAGTACTGTGCCAAGAAGCCTCTGTGTGTTCTCTGCAAACCTTCCTCTGGGAGCACTGTGCCAAAAAGCCTCTGTTTATACTGTACCAAAAAGCCTCTGGGAGTACTGTGCCAAGAAGCCTCTGTGTGTACTCTGCAAACCTTCCTCTGGGAGCACTGTGCCAAATAGCCTCTGTTTGTACTGTACCAAATGGCATCTGGGTGTACTGTGCCAAAAAGCCTATCTGTGTACTGTGCCAAAAATCCTCTGGGAGCACAGTGCCAAAAAGCTTATGTTTGTATTGTGCGAAAAAGCCTTTGGAAATTCTGTGCCAAAAAGTCTCTGTTTGTACTGGGCTAAAACCCCTCTGTTTGTACTGTGCCAAAAAGCCTCTGGGAGTACTATGCCAAAAAGCCACTGTGTTTACTGTACCAAAAAGCCTCTGGGAATACTGTGCTAAAAGCCCTCTGGCAGTACTGTGCCAAAAAGCCTCTATTTATTCTGTACCAAAAAGCCTCTGGGAGTACTGTGCCAAGAAACCTGTGTGTGTACTCTGCAAACCTGCCTCTGGGAGCACTGTGCCAAATAGCCTCTGTTTGTACTGTGCCAAATAGCCTCTGGGAGTACTGTGGCAAAAAAGCCTTTGGAAATGCTGTGCCAAAAATCCTCTGTTGGTAATGTAACATCCCTTTTTTGCTTAAATTTGGATAAGCCCCAAAAATAGAATCGAAAATAGAACAAATAAACTGTGGTGGAGTCTAACAATTGATGGGTGTGTCTGGCATACATCTATATTCAGTCAAAGGTACAGACAAGTCCTTTGGGATCCACGCCTGGTTTATTTTAATGAATGTGAGCTTGCCCATCTCCTGCTTTGCTAAACACACGGTCTGACAAAACACTTTCCGCAGGGCAGGCCAGCACCTCCAAGGCGTAAAGGACAAGCTCAGGCCATATGTCCAATTTGGAGATCCAGAAGTTACATCAGTCAGAGCCATCACTCAGTATTTAGAGAGGTGTGGAACATACTATTTCATCATGTTGTTGAAAGTGTCATGCTTGTGGATTTGATCCCTTGAGATTGTGTTTTGTGGTCAGCTTCTCTTTCTACCGAGCCACAGGAGACACACCTTTTCTCTGGGTGTTTGGGTTGTTTTTTGGCTGCAGTCTGTCTAGCTTAACACAGGTGTTTTCAAGTGTCTTCCTATCCCTGTTTTAGTGTTTCATTTATTAATCTCCAATTAGTTGCTATAGAGGCATAACCTAAACACTGCTTCCTGTTAATAGGGACCGTGTCAGATGGTGGTGCTGGATTTTACGACATGCAGAGTAAGGATTTCCACATTTCTGCCATGCATCTCTTCCAAGCTGGTGCCTTCCAAGCTTCCTCCTCCTCAGCCTTGTGGTTGAACTGAGCCTTCACTGTCAGTTGTGCGTCTATCATCGTGTGCTTGTAATACTGCATTTTCCAATCTCTCTCTAGTGATGGAAGTAAGAATTTCACATAGCGAGGATCCAGCAGGGTGGCCACACAATAATCAGCACTTGTAGCAATCTGGGCAACTCAGTGGTCATTGCGCAGGCACAGCAAAATGTATTGCCTCGTGTGTGCCAAGCTGCCCAGAGGCAACAACAAGCTGTCCACGGTAGAAGGGATACCGTTTGGGTCCTCTGTATCGTCTGTCTCACCTGTATCCCTCCAGCCATGCTCCAGTGATGCCTGTGAGCTGTTTGAGGGCCAACCTGCAGTGAATGTGGTTGTTCCTCATCTTTCTCCTACTCCTCTTCCTCCAAAACTGTCCCCTGGCTGAACATTTGTGTATTTGGCTGCTGTTGGTAAAGGAACCCATCCTCCAAGACATGTGTGAACGCCTGCCCTGATAATGATGGGAATGGTCCCTGTTCCTCCTCCTCTTCCTCATGTACCACCACCTTGTCCATCATTTCCTGAAGTGTTTTTTCAAGGAAGCATAAAAGTTGGGATAGTAACGCTAATGATGGCGTCAACAGTGCTTGCCATGTTCATGTAGTATTCGAAGCAGCGCAACATAGCAAACAAATCCCGCATGGAGATGCAATCGTTGGTCTTGAAGTGGTGTTGTTTCGCAGAGAAACTCATCCTTGTGTGCTGCAGCTGAATCTCCACTATCTTATGCTGCTGGTCGCACAGTCTCCAGAAGTGATGCTGCCCCACCAACAAGCGAGATGCAGCAGGGTGGGAAGGCGAAAAAGGCGCACAGATGGCCCGCAATTTTTGACCAAATGAGGAGACAGTGGAAAAAGCAAAGTTGGAAGAAGAGGCAACTTGGACAGAGGATAGGCTAGGAGCCAGCCACGTTGCACAGTAGCAGCCAACTTAATGGCAAGGGGCCAGCCTCGGCACTTTTGCACCCTGCTCCCTCGTTTGTTGTGCAGCTGGGACAGCGTGACCACCACCTCTTCCTCCAAACTGCCCACATCACTCAGATGATCTTGACTCGGTGTGGTGACTAGGACCTCATCATCCCCCATTGCATCATCACCCTTCTCCAGTCTGTCCCTAACTCTGCTGCCCTACTAATCCAATTCTGTCTTCGCTACTACTCCGATTCTCCCCTCTGCAAATCCCTTCATTATTTCATAATTCCACAGCCTATCCATTTCATACTGCTAACACTGACCTACAAAGTCATACATAATCTGTCTCCCCCACATATCTCTGAACTAATCTCCCTGATATCTCCCACCATGTAATCTCTAGTCCTCCTTAGACCTCCTTCTCTCCTCCACAATCGTACCTTTCTCATCCAATCGCCTGCATGATTTCACCAGAGTATCCCCTGCAGAATTTTGTGGCCCAACTCGTCCAGTTATCACCAACTTTTGGAACTCTCAAGAGGAACTTGAAAACTTGTGTCTTCAGAACAGTTTACAGTCTGTAATGACCCCGCTGCCACCTCACCAACACCAGAGCTGCTGCAAACCCCGAACCTACTGTCTCCTTCCCCATTATCCTGTAGAAAGTAAGGCCGCAAGCATAGGCTCCTCTCTCCTCTGTACCTGTCTATCACTATTAGTTTGTTCATTGTAATTTCTATTTGTGTTTTGTATGTAACCCCATCTCATGTACAAATAAATTGGTGAACGAGGGACAGTCTCTTGTTTTTATTTCTCTCTTTTTAGGTATTTTATGTATTTTAAATGTAAATTTCTGGAATACATCTGATTCGTTGGATTACGGCAGATACTCAGGACTTTGTTGGACCTGCATGGCTTTTTTTTTTTAATAAATTGGTGAACCAGGGATAGTGTGGTTGAGTGTTTTTTTAAATAAACTATTTTTTGTCGGTATGTTTTTATTTTTGATTACTTGTTTATTAATGGGGGTGTCTTATAGATACCTCTCAATTGCTAACCTCAGGGCTTGATGTCAAAGCTGACATCAACCCAAAATAAGAGCAACAGAATTGGCACATCTAATGTGATGCGCCACTTCTGAGGCAGATGGGAGCTGGTATTTTTAGACTGGGAAGGGCCCAAAATCCATGGACCATCCCAGCCTCATAATATCAGCCTGCAGCTGTCTGCTTTACCTTTGCTGGTTATGAAAAATAGGCGATACCCCTTCATTTTTTTCACTTATTTATTAGCTTAATACAAGTACAGTACACTACACACAGAGCACTAACTACAGTGTATATCTCACAGATATCCATCTAGCTATCTATCTACCCTATATCTATCTAGCTATCTATCTACACCATATATATATATCTACCTATCTATCATCTATTTACCTCATATCTAACTATCATTATCTTTGCACATTTTTAACGTCTAAACATTGGTCATTTCTAGTTTGCATTCTAAACCACATGTTCAATTTTTAAGAATTTTGCACATAAAATGGCACTTTCACAAGAGGTATTCTGTTTCTACTTTTGTCTTTGTATTTTTTTCTGTATTATCTTTGCATACAAGTGTGCCTCTAACATTGTTATAATTATTATTAATATTATTGCACAATTTCAGCTAAGATATTTCTAATAATTTAACTAATAATCAAAAAGTATAGTTAGCATACATACGCAGGGAGAATGATTAAAGTATTTTCTTCTATTTGTGAAAATTTGGTTAAAAAATATTGCACAGCTGAAATGAGAGAGAAAAGATCAATTTTGCTACAGGGTCCAGTAAGCACTTAATACATGTCCTGTGTGCTTAGAGATCTGTAAAAATGTCACCATCTGATCTTGCTTTAAGAATTTTCTATAAGCTGCTTACTGTTTTACACTTTTCATTCATTTTCTAAGCACTACTAATATCTACAGAAGTACAGGAAATGAAAATCTGGATAGCCTAGGTCTTTTAATAAACTGCACTATTAAAGAAAATTCATTTATTTAATAGTATTTTTAAAAAGGCTTTTAAAGGGAACCTGCAAAGTTTTATGCTACAAAACTGACAATACTGCTTTAAAATGCAAAGTAGTCTGTTTCTAAATATGTCTCTATATTAATTTTCGGTTCCTACAGTATCCCACAAAATATTAAATGCAAAGAAGTCCACATAATACAAATGATGCTTAGTGAGTCACAAAGGTAATGCCTCTCTCCTGAATATTCACCCTAGCAATCACCTCTCTGTATTGATTAATATCCTTATGGCACAGAAACGCCATTATAGTTCCAGCACAATTGTGGTATGCAGATGAAGCCAAGCTGTTAACCCTTACTTCACTATGCATGCACTTGATGATAATAGAGTTTTCACTAAATTCACAACTTTTCAATTTGAGTAAGATGTACACTGCCTTTAAACTTTTTTTTAAATCATGTAGAAAAAAAATAACATAGTGACATGTTCATAAGTATTAATTCTTTCATTAAGGACACAATCAGAATTTGGTCAGTATTTTACCTCAGTATTTATAAGCCATAATCAGGAGAGGAACAATCAGAGGAAAAGTATAATAGATACACGTCACCACTTCTGTAAGTATCACCCAATCCAGGTTTTGGGTTACAAATACTGAGGTAAAATACTGACCAAATACTGAATGTGTGAACGTGGCCTAAAAAGCAATAAGACATTAGTTGTAGATTATCGGCAACTGGATCTTTTTAATCCCTTCCCAATTTCCATTTTTTGCTTTTTCCTCCCATTCTTCTAATAGCCATAACTTTTTTTAATTTTTTTGCCCACATAGACATATGAAGGCTTGTTTTTTTTGGAGACGAGTTTTACTTTTGAATGAAACATTCATTTTACCAGATTGTATACTGGAAAATGGGAAACAAACTCCAAGTGTGGTGAGATTGTGAAAATAACAGCTATTCTGATATTGTTTTTTGGGAATTGTTTTTATGGCATACATTGTGTGGTGAGAATAACTTGCTAATATGATTCTCCTTTTCAGTACAATTAAGTTGATGATAAATTTGTCCATTTTTTTCATTTAGTTTGTGGTGCAAAAAAAAATCTGAACTTAAAAAAAACAAACATTTTTTGATGGTGTCATCATTTTCCGAGACCCGTAACATTTTCATTTTTCGGTTAATGGACCAGTGTGAGAGCTTATTTTTTACAGGGTGAGACAACATTTTTATTGGTATCATTTTGGCATAAATATGAGATTTTGATTACTTGATGCTGCAATTTTTGTGGTATTGTAGTGCCTAAATAAACTCAATTTGGTGGTTTTATTTTTTTTTATGTTTAAAGTGTTTACCAATCAGGTTAATTAGTTTTATATTTTAAAAGATCAGGTTTTTCTGGATGCAGCGTTACCACATATGTGTATTACGTGTAATTTTTTTCTTTTTTATTATCTTTATATTTAATGGGGGAAAAGAGTAGTGATTTGAACTTTTATGTTTATTTTTTTTAATATTTTTTAAAACTTATTTTTTACCTGTCTCTGTATTTATTAATCCCCTTAGAGTATTTGCAACTGCGATCATCTGATCGCTTGTATTATGTACACCAATACCACAGTATTACTGCATATATTAACAATCATGGTCTCCTTTGAAGCCCGGCCACAGGCTGAGTTTCAAGGTAGCTCCATAATGACAAGAACATAGGTCTTCAATAGACCAATGACTTTCATAGCAATCCATTGACACCCTGTGATCACATCACAGGAGTGCCGATGAGAACATAGAATGACATGTCCCCATGCTGGCACTGTTAATGCCGCTGTCAGAAATTACCAGCATTATTTAACAGGCTAACAGTTGCGGACAGAGCTTCACTCCACCCACGGCTATTAAAGGCAGGTCCTGGCTGTAACACACAGCCATTATCTGCTGAGTATGGAACAAGCTCACTCCGTCAGCCTGTTCCATACATCCGCTACCGACTTTTGCCGATATGTATGGCGGATGTCAGTAAAGGGTTAAACTGAACTTGTTATGTTGGCTATCATACCTGATATGCGGTGTTTTAGAGCAGGAAGAGCTGATCAGACAAATATATATTTTTGTGAGAAAGTTTCAGCAAAATGTGCATTTTATTCATTAAAATTGTTGTGATTTGTATGCATATTAGTTCAGTATGTGGTCCTACTCAATGACTGACAGTCTTCCTTGTATGACTGTGCATGCAGAGATAGCTGTCAATCACTACTAGGACCGCCCTATGGACTCCTTTGCATAGCAACATCAAGGATTTCAATGAATAAAGTAGAAGTTAAACTGAATATTTTCCAAAAAACCTATATATCATTCTGCTCAGCTTCTTTTTTCCTATACCATGCTGTCCAATGTGACAAGTTCCCTTTAAGAAGCTATATGTAATGAATATGTATTATAGTACACATCAATAGAAATCAATAGCAAAGGTCCATTTACTGAAAAACATAAATAAATATTGCTATCACATTCAAGGCTTGGTGAACTTCAATACGGCATGTCATATTCAATGAGAGAAATAAACTGTGCTGGAGAAATTGGCACACAGAAATCCTATTCTTTTTTGTTACCCATATAGCAAACACCTTAGAATACGGTTTCCTTTTTTTGTTTTTCAATTAAAAGAAGCTGCAAGGCTCCTTAATATACATTGGGGAATATTTAATACCTCGATTCCTATTCCTGTGTTTTGCTTTAAAAGTCACATATCATAGCAAGCAAAATATTTGGGCAATTATTTGTGACTTTTCTTGGCACTCACCAGTTTTGTAAAGTGCTGAAAAAACAGGCAGCATTATTGCGAAAGCAAAAAAGCTAAAGCTAAAAAGTGGTGCAAAATGGGGCATACACCTTTTAATAAATTAGGTGAAGTTCACTCCACACAACACAGTTTTTTTTACACTGGAGATAAAGCACAAGTCTCTCCAAACCTTCCCCAAAGCTTAATAAGTTTAAATTCTACCTCCACTACAGGGAGCTTAATAGCATATTGCATACTGGTATACACTGAACTCAATAATAGCAAAGTGATGATATGCAAATGATTAAAAAAATGGATATAACGTTTTCAAAACATCTTGATTTATTCAGTATAGAGCGTGAGTGCCAAGCTCATAAATACACAGACTTCCATGTTTTGGACCAGAGAGGTGAGCATAAGGGTTTTTTATTTTTTTTTAAAGGGAACCTGTCAACAGAATCACCAGCAGTTGGTTCTGCCTATATAAATTCCCTGCCTAATAGTCCCTGTGTTACATTACCACATAAACAGATCTTTAGAAAAAGTATTTCTAAAGTCCATTTATGATATGTAAATTAGGGCTTTGACTAGTTGATGGGGCATTAGTGTCCACAGACTAGTCAGCCAACTTAGCAAGTTATTATGCCCCTATGGGTGTGATAACATAACTTACAATCTCTGGCATTATTGCTAGTGCTATACTTACCTTGCACATGCGTGCGGCTTCTTCCCTACTCCTCAATGATCCTCTGAAGTTGGGTGTAACCATGCTGGCTTCAGAGAGGCACTCTGCGCATAATCGGAGGTCTCTGAGCTTCCGATCATGCGCAGTGCGCCTCTCTGAAGCCGGCACAGTTACACCCGAATTCAGAGGATCAGTGATGAGAGGGGAAGAAGCCGGGTGCATGCACGAGGTAAGTATAGCACTAGCAATGATGACGGCACTTGTAAGTTATGTTATCACACCCACAGGGGTGTGTTAACATGTTAAGTAGGCTAAGTGGGCTGACGAGTCTGGGGACACTAACACCCCATCGACTAGTCAAAGTCTTAATTTAAATATCATAAACGGATTTTAGAAATACTTTTTCTAAAGATCTGTTAATGTGTAATATGTAATACAGGGATTGTTAGGCAGTTTGTTTATATATGCAGACCCAACTGCTAGTGATTCTGGGGGCATGGGGGACCTGAAATGTTCCCTTTAACCTTTTAATGGCCCTCTATGATTCAGAAAAATGGTGGCCTCTGCTGAATCCACGCTTAAGCAAATTACAAAAAAAAATAGCATTTTGGTGAATGTAGATTTTGTAAAATTCGAGTAGAATTCAATTCCACTCAAATTTATTCGCTCATCTCTACCTGAGACACTTTGGAGCAATGATCGTACCACTAGTCCTATGACCAAATTAATGTAACGCCGATCTGTTAGCCTACCAGGAATGAAGACTAAAGAGAATTAGCTACTGTATATTATTCTACCCCACACTATAATCTCAGAAGTAGGATGGGTGTGAGATTCTCTCGTGAAGGCCTCTTTGGGAGTTGCCCATGTGATCTTTGGTTCACTCTCCGTTGCATCCAAGAAAAAAGCAGGACTAATTGATAAAGATGATAGTCCTTCATTCCAACCTCCATTACCATCTTGCTCTGCCCCATAATAAACTATGAGAGTGGTAGCATGATGTTAGTGAAGTTAGTGGCATAATGTGCAGTACCAGACCCTTCTAGCCTTCATTCTAGGTACACTAACAGCTTGACATTGAATTGATTTGGCTGTGGAATTACTGGTAAAGCTGCATCTCCAATGTATCCCAGAAGTTAGTTTTCAACATGACAATACCAGGCTGCATGTTGCTCATGCTACAGTGTGAAGTCTGCTTGGTCAATTCATGGTACCATGCCCTGCAGGGTTCCTGGTATTGACTTCCATCAAACTGCCAGCAGTGATTCATGATGATTTGCAAGACCAGTGTGGGGGAACATTCAGTGTGGTAGAACATTTCTCAGGCTACCATTACTAATCTCATATATAACATGCCAAAGTTGTGTAAGTGCATGCATTGTTGCACATGACGCTCAAACTAAATAAATTGATAAATTTAGATGTTTTGGAAATTTTAAATTTGTTTTTTTTTTCATTTGCATATTAACATGTCTATCAATCCTGCAATTTTAATGATTCCAAAACATTTTTTTCTTGGTGTTGTTGCAATTTAAGTGCTGTTAAAGGGAATCTGTCTGCAAGCTTTTGCAATGTACTGTAATCTGAAGGAAACATTAAGTAGGGGTTAAAACCCTGAATTCTACAATGTGTCATATATATCAGGCTGTGTTCCGTTGTTTACTTACAATCAATGTTTTATCCCTAGGACATTATCATTGCTGTGAATAACCTGCTTGTGCCTCCTGGTCTGACTCTGCCCCCTCCTGTGATAAGCAGCTGACTGTCAATAGACTATGTACATACAGAGCCTGGTGTGGGCGGGGTTAGCTTTCTCAGCTCTGCTATATTTTCTATCTAAAAACTCTGATTGTGTAACAGCTGCTGCACCCTGTAAACTAAGTGATACATTGCTGTATTCAGGATTTATTTTCCTACATTATGCTGCTCTCATATGAGGTATCAAAGACCTGCTGATAGATTCCCTTTTAGAAACATGCACAGGGTTTTGGACCTGCAAATGATGTGGTGTTAAAAGATTTACTTTAAGATATGTTATGTAAATTTTTTTTTGTTGTACCACTGATAAGGTTACAGTCTCTTATGAAATAACTTTAGCCTATAATAATATATATAATTATAGGGGATTATATAGACTTCTTCTACAGACACACACTTAAATATTATGTCAGTTTCCTGATTCTTTATGCACTACAAGGACTACACTATTTTTTAGCACACCAATTATTGTAAATCTACAACCCCCCACATGCTGTCACTGAGAGAGACTGAGGAAGACCACTAATTGCGGGTCATTACACTACAATTAATGTTTTGGCAATTATATAAATAAAAGATAATAATAAATATTATCCAACAATTAAATATAATCTGCATTGCAGGTAATATTTATACTGTTACCATATACTATATATTGTGCGTGAATGTAGCACATCATTCTGTTCTATCCAATTATTTTTGTGTTTTTTTCCTCCGGTGTGCATTGCCATCGTGTTCTCACCTCTTCCTAAGTTCTGATTCCACATGGAGTTGTCTTTTCTTCTGGGGGGGAGGCGGCGGGAGTTCATCTTTACCATGCTTAACAAGAATTTGTTCCCTGGTGGTCACCATAGTTACAGTTTCCATTACAGTTGTCTGTGTTAGTGATGTCTGAGTGGTGGTGACAGCCTGTGAAATCTGTGAAAAGTATTGAGACAGAGGTCACACAATATTCGAAAGACTTCAGAGAAGGCTGTTTGGAGTGTCAATAGAAAATAATGAGAAAATGCATTTTGTATGATCAAAATCTGGCCTCCAGGGCACAATAATACTTAAGTGAACATACAAACACATAGTTTTGTTTGGCTCAAGTAATGTCAAAACAGCATTAAAACAATAAAATGATATGGCTTCTCCTGTAAAGTCCCATAAGTTTCTATTTTTCAAAGGCTGACAGCTGTAATATGTTGTGTTTCTATTACAAGTATGACAGGTATGAACAGAAGGGCTTGTTTTTCTACTTCTGGGTACTTCCAGAATAATCTATTTGTGCTTTACATGTGAATCAAAGATGGCTAAGCAAAAATAAGCAGTTTAAAATAGCATAAAACACATATAACACATCTATACAACTATTAACTGAAATTTTATGTATAATACAGTTATTTCTTTTGACTCTGTGACTCCACCACATTAAAGCACCACCCAGATGACTCTTGTGTACTTACATATAGCATGTGTCAATATAAGCTTTCTTTGTCTACTGGCCTGACACATAGGCTTTTGTCATGAGGACATGTTTGGAAATGCTGCATACTTTATAGCCATAGTTTACCCACTAAAAATCTGATGGCAGGTTCCACTTAAATATGATGTTTCATCCTCATGAACATATTCTATAGATGTCTATTTTGCCCTGGAAGAAGCCATGAGAGCAAAACCCCAAAAAGTGTAACATTTTTATGTATAGAGTGCTCATGACTATTTATCATATATAAATATATGTATATGCATCTATCTATCTATCTATCTATCTATCTATCTATCTATCTATCTATCTATCTATCTATCAATCTATATACAGTGGTGACCAAAAGTTTTGCTTTTTTAAAAGTGTGATTACTTTTTTCTGGTTGTTGTCATGCCATTTCCTTGGTGATGAATTGAAAGTGCATGAAGCTGTCATCATGCAACACCTTAATTTTAACCAAAATGCTTTTGAATATAGGTATGGTCATTTAATTAATGATTAATGATTAATTAATGATTAACTGATTGCCAAAAGTTTTACATACATTATTTATTGATCACAACATAGAGAGCAATTCATTGTTTGCAATGCCATAACTTCTTGCTTTAATTACTGAACTACACCAACGGGGCTTTGAAGCCACTAGGGCATTCAAGACATCTTGAGGGATTTTGCTTCATTCTATTTGAAAATCTGCAAACCATTTATCTTTATTGCTATGGGTATGGGCCCCAACTCGTCACCCTAAGTCACCCCAAAGGTGCTCTATAGGGTGTAAATCTGGCGATTGGCTTGGCCATTGCAACAGGTGAACATTTTTCTTTGCTAACTAATTTTTGACTAAATTGGATGTGTGGATCATAGTCTTGCTGGATTTTCCATCCCCTGCCTACTTTGATTTTACCATGTGGCAGAATTACATTCTCCAATATATCCTTGTACATGGTAGCATTCATATTTCCATCAATTCTATGCAAAGAGCCAATGGCAGATGCAGAAAAGCAGCCCCAAACCATGACATTACATCATTACGTTTTCAAATTGGGCAGTATATATGGTGCCTGCCATCACTACCAAACAGATTGAACTTGGATTCATCTGACCACAACACCTTAGACCAATCTGTCTCTTTCCATTGGCTGTGTTCTTTGACAAACTGTAGTCGGACCTTCCGGTTCTTTGCAGAGATGAAAGGCTTCTTGACTTGTACTTGTGCATTCAACCCTACTGCTCTTAGCCGTCGCACCACAGTTTGGCGACTCACTTTGACCCCTTATTGTTATTTAATTTCATGAAAAATCTGTACAGCACTTTTATGGAAAACAGATACTGACTTCTTCAAAATAATGTGATCAACTCAGGAGGGAGTTTTCCATGGTCGCCCACTTCTAGGTTTGTCAGCTGTTCCAAAACCTTCTTTTTCTTCCTTTATTATACGTGACACTTGACTCTGAGAACAGGTGAATTCCATAGCTATGTCTTTTTGGCTTTTGCCTAACTTCACTCTCAGAATTATAAGCTTCCTGACATCTGGTGATAAATTTGGCTTTGTCTTTGCCATGTTTTAACCTAAAAACACACACATGAAAAAAAATGTAGGCAAAATTCATCTACCCATGAAAAAATATTCAAAACATTTGGCCCAGCAAATGTTGAAAACTAACACATAAAGGGATAAAACGATGTCAAACACAATTTTCGTCCTTATAATAATAATAATCACAATTTTTAAAAAAATGCAAAACTTTTGGTCGCTACTGTATCAATATATATATATATATATATATATATATATATATACACTGCTCAAAAAATAAAGGGAACACTCAAATAACACATCCTAGATCTGAATGAATGAAATATTCTCATTGAATACTTTGTTCTGTACAAAGTTGAATGTGCCGACAAAAAAATCACACAAAAATCATCATTGGAAATCAAATTTATTAACCAATGGAGGCCTGGATTTGGAGTCACCCACAAAATTAAAGCGGAAAAACACACTACAGGCTGATCCAACTTTGATGTAATGTCCTTAAAACAAGTCAAAATGAGGCTCAGTATTGTGTGTGGCTTCCACGTGCCTGTATGACCTCCCTACAACACCTGGGCATGCTCCTGATGAGGTTGCAGATGGCCTCCTGTGGGATCTCCTCCCAGACCTGGACTAAAGCATCCACCAACAGCTGGACAGTCTGTGGTGCATGGTGGATGGAGCGGGACTTGATGTCCCAGATGTGCTCAATCGGATTCAGGTCGGGGGAACGGGCGGGCCAGTCCATAGCTTCAATGCCTTCATCTTGCAGGAACTGCTGACACACTCCAGCCACATGAGGTCTGGCATTGTCCTGCATTAGGAGGAACCCAGGACCAACTGCACCAGCATATGGTCTCACAAGGGGTCTGAGGATCTCATCTCGGTACCTAATGGCAGTCAGGCTACCTCTGGCGAGCACATGGAGGGCTGTGCGGCCCTCCAAAGAAATGCCACCCCACACCATTACTGACCCACTGCCAAACCAGTCATGCTGAAGGATGTTGCAGGCAGCAGATTGCTCTCCACAGCGTCTCCAGACTCTGTCACGTCTGTCATATGTGCTCAGTGTGAACCTGCTTTCATCTGTGAAGAGCACAGGGCACCAGTGGCGACTTTGCCAATCCTGGTGTTCTGTGGCAAATGCCAAGCATCCTGCACGGTGTTGGGCTGTGAGCACAGCCCCCATCTGTGGACATCGAGCCCTCATACCGCCCTCATGGAGTCGGTTTCTAACCGTTTGTGCAGAGACTTGAACATTTGTGGCCTGCTGGAGGTCATTTTGCAGGGCTCTGGCAGTGTGCCTCCTGTTCCTCCTTGCACAAAGGCGGAGGTAGCGGTCCTGCTGCTCTGTCATTGCCCTCCTACGGCCACCTCCACGTCTCCTGGTATACTGGCCTGTCTCCTGGTAGCGCCTTCAGCCTCTGGACTCTACCATGACAGACACAGCAAAACTTCTTGCCACAGCTAGCATTGATGTGCCATCCTGGATGAGCTGCACTACCTGAGCAACGTCTGTGGGTTGTAGAGTCTGTCTCATGCAACCACGAGTGTGAAAGCACAACCAACATTAAAAAGTGACCAAAACATCAGCCAGAAAGCATTGGTAATGAGATGTGGTCTGTGGTCCCCACCTGCAGAAACACTCCTTTATTGAGTGTGTCTTCATAATTGCCAATAATTTCCATCTATTGTCTATTCCATTTGCACAACAGCATGTGAAATTGATTGTCAATCAGTGTTGCTTCCAAAGTGGACAGTTTGATTTCAAAGAAGTTTGATTTACTTGGAGTTATATTCTGTTGTGTTACGGATCCGGGTGGTGGAACCTCTGTGCTGCGGTGCAAGGAGGGGCCAGAGGGGCGTCACTAAGTATCAATTTGGTTCAACCAAGGTCACATGGCGGCTCAGTCGACTCCGTGGACCAGGGAAGAACCGAGCAGAGGGACCAGGTGCCACTCTGGGACCGACCTTGTATGAGAGCAGATGACTCCCATGGGTCAGAAGGCAGGAACTGACCAGTACAGTGGATGAGCTTTGGCTGGCAGGATGACGGGTGGTCAAGGTAGACAAGCAGGCTGATTAGGCAGATAGTCAGGTGAGTGTTCCAGTTAGGCAATCTAGCGGCACAACAGGTAGCTGGCTGGTGCTTCCAGGTAAGCGGGCAGGCAGGCACGGCAGGTAACAGGCAGGTGCTTCCAGGTAAGTGGGATGGCAGGCACGGCAGGTAACAGGCAGGTGCTTCTAGGTAAGCGGGCAGGCAGGCACGGCAGGTAACAGGCAGGTGCTTCCAGGTAAGCGGGCTGGGAGACACGGCAGGTAACAGGCAGGTGCTTCCAGGTAAGCAGGCAGGCATAGCCCATAGACAGACTGGTGGACTGGACTGTAGACAAACTGTCGGGCTGAAGAGAAGTCAGGCTAGCGGACTGAACAGAAGATCAGGCTGGTGAACAGGATTGACTTGCAGAGGACCTGGGGGCTGAAGCAAAGTAAGAATCACAAAGCAAAAACCTTGCACGGGCACCTCCATATTGGAGGAGGTGCCTCTTATAGGGAAAGCCCTCCGATGATTGGCCGGGAACTATTTAGGACAGCAAGCGCGGCCCCTTTAAGAGGGAGGGAGCGCGAGCGCCCTAAGCACAGAGCCAGGAAAGCTGCATGCACCAGCAGCAGCTGTAGGGAGGCTGTAAGACGCTGGAGCAGGACTGCAGTGGTAAGGTGGGTGGCGTCTCTGCCTAGCAGGGGTAAGAGATGCCGATGCTACATGTTGTTTAAGTGTTCCCTTTATTTTTTTGAGCAGTGTATATATATACAGTACAGACCAAAAGTTTGGACACACCTTCTCATTTAAAGATTTTTCTGTATTTTCATGACTTTAAAAATTTCCGGCGACTACCTCTTGAAGCTCATCAAGAGAATGCCAAGAGTGTGCAAAGCAGTCATCAAAGCAAAAGGTGGCTACTTTGAAGAACCTAGAATATAAGACATATTTTCAGTTGTTTCACACGTTTTTGTTAAGTATATAATTCCACATGTGTTAATTCATAGTTTTGATGCCTTCAGTGTGAATGTACAATTTTCATAGTCATGAAAATACAGAAAAATCTTTAAATGAGAAGGTGTGTCCAAACTTTTGGTCTGTACTGTATGTTATAGATATATACACTGCTCAAAAAAATAAAGGGAACACTTAAACAACAGAATATAGCTCCAAGTAAATCAAACTTCTGTGAAATCAAACTGTCCATTTAGGAAGCAACACGGATTGACAAACAATTTCACATGCTGTTGTGCAAATGGAATAGACAATAGATGGAAATTATTGGCAATTATCAAGACAACCTCAATAAAGGAGTGATCCTGCAGGTGGGGACCATGACCACATCTCAGTACCAATGCTTTCTGGCTGATGATTTGGTCACTTTTTAATGTTGGTTGTACTTTCACACTCGTGGTAGCATGAGACGGACTCTACAACCTACAGAAGTTGCTCAGGTAGTGCAGCTCATCCAGGATGGCACATCAATGCGAGCTGTGGCAAGAAGGTTTGCTGTGTCTGTCAACGTAGTGTCCAGAGGCTAGAGAGCAGTGTATATAAAAATATAATATATGTGGAAAAGTTTTAGACAGGTGAAGAATGCTGGACAGTAAGAATGCTTTCAAAAATACTGTTTAGTATATTTCTATCAAGTAACAAAATTCAAACTCAATGGACTTAGGAGAAAATGAAATAAAATCAATATTTGGTGTAATCACCCTTTAGCTTCAAAACAGCATAAAAACATCCATTCTTCTTAGTACACTTGTACACAGTTTTTGAAGGAATTTGACAGCTATTGTTCCAAACATCTTGAAGAGCTAGTCACAGATCTTCTGTGGATGTAGGCATGCACTAATTCTTATGTCTCTTGACATTATCCTAGACAGACTCGATGATGAGATGATCAAGGCTCTGTGGGGGCCATATCATCACTTCCATGATGCCTTGTACTTCTTTTGATAAAAATAGTTCTTAATGGCATTGACTGTTTTTGGGGGGTCGTTGTCCTGCTGCACAATACATTTGGAGCAAATCAGTTTCTTCCCTGATGGAATGGCATAATGAATAAGCATCTGCTTGTAATTATAATGACACCAAGAATCGGCCTCTTCTTTCTGCCATTGTTGCCCCAGCCTGTTGACGTGGACCAGGACTTCCAGCCATGACTAGGCTTCAGAAACCCCGGAGTTACGTCATGGATGTGCGAAGCAAAGTGACTTTTGAAGCCTCGTCACAGCCAAAACTCCCTGCCTAGAGTGAACAAGCTGGAGCTACGATCTCAGAAAGAAGAGAACTAGAGTGAATAGACTGAGAGATGTGAGTGTGAAAGGGGAAGGAAGAAGTGGTTTTGTGGAATGGATTGTGGGAAACAAGAAGTGGAAGGTTGTGCAAGTTAGTGATGAAGTGTTTTCTTTCTTTTTTGCCCAATACCAGCCTTTTGCCATGTTACTGGATCTGCGCAAAGCAAATTTACAAAAATATTTATACTTAAAAATGTTGGTTTTTTGTATATGCAAGTAGAATTCAATTAATGTCTAGTGGTATGCCAAGAAAATGTAGTGCAGAAGATGAATGACACATCAAGCTGGTCCAGCAGGGCCATCAACTCAGAATTGGCAAGTTTGGCATGAGGTGGGCTTCATGTAAGTATTGCTGCAAAAAACATAACTTCAATGTGGAAACAAGACCAAGCGACATAACTATACATGTGAACATAGGAACTGGGGTGAATAAACCTGTCAGAAGGTACTCTGGACTGTGAAATGTGAAATTTTTGGCTGTAACAATTTTTTCACTGAAGGGCTGAATAGGGGTGCAATAATGAGTGTCTGCAGGCAACAATGTAGCACGGTGGAGATTCCTTGCAAGTTTGGGACTGCATTTTAGCAAAAGGAGTTGGAAATTTGTTCAAGGTTAATGGTGTATCAATACTGAGAAATACTGGAAGATCCATCATTCAGTTACATCAAAGCGACATCTGATTGGCTGCAAATGTATTCTGCAGCAGAACAAACATTCAGCCAGTGCCATTAAAAACTATCTTGAGCATAAGAAGAACAAAAAATCCTGGAAGTGATGATATGACCTACACAGTGTCCTAATCTCAATATCATCAAGTCTGTGTAGGATTATTTTAACAGAAAGAACTATATTTGTATAATTTTCATATTATAACTGTAAATCTTGCAATCATAAATTCATACAGATGGACTATAAATCTCAAAAAAGAATCATAGGGGAATTAGGAACATGGACCAAGGACTTCTTATGTGAAGATATATTATAAATTGTAATAAAAACTGAATTGGTAAAAATAAATGTAAATTCTACACATCTTGCTTATACACCGAGCAATAAACGCGAAGTGCTTTAATTTTCCAATGGCAAGCCATATTCCTGATTCTGAAACAAAATACTGATTATATGATACTTCCAAGTGAAAGTGGCCACAGACAATATTTATGAAGATCATTTAACCAAAGACCGAAGTTGGCCCAAAAAGAAGGGTACTTGTAAATAAATGACTGATACTTCTGTTTTTTCTCAATTCACAATAGTAATGATGCAACTAATTTCATACTGGATTTTTTGTTATTGAAGCAAACAATTTATTTTCTTACTTTACAATCGGAATTATTTACATGGGTGTGCTGAGAAATAAAAAATAAATAGGTTAATTGAATTTAAGGTAACTAAATAGAAAATGAAAAACAAGCACTTATTCCAATCGCATAACTTTATGCAGTCCAGTGAGGGTCATTGACAGATGGCCAGGGATCGCTAATCAGCCGATGCTCTGCCCGAAGAAAGATTTTTCCTTTGATATCTTGTTGGTAGATAGAAGGCGGCACTCCAGCAAGCGATTAAATATAAAGATCCTTTATTCTTTACACACAATTATAAAACATGGAGTCGGGGAATCGAGAGTCTTTCAGGATGATGGCCGTTTCGCACCAAGCCAGTACTTCAACGGGTCTAAATACCCGTTGGACCCGTTGAAGCACCAGCTTGGTGCGAAACGGCCGTCGTCGTGAAGGACTCCCGCTTCCCCGGCTCCATGTTTTAAAATTGTGTGTAAAGAATAAAGGATCTTCATATTTAATCGCTTGCTGGAATGCCGCCTTCTATCTACTAACAAGATATTAATTGAATTTAAATGGGTATTCCCATCTCCAAGATCCTATCCCATTATGTAGTAGGTGTAATAATAATAATATTATCAAATACCTTTAATTAGAATTGTAGTATAGTATTTTTGATTCGCTATGTCACTTACTTCATGTGCAGGTATTGCGGGACCTTAGGTATCATTGGTTATGACCACTGGCAGCTAGATAACTAACTGTCACTATATCAGTGGACATAGCCATGAATACCTAAGGTCCTGCGATGCCTGCGCATGAGGAAAGAGACATAGCGAATCAAAAATACTATACTACATTTCTAATTGAAGGTATTTGCTAATATTATTATTATTACACCTACTACATATTGGGATAGGATCTGGGAGATGGGAATAACCCTTTAAGGTATGTAAATAACAAGAAGGAACATTGTACACAGACAATTCAATATGTCATTATTGTTTTCTGTAGTAATAAGTACTTATGTACAAAAAAGGTTTCATAAAGTATGAATTCTGCAGAATGTTCATGATGAGACAAATCCTGGCCATTAACTCTATTAAATAGTGTAGAACTGATAAAAAAGTTGGGACCTGATATGAATGACTTGGCTACTAATACATTTAACATAAATGTGCAACTCATTACAAATTCAATGTCATATATTCCTTAGTTGTTTCAGAAGCTGCAACATTAAACATCAACCTACTGCCAAATCCTTTCTTGCAGCATTACCATTTTAATTGGTCATTATTTTTGTATTTTTTTGTGTCAAAGTATTTATAGCTAAGTTTGTTATTTAAGATATAGCTTTTTCAAAATAAGAATAAGGCATCTCTGTTTTTTTTCAATTTTCATATATGTATATATACATTTTTTTTTTTTTTTTTTTTTTTTTTAGAAAAAGAAGCTTTAACCACAGAATATTGTTGTGTGGACTTCAGGCGAATTAAAATGTTCCTAAACAAATACACATCTGTGGAAAATGGTGCAAAACAGGTTTATTATCATTCTTAGTATATAGCTGATGGATCAGCTAGCTACAGTATATGATTTCTATTTATATGATTCATATTTATACTGACAACGCTGAATAATCAGTTTTAGAATATATGCACATGTTAAGTATTTGCTGTGATTTTGTCAAAATTTTTTCACACAGTTGTGTCATAAAGACTGAAGGATTTCCTAGTACCAGCAAAGCAACTGAGATTCCTGAAGTCTCATGCACACTTTAGTTATTTTTTCCTCCCAACATGTCAACTTCTTTTGCAGCTTTTTTCAGCTATTCTAATGAATGGTGAAAAAACGCATCAAAAACGCATGCAAAAAAAACACGGGAAAAACGCAGGAAAAAAGTGTTTATTTTATGCTGTGTTTTTCCTGCAAACAATTCAGTATTTGCAGCAGAAATGTTTACATCAATACTTAAAATGTGCACATAACCTTACTCAACTAATGTCACGTTAAAGATTTTTTTAAGGAAATATTATTTTGGACTTCACTATACTATCGCTGTCTATGGCAGAGCATTTAACATGACATTGTAAAGTCTATATAATTCTGTATGGTTGATGTGCAAGAGCAGCATCCTATTCTCTTCCAACATCACAAACTTACATTTAGTAGGTTTTGGTCAAGCTCTTTGTCGCAGGGAAGAATAATTAGACAACTGCATCGATGGCTGCCATCATAGCATATGGCTAATTTGTTTGGTCTTACATGTGAGATATATTTACACTATTTTTATGTACAGTAACAGCAATACAGGCTCCCTAGCCTGACGATAAAAGGCTGAAGACTTCGAAATGGATGCCAATTCAGACACATTCAACACATATTCTAAGACAACTAAAAGAATGAGAAAAGTGGTAAGCTGTTATGTTGTGATTGCGAAGAATTTCATCTAAAGAGTTGACAGTGCATACTATACTATAATTTATAAAATTAACATGGCTAATGGGTGTAGGAATACCTTCCACGTTTGTCACAAAAGATGTTCTGAATAGTGTTGAGCGAGTATGTTCTATTAACCCTTTCGGCGAGTATGCTCGGGCCGAGCTCCGAGTATTTACAGCTGCTTGGTGATAAGGTTAAATCGCTCCCGTGTGCATGATTTGCGACTGTTTGAAAGTTTTATTACATGTGAGGAATGTCTATTTCTTACACATTCTTCCCATGAAATAAAGCTGTCAAACAGTCGCAAATCATACACACGGGAGCGATTTAACCATATCACCGAGCAGCTATAAATATGTGGACAGAACATACTCGCTCAACCCTAGTTCTGAAATGTTTGAAAACCAACTTATTTAATATTTTACTCACTTATACAGCATTTTACAGACATTTTTGGCACTGTGACCATTGGAGCTCACAATCTAAATTTCCTATCAGTATGTTTTTGGAGTGCAGGAGGAAACCCACACAAACACAGAGAGAACATTCAAACTCCTTGCTGATGTTGTGCTTGGTGGGATTTGAACCCAGGACCTCAGTGCTGCAAGGCTGCAGTGCTAACCACTGAGCCACCATGCTGCCCAAGTCCGTTGTTTTTTTGTTTCTTATTTGGTTTATGTCTCCTAAAGGACCATTTGAATTTTCTAACCCATCAGTTTGTGCTTCAGGTAAAATGTATAACTAGATTTGGTCTGATAATACCAAATTTCTAAAATATTACACTCTGTGATCCAGGATATTATCACTTTTTTACTTCTGCTTTTTGCCTTTTCCTCCCCTATTTTCCATACCCGTAACTTTTATATTCTTCTGTCAACATAGACATATGAGGGCTTGTTTTCTGCAGGACAAGTTGTGGTTTTGAGAGATGCCATTTATTTTGCCATACAATATATTGAAAACTATGAAAACAATTCCAAGTGGGATGAAATTGTGAAAAAAATGCAATCTCTTCATTGTTTTTTGGATTTTACCTTTACGATGTTCAGTATGAAGTAAAAATGAGCAGGTAGCATGATTGTCCTAGTCAGTATGACCATGGCAATACCAAACTAGCATCAAGTTTTTCTGCTTAAGAGATGAAAAAAATACAGAATATTGTAAAAAAACATTTTTTTCTTTGAGTTGCCATTTTTCAAGACTTAAACTTTTTATTTTTCTTTTGATGGTGATTAACGAGGAATCATTTTTTTGCTCAGTGAGTTGAAATTCTCCTTCAAATCAATTTTGTGTACATACGATGTACGATTAATTTCCTATTCTTACAATTTTTATGGAAGTAAGGTGACCAAAAAACGCATTTCTGCCATTTTGAATGTTTTTGTTTTTTGGTGCTGACTGTATAGGTTAATTAACGCGGAGGTACCAAATATGTTTAATTTATTATTATTATTTATTTTATTTATTTATTTTTAATGGAAAAAAGTGGGGGTCATTTGAATGTATTTTTTAGATATTTTTATATTTTTTTAAATGTGTTTTTTTACATTATTTTTTTAGCTGGCTTGAACCTGGTCAAAGCGAGGCAATGCGATAGCTCCATGTAAATGCAAATGTCAGAAATTGAAAAGTGGTGGTTAAATGATTATCAGCCATGGCCAGTAGTTAGAGACAGATGCTGGTGATCGAATATAATCAGCCTGAGCTGCGTGTGGAGGAAAACAGAGCTATTGAGACCTGTCTTCACATGCGGATCTCTTCCCAGAACATTTATTCGCAAGCTATGATGGGAAGGGGTTAAAATAGTATTATGATTAAATATTTAGATGGATTTTAAAAAGT
Source organism: Phyllobates terribilis (assembly GCF_046119375.1). NCBI lineage: Eukaryota > Metazoa > Chordata > Amphibia > Anura > Dendrobatidae > Phyllobates > Phyllobates terribilis. The sequence continues at coordinate 368,422,455 of NW_027362762.1, read as the reverse complement.
AGACAGATTTGCAAAAAAATATTTTGGTCAAAAAAAAGAGATTTCTATACTGGATAGTTAGAAAAATCTCACAAAGGAATCAATATAATTCCAGTATTAAATTCAATAAAATACATGTTTTGTCAAATTATGAATTTCACATTAGGACCGGGATGAGGGGTAGGCAGGGTAGGCATCTGGCGCTACCTCTTGCCTACCTAAGGGGGAAGTATTTTGGAGTAAAAAAAACCCTGATATTGCTGAATGATTGCGTATGCCCGTCACCTTACTCACCCCCAGTTATTCAGCACAGTGATTACCGGGGTGCGGGCACACAGGGGAGCAGTGTCAGTCACTGATAACGCTCACCTCCCTTTCTGCTTGTGCCCCAGCCATTGCTCCTTCCCTGCACTCAATAGTATTCACATCTGTAAGATGTGAATACAATTGCTGTTGGCACCGCCCCGAGACAGCTCTCCACTCTGCCGGGAACTCTGGCGCATGCAGAGGACGTAAGGCGCAGTGTTGTCATTGCACCGTCCAGCATCCTCTGCTGCACCATATGGAAAAGGAGACGGAGCAATGTTGGACAGGGAGCCTGGATTAGATGAGTATAAGCTATTTCTTTTTATTCTATTATTTTCCTAATGAATAAAGGCTATTATACCTCTGGCCTGTGGGGACATTCCAAAAGAAGCTAGCTATGGTGACACAAAGGGCTGGCTATTGGGACTTACGAGGGGCTGTCGTGACATTATTAGTGAACTCTGGCCATTCCTCATGTGGATTGGCAGATGATTTCTCAGGAATGCTACCAAAAGCTAGTGTCTTGTTATGCTTTACATTTACAGCAGGTCATAACAGCCAAAGAAGTGGTAGAGATGTGTGAACCCAGACAAGGACTTCTCCCCAAAGTCCTTTGCAATGTTCTGAGTTCCAGGGGACGTCCAGTAAGAGAGAGAGAGAGATTTTCCAGCACAAAATTTCAGGTCCCCATTGTTTTCAATGGGGTTTGGTTTCAGGTACAAGTTCGGGTACAGTTCTGGTACCCGAACCAAACTTTGGAATAAAATTTGGGTCAGATACCAGAATTCGAACTAAAATGGGTCCTCTACTAGAGACACTAATCATTAAGGGATTGAATATTTCTGAAACTGAAAGTTATTTCAAAGTTATTTCAATTGAATTTTGAATTGAATTTGGAGAAACCATTTATATTATTAGCTTTGTTGATGTAGCTAATAGTGTTGAGCCACCCCCGTAGTGTTCGAGTTCGGTTCGGTTCGTCGAACACCCGTGTGTTCGCCGAACTGTTCGTCGAACTGTTCGTCGAACACCTTCGAACACCGTTAAAACCAATGGCAGGCAAACAAAAACACATAGAAACACATAGAAAACACCTTCAAAGGTGTCCAAAAGCTGACAAACTGCTCAGAAGACATAACTAACACATGGAAAAGTGACAAGTACATATAGTCATGCGAAAATAAAAGAGGTGGAGGAGTAAAAGGAGGGGGAGACACAGCTATAGGCATGTCATGCCCTTCTAAAATCCAAAAAGTGAGAAGCCGACACGGCCAGTCCGCTCCTGCCCGTGCCACCTCCGTGTCGCCGGGTTTGTGCCAGAGCCGCGGTGAACCCTGACGGCCAGCCCCCCTCTCCCAATACTGGTGCCTGTCCGCTGGTGGGTCGAGCGAGCCCCCCTGTGGTGGAGGCAGCTCTAAGCTTTTTAATTTAAATTGTCTCTCTAATTTGAATGAATACACTTTAAATCCATTTACAAGGATCTATTGGAGGGCAAGTCTCATGCCAGCAGCCGCGGTAATTCCAGCTCCAGTAGCGTCCACTAAAGCTGCTGCAGTTAAAAAGCTTTTATAAGGATCGAGCTCGGCTGTCCACCGCAAGGCATCCTACTGCCAGTCCCAGCCCCTATGCCTTGGGGTGCCTCCTGATGCTCTTCACTAAGTATCCCATGGTCCCGAAGCATTTCCTTTGAAAAAATTAAGTGTCTAAACTACAGGTGGTGCAGCTTGCTTAACAGCCGGGATAATCCGCTGACTAGCAGACACTGCTACTAGGCACAAAGTATTTCCTGGGCTAGATGCAGTTAAAAATTTGTAATTAGATACTCTCGTTGGATGCTGAGAAAGCATTCCATAGAGTCTCCTGGCACGCCATATATGATTCTCTTAAAAAGCTTGGGGTAGGGGTCTAGGGGACCCTTTTATAGCCAAAATCACGGCCCTGTATCGCAATACGTCACCTAGGCTGAAGATAAATGGAACTGTAGCACCCTGAGGGCTCGGTTGCTACAGACGTATTGCACCTCACCCAGAGGTGTGATATCTCACTCTCAGGTAAGGATGGAGTGTGGATCAGGACCCGACACCTGCATGCATTACACCACATTGCCGTGGGGCAGGGCGACCAATATGCCCCTGAGATGGGCACGACAGTCCCTGTCCCTGGCTGGAGTGGGGGGAGGGAACACTGAGGAAGGGGAACCCTGTAGTGCAGGAGCAGGGAGGAAGCAGTTCCTGGGTGCATTGAGAAGGGAGTATAAAAGGTGGGCACCATCTTAGTTCAGTGCAGAGAAGTCTGAGCAGAAGTGGCAGGGAGCAGGGGCTCTGCATGAGCTCTGCTCCGGAGGCGGGCCTAGTAACAGAGGCCCAGGCTTGGAAGAGGGAGAAGGAAGGAAGAGGAGCGGAGAAGGCTCCAGGAACGAGGAATGAAGGGAACCCAGGGGTGCGGACGGGCGAGTCGACACCGCACGCCCGAATCCACCTGCGTGGAGGGGTCAGGCCAAAGAGGAAAAACCGGTCCCCGAACTAGCGGAGGCAGGAAACGACCCTCAGCTAGAAACCAGAGGCTCTGACATTTTATGTGGCGCAGCCCCTCGCTACACCCGCTAGGAAGGCACCACATAGGGTCAGGGAAACTGGCGCCAAGTTTACCAAGAGGAGGCCCGAGGCAGCCGGACAGAAGTGTTGGTAAGAAAGGCCAGACAAAGGACACACAAAGGGGGTCCTGTGAAGTGCTCCAAAGTTATCTGGGAGTTGTCTGAGCCCCTCACCTGGTGAGCACAGTACGACGTGGGCAGCCGTTACCTGCAGACGTGGTCTGGATAATAAGAACTGTGAGTAAAGGCCCTGAACTGCATCACTGACTCCGTGTCGTTACTGCTGCTGCCCTGCACCATCACCCCCATCCTCCGCATACACTGCCCTGAGGCTATACTCCTCCCGTGGGGAGTTATGCTACGCTCTGCTGCACCCACAACACCAGCCTCAGCGGTCTGCCCTGTAGCGGCGGTTCACTCTGACCGCAATCCATGGGTGGCGTAGTCGGACATTTAAACAACAAAACCACATAAATAGTTCCGCCACTGGTTTGACCGCCCTGAGCCACGGAACCGGGTCGCCGCCACGAAGACTACAACCACCAGCATCCACCAAAAAGGGTCCGGCTCCGGGTGTCCCAAGGCCCAGGGGGTGCGTCAGAACATTTTCATCACCTTTCACAATCACCAATGGGACAAGGCAGTGATGTCCTCTGTCCCCTCTCTTATACATCCTAGTGACGGAGCACCTGCTCTCATCAATTCGCCATAACCCCAATATTAGGTGGATTGAGGTGGGAGGCACCGAGTACAAGTGCTCTCTATTTGCTGATGATGTCCTAGTATATATCACTCAATCACATATATCAATCCATGCTGTTATGGCTGAAATAGATCACTTTGTTACATGGTAAAATTTTAAAATCAATGCAGCGAAGTCTGAGGCCCTCGATGTCTCCCTCCCCAAATCCATATAGGATTCCATCCAGTCCAACTTTCCCTTTGCCTGGCCCTCACAGGGTATCAAATACTTAGGAATTCCTATTCATACAGACCTCTCCCATCTATGTTATCTTAATTTTGGGCCCTTTATTGAACAACTCCATACAGACCACGGTTGGCAAGTTAGAACTGTAAGATTCACTACGTGAACCACTGGTGTTTTGTGGAAAAGCACATGTACACTGCGTTCCAAATTATTATGCAAAAAGTGTTTAGGAGTGATAAGGGAAGAATTTGTTTGTTTGTCAGTTAAACTCATTGATGGTGATGTGTGTCAGGGCTCTTTATATCACTGTAAGCAATTGCAGACACCTGTGCTAATTAGTTTGGCAGGTGTGTCCAATGAAAGGCAAGACTACTTAAGAAGGCTCTCTCACATTATTAAGCAGCCTACATTTTCTGCCAAAATGGGAAAGAAAAAGGATGTGTCGGCTGCTGAGAAGCAACAAATTGTGTTGTGTTTAGTAGTGTTGAGCCACCCCCGTAGTGTTCGGGTTCGGTTCGGTTCGTCGAACACAGGGATGTTCGAGGAACTGTTCGTCGAACTGTTCGTCGAACACCTTAGAACACCGTCGAACACCGTTAAAACCAATGGCAGGCAAACAAAAACACATAGAAACACATAGAAAACACCTTCAAAGGTGTCCAAAAGCTGACAAACTGCTCAGAAGACGCTTTCTTTAAAAAAGCCGGCCGGCAATTCAGCAGCGGCATACACCGGTACCCGACAATTTAGACAAGAAGGAATAGAGCATCACACATAGATTAGATAGATAGAAAAATGTCAGTCACACATATAAGAAGCACAGTGACAGTGTTGCTTACTGTACTTGTCATTTAGTGTAAAGGATTTATTAAAAAATATAATAGTGTTTTCATGCACTGTCTCTTTAAAAAAGCCGGCCGGCAATTCAGCATCTGTACCCGACAATTTATAACAGACAGAATAGAGCTTCACACATAGATTAGATAGATTGAAACATGTCAGTCACATATATATGAAGTACAGTGACAATGTTGCTTACTGTACTTGTCATTTAGTGTAAAGGATTTATTAAAAAATATAATAGTGTTTTCATGCACTGTCTCTTTAAAAAAGTCGGCCGGCAATTCAGCATCTGTACCCGACAATTTATAACAGACAGAATAGAGCTTCACACATAGATTAGATAGATAGAAACATGTCAGTCACATATATATGAAGTACAGTGATAGTGTTGGTTACTGTACTTGTCATTTAGTATTAAAATAAAGGATTTATTATTAAAAAAAATTGGCGTGGGGTTCCCCTTAATTTTAGTCTCTAGCGGAGGTTAAGCAGACAGCTGGGGCAGATGTTTGAAGCCTGGGAAGGGGGTAATACCCACGGAGCTTCCCAGGCTACTAATATGAGCCCCCAGCTGAATACATAGCCTTTACTAGCTATTAAAATGGGGGACCCCCCAAAAAAAATGACGTGGGGTCCCCCCTAATTTAATAGCTAGCAAAGGCTAGGCAGACAGCTGGGGGCTGATATTAATAGCCCAGGAAGGGAGCCATGAATATTGGCCCCCTCCCAGGCTAGAAACACCAGCCGTCAGCCGCCCCAGAAATGGCGCATTCATAGGATGCGCCAATTCTGGCACTTAGCCTCGCTCTTCCACGCTGCCCTGTAGCGGTGCCAGGGGGTAATAGGGCTGGGGTTGATGTCAGCTTATAATGCCAGCTGACATCAAGCCCAGGTTATTAATGTAGAGGCGTCTATAAGACACCCCCATTACTAACCCCATAGTCAAAGTTAAAAGAAAACACAAACACCCAGAATAAAGTCCTTTAATTGAAATAAAGACACAATCCTTTATTGTTCTAAATTAAACCATACCTACCATCACGCCCATTCCAGCTGAAGCCGACGATCTCCTGCAATAAAAGAAAAATAATAAAGCAATATCATCCTTACCTTTCCATGGTTCCCACGACAGCTTCAGCTCTGCTACATCGAGATGACAGGCTGGACCGCAGCAGAACGCTGCCATCCAGCCTGTCATCCCGCAGACACTGAGAAGCGCAGGCATGCTTGCGCTCTGCAGTGTCTTGCTGTGACGGCATAAAGATGAGACGAGTTCATGTCCAATGAACTCGGCGCACCTCATGCACGTCACTGACAGCGTGGGAAAATTCTCACGCTGAAGCGCTGAGTGCAGGAGAATTCTCCCACGCTGTCAGTGACGTGCATAAGGTGAGCTCATGTCCAATGAACTCAGCTCACCTCCTGCACGTCACTGACAGCGTGGGAGAATTCTCCTGCACTCAGCGCTTCAGCGTGAGAATTCTCCCACGCTGAAGCGCTGAGTGCAGGAGAATTTTCCCACGCTGTCAGTGACGTGCATAAGGTGAGCTCATGTCCAATGAACTCAGCTCACCTCCTGCACGTCACTGACAGCGTGGGAGAATTCTCCTGCACTCAGCGCTTCAGTGTGAGAATTCTCCCACGCTGAAGCGCTGAGTGCAGGAGAATTTTCCCACGCTGTCAGTGACGTGCATGAGGTGAGCCGAGTTCATTGGACATGAACTCGGCTCATCTGGATGCCCTCACAGAGAGACACTGTGGAGCGCAAGCAAGCCTGCGCTTCTCAGTGTCTGCGGGATGACAGGCTGGATGGCAGCGTTCTGCTGCGGTCCAGCCTGTCATCTCGATGTAGCAGATCTGAAGCTGTCATGGGAACCATGGAAAGGTAAGGATGATGTTGCTTTATTATTTTTCTTTTATTTCAGGAGATCGTTGGCTTCAGCTGGAATGGGCGTGACGGTAAGTATGGTTTAATTTAGAACAATAAAGAATTGTGTGTTTATTTCAATTAAAGGACTTTTTTCTGGGTGTTGTGTTTTTTTTAAATACTTTACTAGAAATTCATGGTGGTCATGTCTAATATTGGCGTGACCCCATGAATTTTGGGCTTAGGGCCAGCTGATAATGCCAAGCTGGCCCTAACCCCTTTATTACCCAGTGAGCCACCGCATCAGGGCCCTGGATGAGTTGGGTACAGCGCCAGAAGATGGCGCTTCTATGAACGCGCCATTTTCCGGGGTGGCTGCGGACTGCAATTTGCAGCGGGGGTGGCCCAGAAAGCTTGGGCCTCCCTGCGCTGCGGATTCCAGCCCCCAGCTGCCTAGTTGTACCTGGCTGGACACAAAAACAGGGCGAAGCCCCACGTCAATTTTCTTTAAATTATTTCATGAAATAATTAAGAAAAAAAGGGCTTCCCTATATTGTTGTGTCCGGCCAGGTACAAATAGGCAGCTGGTGGTTGGGAGCAGCCCGTTCCTGCCTGCTGCACCTGACTGGACACAAATATAGTGCGAAGCCCCACGTCAATTTTTTTTTTAATATTTCATGAATTTCCTGAAATAATCTAAAAAAATTGAAGTGGGGCTTCGCACTATATTTGTGTCCAGCCAGGTACAACAGGCAGGAATGGGCTGCCCCCAACCACCAGCTGCCTATTTGTACCTGGCCGGACACAACAATATAGGGAAGGCCTTTTTTTCTTAATTATTTCATGAATTTCATGAAATAATTAAAAAAAATTGAAGTTGAGCTTCGCACTATATTTGTGTCCAGCCAGGTACAGCAGGCAGGAACGGGCTGCCCCCAACCACCAGCTGACTATTTGTACCTGGCCGGACACAACAATATAGGGAAGGCCTTTTTTTCTTAATTATTTCATGAATTTCATGAAATAATTAAAAAAAAAATACGTGGGGCTTCGCCCAATTTTTGTGTCCAGCCAGGTACAACTAGGCAGCTGGGGGCTGGAATCTGCAGCGCGGGGAGGCCCAAGCTTTCTGGGCCCCCCCCCCGCTGCAAATTGCAGTCCGCAGCCACCCCGGAAAATGGCGCGTTCATAGAAGCGCCATCTTCTGGCGCTGTACCCAACTCATCCAGGGCCCTGGTGCTGTGGCTCACTGGGTAATAAAGGGGTTAGGGCCAGCTTGGTATTATCAGCTGGCCCCAAGCCCAAAATTCATGGGGTCACGCCAGTATTAGACATGACCGCCATGAATTTCTATTAAAGTATTTAAAAAAAACACAACACCCAGAATAAAGTCCTTTAATTGAAATAAACACACAATTCTTTATTGTTCTAAATTAAACTATACTTACCATCACGCCCATTCCAGTTGAAGCCAACGATCTCCTGCAATAAAAGAAAAATAATAAACCAACCTCATCCTTACCTTTCCATGGTTCCCACGACAGCTTCAGCTCTGCTACATCGAGATGACAGGCTGGACCGCAGCAGAACACCGCCATCCAGCCTGTCATCCCGCAGACACTGAGAAGAGCAGGCATGCTTGCGCTCCTCAGTGTCTCGCTGTGACGGCATCCAGATGAGCCGAGGTCATGTCCAATGAACTCGGCTCACCTCATGCACGTCACTGACAGCGTGGGAAAATTCTCACGCTGAAGTGCTGAGTGCAGGAGAATTCTCCCACGCTGTCAGTGACGTGCATGAGGTGAGCTCATGTCCAATGAACTCAGCTCACCTCATGCACCTCACTGACAGCGTGGGAAAATTCTCCTGCACTCAGCGCTTCAGCGTGAGAATTCTCCCACGCTGTAAGTGACGTGCATGAGGTGAGCCGAGTTCATTGGACATGACCTTGGCTCATCTTTATGCCGTCACAGAGAGACAATGTGGAGCGCAAGCAAGCCTGCTCTTCTCAGTGTCTGCAGGATGACAGGCTGGATGGCGGCGTTCTGCTGCGGTCCAGCCTGTCATCTCGATGTAGCAGAGCTGAAGCTGTCGTGGGAACCATGGAAAGGTAAGGATGATGTTGCTTTATTATTTTATTTTTATTACAGGAGATCGTTGGCTTCAGCTGGAATGGGCGTGATGGTAAGTATGGTTTAATTTAGAACAATAAAGAATTGTGTCTTTATTTCAATTAAAGGACTTTATTCTGGGTGTTTGTGTTTTTTTTAACTTTGACTATGGGGTTAGTAATGGGGGTGTCTTATAGACGCCTCTCCATTACTAACCTGGGCTTGATGTCAGCTGGCATTATAAGCTGACATCAACCCCAGCCCTATTACCCCCTGCCACCGCACCAGGGCAGCGTGGAAGAGCGAGGCTAAGTGCCAGAATTGGCGCATCCTATGAATGCGCCATTTCTGGGGTGGCTGACGGCTGGTGTTTCTAGCCTGGGAGGGGGCCAATATTCATGGCTCCCTTCCTGGGCTATTAATATCAGCCCCCAGCTGTCTGCCTAGCCTTTGCTAGCTATTAAATTATGGGGGACCCCACGTCATTTTTTTGGGGGGGTCCCCCATTTTAATAGCTATTAAAGGCTATGTATTCAGCTGGGGGCTGATATTAGTAGCCTGGGAAGCTCCGTGGGTATTACCCCCTTCCCAGGCTTCAAACATCTGCCCCAGCTGTCTGCTTAACCTCCGCTAGAGACTAAAATTAAGGGGAACCCCACGCCAATTTTTTTAATAATAAATCCTTTATTTTAATACTAAATGACAAGTACAGTAACCAACACTATCACTGTACTTCATATATATGTGACTGACATGTTTCTATCTATCTAATCTATGTGTGAATCTCTATTCCTTCTATTCTAAATTGTTGGGTACAGATGCTGAATTGCCGGCCGGCTTTCTTAAAGAGACGGTGCATGAAAACACTATTATTTTTTTTAATAAATCCTTTACACTAAATGACAAGTACAGTAATCAACACTGTCACTGTACTTCATATATATGTGACTGACATGTTTCTATCTATCTAATCTATGTGTGATTCTCTATTCCTTCTATTCTAAATTGTCGGGTACCGCTGCTGAATTGCCGGCCGGCTTTTTTAAAGAGACGGTGCATGAAAACACTATTGTTTTTTTTGATAAATCCTTTACGCTAAATGACAAGTACAGTAAGCAGCACTTTCACTGTACTTCGTATATATGTGGCTGAAATGTTTATATCTATCTAATCTATGTGTGAAGCTCTAATCTTTCGGTTCTAAATTGTCGGGTACCGGTGTATGCCGCTGCTGAATTGCCGGCTTTTCATGTTTCACTGTTGGCACTGTTCCCATCGATTTGGGCAATCACTGTAATGCCACAACCACCATGGCTGTGGCATTACAGTGAGTGGCAGACAATCCCTGCATGATTGGTGCTCTAAATAGCACCAGACATGCAGGACACGCTTTTGGTGCACGAACAGTTATCGAACAAAACCTTGAACAGCCGAATTTTTTGCAAATCGTTCGGGTTCGTCGAACAACTCGAACACCGCCCAAAACAGCTCGAATTTGAGATTGGCGAACAGTTCTAGTCGAACACCGCTCATCTCTAGTGTTTAGGTCAAGGCATGACTACAATCAACCTTGTGCGATGATCAGGATGAAGTGTCTTGGCAATCAAGAAGTATGTAGCTGATTCACAGTACACACGTGTGCGTGCTGATAAGGGCAAATTGAGGACTCTTTCCTACAGGCAATTACGTCAGGTTGAAAGAGCAGCGGCAAAAAAGCCTTGTCATAGCAGCAGACAAGTTTTTGAAGCTGCTTGTGCCTCCAACGTCCCCCGAACAACAAGATGCAGGGTCCTTCAGAGGTTTCCAGCTGTGCATGCGCCATCCTGTCGACCTCCTCTATCCACTTCACACAAGCAGAAACGGCTCCAGTGGGCCAAACATTACATGAAGACTGATTTCAAAACTGTTTTGTTCACGGATGAGTGCTGTGCAGCGCTCGATGGTCCAGATGGATGGAGTGGAGGATGGCTGGTTGATGGACACCCCACGCAAACACGGCTACAGCGCCAACAAGGAGGAGGTGGAGTAATGTTTTGGGCTGGAATCATGGGGAGAGAGATTGTCGGCCCCTTTAGGATCCCTGAAGGCGCTAAAGATGAACTCCATAATGTATGTGGATTTTCTCAAACAGCACTTCCTGCCATGGTTCAAGAAGAAGAACCGTGTATTTCACAGCAAGATCATTTTTCTGCATGATAATGCACCATCTCATGCTGCACATAAAACATCTGCATCTCTGGCTGATATGGGCATAAAAGGGGACAAACTTATGGTGTGACCCCCATGCTCCCCTGACCTCTACCCCATTCAGAACCTTTGGAGCATCATTAAAAGGAGTGTCTATGATGGCGGGAGGCAGTTCACATCTAAGCAACAGCTCTGGGAGGGTATTCTGTCCTCATGCAAAACAATTGAAGCAGAAACCATCCAAAACCTGACAAATTCAATGGACGAGAGAGTTCAGAAGCTCCTTTCGAACAAGGGGTCCTATGTGAAAATGTAACATCACCTAGAATAAAGTTTTGAGTTGAAAACTGTTTGATTTCAGTTTCTAACAACCTGCTAATGCTTATAATTTCAAAAATGACCATTTTTTTGGTCTTTATTAAAATGAAAAGGTTGATCGAAAAGTTTGGGGGATCTAAGAGTGTGGCAACCCAGTAGTCATGATTACTTCGAATTCTGACAATATGAGGGTCATGCTGCAGGTAGTGCAGCAAGAAGGCACTTATGTGCCTTGCGCATCTCGGAGCCCCAAAATTATTTTCCGGGCTAGATGCAGCTAAAAATTATTTTTAATTTTAAATCTGGTGAAGCTTTAGTATAGATGGCCTAATAGGATCAGTGCTGCACACTGCTACAAAGCCCAAATTATTTTCCAGTCAAGATACAGATAAACATGATTAGTAATTTGAAAGCTTAAAACGGTTGGTAGGGTGATTTTAACCAATCATCAAGCTTTTACTCTCCCCAGGATGACACAGGGGTAGAAAAGTCGTTTCGGATCCATGATTTGTTCATCTTTATGAACGTGAGTCTGTCTACATTATCAGTGGAGAGCCGCGTGCGCTTATCTGTCAGCACACCACCAGCAGCGCTGAACACACGTTCAGACAGAACGCTGGCTGCAGGGCATGACAAGATCTCCAAGGCGTAAGTGGCTAGCTCCGGCCATTTATCCAGATTGGAAGCCCAAAAAGAGCAAGGGTCCAGTGACACAGTCATGGCTTCAATGTTTACTTGGAGATACTCCTGTACCATCGTCTCTAGGCGTTGACTATGTGTCAGACTTCTTGTCTCCTGTGGCCTTGCAAAGGATGGGCTAAAAAAGTGGTGAAATGATTCCGCAAAATTGATGTTACCAGCAAATACTGTGGTTCTGTTACTGTTTGAGTGCTGAACACTTGACGGTCCCACGGTTGGCAAGTTGGAACTGTGAGATTCACTACGTGCACCACTGGTATTTTGTGGAAAAGCACATGTAAGATTCTGCAACAGTCTCTGCTGATACTCCTGCATGCGTGCATCCCTTTCTATGGCAGGAATAATTTCAGCAAATTTACTTTTGTACCGGGGATCTAACAGTGTGGCAACCAGTAGTCAGGATTATTTCTAATTCTCACAATTCGAGGGTCATGTTGCAGGTAGTGCAGCAAGAAGGCACTCATGTGTGTTGCGCATCCAGGAGCACCAAGTCCCTGTTGTGTTGGTGGCGAGGTAACAATCATGCTTCCTTCCTCTGTCCTCTCCCCCCAACCTCGCACAACAGAAATGTGATCAAGGTCTCCCTCATCTGATGAGTCTTCCATCAGTTCGTCCTCCACTTCTTCCTGGGCTCCTGCACCTTCCTCACTAGTTTGGCTGCTACCATGCGCCCTGGTAAAACCATCTCCCCCACCCTCACATGCCTGCCGCCTTGGTGCTGCCGACCGTCTGGACCTTGCAGATGTTAGCCCTTCCGCATACAACTCCTCCTCCTCTACTTCCTCCACCTCCTCTTGTGCCACCACCTGACTCCGAATTCTGTTTAACATGTGCTCCAGCATGTAAATCACCGGAATAGTCATGCTGATAATGGCATCGTCAGCACTAAACATCTTCGTCGCCATTTCAAAACTGTGCAGAAGGGTGCATAGGTCCCTGATCTGAGACCACTCCTCCAGCGTGATTTGCCCCACCTCTGAATCTCGTTGGCCCAGGCTATACGTCAGAATGTATTGCACCAGGGCTTGTCGGTGCTGCCACAGTCGCTGCAACATGTGCAGAGTTGAATTCCACCGGGTAGGCACATCGCATTTTAGCCGGTGAAGTGGCAGGCCCAACGACTTCTGTAGAGATGTAAGTCGCTGAGCTGCGGGATGCGAACGGCGGAAGTGAGCACACAGCGACCGTGCCCTCTGCAGAAGGCCATCTAGTCTGGGATAGTGGGCTAAAAATTGCTGGACAACCAGGTTCAACACGTGAGCCATACAAGGCACGTGTGTGACATTGCCCCGGCGAAGGGCCGCACCCAGGTTTGCAGCATTGTCGCACACGGCCTTCCCTGGTTTCAGGTCCAGTGGAGACAACCATTCATGAAATTGGTTCTCCAGAGCTGACCACAACTCCTCAGCTGTGTGACTCACATTTCCCAGACATTTCAATGTAAAAACTGCCTGATGACGTTGAGCCCTACTGCCAGCATAGTAAGGAGGTGTGCAGGATCCCTTCTGCGCAGTTAGAAAGCTTGTGGCATGACCAGACAGGCTTTGGGTGCAGGTGGAAGACCGAGAGGAGGTTGAGGAGGCAGAAGCAGTGGAGGAACTTTGACATAAAGAGGATTGACGCACAACTCGTGGGGACGGCAAGACTTGGACAGCAGCCCCTTGTCCTGCTGTCACCATAGTTACCCAGTGCCCAGTCAGCGACATGTAACGCCCCTGTCCATGCCTACTCGTCCAAGTGTCTGTGGTGAAATGCACCCTGTCACACACAGAGTTTCTCAAAGAAGCGGTGATGTTATGTGCGACATGCTGGTGGAGCGCAGGCACACCTTTCTTTGAGAAGTAGTGCCGACTGGGCATCTGGTACTGGGGCACTGCGACGGACATAAGGTCTCGAAAATCCTCTGTGTCCACCAGGCGGAAAGGCAGCATTTCTGTAGCCAAGAGCTTGCAGATGGTGAAATTCAACCTCTTAGCTTTCTCATGGCTAGGAGGAAATGGTCTTTTACTTGTCCACATCTGAGGGACCGAGGGCTGGCTATTGTGCTTAGACGGGGTTGATAAGGGTGTCCCCGGCAAACTGCCGGTCTGTGAGGAAGATGCAGGCGGACATGTTAGGTTGCCTTGATCCAAAGGTGGTGCTATCGATGTCGGACAGCGCTCAACACCAGCTGGTGTTACCACCTCCAAAGAAAATGATGACCTGCCAATCACGCTGTCTGTTGCGGGTAAAGAGGTGGCAGGTCTGCGCCCCAAAACAGGTGTGACTGCTGTCCCCCCAGTCACAGAGGATGAAGAGGCCGCGGATGCACGAGATATGGCAGACGGTGGTTGGCCCGGCCGGCTAGGCCGCATTGTAGCACACTGAGCTTCCCACTGCAACTTATGCTTCATGTCCATGTGCCGGTTCATGCATGAAGTACTCAAACTATGTATTTTTTGGCCTCTACTTAGCTTTTGCTGACAAATGTTACAGATAACACGAGTTGGGTCATCTTTATCGATCTGAAAAAATGCCCAGGCTATGCAAGGCTTAGCACCCATGCGACCTGAAGAGCCACCACGACTTGTGGTGAGAGGCAGAGTTGTGTTTGAGGATGCAGTTGTTGACGTGCTTTCAGTACTACGTCTCTGTCCAGGAAGGCGCAACCTGACCTCGTCGTCACTAGCATCTTCCTCCACCTCCTCTGCTGACCTCATCTCTTGGCTGACTGTGGGTTGACATTAAGTGGGATCTCCGACCTCATCATCATCACCCTGTGCGTTATCACACCCGTCGTCCTCAGAGCCAACCTGTTCCTGCCCTGACAAAAAACTAAAGTTGTCGCTCCAATCAGGTATTTGAGTCTTATCATCGTCTTCCTCATTGTCTCCACCAACAGGAGTTACAGTTTGGGAATGAGGGTCTACATTATGGTCAGAACCTTCTGCGTCTGGTCCTGGATCCGACTCATAAAGATTCTGGGCATCAGTGCAGATCATTTCCTCGACTGGATTCACAGAAGCGCTGGAGTCGACCTCTGATTCCCAGGCTATAGTATGAGTAAACAGCTCTGCAGACTCAACCATCTGTTCTACCTCATACTCAGACGGGCAGCTGGAGATTTGGGAGCTGTGAGGAAGCAAGTGCGATTTGGGTGACACCTTTGAGGACTGGAGTATTTGTGATGTTGAAGTTGATGTGGAGGAGAGCCCACTTAAAGGAGCACTTGATATCCGTTGAAGCACCTGCTGTTTTTGTGCCTCATCTGGAATTTGTAGCGATTGGCGTGGCCGTAAGAAAGGGATCTTATCACATTGTCCGCTAAAAGAAGTAGACATTTTAGTTTGGCTGGAAGATGGTCTTTCTTCTGCAGATGTTACTGTTGCTTTAACACCTACCCCACGGACACAACCTTTTTTCCCCTTCCCAACACGCCTATTCCCCTTTCCACCAGCAGCAGGCCTTTTTCCACTCATTTTGGTGGTTAACTAATTCACAACTCTGGAGTTGTTTGCACAAAAAAACAATGGATGGTAACCGAGCAGAGCTGAGTGGCCAAACTGTGGTATTAGGCCAAAACTATTGGCTTGGTTAGATGCAGAAAAAAATTATTTTGAATTTGCAACCTGATGGAGGTCAGTATAGATGGATTAATAGAACAAGACCCACACACAGCTAGAAGCCCAATATTTTTTCAGAGGTAGATGCAGGAAAAAAATATATTCAGTTTGCAACCTGATGGAGGTCAGTATAGATGGACTAATACAACAAGTCCCACACACAGCTAGAAGCCCAATATTTTTTCAGAGGTAGATGCAGAAAAAAAAAAATTCAGTTTGCAACCTGATGGAGGTCAGTATAGATGGACTAATACAACAAGTTCCACACACAGCTAGAAGCCCAAATATTTTTTCAGAGGTACTGTAGATGCAGATAAAAATTAGTTTTAATTTGCAACCTGATGGAGGTCAGTATAGATGGACTAATAGAGAAAGTCCGACACACTACTAGAAGGCCAAATATTTTTTCAGAGCTAGATGCAGAAAAAAATTATATTCAGTTTGCAACCTGATGGAGGTCAGTATAGATGGACTAATAGAGAAAGTCCGACACACTACTAGAAGGCCAAATATTTTTTCAGAGCTAGATGCAGAAAAAAATTATATTCAGTTTGCAACCTGATGGAGGTCAGTATAGATGGATTAATAGAACAAGACCCACACACAGCTAGAAGCCCAATATTTTTTCAGAGGTAGATGCAGGAAAAAAATATATTCAGTTTGCAACCTGATGGAGGTCAGTATAGATGGACTAATACAACAAGTCCCACACACAGGTAGAAGCCCAAATATTTTTTCAGAGGTACTGTAGATGCAGATAAAAATTAGTTTTAATTTGCAACCTGATGGAGGTCAGTATAGATGGACTAATAGAATGATGCTATGCCCAAAAGATTTTACTTCACTAGGTGCAGTAAAAAAATTGGTATTCTAAACACAGGTGGTATATCTTGCAACACAGATAGGCTACTCCACTGACTAACACACTCTGCAATAGGCCAAAAAGGATTAGCTTTGCTAGATTCAGCCAAATGCTGTGAAAAAAACTTGCACAGCACTGGCACAGACCTGCCTGGCAAAAACTGATAGGAACTGATGTAACCTAGTCCTGAAAAGGACTCCAATTACAATTAGTCTTTACTCCCACAACCTATCTATTTAAGAGCACAGACCTCCCTGATAAAAGTCGTAGGAAATGCTGTAACCTAGTCCTTAAAAGGACTGCAATCACAACTATTCCCTACTCCCAAGCTATCTGTAGATTTGTGCGAAAATTGGCTTGAAATTAACAAGGTATAGCGCACACAGCAACAGCGGTGCCGTCTAACACGCAGCTGCAGCAGTGAGAAAATGGTGGCGACGGGGAAAATGGCTTGGTCTTATAGGGCAAGGACATGTGACATACACTGCCAATGACACATGCCCTTGCTTGTGTGAAAAAAAGCACTTCGCTCCGTGTGTGCGCTGCTGATAGGCTGACAGATTGCACCTCCCCACTGTAAATGCGGGAAAGAGAAAAAAAAATGGAGATCTTCATTGTTCCTGCAGAGATCCATCCCCTGCCCCTCCCCCCACCCCGCTGTACACTCAAACTGCGTATTAACATTAATTTTCATCATTACTGAGAAAAAATCCAGTTATGATTTTGGTGCACGAACAGTTATCGAACATAACCTCAAACAGCCGAATTTTTCTCATATTGTTCGTGTTCGCCGAACGGCTCGAACACCGCCCAAAACAGCTCGAATTTGAGATTGGCGAACAGTTCGAGTAGAACAACGCTCATCTCTAGTAGCTAAATTGTTCTTATTTGACGAATTTATTTAAGAGCAGAACATTTTGAAATTTTGCTAATATACCTAATTTGCAAAATCGGTAGAATAATTTTGTTTCCAACTATATGTCCAACTAAAATCTACTGATGAATGTAATTCTTCATCCATTTACAGTACCAATAATGTTCTGCATACATTTTAAGATTTTTATCATATTTTTATTTACATGTTAGAATTGAACTAGTATGAAAATTCAGGTTTTAGCTAACTGCTGATCTTTCTCTCAGGAAAATACTGCTATTTTCTAAATAAAGGATATCTGAGAACACGCATAGCAGTTATTTAGAGATTCCTTGAAAATATGCAATGAATGTGAGTAATGCTTTCAAATTATTGATTATAGTAGCCACAGAAGAATGTAAGCATTTTACATTAAGATTCCCCTTAGCAAGGGAATTCTGCAGGAAAGTGCATAGAGATTTTTTTCTAGCCACTAGGAGAATTGCGTGGGAATACTCAAGCTACTATTAAGTTGTGCTACTTTTATGTGTTTCTCAAAGCATAAAAAGTGTGTTTTTAAGAACCATTAGGACAATTACATTGAAGTGAAATAATGGACTAATGGAGTGATTGCTAAATATTTATTTGAGTATGTATGCATGTACAAAAGTGATTTTAAATTATCTAAATGTAATGTTGGTGACTGCATAGAATATGTAGTATCTGAACAGTATATTTTGTAAGTATCGCCTGTCTCTCCCTATATAAATTGTACTTTGATCAAATAAGTAAGAAACAATTTGTTTGAATTACACTATATAGGAAAAAATCAATATACTGTAATTATTTATGCTGTTAATACTAAGGCAAAACATAATAGTAATTAAAAGGAGAAATGGCAATATACTATGAAAAATATATGTTGTAAAGCTTATCAGAAATGAAGAAACTTCATAATTAACTTGTTAAAATTCTGCTGTGCTTCTGACCTCTAGCACTTTTGCTCCTACTATAGTCCATTCCAAGCACAATGAACAGAGATTTCCTGTCTGTGCTTTGAAATCTCAGCCAGCAGTAGTGTTGAGCCACCCCTGTAGTGTTCGAGTTCGGTTCGGTTCGTCGAACACCCTTGTGTTCGCCGAACTGTTCGTCGAACTGTTCGTCGAACACCTTCGAACACCGTTAAAACCAATGACAGGCAAACAAAAACACATAGAAACACATAGAAAACACCTTCAAAGGTGTCCAAAAGCTGACAAACTGCTCAGAAGACATAACTAACACATGGAAAAGTGACAAGTACATATAGTCATGCGAAAAGAAAAGAGGTGGAGGAGTAAAATGAGGGGGAGACACAGATATAGGCATGTCATGCCCTTCTAAAATCCAAAAAGTGAGAAGCCGACACGGCCAGTCCGTTCCTGCCCGTGCTACCTCCGTGTCGCCGGGTTTGTGCCATAGCCGCGGTGAACCCTGCCGGCCAGCCCCCCTCTCCCAATACTGGTGCCTGTCCGCTGGTGGGTCGAGCCCCCCCGCGGTGGGGGGGGAGTAACATCTGCAGAAGAAAGACCATCTTCCAGCCAAACTAACATGTCGACTTCTTTTCGTGGACAATGTGATACGATCCCTTTGTTACGGACACGCCCATCGCTACAAATTCCAGATGAGGCACAAAAACAGCAGGTGCTTCAGCGGATATCAAGTACTCCTTCAAGTGGGCTCTCCTCCACCTTAATTTCAACATCACAAATACTCCAGTCCTCAGAGGTGTCACCCCAATCGCACTTGCTTCCTCACAGCTCCCAAATCTCCAGCTGCCCGTCTGAGTATGGGGTAACACAGATGGTTGAGTCTGCAGAGCTGTTTATTCATACTATAGCCTGGGAAACGGAGGTCTCCTCCAGAGCTTCTGTTAATCCAGATGAGGAAATGATCTGCACTGATGCCCAGAATCTTTATAAGTCGGATCCCGGACCAGATGAAGAAGGTTCTGAGCATAATGTAGACCCTCGTTCCCAAACTGTAACTCCTGCTGGTGGAGACAATGATGAAGACGATGATGAGACTCAAATACCTGATTGGAGCGACAACTTGACTTTTCGGTCAGGGCAGGAAGAGGTTGGCTTTGAGGACGACGGGTGTGATAACACACAGGGTGATGATGACAAGGTTGGAGATCCCACTTACTGTCAACCCACAGTCAGCCAGTCGAAGAGGTCACCCGGGCCTTTGCCTGGCCTTGGGGATGTCGCGGTGGTTGGCTCCCTGGCCCGTACCCTGGGGTCACTCTTTAAAAGGGGGGATAATTGTTAATTTTATAAGAGTTCGTGACGCCACCTGTGGTATCTGGTGAGAAACACCAGCGCTGCAGCAATCCACTGAGGCCCGTGATAAGGCAGCTCGATGATATAGCTCCCAACAGGTGGAGCTAGGTCTCAAGGCAGCGTATGCAGGGGGAATGCAGGACAGGCGAGACCCAGCTGGGTCAGAGCAAGAACGGGAATGGAGACGGTAGTCACTTAAGTACCTTTGACTGGAGGAAATTCAGGCACATCCCGGAGCACTGTAGGGTGAAGGGTGCATATCAGTATCCTCCCCAATGAGCGGGTGTAGGGCCTCCTGTTTCTTGCCTCTGCGTAGTAAGTTTCTGACCTGCCTGGAGCTAGGCCTAACTTTGTCTCTGTCCTGCGCTGGCTGACCTTGTAGTAGGGCCTTCGCTTGGAGTTCACGCTCCCAGTATGCGGGGCCTAAGCGTCACCTGGCTCTGTTACGTATCAATACCTTAGCGATCCTGGGACTTCTAGTTCTCCAGGGATTCCGGTTATGCCTTACTGGGTCATAGAGATCCCGGTAAGCTCGGATCCGGTGTCCGGTAAATGCTTCGGGGTGAGCTGGTTAAGCTCCTCTGCACCTTATGTACTAACTCGCCACTCGCCTTCGGCCTACTCGGGCCCTCACTAGGCTATACACACTAACGGCAGCTTGCCGCGCTTCACCAATCTTATGGCGCCGGCACACCTTAAGCTCTATCTGGGCTCCCTGAATCTAGCTAGCAGGAGCCTTGTGCTCCACTGCTGAACTATTAACTGAGTTCTCTAGACTGAGCTCCACTGCAGACTGACCTCTCTTAGGCTTCTCCACCTTCCCTATTTATATCCCTAACGGGCTCCCTCCGCTGGTCTGAAGTGGAAGGTGGAGATGTGTGAATGTTTATGGGTGTCTCTTGTGGAGGATTCAATCAATACACTCTTCTAGGATCTGTGATACCAAGCGCAGCGGGGCGTCACAGATGCTATTGACGACGAGGTTAGGTTGCGCCTTCCTGGACAGAGACGGGGTACTGGAAGTACGTCAACAACTGCATCCTCAACCACAACTCTGCCTCTGACCACAAGTCGTAGTGGCTCTTCAGGTCGCATGGGCTCTTAGCCTTGCATAGCCTGGGCATTTATTCAGGTCGATAAGGATGACCCAACTCGTGTTATCTGTAATATTTGTCACCAAAAGCTAAGTAGAGGCAAAAAAATCCATAGTTTGAGTACTTCATGCATGTACCGTCACATGGATATGAAGCATAAGTTGCAGTGGGAAGCTCACTGTGCTACAATGCGGCCTAGCAGGCTGGGCCAACCACCGTCTGCCCCTTCTTGTGCATCCGCGGCCTCTTCATCCTCTGTGACAGGGGGGACAGCAGTCACACATGTTTTTAGACGCAGACCTGCCACCTCTTTACCTGCAACAGCCAGTGTGATTGGCAGGTCGTCAGTTCATTGTGAAGTGGAAACACCTGCTGGTGTTGACATCGAGAGCACCACCTTTGGATCAAGGCAACCTAACATGTCCGCCTGCATCTTCCTCACAGACCGGCAGTTTGCCGGGGACACCCTAGTCAACCCCGTCAAAGCACAACAGCCAGCCCACGGTCCCTCAGATGTGGAAAAGTAAAAGACCATTTCCTCCTAGCCATGAGAAAGCTAAGAGGTTGAATTTCACCATCTGCAAGTTGTTGGCTACAGAAATGCTGCCTTTCCGCCTGGAGGACACAGTGGATTTTCGAGACCTTATGTCCGTCGCAGTGCCCCAGTACCAGATGCCCAGTCGGCACTACTTCTCAAAGAATGGTGTGCCTGCGCTTCACCAGCATGTCGCACACAACATCACCGCTTCTTTGAGAAATTCTGTGTGTGACAGGGTGCATTTCACCACAGACTCTTTGGGACGAGTAGGCATGGACAGGGGCGTTACATGTCGCTGACTGGGCACTGGGTAACTATGGTGACAGCAGGACAAGGGGCTGCTGTCCAAGTCTTACCGTCCCCACGAGTTTTGCGTCAATCCTCTTTATCTCGAAGTTCCTCCACTGCTTCTGCCTCCTCAACCTCCTCTCGGTCCTCCACCTGCACCCAAAGCCTGTCTGGTAATGCCACCTGCTTTCTAACTGCGCAAAAGGAATCATGCACACCTCCTTACTATGCTGGCAGCAGGGCTCAACGGCATCAGTGTTTACTTTGAAATGTCTGGGAAATGTGAGTCACACAGCTGAGGACTTGTGGTCAGCTCTGGAGACCCAGTTCCATGAATGGTTGTCTCCACTGGACCTGAAACCAGGGAAGGCCATGTGCGACAATGCTTCAAACCTGGGTGCGGCCCTTCGCCGGGGCAATGTCACACACGTGCCTTGTATGGCTCACGTGTTTAACCTGGTTGTCTATAAATTTTTAGCCCACTATCCCGGACTAGATGGCCTTCTGCAGAGGGCACGGTTGCTGTGTGCTCACTTCCGCCGTTCGCAGCTCAACGACTTACATCTCTTCAGAAGTCGTTGGGCCTGCCAGTTCACCGGCTGAAATGCGATGTGTCGACACGGTGGAATTCAATTCTGCACATGTTGCAGCGACTGTGGCAGCACCGACAAGCCCTGGTGCAATACGGTCTGACGTATAGCTTGGGCAAATGAGATCCAGAGGTGGGGCAAATCACGCTGCAGGAGTGGTCTCAGATAAGGGACCTCTGAACTTGACGTGCCCCCTGGGCCGTGGGGTACCCTGAGCAGGGCCGGTAGACGTTGGGGGTTGTAGTCACTGTGGCGGTGACCCGGTTCGTGACCCAGGGCGGTCAATCCAACGGTAATTTGTATATATGGATTTTATAATGTCCGACTACGCCACCTGTGGAGTGCGGCCAAAGGGGCCGCCGCTGCGGAACAGTCCTCAGAAGCTGGTGGTTTTGCAGCAATGGTATTATTACTCACCACAGGAAGAGTGTAGCTTCAGGGCAGTGTGGGTGGATGATGGTGGTTGTAGTGCAGGGAGTCAGTAATGAACACAGAGTCCGTGTGATGCAGTCCCAAGATCTTTACTCACAGCTGTTGCAGTCCAGATTACAGGTACCAGAGCAATCTCACCCGTCGTGCTGTGCGTACTCAGTGAGGGGCTCAGTCCACCCCCAGATAGCTACAGAGTACTTAGCAGGACCCCCTTCTGTGTGTTCTTTCTCTGGCCTTCTCCCTGCACCTCACACCCAGTGACACTTCTATCCGGTATCCTCGGGCCTTGGCGGGCGACTTGTGTTCCGTCCCCTGGGTCCTATGTGGCTACCTTCTTAGTGAGATTGGTGTGGACTTTTGCCTGCAGTACATGAAATGCTGCAGCCTCCGGTTTCTAGTTGAGCCTTGCTGTTTCTCCTCTAGTTGAGGGACCACTTCCCCTTATCTGGCCTGACCCCTCTACCTCCTGGTAGCAGCGGGAGTACGGGTGGCCTTCTGCACGGCCCACAGCCCTAGGGTCCCTTCGGTTCCAGGAGCCTTCCTGCTCCCACTCCTCTCTTCTCTCCTTCAGTCCTGGGCCTCCCAGGCTAGGTCCGCCTCCGGAGCAGAGCTCATGCCGAGCCTCTGCTCCTGTCACTTTTCCTCCTCTGACTGGCTTGCTCTTTCTAAGATGGCTTCCTATTTATACTCTCCCTGTCATGTGCTCCCCTAAGCTGCTCCCCTAAGCACCCACTACATAAGACCCTACCACCAGCTAGGGACCTGGGACTGTGCTCTCCCGTAAGAGCAATCTCGCCCTACCCCCACTGCGGGTATGTGTTGGATGCAGGTGTTAGGGTCCCGAGCCATACGACTTCCTTACCTGAGGGTGAGATACCACACCTCTGGGTGAGATGCAGTAACTCTGTGGCGACTGAACCCTCAGGGGCGCCACACACCCTTCTGCACAGTTTTGAAATGGCGACGAAGATGTTTAGTGCTGAAGACGATGCCATTATCAGCATGACTATTCCGGTGATTTACATGCTGGAGCACACATTAAACAGAATTCAGAGTCAGGTGGTGGGACAAGAGGAGGTGGAGGAAGTAGAGTAGGAGTCGTATGCCGAAGGGATAACATCTCCAAGGTCCAGACGGTTGGCAGCACCAAGGCGGCAGGCATGGGAGGGTGGAGGAGAGGGATTAACCAGGGTGCATGGTAGCAGCCAAACTGTTGAGGAAGGTGCAGGAGCCGAGGAAGAAGTGGAGGATGAACTGGCGATGGGCATGGAAGACTCATCACATGAGGGAGACCTTGATCACATTTCTGTTGTGCGAGGTTGGGGCGAGAGGGCAGAGGAAGGAAGCATGATTCTTACCTCGCTACCAACACAACAAGGACTTGGTCCTCCTGGATGCGCAAGACACATGAGTGCCTTCTTGCTGCACTACCTGCAACATGACCCTCAGATTGCAGAATTCGAAGTAATCCCAACTACTGGGTTGCCACACTCTTAGATCCCCGGTACAAAAGTAAATTTGCCTAAATAATTCCTGCCATAAAAAGAGATTGACGCATGCAGGAGTATCTGCAGACGCTGTTGCAGATTCTTGCATGTGCTATTCCACAAAACACCAGTGGTGCACGAAGTGAATCTCACAGTTCTAACTTGCCAACCGTGGGACTGTCGAGTCTTCATCACTCAAAGCATAACAGTAACACAGTATCTGCTGGTAACAGCAATTTTGTGGAATCGTTTCACCACTTTTTAAGACTATCCTTTGCAAGGCCACAGGAGACAAGAAGTCTGACACATAGTCAATGCCTAGAGAGGATGGTGCAGGAGTATCTCCAAGTGAACATCGAAGCCATGACTGGTCACTGGACCCTTGCTCATTTTGGTATTGAAATCTGGAAAAATGTCCGGAGCTCGCCACTCACGCCTTGGAGATCTTGTCATGCCCTGCAGCCAGCGTTCTCTCTGAATGTGTGTTCAGTGCTGCTGGTGGTGTGCTGACAGTTAAGCGAACGCGGCTGTCCACTGAGAATGTAGACAGACTCACGTTCATAAAGATGAACAAATCATGGATTCGCAAGGACTTTTCTAACCCTGTGTTATCCTTGGGAGACTAAAAGCTTGAGGATTTGGTAATATCACCTCACCAACCGTTTTAAGCAACTGTGGGGCAATTGATGCCACTTAACCCTAGAACGCATGACCATAAAAATCTACACTTTCATATACCTGGGGCCTTTTAGGCCCGTGTGCAAATAACATGGAATAACTCAAACTCAAATGACAAACAACTATATACACGAAGAATACCTAGAGTTTCAAAATTCTAACTAAAGTAATCTTGCAGAAAAAAGAAAACAATTAACAGGGCGGGACTGCGAGGCCCCAGGTATGCGTTCTAGGGTTAAGTGGTGTCTGTGCCACAATTTTGGGAAAAAATGGAGACTCTTTTTGGAGTCCCCTTGCTGTGTCTTACGTGACGATGGCATCGTCAGTTCCAGGTGGGTTGGGTCGCTCCCCCCCCTTTTAACTGTAAGAAACTACATACACTATAGCTTGGGGTAAAACAGATGGTTGAGTCTGAAGAGTTGTTTATTCAGAGGTCTGCTCCAAATCTTCATTGTCTGCTAGTCAGCGTAGAATGTTTAACTGCATCTAGCCTAGGCAATACTTTGGGCGTAGTAGCCCAGCTGCGAAGCAAGCTGCACCGCCTGTGTATCTAACAAGAATTTTTAAATGCATCTAGCCTAGGCAGACTGTGGGGACCCCCAACCAAACCCAGACGCTCAGCCTCCCTACCGCCCCCCTTTCCTTGACAATACAATAATGTAACTCTTACAACTGGATGGGTGAGGATCGGTCACAGCTTTATTAACTCTTTATACTCATTCCATTAGAAAGGCATTTTATTTCTAAAATAATTCAGCTTGTTGCAGCATGCCCTGGGTCTCCACTCCGGCAATTTGGTCAACAAGTGTAACTCTCCAACATGTCCTTTCTATTTCCAGGCCACGGAGGATCCTGCGTACTCGTATGCAGGACTCTGACCCCCACCCATCACTCTTAACGCATGTTCCACTTCGTCCTGGAGTCCTGACAGATATATGTCCAGTCCAATATCCATTAAGTGAACACCGTCTTGCCGTATGAGGCCTGCTTTATCTCCTTCCAATTGTCGGTGTCGTACCACTACACCGCCTCAGTCTCTTCTAAATTTTGCCATCCGAATATTTATTACCCGCCTTGTCCGTTCGATGGCCGTGATGTCTCGCGCACCTTGCCATACCGCTTTCGGCACAATCTCTGACCATACTATAGCTAGTTTTGTGAAAAATTCTCTGAAGCGCTCAGTGTCTAGTTTCATTATTGCCATTAGTTATGCGCTCTTGTGATGACCTAGGTTGTTTCCCCCAGCCTGTATAACTAAGATTACCGGACATCTTGCCTCTCTCCCTACCTTGATTACCTCCATTAGTACCTGTGGCCATAGCAGGCCTCTAATACCTCTCCAGTTGAAATATGTGTTATGAAACTCTAATTTCCTCCCACCTGGGCGGACTTCCGCCCTTTTTTCTGCCCAATATATATACGAGTGGCCTATCACCCACACTGTTGGCTTAGCGTCACCTGTAAAAGAAACTAACCACGTTAGGATAACAAGTCCGGTCTTATGTATCTTGCCAAACACGTGGATCGCCATCTCCCTATCCTCTGAACTTTCGTTTCTGACAGTCCTGCTCTTGCTGCTTCCGTGGCTGCGCCTATGCGGAATGAGTGTGTCCCGTAATCTTTGGGGTGGTTCCCTGCCGATGATAAGCCTTTATTAAATATAGCTTGGAACTGGTATCTTGATAATGGCGTTCCATCAATGTGTGATAGGAAGAAATTACTTTGTGATCTGATGGTTAGATATGTTTTTACTATTGTTACCTGACTCAGTGTACCGTTTGTGGGTTGTAGAAGTACCCAAGTGCCCCTGCCCGCAGGAACCGTTTTCGATTTGTGTATGCGTAGACGTATTGCATTATTGGCTATGACTACGTCCTGGTGTAATAAGCCTCCACTGGTGGTAATTTTGGATTGAGGGACTAATTCGCTTATGCATAGTGCCCCGAAGAAGGCGATCACAAATGCAGTAGACAGTAGTGTTGCTTCAAATTGTGAGTGTCATGTTAATGGTGTTAGGGATATGATGTGAGAAATCAGTTTTAGTGACACGGGACGGGACGTCTACACTCCTGACTTGGCTGACCCCTTTTCCACCCTTTTATGGATTGTCTGATGATGAATCTTTGTCACATCTCCCCAATTCAGTAGTTGGAAGTGAAATACTACTCCGGTCAGACACCACTGCGCTGACGCCCCTGATATGCCACGTCGACGGGCAATTGACGCTCTGAATAATGGCATCAACTATTCGCCACTAGATCCCATAGGGAAGGTGGGCAACTGTTGCCTGATGGGTGGGTGTTGTGGAAGAGCTCTGTGAAAATCTGCCAACTGAATTGTTATAAAGCGTTAGCAGCAGCTTTAGACCCCTCAGCATAGTGGCTAGCGCGGACCCATACATTGTGTTTTAGGCACAGGAATGCTAGCCTGTGTAGTAGGCCAAGCACTGGGAGAGACGATGATGCCATCTTATTAATGCAGTGCACTAGGCTGGTGTTTTTTGTTTTGAAGCATATATTTTTGTAAGACAGGAGCGCGCCCCATATTTCTATTGCTACCACTATTGGGAAGAAAAATTATTTTCAGGGCTAGATGCAGCTAAAAATTATTATTAATTTAAAAGCTGGTGGAGCTTGGTATAGATGGCCTAATACAATGAGTCCCACACACTGCTAGAAGGCCAAATATTTTTTCAGAGGTAGATGCAGAAAAAAATTATATTCAGTTTGCAACCTGATGGAGGTCAGTATAGATGGACTAATAGAACAAGTCCCACACACTGCTAGATGGCCAAATATTTTTTCAGAGCTAGATGCAGATAAAAATTATTTTTAATTTGCAACCTGATGGAGGTCAGTATAGATGGACTAATAGAACAAGTCCCACACACTGCTAGAAGGCCAAATATTTTTTCTGAGCTAGATGCAGAAAAAAATTATATTCAATTTGCAACCTGATGGAGGTCAGTATAGATGGACTAATAGAACAAGTCCCACACACAGCTAGAAGCCCAAATATTTTTTTAGAGGTAGATGCAGAAAAAAATTATATTCAGTTTGCAACCTGATGGAGGTCAGTATAGATGGACTAATAGAGCAAGTCCCACACACAGCTAGAAGCCCAAATATTTTTTCAGTGGTAGATGCAGAAAAAAATTATATTCAGTTTGCAACCTGATGGAGGTCAGTATAGATGGACTAATAGAACAAGTCCCACACACTGCTGGAAGGCCAAATATTTTTTCAGAGCTAGATGCAGATAAAAATTATTTTTAATTTGCAACCTGATGGAGGTCAGTATAGATGGACTAATAGAACAAGTCCCACACACAGCTAGAAGCTGAAATATTTTTTCAGAGGTAGATGCAGAAAAAAATTATATTCAGTTTGCAACCTGATGGAGGTCAGTATAGATGGACTAATAGAACAAGTCCCACACACTGCTAGAAGGCCAAATATTTTTTCAGAGCTAGATGCAGATAAAAATTATTTTTAATTTGCAACCTGATGGAGGGCAGTATAGATGGACTAATAGAACAAGTCCCACACACAGCTAGAAGCCCAAATATTTTTTCAGAGGTAGATGCAGAAAAAAATTATATTAAGTTTGCAACCTGATGGAGGTCAGTATAGATGGACTAATAGAACAAGTCCCACACACTGCTAGAAGGCCAAATATTTTTTTAGAGCTAGATGCAGATAAAAATTATTTTTAATTTGCAACCTGATGGAGGTCAGTATAGATGGACTAATAGAACAAGTCCCACACACTGCTGCAAGGCCAAATATTTTTTCAGAGCTAGATGCAGATAAAAATTATTTTGAATATGCAACCTGATGGAGGTCAGTATAGATGGACTAATAGAACAAGTCCCACACACTGCTAGAAGGCCAAATATTTTTTCAGAGCTAGGTGCAGAAAAAAAATATATTCAATTTGCAACCTGATGGAGGTCAGTATAGATGGACTAATAGAACAAGTCCCACACACAGCTAGAAGCCCAAATATTTTTTCAGAGGTAGATGCAGAAAAAAATTATATTCAGTTTGCAACCTGATGGAGGTCAGTATAGATGGACTAATAGAACAAGTCCCACACACAGCTAGAAGCCCAAATATTTTTTCAGAGCTAGATGCAGAAAAAAATGATATTCAATTTGCAACCTTATGGAGGTCAGTATAGATGGACTAATAGAATGATGCTATGCCCAAAAGGTTTTACTTCACTAGGTGCAGTAAAAAAATTGGTATTCTATACACAGGTGGTATAGCTTGCAACACAGATAGGCTACTCCACTGACTAACACACTCTGCAATAGGTCAAAAAGGATTAGCTTTGCTAGATTTAGCCAAATGCTGTGAAAAAAAACTTGCACAGCACTGGCACAGACCTGCCTGGCAAAAACTGATAGGAACTGATGTAACTTAGTCCTGAAAATGACTGCAATTACAATTAGTCTTTACTCCCACAACCTATCTATTTAAGAGCACAGACCTGCCTGATAAAAGTCACAGGAAATGCTGTAACCTAGTCCTCAAAAGGACTGCAATCACAACTATTCCCTACTCCCAAGCTATCTGTAGATTTGTGCGAAAATTGGCTTGAAATTAACAAGGTATAGCGCACACAGCAACAGCGGTGCCGTCTAACATGCAGCTGCAGCAGTGAGAAAATGGTGACGACGGGGAAAATGGCTGGGTCTTATAGGGCAAGGACATGTGACATACACTGCCAATGACACATGCCCTTGCTTGTGTGAAAAAAAGCACTTCGCTCCGTGTGTGCGCTGCTGATAGGCTGACAGATTGCACCTCCCCACTGTAAATGCGGGAAAGAGAAAAAAAAATGGAGGTCTTCATTATTCCTGCAGAGATCCATCCCCTGCCCCTCCCCCCGCCCCGCTGTACACTCAAACTGCGTATTAACATTAATTTTCATCATTACTGAGAAAAAATCCAGTTATGATTTTGGTGCACGAACAGTTATCGAACATAACCTCGAACAGCCGAATTTTTTTCAAATCGTTCGTGTTGGCCGAATGGCTCGCACACCGCCCAAAACAGCTCGAATTTGAGATTGGCGAACAGTTCGAGTCGAACAACGCTCATCTCTAGCCAGCAGCTCTGCAGTGAACTATGAATGTGAATATCATGGTGGGTGCAGCCTGTGATCTTTGGGGGGTTTCCATTAACTGGGGAGGTGCACAGGGAGAAAGAGCACATTGCACTCTCCACACAGAACAATTAATCTGATCAGCTTGTGACTTTAGCCAAAATGGATGGTGCTGGGTATGTCAGAGTGCTAGATTATATTGGAACAAGTGACTATAGTACACTGAACCAGCCAGTGTCAGCAAATGTAACATAACCAATTTGTATTAGATTGCCAGGATAGCACATGCTAGCTGAAGTGGGAGGAAAGTTAGGAAGGATAAACTGTGTGTTCAGCAATTTGTCCATCTTGAGACTCTATATTAAGTCTCTAGATGGTGCTGTGTAAGTAGAATGGGCAAGCACAGAGGGTATGAATATGTGAGTTAAGAGACAGAAACTGCGCTGCCTCTTGGAAAATATAATCTACTGTAGAAGCACAGAGGAAGAACTGGCAAGACGTTCAGAATGAAAACAATATCAAACCATAAGGATAGCTGCAGAGGGGCTAGAGGGAGCTAAAAAATGAAAATAAAAGACATGGGATTTGCAGATTCATTGTAGGGACGGACAAATGTTTTTTGCCTTTTTGGGAGCTCAGGAAAACCCCTTTAAGCAAACGGTGGCAACTTCTGAAGCACAGTACAAAGTCAATGTTCCAAACAAATTAATACAATTATAACACAGAGCCTGAGGATGCCTAATGAACTGGTAGTGTTCTTCAGGGATCATGATTTAATTTATTTTAATGTAGTTGAAATACTACCCTTCTTTTCAAGTCATGACCTGGTGAATATTATCAGCAAAAGAGAGCATTTTTCCTTTTAGGGGACCTCGTCAGCTATAAAAACACTATTTGCTTGCAGATTTAGTAGTGTTCTGCAGGTAATTTGTGTTTAAATCATATTAGACTGGTTTGCTGGAAGAGCAATTACAGAAAGAAAATGAGGTTATTTTCTCCTTTCTGCTGCTTGTTTCCAGTCATGGTGGAGATGCAGTGACCTGCAAGAGCCAACATCTCCCTGCACTATCCAGATAGCTGGATGCAAGTGGGTGCAGGGAGAATGTAACTTAATTTTCATTCCTGTAACCCCTCTCCAAGTAACCCAGCCTAGCATAAATTAAATGCTATTTACCTGAATATTATCACTAAATCTGCAAGTACATAGCATTTCTGTAGCTGACTCGTTCCTTTTGAAATGGGTGGTCATTTCATGCTAATCAAATAAATTTGTCAAATAATGATATTTGGAAATCTTCTCCATAGTTGCCAATTTTTTTGTCTGGATGCTATTTTATTCAGAGCATACAGGGGTAAAGTATATCTATATCAGGGCTCTATATCAATTCAATAGACGTGTGCCAATTATATGTACAGGTAAATATTTGTCCTTAGTAGGTTCACCTTACATCTGACCTCATTGGAAGTAGTAGCCTTTAGGAAGATCTCTGTGCCTTTGTTTTTTTGTTTTTTTTAAAGGTGTAGTGTAAAACTGTGCATGCCCCAAATGAAATCAGAACCATTGTGACAATCTCATTTCAGTTATTTGTCTCTCTTTCCTTAGATTTAAAGTTAAGTAAAAGCTGATTAAAGGGTCATCTCATTAGAGGCAACACCTTTTAGGTTAATGGGGTGATAGGGTGATTTTCCTAGGTCATGCCCTAGTAACCCATGCTAATAGTTGGTTTCGCCAGAAGACACTGCTGGGGAAATGTAGTTTTACACCATGGCTTTTCAGATGAATGACCATCAATCAAAGCAGAAAGCCCAAGTACAGAGTGACTCACTGCTCTGGCTCATAGAGGGAAAACCTGAATGGGCACCCTCTCTATGATGTCTATATTCCGTAGTAGCACATATGAGTAGGAGATGTCCTAACTAGGCAGCCCTTCTCCTTGATAAAGAATGCTTAGTTATTGAAGGTTTTAGTAAAATGGGACTTACAGTGGTGGCCAAAAGTATTGGCACCCCTGCAATTCTGTCAGATAATACTCAGTTTCTTCCTGAAAATGATTGCAATCAAAAATTCTTTGGTATTATTATCTTCATTTAATTTGCTTGCAAGGAAAAAACACAAAAGAGAATGAAGCAAAAATCAAATCATTGATCATTTCACACAAAACTCCAAAAATGGGCCAGACAAAAGTATTGGCACCCTCAGCCTAATACTTGGTTGCACAACCTTTAGCCAAAATAACTGCGAACAACCGCTTCCGATAACCATCAATGAGTTTCTTACAATGCTCTGATGGAATTGTAGATCATTCTTCTTTGGCAAACTGCTCCAGGTCCCTGATATTTGAAGGGTGCCTTCTCCAAACTGCCATTTTGAGATCTCTCCACAGGTGTTCCATGGGATTCAGGTCTGGACTGATTGCTGGCCACCTTAGAAGTCTCCAGTGCTTTCTCTCAAACCATTTTATAGTGCCTTTGGAAGTGTGTTTTGGCTCATTGTCCTGTTGGAAGACCCATGACCTCTGAGGGAGACCCAGCTTCCTCACACTGGGCGCTACATTATGCTGCAAAATTTGTTGGTAGTCTTCAGACTTCATAATGCCATGCACACGGTCAAGCAGTCCAGTGCCAGAGGCAGCAAAGCAACCCCAAAACATCAGGGAACCCCCGCCATGTTTGACTGTAGGGACCGTGTTCTTTTCTTTGAATGCCTCTTTTTTTTTCCTGTACACTCTATGTTGATGCTTTTTCCCAAAAAGCTCTACTTTTGTCTCATCTGACCAGAGAACATTCTTCCAAAACGTTTTAGGCTTTCTCAGGTAAGTTTTGGCAAACTCCAGCCTGGCTTTTTTATGAATCGGGGTAAGAAGTGGGGTCTTCCTGGGTATCCTACCATACAGTCCCTTTTCATTCAGACGCCGATGGAAAATACGGGTTGACACTCTTGTACCCTCGGACTGCAGGGCAGCTTGAACTTGTTTGGATGTTAGTCGAGGTTCTTTATCCACCATCCACACAATCTTGCGTTGAAATCTCTCGTTAATTTTTCTTTTCCGTCCACATCTATGGAGGTTAGCCACAGTGCAGTGGGCTTTAAACTTCTTGATGACACTGCGCACGGAAGACACAGGAACATTCAGGTCTTTGGAGATGGACTTGTAGCCTTGAGATTGCTCATGCTTCCTCACAATTTGGTTTCTCAAGTCCTCAGACAGTTCTTTGGTCTTCTTTCTTTTCTCCATGCTCAATGTGGTACACACAAGGACACAGGACAGAGGTTGAGTCAACTTTAATCTATGTTAACTGGCTGCAAGTGTGATTTAGTTATTGCCAACACCTGTTAGGTGGCACAGGTAAGTTACAGGTGCTGTTAATTACACGAATTAGAGAAGCATCACATGATTTTTCAAACAGTGCCAATACTTTTGTCCACCCCCTTTTTTAGGTTTGGTGTGGAATTATATCCAATTTGGCTTTAGGACAATTCTTTTTGTGTTTTTTCATTGAAGACAAATTAAATGAAGATAATAATATCAAAGAATTTGTGATTGCAATCATTTTCAGGAAGAAACTGAGTATTATCTGACAGAATTGCAGGGGTGCCAATACTTTTGGCCACCACTATAACTGGCTTAATTGCACTAATAAAAAATAAAGGGATTGGTCTGGTGTTAATTTTTTCTATTCAATATGCCTCTATTTTATTTTGCTGTTTTTCTTTTCATTTAACAGCTTGTTACACATTAGCTTTAAAAAGGTACATGAAAAAGTAGGCAGATATTTCTATGTATTTTCCATAATGAATATGTTCATGAAGCTCTCAGGTGATTTTATGGATCATTTTATTTATGGTGTTGGCAGTTTCTCCACTAGTATTGTAGGCGGGACTGGTTTATGATCCTAGAATGGTATCCATATGTCTCATTCTGATGATGGCAGGTCGACGGCACCTCAATGACTTATAACTGTGAAATGATGAGTACAATTTCATGCTTAAATGTGCTCAGCTGGAAATCTGAAAACATTTTAAGTGGTTTGATATTTTAAAGATGAACAAAATGAAATGCCTCATTTTTTTTTAACTCTCCTAATAGCAACATTTAATATCACTTGTTCTAAACATCTGTAATGTCACCTGAATCCCAGAAGTACAGAAAATCTCCTGGCAAGTTACGTTATAGCAAATGTGAGAAACACAGTGGCAGTAAAACTGATGAATGACACATTCAGTTAAAATAGTAATTGTGTTTATATTTGATGTAGTTCAGCAGCATTTGATACTAGATATTATTGTGCATCTAAAATAAGGTCTAGGATATAAATATACTATATATATGTAATAAGAGGTAAAGAAAACGTAGAAATAAAAGATAAAATATCACATATCACATGTATATTGCTGTCAATCATCTACTATAAATGTCTAGCTGAGAATGAGTTTATTCCGGGGATAAGAGTCTGAAATTAGCTATAAAAACTCTCTATACTACCCAGTTTATCACTACCGAGGAGTAATGCACAGCAGAAAAAATAATCTTGCTAAAACAAAGACCTGTGAAAAAATGTGTTGTGCTAATGCAGATTTGTCACCTTGCCATTGTTATTTAAAAAACAATTAAAGCTACACAAAAGGAGTATTACTTTCATACATGAGGCAATTTATTAATTACTACTACATGTATTTAAAAGGGATTTCCACTACTGGACAACCCCTTCTTTACAGAATGAGCCAACAGAAAAAAAAATCATCAAGGGGCTGCTCCTTCATTATGGCTGTTGTCTCTCCACTGATCAGCTGCAGCCTTCTTTTTTTACGTCAGAGAGGCTGATGGAATGCATTGTTTTATTTTTCTCTCCATCTACGTGCTTTAAAGTAATCAAATATTTATGTCAGTTGGTCTCTTTTCTGAAGTGTGGAACCCCTTTTGGTCAGAGAAGTCCTCTCTAGCTTTCTCCCATAGTGTGTAAGCTTTTAGGCTATGTGCCCACGATGCAGAAATGCTGCATATTTTTTACGCTTCTCCCTGGCAGGAAAAACGCATCATTTTAGCATCACTTGGAAAAGTGCTTGACAGCTTGTTCACACTATATAAATCCATGGCACCGCGTCCGGTGTGTTGGGTGGCTCGCGGTGGTGTGAAGCACCTGCGGTGACGTCATTGAGTCATGTGATGGGTCACATGACTCAGTGACGTCATGGCAGGTCATTCACAACAGCGGGAGCATTGCAATAGACCGGACGGAGCAGACAAAGCACCGGGAGGACATCGGAAGGTGAGTATAAACTTTAATTTTTATTTTAAATTCTATTTTTTACATTTTCTATGGTACCCAGGTCTGGAGGAGAGTCTCCTCTCCTCCAGACTTGGGTACCATCCGCACATAGAAATGCATTATATCCATGTGTACAAATGTACTGACACGGATATTATGCGTTTCAATGAAAGTCAATGGCGGCGATTACGCTGCGTGTCTGCAAAATGAATGGACATGCTGCGGATTTTTGAGCGCAGCATAAATGCTGTGGAAAAGTCCGCAGCATGGGCATTGACATTGCGGATTCTCATTGGGGACCATGGGGGACGGAATACCAAGCGTTTCACAAGCGTTTACGCTGCGGAAATTCCGCAGCATATACACTTGTAAAACAGGTACGTGGGCACATACCCTTATGGTCTGTGGGATTCAATATCGCTAATTATCCTAATGTGTATTTTCCAAGCAGTTTCTACCTTTCCAGTAATGACATGTTCACAAATTTATTTGCTGTGGATCTACCTTTTTTGGAATATTTGGCAAAGCCGATAAATCTAAATTTCAAAAGATATGCTCATCCACAGGCCATGGTAGCATGTTTATGCTACACAGGCAGTTTATATTAGCATGAGAAACATATACTTTGGTGTTATTGAGTTGAAAAACGACTCCCTGAACACGGTGGGGAAATGGACGAACCACTGGTTCCACCACCAAATCAATGTAAAACTGAACTGCTAGTGTACTTGGAAAGAAGTCTACAGGTGTCTGGATACTGTAATTATGCCACAACACACTTTAATCCCAGGAGTAGGACCAGTGTGAAGTTTCCTCATGAAGGCCTCTTCATTGCATTGACAATATGGTCTCCAGACCAATCTTTGGTATCATTCTATTCAAGACAAAGCTGGACTTATCGCTCAAAAATATAGGCTTTTTTTCCCCTTTTTCTCTCTGCATGATAATAGCCTTTGAGAGTAGTGGTGTGATGTCAATGCAATACTTGTTGGAGGATGGTTGGTTCATAGTCCAATGTGAAGTTCAGTTTCATTTTCAGTACAAAATGGATCAATTGTGGAACCAGTGGTACAGTCATTTCTCCAAAGTGTCTGAGGCAAAACAAGGTTTAATGGGTATTAACCTCGCTATAGTATTTTGTGGGTGTTTCTGCTTTTTTGGCACCTCAGGGGCTCTGCAAATGACAACAGGGAGTCAAAATTTCCAAAAATTAAATAGCACTCTTTGTTTTCCGAGTTTCCACATGCCCATACATTAGTTTTGACTATACATGGGGTAATCACTGTATTCAGGAAAAATTGAAAAACAAATTATCGTGTCCATTTTTTCCTATTACCCCTTGTGTAAATTATAAATTTGGTGCTAAAACAGTATATGGCTTTGTTCACACGTTGCTTTTTTGCTGTTTTTTTGCAGCCAAAACCTGATCTCTTGGCAGTAGAAAAGCTGCAGACAAAAAGCAGGTTTTGCTTGCTTATTTGCTGATTTTCTTGCTGCATTTTTGCAGCATTTTTTTGCTGCATTTTTCAGAAGTTCAGCTTTTGCTTCCACCATATAAGCATGAACAATACAAGGTTGGCATTGCAAGACATATGTGAAACCATAAACATTTTTGGAAAAAAGCACAATTTGATTAAATTGTTTAGGCAAAAAAGTTTTTATGTCTGAAAAAATAGTGACTATTCTGAAAAAAAAGTTCATATGAGTTCATGGAAAAATACACAATTGTAAATTTTAAAATGGCTAGGGGAGTTAAATTTGTCAGGCATAGTTTACCTAAAACATTGGCAGTACATTGAGTTGGTCAGGCATTGTTTAATTTCACACTTTAGTCTGGCAATGTTTTCTTCTAGGCTGTGTGCCCACGATGCGTTTTTTAAGCGTTTACGCTGCAGAATTTCCGCAGTGTAAACGCTTGGGAACCGCTTTGTAAACCTTCCCCCATGGTCTCCAATGCAATTACGCACTTTCAATGCCCATGCTGCGTATTTTTCCGCAGCGTTTATGCTGCGCTCAAAAATCCGCAGCATGTCCATTAATTTTGTGGACACGCAGCGTAATCACCGCCATTGACTTGCATTAGAACGCGCCAATTTCGCAAGACTGCATCTGTACTTGCGTAATTGGCGAGTTCTAATGTGTGGATGTTACCTGGGTCTGGAGAAGAGGAGACTCTCCTCCACACCCAGGTACCATAGAATCTGTAAAAAAAAGAATTTAAAATAAAAAATAATGTTTATACTCACCTTCCGATGTCCTCCCGGTGTTTTGTCCACGCCGTCCGGTCTCTTGCAATGCTCGCACTGTTGTGAAGGACCTGCCATGACGTCACTGAGTCATGTGACCCATCACATGACTCAATGACATCACCGCAGGTCCTTCACAACAGCGCGAGCATTGCAAGAGACCGGCGCAGCAGAGATGACACCGGGAAGACATCGGAAGGTGAGTATAATCTTTTTTTTTATTTTTTACCATTCTTATTCTTTTTTTTAACTATTTCTTGGTCACACTATATAAATCCATGCCGGTTGCATGGATTTATAAAGTGTGACCAACTTGTCAAGCACTTTTCCAAGTGATGCTCAAAATCGCTTGGAAAACTGCTTGAAAAAACGCATGCGAAAACGCATGTAAAAATGCTGAAAAAACGCTTCTCTCTGGCAGAAGAAACGCATGTAAATCTGCATGCGTTTTTTTCTGCCAGAGAGAGGCGAAAACGCTCTGCATCAAATCTGCTACGTGGGCACATAGCCTTACACATTGGTAGGCTTTACTTACTTTAACACTTATGACTAACACTGTTCTACAGCCAAATTGGTTCAGAGAGGAAAACAGTTGAACTTAACTAGTTTTATGGTCCTGAAAACAAATATGATGCTTACATTTGCTGATTAGATATAATTTTAAAGATCCAGAGCAGGTTGTAATTATTCATGACACCTTTCATGCTGACTTATAGAAAAATTGCGTCTTTATAATTTCATCATCATTTTTGAATTTGCTGAAATATTTACATTGAACAAATGTAATTTTTGTTTGCACATATGAATCTTATAAAGTTTTGTGAATTAACATACCCCTAGATGAATTCCTTAATGAGCATAGTTTCCAAAATGGGGTTACTTATGGAGGTTTCTGCTGTTTTAATACAACAGGGGCTCTGCATTGAGACATGGTGTCTGCAATCTATTCCATCCAAATTTACATTCCAAATACCATATGTTGTATTTACCTTTCCAAGCCCTACTGTGCATCCAAAGAGAACTTTTCATTACATATGGGGTACTGCCATGCTCAGAAAAAATTGGGTAATAAACTGTGTGTTCCACTTTTTCGTATTACCTCGTGCAAAAAAGCAACATTGTTGAAAACTTTCAGTATGATGACCTAATGTTACCAAATTCTGTTTTATCCGTGAGTTCAAAATGCTCACTATACCCATGAATAAAATCCTTGAGGGGTCTAGTTTCCAAAATGAGGTCACTTGTGGGGGGTTTCTCTTGTTTAACCACCTTAGGGTCCCTGCAAATGCGACATGGTGCTTGCAAACAATTTCAGCCAAATTTGTTTTCCAAAATTCAAATGGTGCTCCTTCTCTTCTGAGCCCTGTCATTTGTCCATACAGAAGTTTCTGAGAACATGTGAGATTTCAGCATGCGCAAAAGAAACTGGGTAACAATTTTTGGGGTCTAATTTGTCACTCTGGCCGTAGTAAAAGGGAAAAAAAATGAGGCTAAAGCAGCATTTTCAAGGAAAAAATATTTGATTTTCATTCCACTTTGCAATAATTCCTTTGTATCATCTGAAGAGTTAAAACAAATTCCTGACAGCCGTTTTGAAGTATTTTAAAAGTGCAGTTTTTAAAATGGTATCACTTTGGGGAGTTTGCAATATATATAGGCCCCTTAAAGTTCATTTAAATCTGAATAGGTCCCTAAAGAATCAAGTTTTGTAAATTTCTTGAAAAAATGAAATATTGCTGCTAAACTTTTAACTCGTCTAACATCCTAACAAAATCAAATTACAATTGAAAAATGTTGCAGACGTAATGTGGACATATGGGAAATGTTATTTATTAATTACTTTGTACAGCATGACTAACTGATTTAAGGATATAAAAATTGAAAGTTTTCATCAAAATTCCGATATCTTCACAAATAAATGCAAAACATATCGTCCTAAATTTACCACTAACATAAAGTACAATTTATCACAAAAAACACAATGCATAGAACAGTTAATTATATTCCTGATTGCCAGAACAAGCAAGTCAGGACATCCCAGTAGGAGTGATGACAGACCCAGTGTAACAGGGCCAGATTAACAACCCACCCAGAATATGCCGGGGTTAAAGTGGCCTAGGCCAGATTATACCCCTACGGGTCAGAATAGACCCCAGCTGCTGTAGATTAGATTTTTCAGGCTTTTGAGAACCATTGAGTGATATACTCAATAACGGGGCCCCAGGCAGCACACAGGGGGCCAGAGACAGTGCGCAAGTGGGGGAAGAGACAGCACACAGGGCCCCTGTGTGCTGTCTCTGCCCCCCTGTGGGCTGTCTGGGCCCCCTATGCGCTGTTTGGGACCCCCTGTGCGATGTCTGGGGCCCCATTCTTGAGTATATTACTCAATCCTGTGCGATGTCTGGGGCCCCTGTGCAATGTGTGATGTCTGGGACCCCTGTGTGATGACTGGGGCCTCGGTGTGATGTCTGGGGCCCCTGTGCGATGTCTGGGGCCCTGTTCTTGAGTATATTAAAGATTAAAGTATATTAAAGATCAGATTTTTCATGTTTATGAGCACCATTGAGTGATATATATATTATGATCTTTGGTTCACAAACAGATCAAATATCGATTGTAGAGTTGAGGTTTTAATTTTGCCATTGATAAAATTCCTTGATGTTTTTTGGATGACAAGCCGTATAGTGGAAACTTTGTCCATTAACTAATGGGCAAATTTTTCACAGTGATTGTGATGATGAAATTAATAGGCCTTTAGTTGTAGTAGTAAGTTGCAGAGTTTATTTTCTTTGCAGAAAAGCTATGCTTGTCTGTTGCTTTCATTTGCTATAACTTTATAACTTGCAATAAAAAGGTATTTTTTAGTCTTGTTTATGGTCACTTGGAACTATCTGAGTGTCAATATGATTTTGACATCTGGGGATTAGTGTTTTCGCCACTGCCATTGAAGCTTCCGCCTCCATTTGTTAATCTCATTAATGTAGTAATGAAACCAAGATACGTGATATTTTGAAATAAACATTTTGGTATGCCAGAGAGCCATGGCATCGATGGCAGAGGTCACAGACTTGTATTGCTGAACTAAATAGTTAGGGTCTGAAAAAGTGTTCTTCTGTCCCTTGAAAATAAGGTTGTTCCTAATATCTTGTGATTTATGAGTTATTTGTTCTGAAGGTTGACAGCTGGAGAGTTGAATGAGAAATAGATAGTGTGATGGTATGACCAAATAATTGGTTTTACTGGCACATTTGAGGTCTGTGTGGAAGTTCATATCCAGAGTTAGACCATTTCTGTATTTGTTCTGACACATAAAACATGAAACAAAAAATAAAATTTGCATTCCACTAAAGAACTATGGTTAAGAAGACAAAATGCAATATTTACAAAAGTATTATTAATACAGATGGATGAAATGAAGAGTGGTGTGGTTTTGGTCTTGCTGCAACTTTGGTCCATGGTCCATTGACAATTTTGAACTGAAGACCAGAGTAGCCTGAAATTGGTATATACAACCCCTGGCAAAAATTATGGAATCACCGGGCTTGGAGGATGTTCATTCAGTTGTTTAATGTTGTTGAAAAAAAGCAGATCACAGACATGGCATAAAACTAAAGTCATTTCAAATGGCAACTTTAGGGCTTTAAGAAACACTAAAAGAAATCAAGATAAAAAATGTGGTACTCAGTAAGGGTAATTTTTTTCAGACCAAGCAGAGGGAAAAATGATGGAATCACTCAATTCTGAGGAAAAAATTATGGATTAACCCTGTAAATTTTCATTTTCAAAGCTAACACCTGCATCAAATTAGATCTGCTCGTTAGTCTGCATCTAAAAAGGAGTGATCACACCTTGGAGAGCTGTTGCACTAAGTGGACTGACATGAATCATGGCTCCAACACGAGAGATGTCAATTGAAACAAAGGAGAGGATTATCAAACTCTTAAAAGAAGGTAAATCATCAAGCAATGTTGCAAAAGATGTTGGTTGTTCACAGTCAGTCAGCTGTGTCTAAAATCTGGACCAAATACAAACAACATGGGAAGGTTGTTAAAGGCAAACATACTGGTAGACCAAGGAAGACATCAAAGCGTCAAGACCGGAAACTTAAAGCAATATGTCTCCAAAACAGGAAATGCACAACAAAACAAATGAGGAACGAATGGGAGGAAACTGGAGTCAATGTCTGTGACCGAACTGTAAGAAACCGCCTAAAGGAAATGGGATTTACATACAGGAAAGCTAAATATAAGACATCATTAACACCTAAACAGAGAAAAAACAAGGTTACAATCGGCTAAGGAAAAGCAATCGTGGACTGTGGATGACTGGATGAATGTCATATTCAGTGATAAATCACGAATCTGCATTGGGCAAGGTGATTATGCTGGAACTTTTGTTTGGTGCCATTCCAATGATATTTATAAAGATGACAGCATGAAGAGAACATGCAAATTTCCACAGTCATTGATGATGTGGGGCTGCATGTCAGGTAAAGGCACTGGGGAGATGGCTGTCATTACATCTTCAATAAATGCCCAAGTTTACATTGATATTTTGTACAGTTTTCTTATCCCATCAATTGAAAGGATGTTTGGGGATGATAACATCTTTTTTCAAAGTGATAATGCATCCTGCTATAGAGCAAAAACGATGAAAAATTATCCTTAAAAGAAGACACATAAGTCATGGTCTGCAAATAGTCCGGATCTCAATCCAATTGAAAATCTTTTGATGGAATTTGAAGAAAATGGTCCATGACAAGGCTCCAGCCTGCAAAGCTGATCTGGCAACAGCAATCAGAGAAAGTTGGAGCCAGATTGATTAAGATTACTGTTTGCCACTCATTAAGTCCACGCCTCAGAGACTGCAAGCTGTTATTAAAGCAAGTTGCGGTGCAAAAAAATACAAGTGATGTATTGGAGTGTTCTTTTGTGTGTTTGTTTTTCATGATTCCATAATTTTTTCCTGAATGAACATACTCCAAGCCCGGTGAATCCATAATTTTTGCCAGGGGTTGTATTGTGTGTCACATCAAATGAAAAAGAGTACAATAGTTAGGCGGTGTATGCCAAGAAATATGACTGTCAGCCAAGAGATTGGTTGGCATAGGTGAGTCTCAAGCAGATTAACAACATTAAGGCTGTATGCCCACGATGCGTTTTTTAAGCGTTTCCGCAGCGGCAAAAACGCTGCAGAAACGCTTAAAAAATGCATGGCAGAAGGCCTGCCATGTTCCCCAATGATAATCCGCATGTGCTGTGCACATGCTGCGGAAATTTCCACTGCGGATTATCATTGCGGAAAAAAACGCAGCACTACCAATTATTTTGCGGAAGTGCTGCGTTTTCGCCGCCATTGACTTGCATTAGAACGCGTGCATTCCGCTTCACTAGCTAAGGACTTGCGGAATGCACGCGTTCTAATGTGCAGATGGTACACAGGTCTAGAGGAGAGGAGACTCTCCTCCGGACCCGGGTACCATAGAAAACTGTGAAAAAAAGAATAAAATAAAAAATAAAGATTATATTTACCTTCTGGTGGCCCCCGCTCTCCTTGTTTTCACTTGCCGGCAGCTAGCGATGGACTGAAGGACCTGCGCTGATGTCATAGTCATGTGACGGGTCACGCGACGCTGACGTCGGCAGGTCCTTCATTGTATCGCTGCTGGCAAGGGAGAATGGAGGGAATCAAGACACCAGGGGCCATCGGAAGATAAGTATATATTTCTTTTTTTATTCTTTACCATCCTTTTCGGTCACAGTATATAAATCCATGCCGTTTGCATGGATTTATGTAGCATCGGCGTCTCTGCCTCCTGCTTGGCAGAGACGCCGTCCCTCTCACCTTCCTGTTCAGCATGTGGCTTCCTCCAGCGCCCTTTCCCTCGCTGCTGCCGGCGCGCGCTCCTTCCCGGGCACTGTGCTTAGGGCGCGTGCGCTCCACCTCTCTTGAAGGGGCCGCGCGCATCGTCCTAAGGAGTCCCCGGTCAATTGCCGGAGGACTTCCCATATATAAGGCACCTCCTCCAAAATGGAGGTGCCCGAGCAAAGTTGTTTGCACTGTGTCTGATCTGTGCTTCAGACCTCAGGTCCCGCTGCTAGCCTGACTTCTCATCCTGCCTGCCAGCCTGTTATCTGTCCGTTACCTGCCGAGCCTGCCAGCCTGCTCACCTGGAGCGCTCACCTGTTACCTGCCTGTTACCTGCCTTGGCTATCTGTCCGCTCACCGGAGCATCCGCCTGCCCTGTCTGTCAGACCACTCACCTGGGAGCGTCCACCAGTTACCTGCCTGTTACCTGCTGTGTCCGTCAGCCTGCTCACTTGGGAGCGCCCACCAGTTACCTGTCAGTTACCCGCCTCGTTTGTCTGCCCGCTCACCTGGGAGCACCTGCCTGTTTCCTGCCAGCCTGCCTGGAGACCCTGCCGTCACTTGCTATGACCACCTTCCGGGTAAACCTAAATACTGCTACTTGCCCTGCTTTCTCGAACTGTGACCACCTGTCAGCTACCAGAGACTTCCGCCTGCTTGCCGTGTCCATCCACCATACAGGTCAGTCCCAGCCACCTGACCCGTGGGAGCCACCTGCTCTCTTACAAGGTCATCCCCAGAGTAGCACCTGGTCCCTCAGCCCGGATCCTCCCTGGTCACGGTGTCGTTAGCTGCCGTACGACCAGGGTCGGTTCGGGTGGATACTTAGTTACGCCCCTCTGGGTCCCTCCTTGCACCTCGGCACAGAGGTTCCACCACCCGGACCCGTAAC
Organism: Phyllobates terribilis; assembly: GCF_046119375.1. Classification (NCBI taxonomy): domain Eukaryota; kingdom Metazoa; phylum Chordata; class Amphibia; order Anura; family Dendrobatidae; genus Phyllobates; species Phyllobates terribilis. Next base: position 368,378,490 of record NW_027362762.1, on the reverse strand, counting down.
GGTTTGCTCGGGCCATGGAACCTGGTGGCACCCAAGCTCCCTTGCTCTCTGACCTATACCAGGAAGTCTCCCGTCAGAGATTCCAGCAGGAGTCCAACCTGATCCACCTGCGGAATGTCCACTCCCGCCTGGACACACTGAGTGCTCCACCAGCAACCACCGCTAGTTGCACGACTCGCATCGCGGCAGCGCCGCTGCCCATCAATACCATGGCATCCTGCTCCGGACCCCAGCTTTCTGCACCTCCTCGTTTCGGAGGCGACCCCGCTCAAGCTCGGGGCTTCATAAACCAGTGCACCCTGCACTTTGAACTCTTGGCACATCACTTTACCACCGACCGGGCCAAAGTGGCTTTCATCATGTCCCATCTCACTGGGGAAGCACTGGCTTGGCTAAATCCCCTGTGGGAGAGAGGGGATCCCCTAGTATCCAACTTGTCAGCTTTCCTCACTGCTTTCTGGAAAGTCTTCGATGAACCGGGACGAAAGACCTTTTCAGCCTCCTCTCTGCTACGTCTCCGCCAAGGGAGTCTCACCATAGGCCAATATGCCATACGGTTCAGTACCCTCGCTTCTGAACTTGCCTGGGATAACGAGGCCCTGCTGTTCGTCTTCTGGGAGGGTCTTTCCGGTCGGATTAAAGATGAACTTGCTTGTCGAGAGATCCCTACCACCCTGGATGACCTGGTGTCACTTGCTACCCGGATTGACATCCGGTTCCAGGAACGTGCCAAGGAAACCACCCGTGAGAGAAAGTTTCCCCGCCTTGCTCCTAACTTCCAGAGACCTGTCTATTCTTCAGTCACTCCCCGGGTGCACTCACCCGAGCCCATGCAGGTCGACCAGACCAAGTTGGTCAAATCCTGCCAGGAGTCACGCTGGGCCACGGGGAGCTGTTTTTATTGTGGCAGCAAGGAGCACCTGATCCGTTCCTGCCCGGAGAGGCCGGGAAACGCCGGTGTCTAGGATCGCTCGGAGAGGTCGTCCTAGACAAAAGTAAGTCCTCTCCCTCTCTGACTTTGTCTGTCTCTCTTTCCTGGGGAGAGGATCGGCACTTTGAAAATGCTCACCTGGACACTGGAGCGGCTGGGAACCTCATCTCCCAGTCCTTAGTAGAGAGATACCGTATTCCCAACAAGCCTCTCACTGAACCTTTGTCAGTTGCCTCCGTGGATGGTAAACTCCTTCCAGTACCCATCCTGCTCGTCACTGAACCCTTAACTCTGCAGGTGGGAATGCTGCACTCTGAGAAGATCTCCTTCCATGTGCTATCCGGACTCTCTCACTCCCTGTTGCTTGGTCTAACTTGGCTCCAGACACATGAACCCGTATTGAACTGGCGATCCGGCGAAGTACTCCAGTTTGGTCCGGACTGCCATAACACCTGCCTGGTTCCGGTCCGCCCAGCTCGCCCTCCGCCTACTCCAGCTAATCTACCCGGTCTCCCGGCTCCATACTGGCCCTATGCGGACGTCTTCGGTAAAAAGGAAGCGGAGACGTTGCCACCCCATAGGCCATACGACTGCCCGATCGACATGGTACCTGGCGCCACTCCTCCCCGTGGGCGTATCTACCAGTTGTCTGCGGCCGAAACCAGGGCCATGACTGAATACATTGAAGAGAATCTGGCTAGGGGATTTATCCGAAAATCTACCTCCCCGGCTGGAGCCGGATTCTTCTTTGTCAAAAAGAAAGACGGTTTGTTACGTCCCGGTATTGACTACAGAGGACTCAATCTAATCACTGTGAAAAACAAATACCCCCTGCCGCTCATCTCCGAATTGTTTGACCGTCTCAAGGGTGCCAGGATCTTCTCCAAGCTGGATCTACGAGGAGCATATAACCTGGTCCGTATCCGTCAAGGAGACGAATGGAAGACAGCATTCAATACCCAGGACGGTCACTATGAGTACCTTGTGATGCCCTTTGGTCTCTGTAACGCCCCCGATGTCTTTCAAGAGCTGGTCAACGACATCTTCCGTGACCTCCTGTACTCCTTCGTAGTGGTTTACCTGGACAATATCTTGGTCTTCTCTCCGGATCTCCCCACACACCGGAGGGATGTTCGTCAGGTCCTGCTTAGGCTCCGGCAGAACCACCTCTATGCCAAATACGAGAAGTGCCTCTTCGACCAGACCTCCCTTCCTTTCTTGAGCTATGTTATCTCCCAGACAGATCTACAAATGGATCCAGAGAAGCTCTCTTCTGTTCTAAAATGCCCCCGTCCAGAAGGTTTGAAGGCGATACAGTGATTCCTGGGCTTCGCTAATTACTCTCGTCTTTTCATCCCACACTTCTCGTCCCGGACTGCTCCCATATCTGCGCTTACCTGTAAGGGGGCTAATCCCAAGGTATGGTCGCCTGAAGCCGAGGAGGCCTTCTTTTCCTTAAAGAGAGCCTTCGCCTCTGCCCCGTCCTGCATCGTCCGGACTGTAATAAACAATTCTACCTGGAGGTTGATGCATTCTCCTCTGGAGCCGGAGCGGTACTCACCCAAAAATCTTCTACCGGGAGAATGGTAACCTGCGGCTTTTTCTCCAAAATCTTCTCCTCGTCTGAGCGCAACTATTCCATAGGAGACCGTGAATTGCTAGCCGTCAAATTGGCACTGGGGGAGTGGCGCTATCTGCTAGAAGGGGCTCTTTACCCGGTAATCATCTACACAGATCACAAAAACCTGGCATATCTCCAAAATGCCCAGAGACTCAATCCTCGCCAGGCCCGGTGGTCATTGTTTTTTGCCCGCTTCGACTTCAATCTTCATTTCCGCCCGGCGGACAAGAACGTCAAAGCTGTTGCCTTGTCCCGGTCCTTCCTGTCCTCTGACGAAGAGGAGGAGCCTACGCACATCATTGACTCCTCCAAGGTGATTGTAGCATCGGCGTCTCTGCCCCGTGCTAGGCAGAGACGCCGTCCCTCTCACCTCCCCACTCCTGGCGCGGCGTCCTCCAGCGCTTCTCTCCCCGCTGCTTCCGGCACGCGCTCCTTCCCCGGCAGTGTGCTTAGGGCATGCGCGCGCTCCCCCGCTCTTAAAGGGACCGCGCGCGCCGTCCTAAGGAGTCCCCGGCCAATTGCCGGAGGACCTCCCATTTATAAGGCACCTCCTCCAAAATGGAGGTGCCCGAGCTATGTTGTTTGCACTGTGTCTCACCTGTGCTTCAGCCCTCAGGTTCCGCTGCTAGCCTGACTTCCCGTCCTGCATGCCAGCCTGTTACTTGCCTAGTCCGTCAGACCGCTCACCTGGGAGCATCTTCTACTTACCTGCCTTGTCTGCCAGTCCGCTCACCTGGGAGCGTCCTTCAATTACCTGCCTGTTACCTGCCTCGTCTGTCAGACCGCTCACCTGGGAGCGTACACCAGTTACTTGCCTGTTACCTGCCTTGTCTGCTGACTGCTCACCTGGGAGAGCCCACCAGTCACCTGCCTGTCTCCTGCCTCGTCTGTCAGACTGCTCACCTGGGAGCGTCCACCAGTTACCTGACTGTTTCCTGCTGTCTCAGTCTGCCCGCTCACCTGAGAGCGCCCACCAGCTACCTGTCAGGTACCCGCCTCGCCTGTCTACCCAGAGACTGCCCCGGTCACTTGCCGTGACCACCTGCCTATCTACCCAGAGACTGCCCCGGTCACTTGCCGTGACCACCTGCCTATCTACCCAGAGACTGCCCCGGTCACTTGCCGTGACCACCTGCCTATCTACCCAGAGACTGCCCCGGTCACTTGCCGTGACCTCCTGCCAATCTACCCAGAGACTGCCCCCATCACTTGCCGTGACCACCTGCCTGTCTACCCAGAGACTGTCCCCGTCACTTGCTGTGACTACCTGCTTGCCCTCCCTGGGAGTCACCCGCTTCCTTACAAGGACTTCCCCCTTGTATTGCAGCTCAGAGGTTCCACTTCCCGGACCCGTAACAGTTAGCTCGGGCCATGGAACCCGGTGGCACCCAAGCTCCCTCGCTCTCTGACCTATACCATGAACTCTCCCGTCAGAGATCCCAGCAGGAGTCCATCCTGAACCACCTGCGGAATGTCAACTCCCGCCTGGACACACTGTCTGCTCCACCAGCAACCACCGCTAGTGTCACGACTCGCACCCCGGCAGCACCGTTGCCCACCAATACCATGGCATCCTGTCCCGGACCCCGGCTGTCTGCACCTCCTCGCTTCGGAGGCGACCCCGCTCAAGCTCGGGGCTTCATAAACCAGTGCACCCTGCACTTTGAACTCTTGACTCACCAGTTTATCTCCGACCGGGCCAAAGTGGCATTCATCATGTCCCATCTCACTGGGGAGGCACTGGCATGGCTTAACCCCCTGTGGGAGAGAGGGGATCCCCTGGTGTCCGACATGTCGTCTTTCCTCATTGCTTTCCGGAGAGTCTTCGATGAACCGGGACGAAAGAATTCATCTGCCTCCTCTTTGCTACGTCTCCGTCAAGGGAGTCTCACCGTGGGCCAATATGCCATACGGTTCCACACCCTCGCTTCTGAGCTTGCCTGGGATAATGAGGCCCTGGTGTCCGTCTTCTGGGAGGGCCTTTCCGGTCGGATTAAAGATGAGCTCGCCGGTCGGGATATTCCTACCACCCTGGATGACCTGGTGTCGTTGGCTACCCGGATTGACATCCGGTTTCAAGAACGCACCAAAGAGACCACCCGTGAGAGAAGGTTTCCCCGCCTAGCTCCTACTTTCCAGAAACCTGTCTCCTCTTCTGTCACTCCCCGGGCACACTCACCCGAGCCCATGCAGGTCGACCAGACCAAGATGGTCAAATCTCGCCAAGAGTCTCGCCGAGCCGAGGGGAGCTGCTTCTATTGTGGCAGTAAGGAGCACTTGATTCGTTCCTGCCCGGAGAGGCCGGGAAACTCCAGTGTCTAGGACCGCTCGGAGAGGTCGCCCTAGACAAAAATAAATCCTCTCCAACCCTGACTTTGTCTGTATCTTTCTCCTGGGGAGAGACCCGTCACTTTGAACTCGCCCACCTGGATTCTGGATCCGCTGGAAACCTCATCTCCCAGTCCCTGGTTGAGAAATACCGTATTCCCACCAAGTCTCTGGCTGAACCCTTGTCGGTCGCCTCAGTGGATGGAAGACTCCTTCCGGTGACCATCCTGCTCTCCACAGAACCCATAACCCTGCAGGTGGGAATGCTGCACTCTGAGGTAATCTCCTTCCATGTGTTGCCCGGACTCTCCCACTCCCTATTGCTAGGTCTACCTTGGCTCCAAACACACGAACCCGTGTTGAACTGGCATTCCGGTGAAGTACTCCGGTGGGGGCCGGACTGCCATAAGACCTGCCTGGTTCCGGTTCGTCCGGTTCGTCCTCCACCTACCCCAGCTAATTTACCCAGTCTTCCGGCTCCTTACTGGACCTATGCTGACGTCTTTGGTAAGAAGGAAGCAGAGACATTGCCACCTCATAGGCCATATGATTGCCCGATTGACCTGGTTCCTGGCGCCACTCCACCCCGTGGGCGTATTTATCCGTTATCTGCGGCCGAAACCCGGGCCATGTCTGAGTACATAGAGGAGAATCTGGCCAGGGGATTCATCCGGAAGTCTACTTCCCCGGCTGGAGCCGGATTCTTCTTTGTCAAAAAAAAGGATGGCTTGCTACGCCCCTGTATTGACTATAGAGGACTCAATCAGATCACGGTTAAAAATAAATACCCCCTTCCGCTCATCTCCGAGTTATTTGATCGCCTTAAAGGCGCCAGGATCTTTTCCAAGCTGGATCTACGTGGAGCGTATAACCTGGTCCGTATCCGTCAGGGAGACGAGTGGAAAACGGCATTTAATACCCGTGACGGACACTATGAGTACCGTGTGATGCCCTTCGGTCTCTGCAATGCTCCCGCCGTCTTCCAAGAACTGGTCAACGACATCTTCCGTGACCTTCTTTACTCCTGCGTGGTGGTATACCTGGACGACATCTTGGTCTTCTCTCCGGATCTTCCCTCACACCGGAGGGATGTTCGTCAGGTCCTGCTGAGGCTCAGGCAGAACCACCTCTATGCTAAATACGAGAAGTGCCTTTTTGAGCAGACCTCTCTTCCATTCCTGGGCTATGTTATCTCCCAGACGGGTTTGCGAATGGATCCCGAGAAGCTCTCTGCTGTTCTAAAGTGGCCCCGTCCGGAGGGCTTGAAGGCGATAGAGCGATTCCTGGGCTTCGCTAATTACTATCGTCTCTTCATTCCTCACTTCTCGTCTCGGACTGCGCCCATATCTGCGCTCACCCATAAGGGAGCAAATCCCAAGGTATGGCCACCCGAAGCTGAGAAGGCCTTCCTTTCCCTGAAGCAAGCCTTCTCCTCTGCCCCTGTGCTGCACCGTCCGGACTGCAACAAACAGTTCTACCTGGAGGTTGATGCTTCCTCCTCTGGAGCCGGAGCGGTGCTCACCCAAAAGTCTTCTTCCGGGAGAATGGTAACCTGCGGCTTCTTCTCTAAAATCTTCTCCTCCTCTGAGCGCAATTACTCCATTGGAGACCGAGAACTGTTAGCTGTTAAATTGGCGCTGGAGGAGTGGCGTTACCTGCTTGAAGGGGCTCTATACCCGGTGATCATCTACACGGATCACAAAAACCTGGCATATCTCCAAAATGCCCAGAGACTTAATCCACGTCAGGCCCGGTGGTCTTTGTTTTTTGCCCGCTTCGATTTCATCCTTCATTTCCGCCCGGCGGACAAGAATGTCAAAGCTGATGCCTTGTCCCGATCCTTCCTGTCCTCCGACCAAGAGGAGGAGCCTATGCACATTATCGACCCCTCCAAGGTGATGAATGTGGCCCCCCTGGATTTGACTCGTCTTCCACCCGGCAAGACGTTCGTGGCGCCTCCTGACCGTGAGAAGGTTCTTCACTGGGGTCATTCTTCTAAACTTGCTGGCCATGCCGGCCAAAAAAAGACCTTCCTACTCATTTCCCGGCATTACTGGTGGCCTACCCTGCGTAAGGATGTGGTAGACTTCGTCTCTGCATGTTCATCTTGTGGCCGCAACAAGGTTCCCAGACACTTACCAGCTGGTCATCTCCTGCCGCTTCCCATACCTGTTGCCCCGTGGCAACACATCGCTATGGACTTCATTACCGATCTTCCTGTCTCTGCCGGGTGTACTGTCATTTGGGTGGTCGCTGACCGCTTTTCTAAAATGGCCCACTTCATTCCCCTGCCTGGTCTTCCATCTGCACCTGAGCTGGCTAAGGACTTTATCCGCCATATCTTCCGTCTTCATGGCCTACCCCTCCACATCGTGTCGGATCGAGGAGTTCAGTTCACCTCGCGCTTCTGGAGAGCCACATGTAAACTGCTGGACGTCACCCTGGACTTCTCCTCCGCTTACCACCCTCAGTCCAATGGTCAAGTGGAGCGGATCAATCAGATCCTTACCAGCTATCTCCGGCACTTTGTTAATGCCCACCATTCTGATTGGGTGGACCTCCTCCCTTGGGCCGAGTTTTCTTACAATAACCACGAGAGCGAGTCCTCTTCCAAATCCCCGTTCTTTGTTGTCTTTGGCCAGCACCCCCGGATTCCGTTTCCCGTCTCCGCCTCTGTGGACAACCCTGCCGCGCAGTCTCTTGTCAGCGAGTTTTCTACCATTTGGGAGAGTACTAGATCCGCACTTCTTCTGTCCTCCGAGCGGATGAAGAGATATGCTGATAAGAGACGTCTGGATCCGCCTCAATTCCGTCCGGGAGACAAGGTTTGGCTCTCCTCCAAACATGTACGGCTCAAGATACCCTCCTACAAGTTAGGTCCTCGCTTCATCGGCCCATTCGAAATCCTCAGGCAAATAAATCCGGTGGCCTACAAACTAAAACTCCCGGCCACCTTACGGATTCCTAACTCCTTCCATGTGTCTCTCCTCAAACCCGTTGTCTTTAACTCTTTTTCCAATAATCCAGGTGCCCCTCCTGCTCTGGTTTCCGCTGATGACGTCTTTGAGGTAGAGAGTATTCTGGCCTCCAAGAGGGTAAGAAGAAAGACCTTTTTTCTGGTAGATTGGAGGGGGTTTGGTCCTGAGGAGAGAACTTGGGAGCCCAGGGAGAACATCAACGCCCCGCTTCTCCTTGAAAAATTTCGTTCTGGCCAAAAAAAGAGGGGGCCTAAAGGGGGGGGTACTGTAGCATCGGCGTCTCTGCCCCGTGCTAGGCAGAGACGCCGTCCCTCTCACCTCCCCACTCCTGGCGCGGCGTCCTCCAGCGCTTCTCTCCCCGCTGCTTCCGGCACGCGCTCCTTCCCCGGCAGTGTGCTTAGGGCACGCGCGTGCGCGCTCCCCCGCTCTTAAAGGGACCGCGCGCGCCGTCCTAAGGAGTCCCCAGCCAATTGCTGGAGGACCTCCCATTTATAAGGCACCTCCTCCAAAATGGAGGTGCCCGAGCTATGTTGTTTGCACTGTGTCTCACCTGTGCTTCAGCCCTCAGGTTCCGCTGCTAGCCTGACTTCCCGTCCTGCATGCCAGCCTGTTACTTGCCTAGTCCGTCAGACCGCTCACCTGGGAGCATCTTCTACTTACCTGCCTTGTCTGCCAGTCCGCTCACCTGGGAGCGTACACCAGTTACTTGCCTGTTACCTGCCTTGTCTGCTGACTGCTCACCTGGGAGAGCCCACCAGTCACCTGCCTGTCTCCTGCCTCGTCTGTCAGACTGCTCACCTGGGAGCGTCCACCAGTTACCTGACTGTTTCCTGCTGTCTCAGTCTGCCCGCTCACCTGGGAGCGCCCGCCAGCTACCTGTCAGGTACCTGCCTCGCCTGTCTACCCAGAGACTGCCCCGGTCACTTGCCGTGACCACCTGCCTATCTACCCAGAGACTGCCCCGGTCACTTGCCGTGACCACCTGCCTATCTACCCAGAGACTGCCCCGGTCACTTGCCGTGACCACCTGCCTATCTACCCAGAGACTGCCCCGGTCACTTGCCGTGACCTCCTGCCTATCTACCCAGAGACTGCCCCCATCACTTGCCGTGACCACCTGCCTGTCTACCCAGAGACTGTCCCCGTCACTTGCTGTGACTACCTGCTTGCCCTCCATGGGAGTCACCCGCTTCCTTACAAGGACTTCCCCCTTGTATTGCAGCTCAGAGGTTCCACTTCCCGGACCCGTAACAGTGATGAATGTGGCCCCCTTGGATCTGACTCGTCTTCCACCCGGTAAGACGTATGTAGCAGTACCAGATCGGGAGAGGGTTCTTCGCTGGGGACATTCTTCTAAACTAGCTGGCCATGCTGGCCAAAAGAAGACCTTCCAGCTCATTGCCCGGCATTACTGGTGGCCTACCTTGCGTAAGGATGTTGTAGACTTCGTCGCGGCCTGTTCATCCTGTGCCCGTAACAAAGTTCCTAGACATCTACCAGCTCGCCATCTCTTGCCCCTGCCCGTACCTGCTGCTCCATGGCAGCACATTGCTATGGACTTTATCACCAATCTTCCTGTTTCTGCCGGTTGTACAGTCATTTGGGTGGTCGTTGACCGCTTTTCTAAAATGGCCCACTTCATTCCCCTGCCTCGTCTCCCATCTGCACCCGAGCTGGCTAAAGACTTTATCCGCCACATCTTCCGTCTCCATGGCCTACCCCTCCACATCATGTCAGATCGTGGAGTTCAGTTCACCTCACGCTTCAGGAAAGCCACATGTAATCTGCTAGACGTCACCCAGGATTTCTCCTCCGCTTACCACCCACAGTTCAATGGTCAAGTGGAGCGGATCTTTCAGATCCTGACCAGCTACCTCCGGCACTTCGTTAATGCCCACCATTCGGATTGGGTGGATCTCCTACCATGGGCCGAGTTCTCTTATAATAACCATGAGAGCGAATCCTCTTCCCAATCCCCATTCTTTATTGTCTATGGCCAGTACCCCCGGATTCCAGTTCCTGTCTCCGCTTCTGTGGACCACCCTGCCGCAGAGTCTCTTGTCAGCGAATTTTCTACTATTTGGGAGAGTACCAGGTCCGCTCTTCTTCTGTCCTCCGAGCGGATGAAGATATATGCTGATAAGAGACGTCTGGATCCACCTCAATTCCGTCCGGGAGACAAGGTTTGGCTCTCTTTCAAATATGTGCGGCTCAAAGTACCCTCATACAAGTTGGGCCCTCAGTTCATTGTACCCTTCGAAGTCCTCAGGCAAATTAACCCAGTGGCCTACAAATTAAAACTCCCGGCCACCCTACGCATTCCCAACTCCTTCCACATATCTCTCCTCAAACCCGTTGTCCTTAACACTTTTTCCGTCAATCCAGGTACTCCTCCTACTCCGGTTTCTGCTGAGAACATCTTTGAAGTGGAGAGTATCCTGGTCACCAAGAGGGTAAGAGGGGGAACCTTTTTTCTGGTGGATTGGAAGGGGTTTGGTCCTGAGGAAAGAACTTGGGAACCCAGGGAGAACATCAACGCTCCGCTTCTCCTTGAGAAATTTCTCTGTGGCCTAAAAAAGGGGGGGCCTAAAGGGGGGGTACTGTAGCATCGGCGTCTCTGCCTCCTGCTAGGCAGAGACGCCGTCCCTCTCACCTTCCTGTTCAGCGTTCGGCGTCCTCCAGCGCCCCTTCCCTCTCTGCTGCCGGCGCGTGCTCCTTCCCGAGCACTGTCTTAGGGCGCGCGCACGCGCGCTCCCCCTCTCTTAAAGGGGCCGCGCGTGTTGTCCTAAGGAGTCTCCGGCCAATTGCCGGAGGACTTCCCATATATAAGGCACCGCCTCCAAAATGGAGGTGCCCGAGCAAAGTTGTTTGCACTGTGTCTGATCTGTGCTTCAGACCTCAGGTCCCGCTGCTAGCCTGACTTCTCATCCTGCCTGCCATCCTGTTATCTGTCCGTTACCTGCCAAGCCTGCCAGCCTGCTCATGTGGAGCGCTCACCTGTTACCTGCCTGTTACCTGCCTTGGCCATCTGTCCGCTCACCTGGGAGCATCCGCCTGCCCTGTCTGTCAGACCGCTCACCAGGGAGCGTCCACCAGTTACCTGCCTGTTACCTGCCTCGTCTGTCAGACCGCTCACCTGGGAGCGTCCACCAGTTACCTGCCTGTTACCTGCTGTGTCCATCAGCCCGCTCACCTGGGAGCTCCCACCAGTTACCTGTCAGTTACCCGCCTAGTCTGTCTGCCCGCTCACCTGGGAGCACCTGCCTGTTTCCTGCCAGCCTGCCTGGAGACCCTGCCGTCACTTGCTGTGACCACCTTCCGGGTAAACCTAAAGACTGCTACTTGCCCTGCTTTCTCGAACTGTGACCACCTGTCAGCTACCAGAGACTTCCGCCTGCTTGCCGTGTCCATCCACCATACCGGTCAGTCCCAGCCATCTGACCCGTGGGAGCCACCTGCTCTCTTACAAGGTCGTCCCCAGAGTAGCACCTGGTCCCTCAGCCCGGATCCTCCCTGGTCACGGTGTCTTCAGCTGCCGTACGACCAGGGTCGGTTCAGGTGGATACTTAGTCACACCCCTCTGGGTCCCTACTTGCACCTCGGCACAGAGGTTCCACCACCCGGACCCGTAACAATTTATATAGTGTGACCAAGTTGACAAGTGATGCTAAAATCGCTTGGAAAGCGCTTGTCAACCCGCATGCGGAAATGCAAGTGAAGAACGCTTCACTTCCGCATGTCCCTGGCAGGAAAATGCATGGACAATCCGCATGCGTTTTTTTCTGCCAGGAAGATGCAGAAACGCTCAGGAAAAAATCCTGAGCATTTCTGCATCGTGGGCACATAGCCTTACACATTTTCCATATCAGACTGTAATAATTAGAGAAAAAAAATCAATAAGGGGAAGATATTAGGAAAAGATACAATTACTACTAGTGATTGCCTACTTTATTCAAGATTGCCTGTCATTTTACCCCAAATCAGAGTAAAACGATGGCATTTTTGCTTTTTCCTTTTCTTCTGCACAAATACATTAGTTTCTCAAAAAAGAGCTGAAGATGCTGAGTGGCTGACACAAACAGCCATAGAGAGTCCGGGAACCTTTTCACACACTTTTCTTAGCCAGGGCTGCTTCTCAGCAGGATTGGACAGACCCTCCAGAAAACCGGAGACTACTCCGGTGTGCCCTGGGTTCTCCTTCAGGAGAGTTCATAGTACTGAGGTGAGGCCGTGATGATGATAGAGGCTAACATCACCTTGCTGCTGGTACTTTTCTATGGGAATCAGCTTGGCTCCAACCAGCCTGGAAAATTTCCAGTGAACTATGGGACGACGCTATGGCATTAGCACTGCCCCCAGTACCAGTAGCGAAGCCATCCACAATTTCCTTTTCTTCTGCCCATATACATTAGTTTCTTACAAAGGAGCTGAAGATTCTGAGTGGCAGTAGGTGCAAGTTTCTCCAGCATGTTAGATATCAGAGGGAGAACAGAGAGGGCAGCACAGTGGCTCAGTGTTTAGCACTGAAACCTTGCAGCGCTGCGGTCCAGGATTCAAATCCCACCAAGGACAAAATATGCAAGGATTTTGTATGTCCTCCCTGTGTTTGCGTGGGTTTCCCCCTCAGGAAAAAAGCTGCCAAAAGAGTGTCCAGGAACCTTCCCATACACTTTTCTTAACCAGGGATGCTTTTTGAGTTGTAAGGACCCACCAGAGAACCGGAGAATCCTCGAGTGGGCCCTGGCTTCTCCATTAGGAGAGTTCATAGTGCCGAGGCCATGATGATGATAGAGACCACCATCTGCTTAGTTTTCTGTTACTTGGAATGGAAGCGCAAGTATGCAACCAACCACCCACCCACCCTTCCACAGGCCGCAATACAAAACTGCCACATTTATGGACTGCTTGCACTTGAAATGTTGCCTTTTAGGCTTGTGGAGGCGGAAGCTTTTCACAACCTCATGTTGGCGGCGGCCGGGTGTCCATACTCTGTCCCCAGCCGTCACTATTTCTCCCGGTATCGTCTCCGCCTTCCAAAAGCGCGGGTGCCAGAACATTACCCGTGCCATCCCCAGTGCACTTACTGGGAAGGACCACCTAACCACAAACATGTGGACAGGTGAATGCGGCCAGGGACAGTACGGAGCCAGTCCACAGTAAATCAACAACCATAGAGTCTCCGGGAACCTTCCCACACACTTTTCTCAGCCAGGGCTGCTTCTTGGTAGGGTTGAAAGGGCCCACCAGAGAATCCTCGGGTGGACCCTGGCTTCTCCATCAGGAGAGTTCTTGATAGCACAAACTTTGCAGCTGCTATGGAGCTCTTGAGCGGGGAGAAAGGTGGGCCCTCAAAATCAAATTGTCTGGTAGGCCCAATGTTTTTCAGTCTGACACTGCTTCTCGTTGAGAGTTGTATTTCATTACAGCCACATTTTTTAGCTCGGTGGCATAGAGAGAAACAGTATCTACTCCGGCTGTCATTTCTCCGCCACCAGGTTCCGCCCATTGTCACACACGACCATGCCTGGCTGTATGTTCAGTGGTGAGAGACACAGATCAGGCTGCTTTCAACAACTCTACAGCGAGCGATGGGTGGTTTGTCACCTAAGTATTAAACATGTTATCTTCAGCACAGCCTTTTGCCGCTTGGCCAAGGCAGTGCTGCAGTCCTTGTGACTGATGTGGTCATTTCGAAGGTGGAGGCTAAACTAGAGGAGGAGGTGCAGGAGCTGAAAAATGTGATTACATTGAGGTTACATTGGCGTGTCTGTTTTTTATTCTAAACAAAGATCCTACTGTGTTTTTATTTATTTATTTTTTTACATCTCTTCAAATGTGTATTGGAGTTCGTCCTACTTTTTGGCAGTCCTTGAAATTGTTTCATATGCAACAAAAGTATAGGAGACACACTCCTTAATAATGGGAAGGACAATTCAAATATATTCTGTATTCTAGAATATTAACTGTCTTATCTGAAATTCTTTTACGGGTGAGGTATCGCAGTATGCATAGCGTATTACACCGAACAAGCCAGGTATTATTGCCGTATACTGGGTGCTGCTGGTGCTGCCGAAAAAAAATTAAAATCTATTCTATCCCCTATCGATAACACTGTTAGATGCATTTACAATAGGAACAGGTGCTGCTGCTAGGTGGTATCATCACCAGCTACAGATGAGTGTTCATTCTGGTCACATAAATGTCTTCCACAGTCCATAGTGACCAAGTGTCAATTGCTTCAAAAAAACACAGGAGGCTGATTTTAATAGGAGTGAAATATTTGGCACGCTCCACAAAATTTCTGTATTATTACGGCAGTCATATGGATCACGTGCGTCTGATCATTGAAAAAAGTTCCTCTGCTTCCACAATACAGTAATATGAATAAAACTAAAAAAATCTGGCTGTATTCTTCAAACAATCAAATGGAGCTGTAAAATGGTGTACACTGGCACACTGCTACAATCTATAAATGGAGGACAATATTTTCCACGTTCACTACTAATGGCTGGATTTGAACCACAGTTATATGTCATACGTCTGACAGAGAACCATGGTTTTAAATAGCAGGCCTGTAATTTACTAATATTATTCTTCACAGACACCCAGTGTGAATAGCTTGACCGACACATTGCAATGAAATGAAAATGGAAGAAATAGCTGATTTTGGAACAGTCTTATAGGTGATATGTCTGACAGAGAACCACGGTTTTAAATAGCAGGCCTGAAATTTACTAATACTATTCTTCACCGACACCTAGTGTGAATATCTTGAGCGATACACTGCAACAGAATGGAAAAGGAGGCCAATATTTTCCATGTTCAGTTCAAATTTCTGGATTTTTATCACTGAAATATGGAACAGATCTGGTTTTATTCTGCAGTGCTAACAAGCAAATGGAGCAGAAAAATGGTGTACTCTGGATTGCTTTTTAAGCAAGTAACCAGTATTAAGATAAAAAAAATTGCCCTGGCCCCTGATATCTGGGGCTATTTCTACAAATATCTGTAATTATTACAGCAGCAGACAGGACGTTCAATGGACCCTCTTGTGCTGTATCATATACTGCAGTCTGCCACATACACTGCCTGCCTGCCTAGTACTGATTATATGCAGCTGGATTAGTCTTCAGAAGAACTGTTATTTCAGATGGATATATATATATATATATATATATATATATATATATATGTTGTGGAATACCTATACTAACAGGACGTTCAATGGACCCTCTTGTGCTGTATTATGCACTGCAGTCTGCCACATACATTACCTGCCTGCCTAACTCCTGCTATCACCACTGAATATATGCAGATGGATTAGTCCTCAGAAGGACTTTTAGCTCAGTTGGATATATATATATATGTTGTGGAATACCTATACTAGCTATAAACAAGCAAATCTCTCCCTGACTCAGCAGCACCTCTCCCTACTCTGCCTGTTTCCGGGGTAGACTGAGACGAGCATAGTGGCGCCTGGTCTTATATACACCTGATGATGATGTGCAGCCAGCCAATCACTGCAATGCCCACAACCAATAAGGCTACAGCATTACAGTGCATGGCATGCAATCCCCGCATGTTCATTGGCTCTCTAAAGAGTGCCAAACATGCAGGGAAGGGACTCGAGTTCCCACGCGAGAAACCCAGAAATACTCGCCTAGCGCCGAGTTTGTCGAGCACAGTGATGCTCGGGCAAGTACCGAGCAGTGGCGAGCACGTTCGCTCATTACTAGTGCTAACAATAAAGCAGAAGGAGACCATTCATGTTTGGAGTTCTTTTTCATTCAACGGAGTTGGCTCGCTCACAATTTTGATTAAAAACACTGCCATAAATAAAGAATGACATCTAAACATCCTCCAAGAGCAACTTCTCCCAACAATCTCTGAGTAATTTGATGATACAATGCCTTTTCCAGCATTATGAAGCATGACATCACAAGGCAAAAATAATAACTAAGTAATTTGTTCAAGAAAACATTGACATTTTTAGTCCATTGCCAGGAAAATCGCCAGAGTTCAATCTCATTGAGAACCTGTGGTCATTCCTCAAAAAGTCGGTGGACAAACAAAAACACAAAAATTGTAATAAACTCTAAGCACTAATTAGGCAAAATGGGTTTTCATCAGTTAGAATTTGGCCCAGAAGTTGGTATCTAGCATCTGCCAGGGTGAATTGCGGAAGTCTTGAAAAATAAGGGACAGCACTGTAAATATTGCATCTTTGCATAAACGTGTGCCCAAATTCATTAGAGAAATTTGGACAGAATTCTGGTGTAAATTGCTCTTTGAAATATGCAAAAAAAAACAAATTGTGCAACTCAGCTGAACCCTGTAAATATTGAGCCTTTGCATTAGCTTGATATACTTCACAATAAAAGTTTAAAGGATATGAACTAAAAGATCTAAAAACATTGAAGCAGTAAACTTTGTGAAAAGAAAAATTAATGTCAGTTTTAAAACTTTTGGCCACGACTGCATGTAACTAATGTATGATATACTCTTTCATTGCACATCTTCATAATTTAAATTCAAATTTTTTTGTTTCATAAAATACGTTCAAATTACCCATAGTTATTGTTTTGGCATTTGAAAGTGAAAACTATGGCTCAACCATAATTCAAGCCCTGAAGCAGCTGTGTAACAGGCTTCCCCCTGTGTGAATTTATAGGCACTGTAATTCAATAGAAAAAAATATCCAATAATTTGGCAGAGAAACAATGATTTTGGGTGTTTTTTAAAAAGAATAAACCCATGTTTATTCGTTTAGATTCTAATACTAAAAGCGGCATATGTGTTTCTTCAACTTTGCCTATAATTATATTTATTTTTAGTGTTTGCTAAACTTACATTTAATTATAGGCAGACATGCGATTTTAATAGTTTGTTGAGTATAATAATTTACTTTATCCACTGTATACAGTATTCCTATCCTGCCGTGCCCAAAGCTAGGCCATTTTCACATTTCTATGAAGCACTGACTATGCACAGATCACAAAAACTGGTCAGATAGCTGGGTCTCCTGATCTGAGTATACAGTATATGAGGAGATTGGCTCAGGTCGGAAGATCCGGTGGTTGGCCAAGTATTGCAATCCAATCATGGCCCGTGCTTCACAGATATATCAAACCAGCCCTATTCAATATGGTGCTATATATAAATAAAAAAATGACAAGCACAGTTCTGCTGTCATATTAGACAAAACAGTACAAAAATATAGTGCCATTTGCCTGTGAAAATTAGGCAGGGTTGCTAACCGTACAAAAATTCCAGGACAATCTATAAAAATAAGGAACTTTTTTCTCTATACGTTAAATAAAATATAGGGCGCCTGTGATTTTTTTGAAGCCGAAGAAACTTATACAGATTATTTTGCATGTAATTATCATTATTTTACAGTTTACAGTAAATGCAGTGGATGTCTTCATATCAGATTTATGGGCTGTAGAAATATATCACTTATAATCATAATGATTTATTATGGTTTTCCAATGTGTCAATAAAAAATATTGCTTGTCCATGATTTCTTGATAAGCTGTCCAGAAAAAATAAAAATTCAAGTAGGGAACACAGGAAGTGGTAAAAAATAGTGAGGAGTCTATATATTTATGAGGTGAGTGCCCTCTCACCTCTTCCCGTTGCTCTCAACCATGATTGACAGGCTGCTGAGTGTCAATATATAGGACCCAGCTGCAACAGCTTCTACTCTATATCCTATAACTCATAAAACATACTCATTTTGATAGACAGCACTGTGGTCAAATTGGTTTTATTAAGAAACACAATGTATCTAATATGGGTATAAGTGCCTGGGCACAGTAAGATTTTTTCCACAGAATTTAACTACTCCTACACAGCTTAGCATAACACAGCACAATTTTACTGCTTCAAATAAAGGAATAAAATGAGCGTAAAATGATGTATAATTAAATGTGAGTGACAGTGGACAAAGTAACACGTCAATGAATGGAAAACAAACATTTTGTAAGAAATTGCTTTTTTGAAAACGAAAACCTGCGGTGACATGCGGGATAGAACAAATTACTGTACACTCTCACAAATACATTGTTCAGAAAGGGAAATATAAGAGCCCGTGGTAAGCAATTTCTGAAGCTATTACCATGTAAGGAGATTCCCAGGCATGATTCGACAGTCTCCCTTTCCTGCTTTCATTGTACTAAAAGGAAAAACCAAACAATATATCCATATAGAGTGAACGACAATATTATGATAAGCTCATAAAAAGAGTCACCTTGTCAAATATATGAGCGTCTTAGAATTATTACAAACAATATCCATGTGTTTTCAGTTTGGTATTTCCAGGTCTACAGAACGTTTTTTTGTGTTAGATCATTCTAAAAAAATCGAAAAAAAAATTAATTCCCACAGCAGTTAACTCATAAATGTGTCCTCATTAATAACCACAGATGGATTTTAGGGGGCAGGGTTGAATAGATAAAGCTAGACCACTGCACTGTTTTTTTCTAATCAGCTGCTATCTAATGAATTGAATTGGATTTGCTTCTTATTTCCCAGGCTCATCATTAACTCTAGGACCTGTCACATTAAAGGGAATCTGTCACCAGGTTTATGCTACCTCATCTGAAAGTAGCATAATGTAAGGAATGAGACTCAAGTTGCAATAATGTATCACTTAGTTTACTGGGTGCAGCTGCTGTGACACAATCAGAGTTCTTAGATGCAGCACGAAGCAGAGCTGAGAAAGCTAGCCCCGCCCACACAAGGCTCTCTATGTACATAGTCTATTGACAGTGATCTGTTTATCACAGGGTGGCATGGTCAGACCAGGGCTCATGTGGCCAACTAGTCACAGCAGTGATAAGGTCCTAGTGATAAAACCTTCATTGTAAGTAAACAACACCACACAGCCTGATAAGTGACACATTCTTGAATTCAGTGTTTTAACCCCTACCTCATGCTGTCCTCAGATTACATAGCAAAATCCTGATGACAGATTCTCTTTAAGTCTAAACACTGACAATCTAGGCCTGGACATATAAAATCAGTGTTTCCAATTTTCGAAACTTTCAGTATCAAAACCCTGTGTTCGAAGGACCCTGCAAATTGGAGAGGAGACTTCCACTTGGAGTGGAATAAAGTAAGTAAGTAGAGGGCATTCATGCAGGGAAGCATGATGTTTTGGCTCCTCATTCCCCTGCCGATGCAGTTTTTATACTCTATAGAGAATTTCTGCAGTAACAGCTCTAATCACTAGATTCATAAAAGCAAATGTTGTGGAATTGTGACTCTTGTTTTTATAGTGGTATTTTGTCTGGTATAATATACACTATGGCTTTCATTTTTATAGGGTATTGATTCTGTAACATTGAAGCTGTTTTTACTAAGGCAGGCTTGTGCCTTGTGTTTGATTAAGGGGCAATATGACTGGCACATATGACACTGAAGATATCATTGTTAGCAGGTATTGTGCCTGACACTGGAGGCATTAATAAAGATATATAGTACCATGTCGCCCCACAAAATGCAAACAACTGCTCGTTATAAAAATGAATTGTAAAATGCTGCTTATTTTACTCATCAAATACACTGCATAAAAATACTCAGCAAAAATGTTGCAAAAACGCCATATGTGGACATACCATAATTATCTAATACCATGTGCTCTGCAGGGGAAGGGAGGCAAGGTTTTCAGGCACTTGGCATCCCTTCCATCAGGCTTTGTGTTGTTCCAGTGTCCACAACAGTAAAGATAAAATTAATTAAAGAAGTTGTCCAGTACTTTTACCACCCCAATGTATCCCCCCGGGGTCCATAAGGATTTTTGTAATTAGCTAACGTTGCAGATACTGCCTGTGAGCAGCGCTATCCTTGGCCGCTCACAGGCATCACGTGACCCCGCGCTGACGTCACGACCAGTGAGGTGTGACTCAGCACTGGGGTTCCCGTGGTGGCTGCTGGACTGTGGGTGGGGTTACTCCCGCATCACACCAAGCATCCACCGCGCGCTTTCCCAATGAATGGGGAGAGGCATAGCGCGCAGTGGATGCCGGGTGTGACGCGGGGGGTAACCCCACCCACAGCCTGGCATCCACCATGGAACGCAGATGACAGAGATGCCTGGCTGCTGTCAGCACTTGTTGTGATGTCAGCGCCGGCTGCAGCCGGGGGTCACGTGATGCCTGTGAGCGGCCAGTGATAGCGCCACTCACAGGCAGTATCTGCAACGTAAGTTAATTACAAAAATCCTTAGGGGCCCCGGAGGGATACATTGGGGGGTAATATAAAGTACTGGACAACCCCTTTAAGAGGCTCATACCACTTAATGAGTTTTTGTCACGTTATCATTGTTATCATTGGTGTGCGCCTCATCAGAAATGTTACTCCTGTTAAGAACTGAACACCACCACTATTGATACATTTGACGGATGGGCGTAGCCCAGTCTGGCTTTTGCTCTGACCTGTCTGGCTTTTGCTCAGCTTCACCCATTTAAGCAGAGCAGCCCAAAACTGGCCTGTAAAACATAAAAAAACACTAAACTTTGTGCAACTTAGTGTTACACAAAAATTGTGCAACTTTTCAAAGCGTTTACTCCAATGTCATGGCGTATACACTTTGATGAAATAGGCCAAATTTTTTTACTAAATCAATTGGAGGCAGAAAAATTATAGCCATTACATAAAAACAAAGTGAAAAGTTAATATAAAAAATCCATGTGTACAAAACCTTTTATCCTTTTTGATTTAAAAAATTAGGATAAAAAAATGGCATGTGTTATTCCAGGTATATACTTAACTATAGTTGGAAATCTGTGTTAACAAAAGTGAGTTTTGATTGTCCCTGCTTAATTTCCACAGCAAAGTCCATTTGCAAAAATGCATCACGCATTAGTAGTCACAGTATTTTTACACATTATGGCATTTTTGGGGTATTGTACATACATACATTTATTTTCTTTTAGGGTGATCTTTCTGACTATTACTATGGTTCCTTAGTTCTGTGTATGGCACTGAACCTGCTTAACTCCATCCATACAGTAAATGAGTGTTCTCTTTGTAGAATAGTCATAACATAGCCAAATTACTCTAAGAACCATATCATTGGCAGCTGTCTTCATACATTAGGTAAGTGGTGCTATAGTTACATATGTTAAACTGGGCTCACATCACAGCCCATTTATTAAAATGTTTGAATTTGGCCTGTAAATCAGTTTGATTTGTTCACTATATAAAGAAGAAAGCACATCTACAATAGACACAAATGTGTGATTTAGGCAAAAGATTGTGCTTATGTGTGTATATTGGAACCCAGAAGTATAATATTATTTTATTTTAGTATGATATTTTTATTTGAAGTCTATATGTTGATAACTTTTGTTGGTACTATTCAGACAGCAAGCTATTTTGATACTGTAACGATTCTTCCAACACTCCTGGGGCAGCACTTGAGATAGCTCAATGTGGCTGTTCAACTGAAATAAAAAAGTTGATCTCTGATACAGAAATTAACATTCGCTTTGTTCGCTGGATATTTGTGAATATATTGTAAACCCATATTAAACACAGTTGAGTCTGGACTCCATGTAGCAGTAAAGCTGCAGATAATAGTATTTATTTATGCTCTGATAGCACCTTTCAGAAAACCACTTTCTTCCCCATCTGATCTTTAGTTAAATATCGCTGCATGAAGGAATATGCTAGCTGAGCATTAGATCTCATTCTGTGTTAAATAGCTGCATAAAATAGAAAATACAAGAATTCAGTATTTATTAAGGAAACAAAAAAGCAATATCTATTTTTCCCTCCTACAATCTTTCAATTAATATTATGTGAATACGATATCAAGGTCTGCAGGAACCTCTGGGGGTAAGTACAGTATAAAACTTATGTGGATAAGTCTGTATCAGCATTGTATTAGAGGATGCAGTAATTTTTTCATACTTCATTAAATATCTACTCGTGTACTATTACAAGGGTTTCCCTTTTTTATCAAGACCTCTGTTTTATGAAGGATATAGGGGCTTTTTCATTTTTTTGCTTGAAAAAAATCAACAAAAATCTAACCTCATCTTCCTACAGTGGTGTGAAAAAGTATTTGCCTCCTTCCTGATTTCTTATTCTTTTGCATGTTTGTCACATTTAAATGTTTCAAATCACAAAACAAATTTAAATATTAGGCAAAGATAACACAAGTAAAGACAGAATGCAGTTTTTAAATTAAGGTCTTTATTATTACATGCCAGATGTAATGGGACATACACCTTTCAAAAAGTTCAACTTTTATCTCGTCAGTCCACAGAGTATTCTCTCCAAAGTCTTGGCGGTCATCAAAATTTTTTTCCTATCAAAACTCAAAAGAGTCTTTATGTTCTTTTTGCTCAGCAATGGTTTTCGCCTTGGAACTCTGGAATGCATGCCATTTTTGCCCATTGTCTTTCTTATAAAGGAGTCATGAACACTGACCTTAATTGAGGCAAGTGAGGCCTGCAGTTCTTTGGATGTTGTTTTGGGGTCTTTTCTGACCTCTTGGATGAGTCGTCGCTGCACTCGGGATGATTTTGGTAGGCCGGCCACTCCTGGGAAGGTTCACCCCTGTTTTCACCATTTGTCGATAATGGCTCTCACTGTGGTTTGCTGGAGTCTGAAAGCTTTAGAAATGACTTTATATGTTTTTCCAGATTGATAGATCTCGATGACTTTGTTTCTAATTTGTTCCTGAACCACAGCATGATGTCTAGCTTTTGAGGATATTTTGGTCTTCTTCACTTTGTCAGGCAGGTCCAATTTAAATGATTTCTTGGTTAAGAACAGGTGTGGCAGTAATCAGCCCTGTGTGTGGCTAGGGAAATTGAACTCAGCTTCCCAAAGATGTGATACACCACAGTTAATTTATGTTTTAAGGTGGGGGGGCAATCACTATTCCACACAGGGCCCTGTAGGTTTGGATTTATTTTTCCTTTCATAATAAAGACCCTCGTTTAAAAACTGCATTTTGTGTTAACTTGTGTCACCTTTTTAGAATTATTGCAGATATATTCGATGTGCTATTTACCTTCTGCCCTGCATTCGATTTGTTTGCAAGCATAACATTACCGTTTCAGATCAAATTATGAAAAAGGGAGGTACTTCAGATCATCATAGTGATAAACTATAAATACCACATTGATATTCATTATAAGGACATTTATAGGGTTATCAAGGCATGAAATATTGATGACCAATCCTTGGGATAGGTGACCACTATATATTCAGTAGGTGTCCAACAATTCGATCTCCAAATGATTAAGTTTTAGTTCTAATGGCAGCCAGATGTAAATGTAGCACCCTGAGGATTCGGCTGCTACAGGGGTATTGCACCTCAACCCAGAGGTGTGATATTCCACTCCCGGGTAAGGATGGAGTGTGGAACTGAGCTCGGTAGGCTGCATGCACTACACACATCCCATTTCCGGGGAACAGACCAACGGTACTCCCACTTAGAAATGTGCAGGTACGACCGAGTCTGTTCCTGGCTGGAGTGGGAGGGGGGTGGTACATCCCATGTAGTGTAGGGGCAGATAGGGGGAGCAGCCTGGGTAAAGATAGGAGCTCATTGGGTGCTGGTCACCTGAGCTCACACATAGAGGGTGTATATAAGGTGGGCACCAACTAAGATCAGGGTCAGATGCAGAGGATCAGATGCAGAGAGTCAGTCAGCTGCAGAGAACAAGTCAGGAGCAGAGGAGAGAAGAAAGACAAAGACCCAGAGTGAGAGAGGAGAAAAGAGAGAGACCCAGAGCACAGAAGAGAAGGACTCTGAGATCCCAACTAAAAGCACCGGGTGAAGAGTCGGCATCAGGGTACCGGAACCCAAGCTGGTGGGGGTAAAAACATTCCCCAGCCAGAGACCGGAGACCGTGGGCAGCGTCTGCCACGGTCACCCATCACATCCACCCCGAAGGCACACCACATGAAGGGTCAGGGAACCCAGGGCCAAGGGTGTCCCAACAGAAGGCCCGAGGGAGCTGGACCTAGGTGGATTACTGGTGGGGACGGCCAGAGAACGGGACAGAAAGAGAGCTCAGGGCCACGCTCCGGACTTGTTTGGGGGTTGGCTGGATCCAGGACCTGGTGGACGCAGCACGGCTCGGGTGGTCACTAGCAGCTGGAGTGACCAGTACAACATCTGCAGTAAGTAAACACCCTTAACTGCACAACCCGACTCTGTCTTCACTGCCGTCTGCACTACACCACCACAACCCCCATCCTCTGCGCCTGTCCCCTCTGAGGCTATACCCCTCCCGTTGGGGGTTATCCCACCAAGCTGCGCACCCACCATCAGCCTCAGCAGACCCTGCTGCAGCGGCGGCCACAGTGACCGCATCACAACGGGTGGCGTAGTCGACACAAAAGAACTCTTAATAACATCTGTAGGACTGCCACATAACACTGAGCTTGACGCCCTGGGCACGGGCCGGGTCACAGCCGCTCGGAGACTACAAACCCCCCATCTGATCCGGTGCCGGGTATTCCCCTCAAAAAGGAATATGTCCCAGGGGGCGCGTCAACTTTGGCGTAGTCGGCAGGATTACGTGCCCGCAACACCCGGGTACTGCGTGCCTGAAGAAAAGTGCAAGTTTACCTCAGAAAGAAGTCTCCCGCCGGTTCCGGAGGGTCCACGCCATCGGACTCCATCACCAGTCGTTTCCCGCCGATTGTCCGCCATTTCCAACTTGTTCCCGCCATCTGCAGAGTTTCCCGCCACTGGGCGACGCTTCCCGCCAAAACCGCAGATTTCCCGCCTTGGAAGAGCAGCGGACGCCATTATGGGCGTGCCAAAGGAGGGCAAGAGGCCACCTCCCATCGTGGGCCAGGACAGAAAATGGCGCCAAAAGTGGAAACCGCCCCCACCAACAGAGACTGTGATGCTGGAGGTGTCTGTCAGCGTGAAAGAACTACCCCTGGAGCTGACAGTCACCGAGTTGCCCCGGGACCGCCCTCGAAGTGGGAGGAGACGAAAGAAAAGAGCAAAGATGGGTGCCGCCTGGAGCAGTCTGGAGCGAGCGCACCCGGAGGCAGGAAGCCTGGAGAGGAGCAGCAGAAAAGCTCACCCGGAGATGTCCAGAGAGCAGAGCAGCACCGGCCCGCTGGCCAGGAGCCTGCTGGAAGAAGAGCAGAGCAGCACCGACCCGTTGGTCAGGAGCCTGCTGGACACCACGACCCCACTAGGCCTAGTGGAGGTCCTTGCACAGCTCCCCCGAGACCGGGAGTGTGCGCAGACTGCCCTGGAGGGCCTCGCACGGAGGATGGCCCGGGTACAGCGCGAGATATTGGCGGAATGGAGCCGGGAGATGGCCCAGCAAGCTGAAACCAAGACGCAAGCTGAAACCAAGACCCGGAGCACGCCAGCCGAGATGAGGAAGGAGACCGCCTCTGAGGATGGCGCGGGAGGACCCAAGGCCGGAGACGGCGCCGAGGAGGGAGCCGAACGCATGGAGGCAGGTAAAGGGGACGCCTATACCCCAAGCCGTGACACCGCTTACCTGCCCCAGCTCCCCGTCGCAGAGCCCGAAAGTCCCCCTGCTGTGCCCGAAAACGCCATGTCACCGACGCAGACTAGGCCCCAACCGGAAGCCGCCGCCGCGACCCCTGTGACGTCACACGCCTCGACCCCGAGCGTGACCAAGCAGGAAGTACCACCAGCCTGGTCGCAGGGCCTAGAATTCCCGGGCGCCGCAACACCAACAGCGCCCCCTACCTCTGCGGAGCCTCCGGCCTGGTCGCAAGGCCAGGTAGCCCAGGGCGCCGCCGTATTAACGGTGCCCTTCACCTTCCAGGTGCCCCAGGCCTGGCCGCAAGGCCTGGGCAACCCGGGCGCCACCACCACCGCGCCCGCACCCGTGAAATCAAGGGTGCCGCATCTGGGAGAGGACCTGTTCGCCCAGCATACGTGCCTGGACGGGTCTGAAACTAGAGCCAAAGGTAACAATAAAGAAAGAGCAGGAGGACGCCGTCGTTAAGTACAGCGAAGCAGGAGCTGTATATAGTTGCCCGTCGGGGCACCATAAACTGAAACTGAAACTGTTGCTACATATATATAGTCCCCGTTGGGACCAGCTGAGTGAACTGTTTACCCGTTAACCCCTTAATCCCACAGGCTGAGGACTGTGAGCAGCCATTCCCTTCCCTCTACCTGGCCGAGGACTGAGATCGGCCAACTTCCCCTGTATATAGTTGCGCTTCCTAAAGCGCCCCCTACCGGTTTTATAGGAAAACCAGTTTTTCTAAGAGACTGTCGCACTTTTCCCGGACACACGTTGCACAGTGTCCGGAGGAGGAACCTGAAACAAGAGACGACGAGAATGTTTATATGAAAAGTTTTATATATATAATGTTTTATATGTTTTATTATGTTTATATGAAAAAAAAAAAATTTTGTATGTTTTGGTGTTATGTCTTACAGCCCGAGGACGTGCTGTGATTTACCAGGGGGGAATGTAGCACCCTGAGGATTCGGCTGCTACAGGGGTATTGCACCTCAACCCAGAGGTGTGATATTCCACTCCCGGGTAAGGATGGAGTGTGGAACTGAGCTCGGTAGGCTGCATGCACTACACACATCCCATTTCCGGGGAACAGACCAACGGTACTCCCACTTAGAAATGTGCAGGTACGACCGAGTCTGTTCCTGGCTGGAGTGGGAGGGGGGTGGTACATCCCATGTAGTGTAGGGGCAGATAGGGGGAGCAGCCTGGGTAAAGATAGGAGCTCATTAGGTGCTGGTCACCTGAGCTCACACATAGAGGGTGTATATAAGGTGGGCACCAACTAAGATCAGGGTCAGATGCAGAGGATCAGATGCAGAGAGTCAGTCAGCTGCAGAGAACAAGTCAGGAGCAGAGGAGAGAAGAAAGACAAAGACCCAGAGTGAGAGAGGAGAAAAGAGAGAGACCCAGAGCACAGAAGAGAAGGACTCTGAGATCCCAACTAAAAGCACCGGGTGAAGAGTCGGCATCAGGGTACCGGAACCCAAGCTGGTGGGGGTAAAAACATTCCCCAGCCAGAGACCGGAGACCGTGGGCAGCATCTGCCACGGTCACCCATCACATCCACCCCGAAGGCACACCACATGAAGGGTCAGGGAACCCAGGGCCAAGGGTGTCCCAACAGAAGGCCCGAGGGAGCTGGACCTAGGTGGATTACTGGTGGGGACGGCCAGAGAACGGGACAGAAAGAGAGCTCAGGGCCACGCTCCGGACTTGTTTGGGGGTTGGCTGGATCCAGGACCTGGTGGACGCAGCACGGCTCGGGTGGTCACTAGCAGCTGGAGTGACCAGTACAACATCTGCAGTAAGTAAACACCCTTAACTGCACAACCCGACTCTGTCTTCACTGCCGTCTGCACTACACCACCACAACCCCCATCCTCTGCGCCTGTCCCCTCTGAGGCTATACCCCTCCCGTTGGGGGTTATCCCACCAAGCTGCGCACCCACCATCAGCCTCAGCGGACCCTGCTGCAGCGGCGGCCACAGTGACCGCATCACAACGGGTGGCGTAGTCGACACAAAAGAACTCTTAATAACATCTGTAGGACTGCCACATAACACTGAGCTTGACGCCCTGGGCACGGGCCGGGTCACAGCCGCTCGGAGACTACAAACCCCCCCATCTGATCCGGTGCCGGGTATTCCCCTCAAAAAGGAATATGTCCCAGGGGGCGCGTCATAAACATTGAAAGGATAGGAGGATTTGGTAGCTGCCATTACACATTAAGAAGAGCTGCGCTGTTTAGCTTTGGTCAATGTTATATCCGGCCCCTGCCTCAGCTATTAACAGCAGATTATTAGGATGCTGAGTGTCAGACCCCACCAATCTAATATTGATGATCTTGATAATCCCTTCAAATGCTTGTAAAATAAGCCAGTCCATGACTTCTCCAAAACTTAGATATTCGATTAGTATCTTCCACAGTAGAAAATCCAGAGCAGACCCTTATATTTTGACCACAGATGTGGAGTTAATATGCAGATTGCAGTTCTGGGACTCTTCAGGAGAAATAGTCCTATGTAATAGGGCAAATTTGCTTCAAGTTATCCCTCTAGCTTTTCCAAGTGGAATTGTCTGGAATAAGCATCATGCTACCTATTCTTACCTATTTCTTTTCCATTTAAATATTTTCCAATGCCTGCAAACTTTTAAATGCATGAGGTGTAGATTTCATGCTGATTTACAAGTTAAATGCATTCCAAAATCTGCAAAAAGTAATCCCCATGTCAACATATCAGTAACCTGAAAATGTTGTTATTGCTTAAAAAAAATAATGCAAGTAACTGATAAAAATATTGTAAATCTGCCAACAGGTCAATACATAAAGAAATTGAAAAAAAGATGGAGTGAACATAGATCTTTCAAACCATTTAAATAAAATATGAATAAAACATACAAACCTGCCTGGTACTGTTCTCCAGCTTCTGTATCAGATTTTCCCATCTCTTAGCAAAGTCATCTAACCTTGCGTCATTTTTTTGAGACACTGCTTTATTTTTCAGGGAGGAAAGGAGATCCTGACTTAGAGAGTACAGTGTTTCCATTGTCTTCTTTTTAATTTCTAGTTCTCCTTTCAACATCTATAAAATAAATTGCATTATTCAATGTAGAAATAAACATTGGAGTGATTTTTTTTTTAGTTTTCAATGACAATTGGATCTATTTTTTTATTATTCTGCATAATGAGAGACAAACAAAACATCTGTTCTAAGGTAAGTGGTAATTCTGATTAGAACTATATTTCTGAATAGATTTTGCTGCAGCCAGTGGATTTGAAATAACCCAGTAGCCTCTACTTTTAGTCCCATAGGGGCCAGCCTGTAGGACACTTTTATTTGCTATAGTAGGCCCTTCTGACCTTGGCACTTATTGTGTAGCTTCTTCTATTGCAGGAACTAAATTATAGAAAACTGAAAACAATCAGACTGTACTTCCAGGAGTGGCTAACATAGAAAATAGAAAAAAATCAAGCCAACTATAAAAAAAACAAGTAAACAATTGAAAATGTTTGGGCAGGGGTGACAACACTTATTACATACATCCGTACTGTAATTTAAAGGGAACTTGTCACCATAAAAATGCATTCAAATCAGCAGGGGGAAGTGAGTAGATTGATATATAGTTTTTAGTGATGACGAGCGAGTATGTTCTGTTAACCCTTTCAACGAGCATGCTTGGGCGAACACCTAGTATCTTCAGCATGCTTGGTGATATGTTTGAATCACTCCATGTGCATTATTTGCCACTGTTTGACAGCTTTATTACATGTGAGGAACGCCTTTTTCTTTGGCATTCCTCACATGTATTAAAGCTGTCAAACATTCGAAACTTAACACCGAGCACGCTGAAGATACTCGATATTCGCCTGAGCATGCTCATAAATCTCGAGTAATGAGCATGCTCACTCATCACTAATAGTTTTGGGACTAAAGATTCAGTATAATTTGTGTTTTAGTCATTTAAGCCTCTCCTCTTCCCTTACTTTTAGTCCAGTGGGCGGTCCTATTAGTGACTGACAGATTTCTTTGTATAACTGTACATACAGAGGTAGCTGTCAGTTACTGATAGGACCGCCCACTGGACTGAAAGTAAGGGAAGGGCATAGGCTTATATTGAATATTTTGTCACAAAAGTATATATCAATTTACTCAGCTCCCCCTGCTCTATATCATGATGCCTGAAGATTAGACAGCATTTTCTTGATGACAGGTTCCCATTAAATATGCAGTAAAAATTCTAGAGCTTTCTGAGAAAAAAAAACATTGAAAAGTGATTCAACTTTGAACATCATATAATCAAGGATGAATTATCGTCATCTATGTTTTTCTGAAACCTAAGTCACTTTAAGGGCACTTGTCAGCTTGGATATACAGTGCAATCTTATAGTGGCATGTTATAGAGCAGGATGAGCTGAACAGATTGATATATAGTTTTGTGAGAAAATATTCAGTATAATCTGCACTTTATGAAATTAAGTCCCTACTTCTTCTGTGCTCACCAGTACAGTAGGAGGTACAACACATGGAGAGCTGTCAATCACTAATTAAGACCACCTGACTGGTCCTGTATGCACAGAAAGAGAAAGGGTTTCATGGCATAAAACACAAGTTATACTGAATCTTTTCCCACAAAACTACATATCGGTCTGTTCAGCTCCTGCTGCAGATTGCATGACATTTTCCATTTTTTTTCATTAAAGATGGATTTACACTGAAAAATTATCATGAACGAGTGTTCTCAAGAATGCACATTTCATGACAATCTTTCAGTGCAAACATCCTGCTGATCACAGAATACATAAGCAAAACGCTCGTTCATCAGGTGAAGTGATCTTTTGTGCATCACAAAAGATCATCGTTCTTGCCAGCAGATTGTCTTGTGTAAACAGGACTTGAGCTACTACGAAAAATGGCAGTCTATGTGCATTGAACGATTTGTTACAGATGCTTCAGTGTGCATCATTAAGCAGGCTATTAAAAGATTGCCGATAGTAGTTATGTATAGGTGTCAGCCCACCTTTCCATTCTACTTTCCTGCTTCTGCTAGTACCTTTAAATCTATATCTGTAGAATGGATTAAAAACTGTATATCAGAATAACAATTTTCAGTAAGATACATCAAGAAATAAATCAATACAGACAACTAGACCTTAAAATTACATGATGTTAAAAGTTAAAGATTTGCTTTGAAGACATTTCGCTGTTTGTAGTGCTGTGAAGGCATCACTTAAGACTGCAAAGAAAATGTTTGTCTTTTACTGGAAACTACTTTTGTAAGCTAATGAGCGTTTACTGCAATATCAAAATTTGTAACCTATTTCCAGGGAAACAATAAGAAACAGCTAACATTTATTTAAATTGGCTTAATTCTCTGTGATATTAAAGGTGTTCTTTTATAGAAAGCTCTGCACAAAAGGTACACTCTGTTTTTTGCCGAGGGCAGAGCCTGTGGGGGGTGGTGCACAAAACTGGGATTCAAAGGACACCGAAGAAAGAATTTGTGCACCTTACACAGCTCTCAAGCTCTGCACTGCTCAAGCATGGATTTTACAACTTGTCCATGGTATTCGATTAATTTCCCTTTGGCTTTCTGTAGTTTATACATTATTTACCTTTACATCAACTATAAAGTGTATGTTAACTATTGAACAACTATTTCTCAGGCTACACAGACTAAAACAGTTTCATAAGAACATAACTTTTTTTTTAAAACATCTTTATTAAAAAAGATATGTTTCTGCCAAGATACAGTATGAGAAATGATGGAAAAGTACTTGTCAATTTCCTTGGCAGAACTAGATATGGTAAATACTAATATATTCCCCATAAAATATTATTGAAGCATCTTTCTTAGGATCTGTGCCATTCTATTTATTTCTTCTGAAAGCATATGAAAAAAATTATCAACAGTCTAATCAATTCTCATATCTAAGGGTATGACCTTACACAATTTGACTTTGTCCAATCACTTCCAAGTTTAAAGTCTCCAATACACATTATATATGTTATGCACACGCCCGGGCTGACTGGTGTGTGCGTGATTTAGTGATTCCACTGTGCCATGAACCGGAGAGTGCCTGGAGGGGCGTAACTAAGTGTCAACCCGATCCGACCAAGGTCGCACGACGGCTAACGACGCCGTGCACCAGGGAGGAACCGAGCAGAGGGACCAGGTGCTACTCCAGGCAAGACCCCGGACACGGCTGTTGACCCACACCGGGTAATACAGGAACAGGCAGGTTAGGCTGGCACACATACAGGTGGGAATTGGCAGGCACAGCTGGCATGCAGACAGGTGGGCACTGGCAGGCACGGCTGGAGTGCAGACAGGAGGATACTGGCAGGCACAGCTGGAGTGCAGACAGGGAGGTACTAGCAGGTTGGAGCACAGGCTGGATAGGGTCCAGTACAGACTGGGATTCAGGAACAGAACCGCAGATGCGGTAGACAAGCATAGCAGAGCGGAACCGCTGCAGCGGTGGGCAAGGCGGAGCAGAGAGTTACCGTCGGAGCGGTGAGCAAGCAGGGCAGGGAGAAACCGCCGGAGCGGTGAGCAAAGCAGAGCAGGCAGGAACCGCCAGAGCGGTGAGCAAGGCAGAGCAGGCAGGAGCCGCCGGAGCGGTGAGCAAGGCAGAGCAGAGAGGAACCGCCAGAGCGGTGAGCAAGGCAGAGCAGAGGGGAACCGCCAGAGTGGTGAGCAAGGCAGAGCAGAGCAGAACTGCCGGAGCGGTGAGCAAGGCAGAGCAGGAAGGAACCGCCAGAGCAGTGAGCAAGGCAAAGCAGAGAGGACAGGGCTCTGTTCACACTGAACACACTGGAAGGGAAAAGCAGAACCAGATACACACAAGGTACTTGCAATGAAGTAGCGAGTGGACTCCAAACTCACAACAGAAGTACAGAGACAACGAGTAGGAGTTAGGTGCAGGTGCAGAGACTGCAGGAAAAGGGAAGATACAGACACAGAGACAAACAGGCTAGGATAGTGTTCAGAAAGGAACTGACACTGCAACAAGATACAGGAGCGAGTCTGGGTATACGGCCCCCAGAGAGGCGGACAAACAGGCTAGGAGAGTGTTCAGACAGGCCTGGGAATACAGCCCCCAGGTTGGCGGACAGGCAGTAACAGAAGAGGACCTGGCACATCAGCGGCAAGGAGCCCTCTGAAGGTAAGAGTTGCTCAGGCCCCTCCTACTGGGTGGAGGGGGTTTAAATATCCAGTGACTCACAGCAATAGGCTGCAGACGCATTAGGGGTGCGCCCACAGCATCTATAAGAATCAGGAAGTAACCGGGCCACCGCCCTAAGCAGACAGTCAAGGGACATGCACACAGCATTCACTGGAGCAGGAATAGCAGACTAAACAGACAGGTAAGATTGCGGACTTGCATAGTGGGAGGTGGTGCACTATGCAAGTATGCCGCCAGGGATGTTACAGTACCCCCCCTTACACCCCCTCTTCTTCAAGCCTGCAAGAGTCATCTGTAGAGAATTTGGAGGCCAATCCTTCTCTTCAAGAGGATTACCTCTTCTGTCCATTAGAGGAAACAAAACTTGTCTCATCATATTGGTAACTAGGATGCTTCCTCCCATCGAGCCATCCTCAGCAAAAGATGAAGTGGGTGAAGTACCGGGAACAGCACACAGAAAAGTCTCTCTCCATTTGTTAACAGGTATCACCCTGGTGGATTCAGGAGACAACTGGAGGTCCTCCGCCTGGTTGGAGGGATGCAGAGACTCGGGGGTAATCACTGCTTCAAAGTACATTTTGCCAAGCTTACTGGATGAAGTGGGCAGCGTACCAGGTACCGGGTATAGGAAAGTCTCTCTCTGTTTAACAGGTAGCACCCCGGGGAATTCAGGAGACAACTGGAGGTCCTCCGCCTGGTTGGAGGGGTGCAGAGACTCAGGGGTAATTACCGCCTTGATGGACGTAGGACCAGATTTATTAGAGACGGAGGGTCCTTTCTTTAGGACCATCTTCAGACTGGTTTCAGGGATGACTTGTCTGTAAGGCGGGACGGTATCTGAAGCCAGATCATTGGTACAATCTTCGAGACTTTGTGGGGACAAGGCCTCCGCTTCTCTTCCTTCAGAGACTTCAGCGCACAGCGAGTCAGCAACTAGCTGATCTGGTGAAGAAGAAGAAGAAACTGCTGACTGTCCTGAAGATATGGGGATTGGACAAAGCTTGTACCTTAGCAGCCCCCCAGGATACACCATACAGGGTCTCCAGACCTGAGCGGGCACTAGATCTCTTGGCTCTGGACAACTTGTGGGTAAACCAGTCAGCACCTGGAATGTAAGCTTCTTCATGTGTAATGCTCCAATCTGGAGCTTAATTTGTACAGACATACTTTGACTGTTTCTGAGTAGGGCTCGTCCTTCCGCTGACAATGCCCAAACCGGCTTCTGGAGTTTTCGGACTGGAATCAAACACTGACTCTTCAAGAATTTAAGCCAGAATCTTCCAGTTAATCCGAGGCTTTTACTTGCCACGGAGACAGTCATGGTCATCTGTGGAGAGGAAACACTAAGGCCAAGGGCAGCCTCTCCTACAGGCCTAATGTCTTGTGATTCTTCAACCTTCTCTGGACAAAGACCGTCAGGAGGTCCCAAACAACCGCAGTGGGACCGCAATCCGATTTTGTGACCGAGTTCCGGCCTCTGCTTTGCCTGACGAACATGGTCAACCTTCATGGATTCAGTGCGGGTAGCTGCATGTACAGGCTGGGGAACAGGAGGTCTTTGGGAGGACAGAACCTGGCGTGATGGTTTGCCTCTACGCCTTGCACATCTGGACTGCCTCTTGAGGTTGGGAAGAGAAGTATTCTGCGGAGCGTAGTCATCCTGTGTGGATTCTGGGTGGGCAGCAGTCTCTTCGGACTGGAGAACTGGTGAGCTACCCACACAGATTACCCATCGGGGCTGCTCCGGGATACTGGGAAGGGAAGCTTTAGCAGAGGCTTCAGGATTGGCGTCATCGAAGACCATTAGAAAGGCCACCAGAAAGGCCTGCAGGTCAAAGACGATAGGATCCCATGCTTCCCATAGGGGGGTGATCCATTTCAAGGCATCACCCGCTAGGTAGGACATCATAAATGCCACTTTAACCCGATCGGTAGGAAAATAGTGAGGATAGAACTTGAAATGCAGCATGCATTGCTCCACAAATGCACGACTTCGTTTTGTATCCCCATAGTACCATGGCAGATCAACAGGAACGAGTGCTGATAGCTCCATTTGGACTGGTGCGTACATCGCCTGGACATTAGCTTGCGAAAAAAAAATTTCTTGGTGCACGTATTCACCAGACAAGGATTCAAATGTCTCGGAGAGCGAAGGGCCGTGGGGCTCAACGGGAACCATGGCCTGAGCAAACTGTTAAGGGGGGGTACTGTAACATTCCTGGTGGCGTACTTGCATAGTGCACCACCTCCCACTATGCAAGTCCACAATCTTACCTGTCTGTCTAGTCTGCTATTCCAGCTCCAGTGCATGCTGTGTGCATGTCCCTTGACTGTCTGCTTAGGGCGGCGGCCCGGTTACTTCCTGATTCTTATAGCTGCTGTGGGCGCACCCCTAATGCGTCTCCAGCCAATTGCTGTGAGTCACTGGATATTTAAACCCCCTCCACCCAGTAGGAGGGGCCTGAGCAAACTGTTATGCACACGCCCGGGCTGACTGGTGTGTGCATCATTTAGTGATTCCACTGTGAAATGAACCGGAGAGTGCCTGGAGGGGCATAACTGAGTGTCAACCCGATCCGACCAAGGTCGCACGATGGCTAGCGACGCTGTGCACCAAGGAGGAACCGAGCAGAGGGACCAGGTGCTACTCCAGGCCAGACCCCGGACACGGCTGTTGACCCACACCGGGTAATACAGGAACAGGCAGGTTAGGCTGGCACACAGACAGGTGAGAATTGGCAGGCACGGCTGGCATGCAGACAGGTGGGCACTGGCAGGCACGGCTGGAGTGCAGACAGGAGGATACTAGCAGGCACGGCTGGAGTGCAGACAGGAGGGTACTGACTAGTACGGCTGGCGTGCAGATGAGGAGGTACTAGCAGGTTGGAGCACAGGCTGGATAGGGTCCAGTACAGACTGGGATTCAGGAACAGAACCGCAGATGCGGTAGATAAGCAGAGCAGAGAGGAACCGCTGGAGCGGTGGGCAAGGCGGAGCAGAGAGGTACCGCCGGAGAGGTGAGCAAGCAGGGCAGGGAGAAACCGCGGGAGCAGTGAGCAAGGCAGAGCAGGCAGGAACCGCCGGAGCGTTGAGCAAGGCAGAGCAGGCAGGAACCACCGGAGCGGTGAGCAAGGCAAAGCAGGCAGGAACCGCCGGAGTGGTGATCAAGGCAGAGCAGAAAGGAACCGCCGGAGCGGTGAGCAAGGCAGAGCAGAGAGGAACCGCCGGAGCGGTGAGCAAAGCAGAGCAGAGAGGAACCGCCGGAGCGGTGAGCAAGGCAGAGCAGAGAGGAACCACTGGAGCGGTGAGCAAGGCAGAGCAGAAAGGAACCGCCAGAGCGGTGAGCAAGGCAAAGCAGAGAGGACAGGGCTCTGTTCACACTGAACAGACTGGAAGGGAAAAGCAGAACCAGATACACACAAGGTACTTGCAATGAAGTTGCAAGTGGACTCCAAACTCACAACAGAAGTACAGATACAATGAGTAGGAGTTCGGTGCAGGTTCAGAGACTGCAGGAAAAGGGAAGATATGGACACAGAGTCAAACAGGCTAGGAGAGTGTTCAGAAAGGAACTGAAACTGCAACAAGATACAGGAGCGAGTCTGGGTATATGGCCCCCAGAGAGGCAGACAAAAAGGCTAGGAGAGTGTTCAGACAGGAACTGACACTGCAACAAGATACAGGAGCGAGTCTGGGTATATGGCCCCCAGAGAGGCGGACAAACAGGCTAGGAGAGTGTTCAGACAGGCCTGGAAATACAGCCCCCATGTTGGCGGACAGGCAGAAACAGAACGGGACCTGGCACATCAGCGGCAAGGTGCCCTCTGAAGGTAAGAATTGCTCAGGCCACTCCTACTGGGTGGAGGGGGTTTAAATATCCAGTGACTCACAGCAATAGGCTGGAGACGCATTAGGGGTGCGCCCACAGCAGCTATAAGAATCAGGAAGTAACCGGGCCGCCGCCCTAAGCAGACAGTCAAGGGACATGCACACAGCATGCACTGGAGCAGGAATAGCAGACTAGATGGACAGGTAAGATTGCGGACTTGCATAGTGGGAGGTGGTGCACTATGCAAGTACGCCGCCAGGGATGTTACAATATAGCAGCGGGTCATCGAGTGTTTAATCGATAACTATTTCACCTGATTCCTTCCTACGCAGGAACACTTGGCTCGGATGAGCGCTCCTGTGTTCTCTTTAAGAGAGAGTTACTGGAGTACTTCTCAGTCAGACTCCTTTAGTCGTGGCTTATATCGCCCAAAACAAAAAGATTGGCCATTAGAAATCCAATGTTGGACCTTCTCTCTCCCAACATCAGATGTTGGGGAAGAGTTGAGAAGCTCTCCTAAACATTAAACTATTGACTATGTAAGGAGACCATTACACTCTTTAGGGTCAGATTTATTAACAGAAATTATAACACTCAGTTATTAATTTATTCATACATGTCCACCAAGGATAACGACGGAACAGCAAAATGACGATTTTTAAGAAAAGATGTCTTTGTAGACTAATATTCAGAGTAGTATTTCTCATGTTAAATAGCTCAGTGACTTGAAACTTGGCATTGTTATAGATTGCCACCTTTACCACAGGTCAGTTATTGGCATTTCTGATCTTAGATGCTCTCCAATACTATTATTGTGAAGTTATTTTTGCGAAAGTGTCTAAGAAAACAACAGCTCAGTCACAAAATAGTAAACTACTCAACTCACAGAATATGGTCGCCTTGTTCTAAACTGCTTATTTTCAAATGGTGTGGAGAGGTAGCTGTTGTACTTTGAAACACATTGAGAATAAATTCCAATAACTGTTCTACAATTTCAGTCCTATTCTGGACATCTTTATTTTCCAAGATGCCAGTAGCACAGCATAGCCGCCTCTCCACACCATTTGATTTCAATGTTGGACCTATTTTTACTGGGCCCTTCTAAGAGTTTTGCTTTCTCAGAGCTCTATCAGGTGAGCCGTTACCGCACCACAAAACACCTTTTGTCTGGATAACGCACTATTTTGTGCTCTCGTGTCCTTTTAGCTTATAATTAAACTGCTAATTTTGTCAGAATTACCTATGCTCTGTTGCATCAGTCAGTAATGATTTCTAAAATGCATCTGAATGTGATATCAGCACAAAAACTGTGTGTCAAAAGAAACATATAACAGGTTTCCAACTTTCCATGGTTGAGCAGATGCAGTCAGGTCTAAGATCACAACACACACTGGCACGAATTGTCTGTAATTGCATAAAGTAAGTTACTAATGATTACATCTGTATGGAGTTTGTATGCTCTCTTTGTGTTTATGTGGGTCTCTTCCAAGTACTTCATTTCCTTCCAGACTATAAAAAATATACTTAGAGGTTCATTTGCTACCTATGAAATTGCCCTGGTGAGTGTTGGGGGATGAGTGCCTAGACCTTGAGTGATGCATGCCACTGATACCTCAACTCCATAACTCTCCACATAACAATACAGATTTCTAAGCTGCATTTTTTCTTATGAAAATTCCCTTACAAATATTTGCTGTTTTTGAGCTAACGGACTATTCAACATTGGAATCATGTTGTCTGTGGTTACGAATGAAGTCTAATGGTGATTCTGGTTTCAACAGATTCTTGGAGAACACTACCAGCTGAAATTCATAGTGGCAATTGTAAAAATTGGTATAGGAAGGATAATAACATGAGGATGGCACTCAGGATTTGGGTTAGTTGTTTTATTTTAATTGAAAGGAAATCTTAAGCGAATCTGTCACTGGGATCAACCCTCCTAAGCCGTCTGTTTGGGAACGCAGGTCCTAGAAGGTTGAATAATAAGATACCTTGTTATCAGCAATCCAATATAAAGTCCAGACAAATCCACATTTTTTGTATTATGTAAATGAGCTGTTAAGATCTCTTTGCTGGACACAGATCTCCTTGAAAAGCCTCCAGAGCTTACTTTAAGGATACGCTCATACTAACTTTTAAAAAATTGGTCCCATTCTGATCCAGGAGAGTGGGACAATTTTTTCTCAATTTCATCCGTGTGCTGTCCGTTTTTTTACTCAGTAGCTATTAATCTTTTACAGGACCATTTACAGTTTCCTATGCTACAGAATTATAATGAATCCGTAGAAATCGGTGGCCATCTGATGGTCCGTATTACATGCGATTTTTTTCTCGCACTGTATCAATTTTGGAGTGAATTCGCAGCATGCTGCAATTTTTTTCTTGTGCTGAATACAGCTGAAAAAAATAAACAGATCTGCACTGCCTCATTGAATAAATCCATTTTTTTTAATGTATTGCACTCATCCGATTTATATGCTAGTGTGAGTGAGCCTTAATTGGAAGGGACATTACCAGTGTGAGTCATGTAATGACTGACAGTCAACTCTTCTGATCTACATGACTCATACTGGAAATGCCCTTTTTCATTTAGAATAAGCTTTGGAGGAATGGGATGTCAAGGCAGCTCATATACTGTAGATGTGATTCATTAGATGTGCACACACTTTTGGCTCTGAGTTGTATGTATTGTATTAAGATTAATGTTTAGCGAGTATGTTCTATTAACCCTTTCACCGAGTATGCTCGGGCCGAGCTCCGAGGAGTTACAGCTGCTCGGTGATGTGTTTGAATCGCTCCCGT
Organism: Phyllobates terribilis; assembly: GCF_046119375.1. Lineage (NCBI taxonomy): Eukaryota > Metazoa > Chordata > Amphibia > Anura > Dendrobatidae > Phyllobates > Phyllobates terribilis. The sequence continues at coordinate 368,339,308 of NW_027362762.1, read as the reverse complement.
GTGCATGATTTGCAACTGTTTGACAGCTTTATTACATGTGAGGAATGTCTATTTCTTACACATTCCTCACATGTAATAAAACTGTCAAACAGTTGCAAATCATGCACACGGGAGCGATTCAACCATATCACCGAGCAGCTGTAAATACTCGGAACAGAACATACTCGCTCAACACTAATAAAGATGCATATTAGTATTGATGTGATTCAGTATATTCTATTCTCCATTCTTGCTCCTTATGTTCTTTTCTCTTTGCTAGTTGTACATTTTGAGATATTGATGACAGCAAATACCTTTAGTTCTATACTGTTAACAAGCAGTATAAACTCATTCAACAATGCTCAAACTTGACATGAACTAGCAGAAATGCTAATGATGATGTAAATAATAATAATAATATATATATAAAAATGACATAGTATTTTGTCAATTTGTCATAAAACATCATATGTCAATGCTTTAAAATGCAAAACAGAGACAAAAATAGGAAACGCTGTTACTACTGTTATGAAATAAACATTGTAAAATGTAAATTATTAATCTCCATTTAAAAAAATGAAGCAAAATTAAGTTAAAAACAGCACATACCGCTAATTTCCTAAGGTTATCCAGCATTTCATTTTGATCCTTAAAATCTGTGGTGTGGATCATGTTCACAGCTTCTTCTTTTTCTGTTAGCCAAGCATCAAAATGACACTAAAATAAAAAAATAATACCCATAATAAAGAAGCACATACCTAAAATAAATCTGACACAGGTTTACAAAACTTTATTACCTGAATACATGTCGAATGTTAAAACATTCATAAAGCTTTTAGCAGTTTAAAGTCATTCTGAATAAACTAGTATTATTGCTTTAGTTTTTTCACTAGTACATTTTTTCTAAAAAAAAAAAAGTGTCCTCGCCATTCTTCTTTTTACTACACTGCAGTGATAAATTGCCATATAGCTCTCATAATTATTGAAGTCAAATATTAGTCTTAGTGGTATATGGGAGTCATGTTACGTATTGTGGAAAGAGGATGGGAGAGCTATCAGATACTATGTGTTTTAATTTCAAAATTCTAATATTAATTTAAAAGACTAAAAATATTTTCTATTGTAAGACTGTCAATGTAAAGGTCATACCACATTCCATGCGATGTGTTGGTTCTCGGCAAAACCCACGATGCACATATATAAAGCATCTATTGCACTGAGCAAATTGATGCACCATAGAAACATTTATTAGACCAATTATGACATGGGTGAGAATGTTATCACACATACTTCATATCTATGTAGATAAGATCCAATACTAATATACAGATACTTGTATCTGTTGTTTTAATTTTCATAATATAATAATATAATGCAAGCAAATGTAATAATGTTTCAAACATACTTTATGAATTAAATCCGAAAAAAAACTTTCAAAAACCTTCTAAAAGATGTCCTCCTATGCTGTTTCTGAATCAAATCCGTATACAGTTCCACTGATACTGAATACGTCTTACTAAGCTTACACAGCGTTCACGCTCCTGGCTGAATCCCATGCACTGTATGTCAGTGCATCAGTAGTTTACCTCAGTCTTCGGCACAGTGCCCGAGCTCTGTCAGATGTTGGCTGTCGGCACACTGCTCCTCTGTCTGTCAGCTGGTTCCTGTGTGCTCAGTGATATCGGTAGTTTTCCTCAATGTATAGCACAAACACACAGGACAATTAATTGAAAGGCAGAAAGAGCTCAGAAACATCGGCACTTCCCCTCAGTGTTTACCACACTGCTCCTTCTGCCTTGTCAGCGGGTTCATGTGTCCTCAGTGATATCAGCATTTTACAGTGTTATTGACTGTCCTGAGGCACATTTGCTGGAAATGTTATCACTCACAGGCAACACAGGAGCCAGCATCTGACAGAATAACACTGAGAAGTGCCAATGTCACTGAGCACACATGAACCAACTGATAGGGCATAAGAAATAGTGTGGCAAATAGTGCCCATGTTACTGAGCTCCTTCTGCACTGTCAGCTGATTGTCCTGTGTGTCTGTGTGCTGACAACCAAGAGCTGACAGATCTCGTACGCAGTGAGACTGAGGTAAACTGCTGATGCACTGACATACAGTGCATCGGATCCAGCTAGTAGCATGCAAGCTGTGCAGGCTTCGCCCCTATTCTTAGTAAGCCATATTCGGTTCCACACACACTTATATGGCTTTCTAAGATTTGCTTCAGAAAAATCATAGAGGGACATTTTCTAGAATGTTTTGAAAGGCTTTATTTTCATTTTAAAGATTATTAAAATTGCTTGCTGTACATTATTTTTGAATAAAAATTAAAACAACAGTTTTGCTTTAAGAAAGTCACATTTTGGTCTATATGGACCTTTCTCAAGTCATGTGTGGAATGAGGACAGGCATTATATGGTGGCAGCATCATTTTAAGGCCACTTTCACACATTCCGTATTTAGTAAGTGTGGTGCCCCTGAGGGTTCAGTCGCCACAGAAGTACTGCACCTCACCCAGAGGTGTGGTGTCTCCCTGCTCTCAGGTAAGGAGGGAGTGCTGCATGGAACCCAAACACCTGCATCCAACACTAAACTACCCCAGGCCAGCAGGAGGGGCAAGACGCAATGTAGTTTCTGCTGAGCCCTGACCCTGGCTGGGGTGGGGGGAACCCAAAGGCAAAGGGAACCAGTAGTGGGTGTGAGTGGAGGAAGTAGTTCATGGGAGCACTCATACAGTAAAGATATATAACGGGTAGACACCTTAACGGTGGCAGTTGGAGAACAGTGTGTGGTTGTGTAGGAACAGTCCAGGAGCAGAGTCTCTTTAGGAGCTCTGCTCCACCACAAGGGCCCAGGACAGAGGCCCAGGAGGGGGCAGGGAGTAAGCTCTGTTGTACTGAAGGGATCCTAGGGGGTATGGCGAGTTCAGGCGGCACCCGTACACCCCGAACCAGCCAAGTGTCAGGAGGATCTAGGCCTCAAGAAGGGGACCGGCCCCTGGCCCAGTCATGCAGCTTCAAGCCTCGGCTGGAAAAACTGGAGGCTTCTGGCTTCTATAGCCACAAGCCAAACCCTCACTTCAATCCCTGTAAGGTCAAGCAGGTCTGTGCAACTCTGACAGACAGGGGGGACCTCGCAGCACCCGAACAGGATTCACAGTAGGAAGCGCAGGGCAGGAGGGAGAAAGACCCAGCGTGAAGTCGGTCTAGAAAGGTACATAAGAAAGTGGGGTTCTGCCAGGTACACCCGAGCCGCCTGAGGAGGGACTGAACCCCTGCCCGGTGAACGCAGTGCGACGCGGGAGGCTTGCACGAGTACAGTGCACCTGTGGACTGTCTAAGAACTGTGAGTAAATCTTGGATGACTGCACTGCACTGCCTCCATTCCTTTCTTTCGCCGGCGCCATTTCCCTCCCTGCACCACAACGCCCAGCGCACCTCCATTATTCTACACTGCCCTGAGGCCTGCTCTACCTGTGGGGAGCTGTTCCATCTCAAGCTGCCCTATCATCTGCCTCAGAGGACTGTTGCAGCGCTGGTGATTCTCACCAGACACCACAGGTGGCGTCACGACAAATCCCCTACAAATTTTCCCCCCTTTTTAGTGACCGCCCTGTGCCACGGACCAGGCCAGCCACCGTGATATCCCCCAGCAGCCAAAAGAGGCCCGGCTGCCGAGTACCCCACCTTAGGTTACCTTAGTATTTGTAAGCCAAAACTAGGAGTGGAACAGTCAGAGGAAAAGTATAATAGAAACACGTCACCACTTCTGTATTTATCACCCACTCCTGGTTTTGGCTTACAAATACTGATGCAGAATACTGTCTTAATGCTAAACATGTGGATGTGGCCTTAGATGTTTAGCTTTTACATAACTTGTACATGGTATAATGAACACGCAGCTGACATATTTAATGTCTTAAATGAATTGGTGTCTTAGAAATCTGCAAATAATAACGAGCGTGCAAATCTTTAATTGTGCATATAAGCAAAATGAAAAATATATATAATATAAGTTATTATTCATGTTTCATTAAAATATTAGTTTAACATACTATGAATATTAAAGGAATATTAAAGAGGTTGAGGGGTTGTCCTTTACATAGTGAAACTACTTTGAGATATTCTCCTTGGAATTGTAGATGTGCACTCATTTCAACAAGAAGGCAATAAACATAGGACATATGAGAATTAAAAATCTATTATAATAAAATCTGGTCTAAATTCAAGGTGGTCTCCTCAAAGAAATATATTTTCACTATAATGGTCTGTGCACACAAAAGATGCTGATATACTTGTCAAGTTATTCAAGACAGAGACACTTCAGGAATATGCCAGCGTTTTTTTCTTTAAACGTCTTTTTTGGAGTCTTTTCAGTCATGTTTGTGGAAGCTTTGCCACCTATGTCTTTATTTTAATCATTTAAATTATAAATAGCTACCCAAATGGAAGCCACCCAATGAATGAACAGGTCTCTTATTGAGCTGCTTCACAGCTTTCAAAGCCTGAAGTGGTTAAAAGAAGCTCCAAAAGACTGAAGATATGAACAGCAAGTCATTTTTACATTGATGTGCTTATGTTCATACTTTGTAGTGTTTTCATTTAGTGCATGTTTAGGCAAATGTTGTATGATCGTACACTAAATATGTTGTAAACAAACTGGGCAACCTGATGTTCTTCATCTACCATGGCTAAATATCGTGCAATTACAAACCTGTTCTTCAGCAAAGTGCTGCCATTTTAGAAGAATTTCTTGTAAAAGTATCCATCTGTCTTCTGTCCATCTGCAAATAGCAGCCCAGCGATCTCCCAAATGCTGAAAATAAGACAATATTGGAAAAATTAATACATTGAATATTTTAGAAAGCAAATTATTTCTTAGCACTAGCAAAGAAATGTAACAATCTGTTGAAGCTATTTTTTCCACATAATAGAACTGCATAACGTGTCTTGTTTGTTGCAACTGATTCTGATCGTTCCACCACATTACAGTGACAGGAATGTTGTACATTCATGCTACCAACAATATGCACTCCAACTGAATTTGTGATATTTAAAGGGTTGTAAGATACATTAATATTCATGACCTATTCATAGACTCATATTTTTTCAATGAAGTTAAAAGGATTACACAAGAAGAGAAACACAGCTTGTTTGTATTAAGCTAGTCACTACTCACAGACAAGCCATGAGGTTGGATAGTAAAGAGATCCGAAGTCAAAAGCCAGGAGGGTACGTCATAGACAGAGGGGTGAGACAAAGGTGTAGCCAGGAAACAGTCCGAGGTCAGAATTCCAAGATAGTAGCAGATCACAACAAAGGGGCTAGTTAAACGGAAGGTCAAGAAATATCCAAGGTCGAGCAGCAAAGATCAGAATACCAGACTAGGAGCACAGAGCAAAAACACACCTCTTGAGCAAAGCTACAATTGGCAATTACCTGACATTGCCAGCCAATTAAATAGCCTGGTAATTATCTGGAAAGGAAAACACCTGGAGGAAACCCAAACACTACACTGACAGCCCAACTTGCCACTGCTATCCATAGGGAAGCTGAGCTGTCACTCACCGCACTAACAGTCTGACATGCCCCTGCTATCCATATTGCCACTGAGCTGTCACTCACAGCACTGACAGCCCGACACACCCCTGCTATCCATATTGCATATGATCTGTCACTCACAACTCTAACTGCCCGACACGCCCCTGCTATCCATATTACGGCTGAGCTGTCACTCACAGCACTAACAGCCCGACACACTCCTGCTGTCCATTGGGCAGCTGAGCTGTCACTCACAGCGTCCCTAGGACACAGCAATTGTTGGAATCATGACAGTTTGTTTAGAGACAACATTTTGACTTTTAACTGGGCATTTAGTTATCTGGACATACCAGCTAAGCCCCATTCAAGCAAATGTAAAAGAGCTTTAATAGCAGAGATAGCCTTTGTACAATTGTGGTACTATATATGTCAGAAATTAACCATAGTTTACAAACATTAAGGCCCCAATTCATCAAAGTTTTTATGTGAAATATTACTGCTACAAAACACTTTGAAAAGTTACATAATGAGCCAGGTCCGCCAAAGTGGGTGAAGCATGGGAGGTACGAAGAGTGGAGATGCCCGCTTGACACATTTTTCAAAAGTTACACCGCTTTTAATGCCATACCTGATGCCAAAATTGTACTCGGGTCCCTGACTGGAGTAACATTTCTTGCAAGGCCTCTTAATGAATTAGTCACATCTTGGTCCTGCACGCACCTTTTTTAAGACTGGTGTATGAAACTCCAGTTCTAATGAATCATGCTCAAAGTCTACAAACTTTAAATGATCTCTATAAAAAAGTGTCACTTATTCAAAGATGTTATCACCAACATAAAATCTGTATATTAAATAACTTTTCAGTTTCCAAAGTAAATGCTATATTTTAGAAGCATAAATCTTCTCAGGCTGACAAATTTGCCTTTTATATTTTTTATGCTGAACTGTCTGACACAGTATAATGTTTTAGAAAGCAGGGTTGTTTACAGCTATCTTCTAACATTTTAATTATGGTTAAGCATAACAAAGTAGTACAGAAACAGCATAAGATAATAAAGTTAAAAGTTTGCAAGAAGTTTGCACTTTATGCAAAAAATGCTCCAGGGTAAATTAAACTTTCGTTTTATATGCTACTGAGCAGAATACTAGGCATTTGGGATCACCCACAAATTTATAATCACACAAGATTATTAAAATGTGCGCACTACACATGACCACATAGCAGGCTTCCAAGGGTGAGTTTATTAAGGGAACTGAGCAAACAAATTAAATATCATTTCATGATCTCCTGAAATGATGAGCTATTATTAGCCATGTCTAATAAAGTTCCTTTCAGATTTGATTGTTTTTTTATAATGATGGATACTACCACGATCATAGTTTCATATCTTAAAAAAACACAAGCTCCTAAAACAGATATATCTTGTATATAAATGGCAAAGAAAATATGTAAATATTTCACCTTAAATCTTCTTCACATTAGATGAAGACTAACTATGGGCATAAGGCTTAAGCTACTTTCATGCTGTTGTCAGGCTCCATTATGGTTTCCATTGTAAAGTCTGAAGCTAGAACCTTAGCAGTCAATCTCTAATATCGCTAATAAAAAAAATAAAGAAAAGTCTTCGTTAGCTGCCTCTAGAGGATCTGACTTTTCTAACAAAAGTTTGATCCAAACTGTTTGGTTGTGCGATTCTGGAATGCTTAACAAAATTCCACAACCATACGTACAGTTAAAATGACTGGTCAGTTGTCTGAGGCTGTCAGAAGGGACTCCTGAGAAATGTTGTCATTGTGTCATGACGTCTAGCAGAGTATACTAATCAGTTGAGGTGCTAGGGATTAGTGTTGAGCGAATTTGTTCGGCATTTCAAATTCGGATTCATGTTCAAGGTTCCGAATTGTTCGTGCCGAAAAATAGGCTCCGCCTACGAACATCCCTGATTTGCCACGCTGTCACGCAGATGTCACGCTGATGTTATCAGGGATATTCATGGGCGGAGCCGATTTTTTGGCACAAACAAGCCGGAACCCCAAACACGAACCCGAATTTGAAATGCCGAACAAATTCGCTCAACACTACTGGGGATGACTGTAGGTAGAACGTGGTTCACAGGGCTCCAGACCAGGGTTCTGCAAATCAATTCACTAATATATAGAGGAAAGTTAATACACTGGTTATTTGGCAGCCAAATAGTCTGGTCTTTTTGCTTTGTGATCTGTGCAGAGTTAACTGTGCAGGGAGAGAAAGAGAAAGTGGGTTGATTGATATGGAAAACTGGAAAAAAAATCATTATAGTAGAATTAAAAAATATATAATTAAAGAGATTGGCCCTTTAAAAAAATGTATTGTAATTGAAACACTTACTCCAGAAACCCCCACCAAGGATCCTGACCTCCTATTCTGAATAGTTTGAATAGAACAGTGCACATACATGTGCACTACTTTTTCATATAGTATCCATGTTTAGCTACCTCTGAAAAGGGCCCCATGCACATTAGACTAATGTTGGCTGAACCTGTCAATATTATTATTTATTATTATTATGCTTTGCTTCTATAGCACCATCTTATTCCACAGCACTTTACAAATATTATCATCTCTGTCCCCAATGGGGTTCACAATCTAAATTCCCTATCAGTATGTCTTTGAAGTGTGGGAGGAAATGGGGGTACCCGGAGGAAACCCACGCAAACACGAGAGAACATGCAAACTCCTTGAAGATGTTGACCTTGGTGGGATTTGAACCCAGGATCCAAATGCTTCAAAATCAACAATGTTTACAAATGAGCCACCATGCTTCCAAAATATCTCTATATCCATGGGCTCAGACATCAGTTTAATGTATGAAGTCGATTGTGCATCTCCGATTTTGGACTGCTGATCGAATTGATCTCTGTTGGCTGACATTCAGTGGCTTTCTCCCAGAGATCGCAGTTATGCTAGGCTTATCAAGCATTCCCATGTACAAGAGAGTTATCTGAAATGGCTATTGACTGAGGATTAGCTGAAGCATCATTCGGTCAACAGCCATCTGACGAGCAAGGCCTGCTTTAGTCCCAAAAACATTGAAATAAGTCCTATGCTCACGTAATTCAAACTCCTTCAAAACTGGCTTTTCAGAACTCGCCTTCTAGTGATTGGTCGGTGCCCTATGGTGAGACCCGCTTGTTAAGGTGATTGTTTATAATTTTATCACGTATCCTGTTGACATTAGACATGAAACAGAAACTATAGATGATTTTCTGCCCGTATATTGCCTTTAATAAAATACATCACTATTGTACTCTGTGAGATAAGTCAGAATAGTAGCACAATACACAAGGATATGGCTTTTTATACATCTCCTCAGACACTTCTTAGTCTTTAGCAAAAGTTGTGTCCAAACATGAGAGAAAGCTGAAGTCACAATCCTCCACAAACCTTCACGGCCACATTTGCAGTCAGACTGCAATATCTCACAAATTATGCAGATCTTGCAGTTTTGACTAAACGAGTACTGATTACACGTTACATCAATGATCTCATCATAAACTGCGAAATCTATCAGTCAAGATATGGTCATGGGATTCCTTTCAGCATCCCAAAATGCCGTAACCAAGAAGTTTGGTTTGACTTTACTAAAAAAGCCAGGTCCTCTACAGGCAGTTTAGAAAGAAGTTTTTTTTTATTATATTAAAGAGATATTTCAGAAAGTCTTTAGTAAGTGGCTGACAATTTTTTTTCTTAAATAATATAGCCACTTTTCTGGTATTCTTTAAATTCATGTCATGCTTTTAATAATTGACTAGAACGCAGAGTTAAGATAAAAACGAGATCCACTAAAAAGCCTATTACGCCTATATTATACATCTGATAACAAGTCAAGGTCAGCATTTTTGTAATTAATTTAACAAGAAAAGCAGATGATTGAAAGGCGATCAGTAGAGGTTTGATGGCTTTTATTCAATATTTTTTTAATGGCTCTCTGTTAAAAATGTTCATAATTATTCTAAGCTGATGGCCACTACACACCTGCTGTCTTCTATTTTTAGTATTATTTTAGGTGATACATCATCTTCTGCTAACTGAAAAACTAAAGGTCACGTAAAAACAGAGATACCCTTGTTGCTTGCATTAAAAAGGCAAGAAATGAAAGAGACATTTGAAAATTTAGGAAGAAGAGCGTTCTATAGTCTTAAATACTTATTACTCTTATTTGCATGACTTAATATATTAAGTAAGAGTATTAATAATTCATAAGAGACATGGAAACTGGCAATTGATACTGTTTACATGATTATCTACTTGGCACATGGGGGTTAAATCATTCATTCTGGTGAATCACAATGAGATGTATATTTTGTAATGCAGCGACTTGCTGGCATTACGGTAATGGTCCAGGATGTGTTTTACCTGACCATGTACCTTCCCCCTCAGGTGGCTGGTCACATGACTGTGACATAACACAGGTCCTGCATGCACAGAATGTCTGTCTGATCACATGACTGTGACATCAGCAAGGTCCTGTCAGTATGTGTGTGTGTGTGCACGGGATGCATATATAAACCCTGCTTGATGGGAGACAGGTGTGTTCGGTGTGAGATGTGAGGCCAGTGCTCCGTGTGTGTGGGACACCGTTTGTGAGAGGCCTAGTGAGGCCGAGTGAAGCCTGGCAGCCTGAAAGGCAAAGACTGGATCCTGTGTGGATGCTAGAGGCCTTGGAAGGCAGAGGTTTGAGGAAGAGTCCTGAAAGGCTGAGCCTGGATCCTGTGTGGATGTCAGTGGCCTTTGAGGGAACGACGGCTGGAGACCCCACCTGGGAAAGCCTTAAAGCCACAGTGGTGGCGGATTAAATGGACTGCAGCAACTAAACCCGGCAAAGGTAATACACTTTGTTATATGGACACTTATATAGACATTGATATAGTGTTACCTTGCTGAAGGCTGTAACTTGGGCCAATTGGGCCTGTCTGCTACTTGAGAGACTCCCGGATGTGAAGTGTGTAAACATGCCGGTGATATACTAAGAAGGACTGTGTGATATGCGGTTTATGATAAGATAATAAACTGCTGTATTGAGAAAATACCGGAAGGACATTGCACGTGTGCCTAATTTACCCGGTGCAGCGAGTATCCCCCATTATGATGACTAGTGCTGCCTTACAATTTACAAATCTATAGTACTTCATGCGTCTGTTTTCTCAAAACAGGCGCACCTACTATAATTCAAAGTAATGTACTTCATCTACTCCATTACATCAGGTGTTACCCTTACATTGTTCTACGTCATTTTACCAATACCTCATATGATATTTCTGCAATTTTTTTATCTGCCAGGGCGCAGCCAGGACCAGTAATGGTGACCTTGTGAATTAGGGGCTTTGCACCTCTGCGATGCATGGATAGGGTGCCGGGCATCCCGCCTAATGGAATAGTAGGGACGTGTAATAGGATGCTGACTAGGCACAGTGCCGCGTGTGTGTGAATTGCACCCTATTGCAAGTTTCATCTGTGTGAAGTTTCAGTGATAGGCAGTCACTCCTCCAGTGAGAGTGGATGAGAGTTATTGTTCATCAGCATTCTGCACCTGTGTTACCTCCTTCTAACAAAAGGGGGCCAGCTGCGTCCTGGTGTGCATTTTTCTTGACATCCTGGCTGGTGAGTACCATTGCCTTTTTGCTGTTTTCTAATTTGACTTTGGATTTTTTAAAAAAAAATTCTGTTTATTGTTCTGGCTATGCTGTTTGCCCTTAGACTTCTATGATCCCTGGATCTATGTGCTTCCAATTTACAGAGAGGTCTTTTTTTGCAAATTCATAGTCATGATTCGGACTCATGGCTTGTGTAAATGGGCTCTTAGACTTCTGTAATCCCCTGATCTCCTACCCTGTGCTTCCAATTTACAGAGAGGGTTTTTTTTTAGATTCATAGTCATAATTCGGCCTCATAGCTTGTCTAAATGGACCCTTAGACTTCTATGATCCCCTGATCTCCTACCCCGTTGCTTCCAATTTACAGAGAGGGTTTTTTTGGAGATTCATAGTCATTATTCGGTTTCATAGTAAACACCTGCCATTTTCTAGGGCTATTCTCTGTTGGATGATATGTGTTTTGTCTCATGGAATGCCTACAAGTTTGTAATATGGATCCATAAACAATAGGTTTGGCTTTACCATCTGCTTGCCTAAAAAGTTTTTATAATCTTGAGCATTTTTGTGATGCTGTATTGTTTCATAGAAGATCCTTTCTTAATTGTACTCTGAATATATTATATCTTGAGGTATATACTGATATATAATATAATGTACATCATGAGTATTACCAAATTCTAAGCACATTATCTAAAAGGCACCTTTATGTAGTACAGATCTTAACATTTGTCACTTAAGCTTTTTTTTTCCACCTTTTCTCCTTTTTTCCAATTTTTGGCTGACAGAAACAGAAAAGCCTCTGAGAGCTGCCTGTCAAAGAGCCCTAATCTTAATGAGAACAACTGTGCACAGCTCTACTGTAACTCTCAGTAAAAAATAGAAAATAAAAATATGGCTTAAGAGAAACAATATTTTTCAGCTTACAATAGCTTTGACACCTACTGACTTTTTAATATATATGATTTTTACAGCTGAGCTTCTACTCTGTTCAAATGACTTAAACTACAAAAAAAAAGAAAATCAAATATTACAGAAGTACAAAGGGAGCAATGTTCTTGGGAGTATAAAGGATAGTTGAACACAATCCCAACCCTTTAGGTGTAATAATAAGTTGTGGACTAATCATGGATGCCGGGAAGATAATTAGAGCCTTTTAGCCACCTGTGTTGTTCGCAGTGATTCATGTTCTTCTTACAATAGTTAGCATACTGATTTGTTATGGTTGGCCATATTTCAAAACAGAGACAAAATAAATTACATTATTTTGCTGCCCAATTTTCTTCAGAAGAATATTTTCTTCCAAGAATACAAATCAAATAATACGTTTAATAAAATACTACCAACGCGGTATACATTTTTATAATTGTCTCCATTTGTGCCAGAAGTTTTTTTTAGAGTTAATTTATATTTTGGAGCTAAATGAAAAATAATTGGATTCAAGAAGTTAATGTAGTTCTTAATCCATTACAATATAATTAAGAGAGTTAACACTGGAAATACTACTCTTTATTCAATTACGTGCTGTTTAAGGCTGGTCTTATACAGTGTGCAGCTGAAAAAGAAACTTTTTTTTAAAGAGCCATTCATGGCATTTTGTTTGCAGTTTGCGGAAAGAAGTTACATTAAAGTAAAAGTGAAAACAATGTAGAATTATTTTGGTGATGCTGCTATTTGGGTGCATCTATGGAGTTAAGTGGCCCAGATGGGAGGTTCTGATGACCCTGGTCATAAGAACAGGATCCCAACTGTCATTTCACAGCTGAGGACACCCTTACAGTCAATACAGGACATTCATAGAAAGAGGAAAAAAAAGCCAGCTCACCATTGCAGCATAGTGTACATAGACATATTACAAATGAAAATGAAGTAGAATCCAGCTCAAACAGAGTAAAAGTTCCAAACTTTAATGATGTGCTTTTAAAATAATGATGACATCAGAAAAAATGCAAAGATCAGAATGCAGCACCTATGCATTTCTGGCGCATTTTGCACCCTTGATCTTGGTGAACAATATGCACCAAAAACGTGTAGGTGTTGCATGCTGATCTTTGCATTTTTTCTGATGTCATTAAAGTTTTGAGCTAGATTCTACTTTACATTTTCATAGAACACTCATGCAGTACTTATTACATAGTACTATAAGAAACACAGAGCACCAGAACATGTCCTCTTAACTTTTGTCTGAAGTTGACATGCGTTGCTGACTTTATAAAAATTATGGAGAAACAGGAGGGAGGGTTAAGGAGCTGCAACACTGAATCCTTCTATGACTAAGGGCACAACCCTAGTGCCAGAAACGCGTAAGAATTTTAAATGATCCAATACAGTTTTTTCATATTTTACCTGTTGGAGTGCCAATATTCTCCTTTTTGTTTTATTTATACAAATTACTATACTTATTATAAAGGCCCAGGTCATTTTCTGTTGTTTTTTTTTTTTTGTTTTTTTATGGTAGCGCAAAAACATTTGAATTTTTTGTCATCCTGGTATATAGATACTGAATGCAATTGTACCACTAGATAAATAGCAGCAGACCTTTCTCTAAACATTTTTCTGGATCCTTATCATTCTTTCTCTCATAGCTCCCTTTAACTTGCCAAAGATAAATGCATAGTGATTGAGCTTAAAGGGCAAAAGCCTTCAACATCATGACATTGGCTGCAGCAAAGGTTCAACTTTAAAGCCAAGTTTTATAAGTGCATAACAGAGGTTATTGGATTTCTAAAATGAAGGTAAATGATGAAATAAAAAGGAAGGTTTAATAACGCTGATATCATGGTGTGTGATCCGTGTTTTCCATGTATTACAAGTAAATACAGGGTGGTCCAAAAGTAGGTGGCCGGAAAATAATAACATTTATTTAGATTTATATATAACATTACATTTACTAACACAAGCATAACATTGACAATTAAATTTTATCCTGAACAATAATACAAAAGCCCTTAAATTTTATGAATGCAGGTGCACAGTTTGAAGTCTGCCTCTTACGCTTCGACAAACTTTTTCGCACAAGTCTCTTTGGGTATTAATTTCTTGAAATGCATCTCTTATGTAATTTTTCAGATCACTGACACTTTTTGGTTTTCGACTATAAACTTTGTCCTTGAGTACTCCCCGAAAGAAAAAATCCATTGGGGTCCAGTCTGGTGAATGTGCCGGCCAATCAAGTGGGCCTCTTCGGCCAATCCATTTATTAGGAAATATTTCATCAAGATACTCGCGGACTACTCTTCAATAATGTGGAGGGGCCCCATCTTGTTGGAAATAAAGGTCATTTGAATTAGGCTGTTGCTGTAACTGGGGAGCAACTTGATTCATTGGAATTTCGAGATACTTATCTCCTGTGACTGTTCCATCAAAAAATATTGGTCCTAAAACGCCAAAACTTGAAATACCATCCCAAACATTGACACCAGGCTCATTTAGCTGTTGCTCTAATGTTAAATGCATGTTCTCATTATACCAGTAAATACAATTATGTCTGTTAATATGGCTGGATAATTTGAAATAAGCTTAATCACTCCACATAATATTATCTAAAATTACTAGATTTTCTTCAATTTCGTTAAGCATAATCTCACTAAATTGTAGCCGCCTGTCTGGGTCATCTTTCCTTCACTCCTCACATCAAATCACTCGCTCATTCATGTCATCTACACCTCAAAAACATCTCAAGAATCAGGACTTTTCTCACCTTTGACTCTTACTGTCGCTCTTATTCATTATCATCTGGACTACTGCAACTCTCTACTTATCGGGCTCCCTCTTACTAAACTCTCCCCTCTCCAATCCATCCTTAATGCAGCAGCCAGGATCATATTCCTCGCCAACCGCTACACCGATGCCTCTTCCCTGTGCCAGTCATTGCATTGGTTACCCATCCAATATAGAGTTCAATTTAAACTTATTATGCTTACCCACAAAATGCTCCATGCTTCAGTACCCCCCTACATCTCCTCCCTTGTCTCAGTCTACCCCACTACACGTGCCCTCCGTTCTGCCAATGACTTAAAACTAAAATCCTCCATAATCTGAACTTCCGACTCCCGTCTCCAAGATTTCTCGCGTGCTGCGCCAATTCTTTGGAATTCATTACCCAGGACAGTTTGATTAATTCCCAATACCCACAGTTTCAATCCGACCCTAAAAACCCATTTCTTTAGACTGGCATATCGCCTCCACACACTATCTGTCCATCCCAGTTGTCCGTCCCAGTTTCCCCTCTTATTAAAATCTTCTTCAATTTCAGGTTCATACCAACCATGCACATAATAGCCTCGGTCAGGACTGCACACATACTGGCAGGAAACCAGTCCATGTATTATTTATCCTATATAGTATATCAAGGCTGCATTATACAATATATATACATTCTACATTTTGTGTCTCCCCCATTTCCTCATAGACTGTAAGCTTGCGAGCAGGGCCCTCACTCCTTTCGATATGAGTTATGCTTATTCTGTATTGTTGTATAAGTCCCCCCTAAAATTTGTAAAGTGCTGCGGAATATGTTGGCGCTATAAAAATAAAAATTATTATTACTATTATCATCCTCCAATAAACCATGAATTAGATGTGGACGATAAGCTTTTCACCCAATAGATTTCAGGATTCGCATGATAGAAGCTCGTGAAATTCCCAATTCCAAAGAGGCTCTTCTGGTGGACTTGTGAGGAATGAAAAGTTCAATCTGATTGGTTGCTAAGGGCAACTGAGCCAGTTTCACTTTACACCATGTTTGATAAATCTACCCCTTCATAACCTTATTACACTTTCTGTCCATCTACTTTTGGACCACCCTGTATAATAATTTATCTAGACAAAAGAAATGAACAGCAAACTCTGCTACAGAGCATCAGTAGTGAAATTATTTGTTTATTAAAACACTAAAAAAACATGTAAATGAACATAGTACATTATAAATACTTGCCTGTAATTGGTCTTCTAATAATGCTGTAGCTTTATCTCCACTTGCTTCGTCCACCACAACCACCATATGAGTAAGTGAGTTAACTCTAACTTGCTCTTGCTCTAAGTCATCTTGTAAGGCCTAGAAAAAGATAAAATATATTTAAATTAATCAATTTATCCATCCATTCTGCATGTGGAGTAAATAACAAGCTATTTACTTTACTCGGGAAAATATATTTTTTGCTCATACTAACGAAATAGAAGGGTTAATATTTTCCACCACAGTGGCATTTAAAAGTTTTGCCACCCCTGGTGAAAATTACTGTTATTGTGAGCAGTTAAGCAAGTTGAAGATGAAATGATCTCAAAAACAGCTAAAGTTAAAGATTTAGGCAAAAAATATATTGTCTTTTTTTTTACATTTTAAAAATTACAAAAAGGAAAATGAGCCGATGCAAAAGTTTTGGCACCCTTGGAGATTTGTGTGCTCAGATAATTTTGACCAAGATTTCAGACCTTAAGGGTTAGGGTTATGGCTTGTTCGCTGTCATCGTTAGGAAAGGACAATTGATGCAAATTTCCCAGCTTTATAAAAAGAAACAGCCTCCTCTAACCTTCTGCCAAAAAATAGCAAACCTCGTTTCTTCTAAGCAGCTACTTAGCACTCTGAAAATGAAAATGGTGGAGGCTTACAATGCAGGAGAAGACTATAAGAAGAAAGCAAAGCATTTTCAAGTTGCCCTTTCCTCAGTTCTAAATGTAATTAAGAATTAGCAGTTAACCAGAACAGTAGAGTTCAGGATAAGGTCTGAAAGACAAAGCAAAATTTCAGCGAATGCTGCTAGTAGGATTGCTAGAGAGACAAATCAGAAACACTGCTTGACTGCAAAAGACCTTCAGAAAGATTTAGCAGACTCTGGAGTTGTGGTACATTATTCTGAGTCATCAGAAGAAAACCTCTCCTGTGTCCTAACCATAAAATTTAGCGTCAGTAGTATGTAAAAGAACATCTAAACAAGGCTGCATGCATTTTGGAAACAAGTCCTGTGGACCGATGAGGTTGAAATAGAACTATTTGGCCTCAATTATCACATTTTTGTGTGGAGAAAAAAGGGCACAAAATTTCAGGAAAAGAACATCTCGTCATCAACCATTAAGCAAGGGGTTGGATCAATCATGCTTTGGGGTTGTGTTGTAGCCCATGGCATGGGGAACATTTCGCGGGTAGAGGGAAAAGTGGATTCAATGAAATTTCAGCAAATTCTTGATGCAAACATAACACCATCTGTAAAAAAGCTGAAGTTGAAAAGAGGATGGCTTCTACAAATGAATAATGATACTAAACACACGTCAAAATCTACAACAGAGTACCTCAAAAGGAGCAAGCTGAAGGATTTACACTGATCCTCACCCAGGAATCTCACAGAACTGGAAGAATTTTCTAAGGAAGAATGGATGAAATTCCCTCAGACAAGAATTTAAAGACTCTTGGCTGGCTAGAAAAAGCATTTACAAGCTGTGATACTTGAAAAAGAGGGTGCTACTAGGTACTGACCATGCATGGTGCCCAAACTTTTGCATTGGCCTATTTTCCTTTTTGTAATTTTTAAAATGTAAAAAATGTGGACACACCTTCTCGAAAATATGTCTTATATTCTAGGTTCTTCAAAGTAGCCACCTTTTGCTTTGATGACTGTTTTGCACACTCTTGGCATTCTCTTGATGAGCTTGAAGAGGTAGTCACCGGAAATGGTTTTCACTTCACAGGTGTGCCCTGTCAGGTTAAATAAGTGGGATTTCTTGCCTTATAAGTAGTGTTGAGCCACCCCCGTAGTGTTCGAGTTCGGTTCGGTTCGTCGAACACCCGTGTGTTCGCCGAACTGTTCGTCGAACTGTTCGTCGAACACCTTCGAACACCGTTAAAACCAATGGCAGGCAAACAAAAACACATAGAAACACATAGAAAACACCTTCAAAGGTGTCCAAAAGCTGACAAACTGCTCAGAAGACACAACTAACACATGGAAAAGTGACAAGTACATATAGTCATGAGAAAAGAAAAGAGGTGGAGGAGTAAAAGGAGGGGGAGACACAGATATAGGCATGTCATGCCCTTCTAAAATCCAAAAAGTGAGAAGCCGACACGTTCAGTCAGCTCCTGCCCGTGCCACCTCCGTGTCGCCGGGTTTGTGCCAGAGCCGCGGTGAACCCTGACGGCCAGCCCCCCTCTCCCAATACTGGTGCCTGTCCGCTGGTGGGTCGAGCGAGCCCCCCTGTGGTGGAGGCAGCTCTAAGCTTTTAATTTAAATTGTCTCTCTAATTTGAATGAATACACTTTAAATCCATTTACAAGGATCTATTGGAGGGCAAGTCTCATGCCAGCAGCCGCGTAACTCCTGCTCCAGTAGCGTCCACTAAAACTGCTGCAGTTAAAAAGCTTTTATAAGGATCGAGCTCGGCTGTCCACCGCAAGGCATCCTACTGCCAGTCCCAGCCCCTATGCCTTGGGGTGCCTCCTGATGCTCTTCACTGAGTATCCCGTGGTCCCGAAGCATTTCCTTTGAAAAAATTAAGTGTCCAAACTACAGGTGGTGTAGCTTGCTTAACAGCCGGGATAATCCGCTGACTAGCAGACACTGCTACTAGGCACAAAGTATTTCCTGGGCTAGATGCAGTTAAAAATTTGTAATTAGATACTCTCGTTGGATGCTGAGAAAGCATTCCATAGAGTCTCCTGGCACGCCATATATGATTCTCTTAAAAAGCTTGGGGTAGGGGTCTAGGGGACCCTTTTATAGCCAAAATCACGGCCCTGTATCGCAATACGTCACCTAGGCTGAAGATAAATGGAACTGTAGCACCCTGAGGGCTCGGTTGCTACAGAGCTATTGCATCTCACCCAGAGGTGTGATATCTCACTCTCAGGTAAGGATGGAGTGTGGATCAGGACCCGACACCTGCATGCATTACACCACATTGCCGTGGGGCAGGGCGACCAATATGCCCCTGAGATGGGCACGACAGTCCCTGTCCCTGGCTGGAGTGGGGGGAGGGAACACTGAGGAAGGGGAACCCTGTAGTGCAGGAGCAGGGAGGAAGCAGTTCCTGGGTGCATTGAGAAGGGAGTATAAAAGGTGGGCACCATCTTAGTTCAGTGCAGAGAAGTCTGAGCAGAAGTGGCAGGGAGCAGGGGCTCTGCATGAGCTCTGCTCCGGAGGCGGGCCTAGTAACAGAGGCCCAGGCCTGGAAGAGGGAGAAGGAAGGAAGAGGAGCGGAGAAGGCTCCAGGAACGAGGAACGAAGGGATCCCAGGGGTGCGGACGGGCGAGTCGCCACCGCACGCCCGAATCCACCTGCATGGAGGGGTCAGGCCAAAGGGGGAGACCGGTCCCCGAAACTAGTGGAGGCAGGAAATGACCCTCAGCTAGAAACCGAAGGCTGTGACATTTTATGTGGTGCAGCCCCTCGCTACACCCGCTATGAGGGCAGCACATAGGGTCAGGGAAACTGGCGCCAAGTTTACCAAGAGGAGGCCCGAGGCAGCCGGACAGAAGGGTTGGTAAGAAAGGCCAGACAAAGGACACACAAAGGGGGTCCTGTGAAGCGCTCCAAAGTTATCTGGGAGTTGTCTGAGCCCCTCACCTGGTGAGCACAGTACGACATGGGCAGCCGTTACCGGCAGACGTGGTCTGGATAATAAGAACTGTGAGTAAAGGCCCTGGACTGCATCACTGACTCCGTGTCGTTACTGCTGCTGCCCTGCACCATCACCCCCATCCTCTGCATACACTGCCCTGAGGCTATACTCCTCCCGTGGGGAGTTATGCTACGCTCTGCTGCACCCACAACACCAGCCTCAGCGGTCTGCCCTGCAGCGGCGGTTCACTCTGACCGCAATCCACGGGTGGCGTAGTCGGACATTTAAACATCAAAACCACATAAATAGTTCCGCCACTGGTTTGACCACCCTGAGCCACGGAACCGGGTCGCCGCCACGAAGACTACAACCACCAGCATCCACCAAAAAGGGTCCGGCTCCGGGTGTCCCAAGGCCCAGGGGGTGCATCAGAACATTTTCATCAACTTTCACAATCACCAATGGGACAAGGCAGGGATGTCCTCTGTCCCCTCTCTTATACATCCTAGTGACGGAGCACCTGCTCTCATCAATTCGCCATAACCCCAATATTAGGTGGATTGAGGTGGGAGGCACCGAGTACAAGTGCTCTCTATTTGCTGATGATGTACTAGTATATATCACTCAATCACATATATCCATCCATGCTGTTATGGCTGAAATAGATCACTTTGTTACATGGTCAAGTTTTAAAATCAATGCAGCGAAGTCTGAGGCCCTCGATGTCTCCCTCCCCAAATCCATATAGGATTCCATCCAGTCCAACTTTCCCTTTGCCTGGCCCTCACAGGGTATCAAATACTTAGGAATTCCTATTCATAGAGACCTCTCCCATCTATGTTATCTTAATTTTGGGCCCTTTATTGAACAACTCCATACAGACCACGGTTGGCAAGTTAGAACTGTAAGATTCACTACGTGAACCACTGGTGTTTTGTGGAAAAGCACATGTACACTGTGTTCCAAATTATTATGCAAAAAGTGTTTAGGAGTGATAAGGGAAGAATTTGTTTGTTTGTCAGTTAAACTCATTGATGGTGATGTGTGTCAGGGCTCTTTATATCACTGTAAGCAATTGCAGACACCTGTGCGGATGAGTTTGGCAGGTGTGTCCCATGAAAGGCAAGACTACTTAAGAAGGCTGTCTCACATTATTAAGCAGCCTACATTTTCTGCCAAAATGGGAAAGAAAAAGGATGTGTCGGCTGCTGAGAAGCAACAAATTGTGGAGTGTTTAGGTCAAGGCATGACTACAATCAACATTGTGCGATGATCAGGATGAAGTGTCTTGGCAATCAAGAAGTATGTAGCTGATTCACAGTACACACATGTGCGTGCTGATAAGGGCAAATTGAGGACTCTTTCCTACAGGCAATTACGTCAGGTTAAAAGAGCAGCGGCAAAAAAGCCTTGTCATAGCAGCAGACAAGTTTTTGAAGCTGCTGGTGCCTCCAACGTCCCCCGAACAACAAGATGCAGGGTCCTTCAGAGGTTTGCAGCTGTGCATATGCCATCCTGTCGACCTCCTCTATCCACTTCACACAAGCAGAAACGGCTCCAGTGGGCCAAGCATTACATGAAGACTGATTTCAAAACTGTTTTGTTCACGGATGACTGCCGTGCAGCGCTCGATGGTCCAGATGGATGGAGTGGAGGATGGCTGGTTGATGGGCACCCCACGCAAACACGGCTACAGCGCCAACAAGGAGGAGGTGGAGTAATGTTTTGGGCTGGAATCATGGGGAGAGAGATTGTCGGCCCCTTTAGGATCCCTGAAGGCGCTAAAGATGAACTCCATAATGTATGTGGATTTTCTCAAACAGCACTTCCTGCCATGGTTCAAGAAGAAGAACCATGTATTTCACAGCAAGATCATTTTTTTGCATGATAATGCACCATCTCATGCTGCACATAAAACATCTGCATCTCTGGCTGATATGGGCATAAAAGGGGACAAACTTATGGTGTGACCCCCATGCTCCCCTGACCTCTACCCCATTCAGAACCTCTGGAGCATCACCAAAAGGAGTGTCTATGATGGCGGGAGGCAGTTCACATCTAAGCAACAGCTCTGGGAGGGTATTCTGTCCTCATGCAAAACAATTGAAGCAGAAACCATCCAAAACCTGACAAATTCAATGGACGAGAGAGTTCAGAAGCTCCTTTCGAACAAGGGGTCCTGTGTGAAAATGTAACATCACCTAGAATAAAGTTTTGAGTTGAAAACTGTTTGATTTCAGTTTCTAATAACCTGCTAATGCTTATAATTTCAAAAATGACCATTTTTTTGGTCTTTATTAAAATGAAAAGGTTGATCGAAAAGTTTGGGGGATCTAAGAGTGTGGCAACCCAGTAGTCATGATTACTTCGAATTCTGACAATATGAGGGTCATGTTGCAGGTAGTGCAGCAAGAAGGCACTTATGTGTCTTGCGTATCTCGGAGCCCCAAAATTATTTTCCGGGCTAGATGCAGCTACAAATTATTATTAATTTTAAATCTGGTGGAGCTTAGTATAGATGGGCTAATAGGATCAGTGCTGCACACTGCTACAAAGCCCAAATTATTTTCCAGTCAAGATACAGATAAACTTGATTAGTAATTTGAAAGCTTAAAACGGTTGGTAGGGTGATTTTAACCAATCATCAAGCTTTTACTCTCCCCAGGATGACACAGGGGTAGAAAAGTCGTTTCGGATCCATGATTTGTTCATCTTTATGAACGTGAGTCTGTCTACATTATCAGTGGAGAGCCACGTGCGCTTATCTGTCAGCACACCACCAGCAGCGCTGAACACACGTTCAGACAGAACGCTGGCTGTGGGGCATGACAAGATCTCCAAGGAGTAAGTGGCTAGCTCCGGCCATTTATCCAGATTGGAAGCCCAAAAAGAGCAAGGGTCCAGAGACACAGTCATGGCTTCAATGTTTACTTGGAGATACTCCTGTACCATCGTCTCTAAGCGTTGACTATGTGTCAGACTTCTTGTCTCCTGTGGCCTTGCAGAGGATGGGCTAAAAAAGTGGTAAATGATTCCGCAAAATTGATGTTACCAGCAGATACTGTGGTTCTGTTATGGTTTGAGTGCTGAACACTTGACGGTCCCACGGTTGGCAAGTTGGAACTGTGAGATTCACTACGTGCACCACTGGTGTTTTGTGGAAAAGCACATGTAAGATTCTGCAACAGTCTCTGCTGATACTCCTGCATGCGTGCATCCCTTTCTATGGCAGGAATAATTTCTGCAAATTTACTTTTGTACCGGGGATCTAACAGTGTGGCAACCCAGTAGTCAGGATTATTTCTAATTCTCACAATTCGAGGGTCATGTTGCAGGTAGTGCAGCAAGAAGGCACTCATGTGTGTTGCGCATCCAGGAGCACCAAGTCCCTGTTGTGTTGGTGGCGAGGTAACAATCATGCTTCCTTCCTCTGTCCTCTCCCCCCAACCTCGCACAACAGAAATGTGATCAAGGTCTCCCTCATCTGATGAGTCTTCCATCAGTTCGTCCTCCACTTCTTCCTGGGCTCCTGCACCTTTCTCACTAGTTTGGCTGCTACCATGCGCCCTGGTAAAACCATCTCCCCCACCCTCACATGCCTGCCGCCTTGGTGCTGCCGACCGTCTGGACCTTGCAGATGTTAGCCCTTCCGCATACAACTCCTCCTCCTCTACTTCCTCCACCTCCTCTTGTGCCACCACCTGACTCCGAATTCTGTTTAACATGTGCTCCAGCATGTAAATCACCGGAATAGTCATGCTGATAATGGCATCGTCAGCACTAAACATCTTCGTCGCCATTTCAAAGCTGTGCAGAAGGGTGCATAGGTCCCTGATCTGAGACCACTCCTCCAGCGTGATTTGCCCCACCTCCGGATCTCGTTGGCCCAGGCTATACGTCAGAACGTATTGCACCAGGGCTTGTCGGTGCTGCCACAGTCGCTGCAACATGTGCAGAGTTGAATTCCACCGGGTAGGCACATCGCATTTTAGCCGGTGAAGTGGCAGGCCCAACGACTTCTGTAGAGATGTAAGTCGCTGAGCTGCGGGATGCGAACGGCAGAAGTGAGCACACAGCGACCGTGCCCTCTGCAGAAGGCCATCTTGTCTGGGATAGTGGGCTAAAAATTGCTGGACAACCAGGTTCAACACGTGAGCCATACAAGGCACGTGTGTGACATTGCCCCGGCGAAGGGCCGCACCCAGGTTTGCAGCATTGTCGCACACGGCCTTCCCTGGTTTCAGGTCCAGTGGAGACAACCATTCATGAAATTGGTTCTCCAGAGCTGACCACAACTCCTCAGCTGTGTGACTCACATTTCCCAGACATTTCAAAGTAAAAACCGCCTGATGACGTTGAGCCCTACTGCCAGCATAGTAAGGAGGTGTGCAGGATCCCTTCTGCGCAGTTAGAAAGCTTGTGGCATGACCAGACAGGCTTTGGGTGCAGGTGGAAGACCGAGAGGAGGTTGAGGAGGCAGAAGCAGTGGAGGAACTTTGACATAAAGAGGATTGACGCACAACTCGTGGGGACGGCAAGACTTGGACAGCAGCCCCTTGTCCTGCTGTCACCATAGTTACCCAGTGCCCAGTCAGCGACATGTAACGCCCCTGTCCATGCCTACTCGTCCAAGTGTCTGTGGTGAAATGCACCCTGTCACACACAGAGTTTCTCAAAGAAGCGGTGATGTTGTGTGCGACATGCTGGTGGAGCGCAGGCACACCTTTCTTTGAGAAGTAGTGCCGACTGGGCATCTGGTACTGGGGCACTGCGACGGACATAAGGTCTCGAAAATCCTGTGTCCACCAGGCGGAAAGGCAGCAAGAGCTTGCAGATGGTGAAATTCAACCTCTTAGCTTTCTCATGGCTAGGAGGAAATGGTCTTTTACTTGTCCACATCTGAGGGACCGAGAGCTGGCTATTGTGCTTAGACGGGGTTGATAAGGGTGTCCCCGGCAAACTGCCGGTCTGTGAGGAAGATGCAGGCGGACATGTTAGGTTGCCTTGATCCAAAGGTGGTGCTATCGATGTCCGACAGCGCTCAACACCAGCTGGTGTTACCACCTCCAAAGAAAATGATGACCTGCCAATCACGCTGGCTGTTGCGGGTAAAGAGGTGGCAGGTCTGCGCCCCAAAACAGGTGTGACTGCTGTCCCCCCAGTCACAGAGGATGAAGAGGCCGCGGATGCACAAGATATGGCAGACGGTGGTTGGCCCGGCCGGCTAGGCCGCATTGTAGCACACTGAGCTTCCCACTGCAACATCTGCTTCATGTCCATGTGCCGGTTCATGCATGAAGTACTCAAACTATGTATTTTTTGGCCTCTACTTAGCTTTGGCAGACAAATGTGACAGATAACACGAGTTGTGTCATCTTTATCGATCTGAAAAAATGCCCAGACTATGCAAGGCTTAGCACCCATGCGACTTGAAGAGCCACCACGACTTGTGGTGAGAGGCAGAGTTGTGTTTGAGGATGCAGTTGTTGACGTGCTTCCAGTACTACGTCTCTGTCCAGGAAGGCGCAACCTGACCTCGTCGTCACTAGCATCTTCCTCCACCTCCTCTGCTGACCTCATCTCTTGGCTGACTGTGGGTTGACAGTAAGTGGGATCTCCAACCTTATCATCATCACCCTGTGCGTTATCACACCCGTCGTCCTCAGAGCCAACCTGTTCCTGCCCTGACAAAAAACTAAAGTTGTCGCTCCAATCAGGTATTTGAGTCTCATCATCGTCTTCCTCATTGTCTCCACCAACAGGAGTTACAGTTTGGGAATGACATTATGGTCAGAACCTTCTGCGTCTGGTCCTGGATCCGATTCATAAAGATTCTGGGCATCAGTGCAGATCATTTCCTCGTCTGGATTCACAGAAGCGCTGGAGTCGACCTCTGATTCCCAGGCTATAGTATGAGTAAACAGCTCTGCAGACTCAACCATCTGTTCTACCTCATACTCAGACGGGCAGCTGGAGATTTGGGAGCTGTGAGGAAGCAAGTGCGATTGGGGTGACACCTTTGAGGACTGGAGTATTTGTGATGTTGAAGTTGATGTGGAGTAGAGCCCACTTAAAGGAGCACTTGATATCCATTGAAGCACCTGCTGTTTTTGTACCTCATCTGGAATTTGTAGCGATTGGCGTGGCCGTAAGAAAGGGATCTTATCACATTGTCCGCTAAAAGAAGTAGACATTTTAGTTTGGCTGGAAGATGGTCTTTCTTCTGCAGATGTTACTGTTGCTTTAACACCTACCCCATGGACACAACCTTTTTTCCCCTTCCCAACACGCCTATTCCCCTTTCCACCAGCAGCAGGCCTTTTTCCACTCATTTTGGTGGTTAACTAATTCACAACTCTGAAGTTGTTTGCACAAAAAAACAATGAATGGGAACCGAGCAGAGCTGAGTGGCCAAACTGTGGTATTAGGCCAAAACTATTGGCTGGGTTAGATGCAGAAAAAAATTATATTCAATTTGCAACCTGATGGAGGTCAGTATAGATGGACTAATAGAGAAAGTCCCACACACTGCTAGAAGGCCAAATATTTTTTCAGAGGTACATGCAGAAAAAAATTATATTCAGTTTGCAACCTGATGGAGGTCAGTATAGATGGACTAATAGAACAAGTCCCACACACAGCTAGAAGCCCAAATATTTTTTCAGAGGTAGATGCAGAAAAAAATTATATTCAGTTTGCAACCTGATGGAGGTCTGTATAGATGGATTAATAGAACAAGTCCCACACACAGCTAGAAGCACAATATTTTTTCAGAGGTAGATGCAGAAAAAAAATATATTCAGTTTGCAACCTGATGGAGGTCAGTATAGATGGACTAATAGAGAAAGTCCCACACACTGCTAGAAGGCCAAATATTTTTTCAGAGCTAGATGCAGACAAAAAATTATTTTTAATTTGCAACCTGATGGAGGTCAGTATAGATGGACTAATAGAGAAAGTCCCACACACTGCTAGAAGGCCAAATATTTTTTCAGAGCTAGATGCAGAAAAAAATTATATTCAGTTTGCAACCTGATGGAGGTCAGTATAGATGGACTAATAGAACAAGTCCCACACACAGCTAGAAGCCCAAATATTTTTTCAGAGGTAGATGCAGATAAAAATTATTTTTAATTTGCAACCTGATGGAGGTCAGTATAGATGGACTAATAGAACAAGTCCCACACACAGCTAGAAGCCCAAATATTTTTTCAGAGGTAGATGCAGAAAAAAAATATATTCAGTTTGCAACCTGATGGAGGTCAGTATAGATGGACTAATAGAACAAGTCCCACACACTGCTAGAAGCCCAAATATTTTTTCAGAGCTAGATGCAGAAAAAAATTATATTCAATTTGCAACCTGATGGAGGTCAGTATAGATGGACTAATAGAATGATGCTATGCCCAAAAGATTTTACTTCACTAGGTGCAGTAAAAAAATTGGTATTCTATACACAGGTGGTGTATCTTGCAACACAGATAGGCTACTCCACTGACTAACACACTCTGCAATAGGCCAAAAAGGATTAGCTTTGCTAGATTCAGCCAAATGCTGTGAAAAAAACTTGCACAGCACTGGCACAGACCTGCCTGGCAAAAACTGATAGGAACTGATGTAACTTAGTCCTGAAAAGGACTGCAATTACAATTAGTCTTTACTCCCACAATCTATCTATTTAGGAGCACAGACCTGCCTGATAAAAGTCGTATGAAATGCTGTAACCTAGTCCTTAAAAGGACTGCAATCACAACTATTCCCTACTCCCAAGCTATCTGTAGATTTGTGCAAAAATTGGCTTGAAATTAACAAGGTATAGCACACACAGCAACAGCGGTGCCGTCTAACACGTAGCTGCAGCAGTGAGAAAATGGTGGCGACGGGGAAAATGGCTTGGTCTTATAGGGCAAGGACATGTGACATACACTGCCAATGACACATGCCCTTGCTTGTGTGAAAAAAGCACTTCGCTCCGTGTGTGCGCTGCTGATAGGCTGACAGATTGCACCTCCCCACTGTAAATGCGGGAAAGAGAAAAAAAAATGGAGATCTTCATTATTCCTGCAGAGATCCATCCCCTGCCCCTCCCCCCACCCCGCTGTACACTCAAATTGCGTATTAACATTAATTTTCATCATTACTGAGAAAAAATCCAGTTATGATTTTGGTGCACGAACAGTTATCGAACATAACCTCGAACAGCCGAATTTTTCTCAAATCGTTCGTGTACGCCGAACGGCTCGAACATCGCCCAAAACAGCTCGAATTTGAGATTGGCGAACAGTTCGAGTAGAACAACGCTCATCTCTACTTATAAGTGGGGTTGGGACCATCAGTAGTGTTGTGCAGAACTCTGGTGGATGCACAGCTGATAGTCCTACTGAATAGACTGTTAGAATTTGTATTATGGCAAGAAAAAAACAGCTAAGTAAAGAAAAACGAGTGGCCATCATTACTTTAAGAAATGAAGGTCAGTCAGTCCGAAAAATTGGGAAAACTTTGAAAGTGTCCCCAAGTGCAGTTGCAGAAACCATCAAGCGCTACAAAGAAACTGGCTCACATGAAGACCGTCTCAGAAAAGGAAGACCAAGAGTCACCTCTGCTTCTGAGGATAAGTTTATCCGAGTCACCAGCCTGAAAAATTGCAGGTTAACAGCAGCTCAGATTAGAGACCAGGTCAATGCCACACAGAGTTCTAGCAGCAGACACATATCTACAACAACTGTTAAGAGGAGACTTTGTGCTGCAGGCCTTCATGGTAAAATAGCTGCTAGGAAACCACTCCTAAGGACAGGCAACAAGCAGAAGAGACTTGTTTGGGCTAAGGAACACAAGGAATGGACATTAGACCAGTGGAAATCTGTGCTTTGGTCTGATGAGTCCAAATTTGATATCTTTGGTTCCAACCACCGTGTCTTTGTGCATCGCAGAAAAGGTGAACGGATGGACTCTACATGCCTGGTTCCCACCGTGAAGCATGGAGGAGGAGGTGTGATGGTGTGGGGGTGCTTTGCTGGTGACACTGTTGGGGATTTATTCAAAATTGAAGGCATACTGAACCAGCATGGCTACCACAGCATCTTGCAGCAGCATGCTATTCCATCTGGTTTGCGTTTAGTTGGACCATAATTTATTTTTCAACAGGACAATGACCCCAAACACACCTCCAGGCTGTGTAAGGGCTATTTGACAAAGAAGGAAAGTGATGGGGTGCTACGCCAGATGACCTGGCCTCCACAGTCACCAGACCTGAACCCAATCGAGATGGTTTGGGGTGAGCTGGACCGCAGCATGAAGGCAAAAGGGCCAACAAGTGCTAAACATCTCTGGGAACTCCTTCAAGATTGTTGGAAGACCATTTCCGGTGACTACCTCTTGAAGCTCATCAAGAGAATGCCAAGAGTGTGCAAAGTAGTCATCAAAGCAAAAGGTGGCTACTTTGAAGAACCTAGAATATAAGACATATTATCAGTTGTTTCACACTTTTTTGTTAAGTATATAATTCCACATGTGTTAATTCATAGTTTTGATGCCTTCAGTGTGAATGTACAATTTTCATAGTGATGAAAATACAGAAAAATCTTTAAATGAGAAGGTGTGTCCAAACTTTTGGTCTGTACTGTGTATATATACACTGCTCAAAAAAATAAAGGGAACACTCAAATAACACATCCTAGATCTGAATAAACGAAATATTCTCATTGAATACTTTGTTTTGTACATAGTTGAATGTTCCAACAATACAATCACACAAAAATCATCCATGGAAATCAAATTTATAAACCAATGGAGGCCTGGATTTGGAGTCACCCCCAAAATTAAAATGGAAAAACACACTACAGGCTGAACCAACTTTGATGTAATGTCCTTAAAACACGTCAAAATGAGACTCAGTATTGTGTGTGGCCTCCCTATAATGCCTGGGCATGCTCCTGATAAGGTGGTTGATGGTCTCCTGTGGGGTCTCCTCCCAGACCTGGACTAAAGCATCCGCCAACTCCTGGACAGTCTGTGGTGCAATGTGACGTTGGTGGATGGATCGAGACTTGATGTCCCAGATGTACTCAATCGGATTCAGGTCTGGGTAATGGTAGGGCCAGTCCATATCTTCAATGCCTTCATTTTGCGGGAATTGCTGACACACTCCAGCCACATGAGGTCTGGAATTGTCCTGCATTAGGAGGAACCCAAGGCCAACCGCACCATCATATGGTCTCACAAGGGGTCTGAGGATCTCATCTCGGTACCTAATGGCAGTCAGGCTACCTCTGGCGAGCACATGGAGAACTGTGCGGCCCTCCAAAGAAATGCCACCCCACACCATTACTGACCAACTGCCAAATCGGTCATGCTGAAGGATGTTGCAGGCAGCAGATCGCTCTCCACGGCGTCTCCAGACTCTGTCACGTCTGTCACATGTGCTAAGTGTGAACCTGCTTTCATCTGTGAAGAGTACATGGCGCCAGTGGTGACTTTGCCAATCCTAGTGTTCTGTGGCAAATGCCAAGCATCCTGCATGGTGTTGGGCTGTGAGCACAACCCCTTTCTGTGGACGTCGGGCCCTCATACCACCCTCATGGATTCTGTTTCAAACCGTTTGTGCAGACACATGCACATGCACATTTCCATCTATTGTCTATTCCATTTGCACAACAGCATGTGAAATTGATTGTCAATCAGTGTTGCTTCCTAAGTGGACAGTTTGATTTCACAGAAGTTTGATTTACTTGGATTTATATTCTGTTGTTAAGTGTTCCCTTTATTTTTTTGAGCAGTGTATATACATATATATATATATATATATACAGTATATAGTGCCCAAACTTTTACATGCCATTGTATACTGTAATTATAATAAAGACATTGTACATTAAGCATTGCTTCTCATATTGTATTTGTTCTAGCATGTTCCTACAGTACATGTTATCGGAACCTGTTGTCAAGAATCTCTAACATTTAAGTTTGCATTATGGAATATAGGTTTCTCTTAAACTGTGACATGTACTTTAATGTAGAAGAACTACTGTTGCTAAAATGTTCTTTATATGCTTAGAGGGGCATGCTTCTTTAGCAGCTTTGAAAATTTCTCTGAATTACTATGGGCATGACTATCAATAAGATATTTAGTGACTGTCTGTAAAGAAAATCATAGCACATGAAGCAAGATCAAGCAAAAATGTATAGTAAGCATTGCTTAATTTATAAAAGTAACTGTTATGAATCAGAAAGCAATATATGTAATAATATAATGTCAACAATTGCAAAGTACATCGAATATCTTGTCCCAATATTGGAAAAACGGCATAAAAAATATTTACCAAGTCGTAATATTTTGGTTAATCACAGCTATAAATTAGTTATCTACAAGCAAACAATAAATTTATCAGTAATATGCCCTTTTTGTATTTTATTTGAGGACATAAAGTCAATAACTGAGTTAGCAGTTCTGAGTAGCTCATGCCATCAACTTCAGCAAAGTTACGGAGCTCAATTATTAGCTGCATTGCTGTCAACATGATCTCAGCGATGTAGACAGTAACAGACAACAGGAGTTTTAGGAGAGACTTGTCTGTGGACTCTGAACTCTGGTTCAAGGTGTTTACTACACCTCTAGATAAGTTGCTTGAGGGGTGTAGTTTCCAAAATGTTGTTAATTGTGTGGGATTTACACTGTTTAGGCACATCAGGGGCTCAGCAAATGCGACATGGCGTCCCCAATATATTCCAGCAAATTTTGCGTTCCAAAAGTCAAATGGTGCTCATTCACTACTTAGTCCTGCCGGGCTCCCAAAAAGTAGTTTTCCCCCACATATGAGGTTTTCCGGGTACTCAGGAGAAATTGCACAACAA
Source organism: Phyllobates terribilis (assembly GCF_046119375.1). Lineage (NCBI taxonomy): Eukaryota > Metazoa > Chordata > Amphibia > Anura > Dendrobatidae > Phyllobates > Phyllobates terribilis. Next base: position 368,307,748 of record NW_027362762.1, on the reverse strand, counting down.
ATTGTATGGTCCATTTTCTCCTGTTAAACTTGTGGAAATGAAAAATATGGTGCTAAATCAACATTTTTGTGGAAAAAAATTATTTTTTCATTTTTACAGCTCAAGTTTATAAAATTCTGTCAAGCATCTGTTTGTTCAAGGTGCTCATCATACCTCTAGATAAGTTCCTTGAGGGGAGTAGTTTCCAACATTGGGTCATTTGTGGGGAGTTTCCACTATTTAGGCACATCATGGACTCTGCAAACTCAACATGGCGTCTGCTATCTATTCCTGCGGATTTTTGCGCTCCAAAAGTCAAATGGTATTCCTTCTCTTCCAAGCTCTGCCATGCACCTAAACAGTATCTAAAACAAAATTCTTGAATGTGGTTTTGAGCTCATTGAGGGGTGCAGTTTTTAATATGGTGTCACTTTGGGGTATTTTCTGTCAGATAGGCCCCTCAAAGTCACTTCAAATGTGAAGCGGTCCCTAAAAAAATTGTTTTTGTAAATTTCATTGGAAAAATGAAAAATTGCTGATCTTTTAGCCCTTCTAACTTCCTAAAAAAGCAACATTATCTTTCAAAAATGGTGCTAATGTAAAGTAGACATGTGGTAAATGCTATTTATTATCTATTTTGTGTAGTATAACTATTTGGTTTAAGGGCAAAAAATTTAAAAGTTTTAAGATTGTGAAATTTTTCAAATTTTTAAAAAATTCTTGACATTTTCATAAATAAATGCAAATTATATTGACCAAAATTTACCACTAACATGTAGTACAACACATCACGAAAAAACAATCTCCGTATCACTGGGATATGTTGAAGTGTCTAGAGTTATTACCACATAAAGTGAAACTGGTCAGAATTGTAAATTTTTGTCCTGGTCAAAAAGGTGAAAACAGGTTCGGGGCTGAAGGCGTTAATAGTCTGCTATTTAATCTGCTTGAGTTAAATATAGTCTTTCTGTTTAATAATGAATGGATGTAATAAGAGCAGACTAATTATTTTTTTGTCTCAATTTAGTCTTTTTACTCTCTTTCTTAATTTATGTAAAATATTTTACTGAATATTAAACTAATAGTTTTAAGAGCAAAAAGCTTGTTTTATATGTTCTCAGCACAGAATTTGTAAAACAAAAGGGTGAATGTTTGCTTATTTATTGACATACTTATTGCTACTTTTTATTTGAATTTTCACATTTACCAGTTTGCAATATTAAATTTTTTATGGGACACAGATCACTGAACAATCTCAATTAATTCTATGAATTTAAACAAATATTTGTCATCCTGAAATTTCTATTTCAGCCAGTAGCTACAGCATAAACCACTTGCAAGGAAGCACAACTAGACTACTATGAAATGCACATAACTGAACAGCTGTAAAATGAATATTACTCTTCTACTGCACATTGATTCATTTCTAGTTTTCTTTCAATATCCTTATGAGATATAAACAGTGAATGCATTTCTCGTCTGGATTCTGATTAAACAAGTAAAATGTATTTGATTTTTAGTTTGAAGCACAACTTTTTCATATTATAAATATACCGTAGTAAGTGGGTTTTCAAAGAGTATTTGTCTGATTGCAAACATGGCGGTCAATTTAATCCCCAAAAAAAACATTTAAAGCATGACTCCACTCCTGACATTAAGTTGCTCTACATTTCTGATATATAGATTATTTACCATTAGAAATGAGCAAATCAGGCAAAATTTAAATTTGTCTATACATTTGTCAAGACATGCGCACCCACATCTTGCACCTGCATGCACAGAACCGTCCTGGGCCTCATCAGAGCCAGAAGTTAGGATCTAGCGTGAATAAGCCCAGGGATTAAGCGCATGTGGTGGTAATTCAAAGATGCGACTAGGATCAGACAGGTAACTGTGAGGGGCACAGAGGCCAGATAGGTTAGCAGTAAGGTGTGAGTGTAAGTTTATTTATATTTTTAACCTTTTGATGGCCCTTTACGGTTCATCAAAGTGGCTACCAATGGCCACCATTTTGCTAAATACACGAGGAAACAAATTACAAAAATCCAACATTTTGGCAAATGTAGCTTTTTGTAATATTCAAGTAGAATTCCATTCTACTTCAATATATTCGCTCATTTAAAGGCGCCATCCAGGAAGCCCTCTGCTTTGCTGCTGTTTCTTGCATCTTTCAAATCTGGAACCTGTTTTTTTTCTTTTCGAAAATGGTTACTAGAGTGGTCTGAGGAGCTTTGTGCATGTCGCAACTACATTGCTACTGCCATTCTTCAGTTGTGAGTTTGCACAGATTATGGGTGCTTGTTTATGCTTATGCAAAGGAAATAAGGAAAAACAGGGGATGACTGGTTCATGCTTTCTACAGTGCTTTTAATGTCTCTGTTGCAGCCATTTTGAAAGAGATTAAAATCATTGATGTTTCTGGTAGATGTAGGCAACGGCAGCAAAACAAAGTCCACAAGTCATAGTGACTATGCATAAAAAATAAATAGTTACATTTAATGTAACTGAGGTGTTGAAGGTTTTTATAATTGTATAAAAAAGTTCTATAGCTTTTGTACATTGGAAATAAGTAATAAAATCTTCTTGTAGACTCCATGATGTGCTTTAATGAACTGCCTCTATAGTGACCATAAAATTTATAATGTAGGTGCTGGTCACCTTTAGGTGATATCGCAAGATGTTACTCTAAATATACAACCCCAATTTCAAAAAAATCTTCTTTGCCTGACTTTTCATATTATAATAGGCAAAATGTGTTATATTGGTTAAAGATCTCTCCCGATCTCTTCTTCTTTGAAGCTATGTTGTGATTAATGCAGTATGATGTTTTCATTGTCTTGCTGGAATATGTAAGGCCTTTCCTTAAATAGACATTTTCTGGATAAGAGCATATGTTATTCTAAAATCTTTTGCATCATGCTCAGCATTGATATTGCCTTTCAAAATAACAAGCTAGTACGTCCCTTTCCACTTGAGCTCACAGTATATGCCGTCTGTGGATTCAATAAAGAATTTAATATTTTGTTACATCTTCCCTCAGAACAGTTTTCTGTTTTTTTTGCCTCAGTCCATTTTAAATGAGCTTTGGCCAAGAAAAGTCAACAGCATTTCTGGATTGCCTTGATGTTTGTTTTCTTCTTTGCATGATGGAGCATTAAGTTGCATTTGTGCGTTTCATGGCAAGCTATATTCACAGTACATAAGGATTTCTGGAAATATTCCTAAGCCTATACAGTAATTTGAATAACCAAATCAAGCCAGTTGGTAATGTAGTGCCACCTGAGGTGTAAGTGAATTTCTCCAGAATCTCTGAATCTTTTGATGATATTACGTGTTTTAAATGGTTGGACATTCAATGCATTTGCAATTTTATATTGAAAATCATTTTTCAGAAATTGTTCTACAATTTTTTGATGCTGCTATTCTCAGATCGGTCAACCTCTGACCATCTTTACTTCTGAGAGACTCTGCCTTTCTGACATGCTTTTTTGATATATAAAATCATGTGGCCTAGTTGAAAATTGAACCTCTGGCTTTTTTATCAGTATTTATTAGTATACTTTTCCATATATTTGCTTACCCTGTCCCAACTTTTTTGAGATGTATTATTTTTTTTTAATTAAATGGAAAAATGTCTTACTTTAAACGTCTGATATGTGTTCTATGTTCTTATTGAATAAAATATGTATAGAAGAGATTTCCAAATCACTGCTTTCTTGTTTCTTTATATTTTGCACAAAGTCCCAATATTTTGAAATTGGGATTGGAGTAAATTATTTGAAATTTAAAAACACATAGAAAAGAAAGTTATGAAACTTAAACAGCTTGTTTGAGTGTTACATATTGGTGACCTATCCATGGGACTGGTCATTACAATGAGGTCATTGGGGTCTGATACCTGACATCCCCACTGAACAGCTATTTGCTATGGCAGCGACCGGATATACGCAATGGATGGAGTGGAACACTGCAGATCCTAAATTGTTTACTGACCGTTGAAAAGTAATGCATATTATCTCCCAACAACAGTGATGAATATGTCATCAATATCTCCAATTCAAGTGACAGATAAGTCATCAATATGCAAGTCCTAGACAACTTAAAAATGGAATTTTTTAAGTTTTCTTTTTTATAGAATTCAAAAAGTGAAATTTCACTTATAAACCTTCTATTGTGAAAATTGTTGCCACCTTCATTTTTGCAAAATAGAACACCTTCTAAAAGCTTTATTTTCTACCTTAAATTTTAAATATGCATAGTCAAGCTGTGCCAATATTTATACTATATACAATGAACCTGTACAGTTGATTTGTTATAAATTTGTTGGCCTGAGTGTAAAAATGTAGCATTATACTACTATAAGGAGAAGTACCCAGAAAATAAACTGCAGAATAAGAGAACCTTTAAATATTGGTCTTGATACAGGTTGATGGCTGTAAAAACTCAGTTATGCAACATTGTAGAAAATACACACTTTTATGACAAAATTTAGATTTTTAACTTTTAACCTAAGGTGACTTTTGTGCTTCATAAACTCCTTTAAAAATAATAGAATTATATAGCTGAATGTAAAAGAAAAATAGCAGAACTCAGCTGCAATTCTCAAGGTTATTGTTTTATAAAATTAGTGCAAATGGGCCAATTGTTGCTACGATACAAAAAAGATACGTACCAAGGTCAGCTCTATTCTTTTCTCAACATCTCTATAGAAAAATTGTCTTCTAAGGGATTTAGGCTCGATATGTAAGTTTAATGAGATTTACATATTCAAGAACAGAAACATCCCTGAAGGGCCCAGAAGTATGAGGTGTTCAGTGCTTAGAGACGTGTCCAAGCTACTGAACAAGACACAGAAGTAGAAACATCAGGACTGGGCCAAGAAATATTTGAAGACAGATTTTTCTAAAGTTTTATGGACTGATGAGACAAGAGTGACTCTTGACAGACCAGATGGATGAGTCTGTGGTTAGATAAGTAAGAGGCACAGATCTCCACTTGGACTTAGGCGACAGAAAGGTAGAGGTGGGATGCTGCTACGGGTTGGTATTATTAAAGATGAGCTAGTTGAACCTTTTCAGGTTAAAGATCAAAAGATTCAAAATCAACTCTTAAACTTACTGCCAGTTTTTACAAGACTCTTTCTTCAAATAGTGGTATAGGAAAAAGTCTTTCTAGAAAGAAAAATTCTTGCAAGAAGATCATGAATTATATGCAGGACAATGATCAATCACAAGTTTAGAACTGCTTGGCTAGCCATTTCTTGAACAAGTTTTGATATTTTAACTTATGTATCATGTTCAGTGGTGGTTGGGTTTCTGCCTCCCTTATCTTGGCCATGATTCTGGGCATTGAACACCTGGTACTTCTGAACACTGCAGGGAAGTTAATGGGTTACTGATCTCTTCATGTTTAATTCCTATAAATTCCTTTGCAGTTAATGTGTGCCTTTTTGGATCAACATGTTATTTGTCACCCTGTTGACTGTTTGCAACAAACTTTTAATGGTTCTATAATCACCCAGTGGTATCTCCCAGCCTGAAGGCATAAATTCTCACACAGCTGTCAAGATAGTAAGTGAAACCATTTTAAGAACTGCACCCCTCAAAGTGCTCAAAACCACATTCAAGAAGTTTATGAACCCTTTTGGGGCTTCAACAGAATTAAAGAAATGTTTAAGGAAAAAATTAAAATTTTACTTTTTTCCACTAAAATATTGATTTAGCCCCAAATTTTGCATTTTCAAAAGAGCAACAAGAGAAAATGGACCATAAAATTTATTGTGCAGTTTCTCCTAAGTACGCTGATACCCCATATATGATGGAAAACTACAGTTTGTGGCTGTACAGTGCTTAGCCACACATGGCAAGACTCGGGAGGGAAGAAGCGCTATTTGACTCTAGGAAAACAAATTATCGTAAAATATTTCGAAGACTCCATATACACAGCTCCTAAGTGCCAGAAGAGCAAAATCACCCCTCAAGTTACCCCATTTTGGATATTATACCCCTTTGGGAATTTATCTACAAGTGTAGTGACGATTTTGACTTTGTGCATGTTTTCCAGATACAAGCAGTCGTGGATGTTGCTGAGTGAAAATTGCAAATCTGCTATTGTAGTGTCCTTACATTGCAGTGTCCAGTATGTTGCAGTGCCCAGTACATTGTAGTGCCCATATACTGTGCCCAGCTCATGCTTCTGAAGACATAGACCCTGTAGATTAGGAAGGCTCTCATCGCTACAAAAATTCCTAACATGCGGACACTAAATGTGGTTTAGGGCTCAGGAGGCATTTGGATTTGGGAGTGCAGTATTTGCTGGAATTGTTTTGGGGAGTGAGGAGCCATAGCGCTTTTCCAGAGCCCTTGTGTTACCAATAATGTGGAAGCCCCCTATATTTCTGTGAAATGATGATGGACCTGAGTCGGGAGTTGCTCTTTTTATGAATTGAGTTGAAGTTTATATTAGGAACATTTTACATAACATTTTTGATCACGTTTATACTGTTCTCTGCTCTGAGCACTTATATTGGGGTTTACATCTAAATCTCCAAGTGACGTGATTCAGATGAAAAACCATATCCATTCACTAAAATGAGGCAGCAGAGTTACTATGGACTCCATCTGACCTTTGTTCAGCAGGGTCCTTCTTTTCAGAGGTGCACAAAACTGTGGCCTAGCACGCTTTTATGCATGCATAAAAAGACAGACACTGCTGAATCATAGAACAGACAGCGTCCACAGTGTCATAGAACAGACAGCGTCCACAGTGTCTCAATCTACCTCATTAAGGGAACTCTGCTGTGGGTTCCATCTAAATCACGTATTTCAGAAATTTACATGGAAAAGCAAAGAGCGCAAGATAAATGTGAGCCATACCATACTGCGATCTTTGGGAGGCAGAATGAACAAATCAACCGCAGGTCAAGAATTGGTTTTATTTATTTTTTATGCCATTCCTCGTGTGGTATAAGTGATAAGATGACTTTTTTCTTCAGTGCAATTACAGCTATACCAGATTTATATAGTTTATTTATGTTTGGCTGCAATCACAATCTGAAAAACGCTTTTTATTGCGAAAACAAGTCTTTGCATCCCCATATTTTGAGAGCTATAATTTTCTTATATATCTGCCAACAGAGTCATGTTTTTTGCGGGACGAGTTGACGTTTTTATTGGTACTATTTTGTGGCACATAACATTTTTTGATCGCTTTCTATTCTGATTTTTGCAAGGCAGAATGAAAAAAATTCAGCAATTCAGGAATGCTGTTTGCTTTTTTTTTAAGCCATTCCCCTTGTGGTAAAAGTGATAAGACAGCTTTATTCTTCGGATCAGTAAAATTACAGCGATACATAAATTTATAACATTTTTGCCGCATTTACACAATAAAAGCTATTTTATAGAAAAAAAAAATGTTTTTGCATCACTAAAATCTGAGAGCTATAACTTTTTTATTTCTCTGCTAATGGAGCTGTATGGGTTCTTTTTTTCTTAACAAAATGAAGCTTTTAGCCATGCCATTTTTATTTCTATTCAACTTTTTGATTGTGTTTTATTCCACTTTTTATTCAGCGCAAAGTTGAAGAAGCATAGTTTTTTTGTCTTGTTTTATATTTATTTTTTTTACTGTTTTCACTGAAGGGGTTAACTAGTGTTATAGTTTTATAAGTCGAGGTCATTCCAGACACGGCAATACGAGACATGCGTTCTTTTATTCTTTTTTTTTTTTTTTTACATAAATATGTGTATTTATTGGTATATATATTTTTTTTTTCTTGTTCTATATTTTCAGATTTTTTTTTCATATTTTACAATTTTTTTTCACTTTTTTACTTAGTCCCTCTATTCCTTATCAATATCTATCATGGTATTTAGGGGGTTATAATTCCCGGAGACGTGTGGGCACCACTCCTGGCAGTGACAGCTGGGTCTCGGCTTTATCTTAAGCTGATCTCCCAGTGGCGATCATGCAGGCACAGGTCCTATGCATGATCTACCCATACATCAAAGCCTTGGAACCCCAATCCGACCACGGCATATGGAGATGTCAAAGTTCGTGAAGAGGCTAAGGGCTAGAGCATTTAATTACTTTGTTTCTGAGTAAATGTTTTAGTTTTTATAAATATAAACATTTGAGAAAGGATTATATTTTGGTCTCTTTTTACCTCCTGAATTTTTTAGGTATTAATAAGTTCTCTCTAATAGTTAGGGTCAATTCTACAGTACCTACAGATCATCTACAAAGAATTATTTTACATATTTAGCAATTTAATGAATATTCATGCCAATATTTATAGAAATTGGTCAGTCAATGGATTTTGGACTTTCCTACTTGAAATACTAGTTTTTAATGCAAGCTTAAATTTAAATTGATCACTTATATTTATAATTATCATAATTCGATTTTTAGTGCTTTTTTCCTATCTTGCATAATTATGAAGTTAACCATTTTGCCTGAGATTTGCACTGTGAACGGCAGTCCAGACTGTTGCTTTACATTAGCAACACTGACATGAATTTTGCTGCTAACGCTTCAATTTGATTGTAAAGAAAGTTAAGGATTACCCTCTCTGTTAAGAGACATCACAGGATAGTTATGAACAAAGAAAAAACAATGCCACATAATATATGGGCAATTTTGAATAAAAGCTATTTTATGTGTTGGAATATAAACAGTGTTTTCTTTTTCTGTGTATAAATTTCACATGGATTTTTTGATTGTGTTTGTATGCTATATACATAATCCTTCTCAGCTACGTTCCCTAATTGATACTATGTAAGTAGAATAGATTTAGTATCTGTTCCCTAAAAGTGGTTTACTCATTTTTTAATATGTGATACAATCTATGTCTAATAAGAATTACTGAAACATTTTATTACAAAAAATATTAATAATATAAAATAACAAGTTTTCCAAGAGTAGTCAATTGATTTTCTGTTTAGAATTTTAACAGCAAGAAATATGGCACTAAGTTAATCTATAATTATAGCTAGGCGAAAGCTGTGAAAAAAGGACTGTAATATATACCCACACATATATATATATATATATATATATATATATATATATATATATATATATATTATATATATATATATATATATATATATATATATATCATGTCAAGTGTATTCTCTTGAAAACTTCTAAAATGACATTGTGCTTTTCTTCTGTATCAGGTGCAAAAAGCTCATCAAGAGAATGCCAAAAGTGTGCAAAGCAGTCATCAAAGCAAAAGGTGGCAACTGTGAAGAATCTAGAATATAAGACATATTTTCAGTTGTTTCTCATTTTTTTGTTAAGTATTTAATTCCACATGTGTTAATTCATAGTTTTGATGCCTTCAGTGTGAATGTACAATTTTCAAAGTCATGAAAATACAGAAAAATCTTTAAATGAGAAGGTGTGTCCAAACTTTTGGTCTGTACTGTATATACAGAAATGTGCAAAAGGAGTAGTTTTGTGCAAAACCACCATTTGCTATCAAAACAGAATCAATTTTTCTAGGTACATTACACACAATTTTTTAATAAACTCAAATGGGTGGTTGTTCCAAACATCTTGGAAAACTAACCACAGATCTTCTGTGCAAATCTTTTTGTAATCAGAAACAGATGATGCTGAGATCAGGGCTCTGTGGGGCAATATAATAACATCTAGGACTCCTTGTCATTTTTTGCTCTTTGTTCTGAAGGTAGTGCTTAATACCATTAGTAAAATGTTTTGGATCATTGTCTGACCGCAAAATAAATTTGAAGCCAGTCTGACACCTCACTGGTGGTATTGCCTGATGGATAAATATCTGTCTGTATTTCTCAGAACTGAAGAGACAAATAAGCTTGACTAAATTCCCAACTTCACTCACTGAAATACAATCCCAAGCTTTGAGGGATTCTCCACTATGCTTAACTGTAGCCTACACTCATTATTGTACTGCTCTCTAGGACTTTGGTAAACAGTCTTCCTTCTGTTACTGCCAATTGTTTAAAATTTTGAGTCAACAATCCAGAGCACATGTTTCCATTTTTCTGCAATCCTTAACTGAAGACCACATTTTGACAGATATCTCCAAACAGTAAATTAGTGTACAGTGGCAATATATATATATATATATATATATATATATATATATATACAGTACAGACCAAAAGTTTGGACACACCTTCTCATTTAAAGATTTTTCTGTATTTTCATGACTATGAAAATTGTACATTCACACTGAAGGCATCAAAACTATGAATTAACACATGTGAAATTATATACTTAACAAAAAAAAGTGTGAAACAACTGAAAATATGTCTTACATTCTAGGTTCTTCAAAGTAGCCACCTTTTGCTTTGATGACTGCTTTAGATACTCTTGGCATTCTCTTGATGAGCTTCAAGAGGTAGTCACCGGAAATGGTCTTCCAACAATCTTGAAGGAGTTCCTAGAGATGCTTAGCACTTGTTGGCCCTTTTGCCTTCACTCTGTGGTCCAGCTCAACCCAAACCATCTCGATTGGGTTCAGGTCTGGTGACTGTGGAGGCTAGGTCATCTTGCGTAGCACCGCATCACTCTCCTTCTTGGTCAAATAGCCCTTACACAGCCTGGAGGTGTGTTTGGGGTCATTGTCCTGTTGAAAAATAAATGATGGTCCAACTAAACGCAAACTGGATGAAATAGCATGCCGCTGCATGATGCTGTGGTAGCCATGCTGGTTCAGTATGCCTTAAATTTTGAATAAATCCCCAACAGTGTCACCAGCAAAGCACCCCCACACCATCACACCTCCTCCTCCATGCTTCACGGTGGGAACCAGGCATGTAGAGTCCATCCGTTCACCTTCTCTGCGTCGCACAAAGACACGGTGGTTGGAACCAAAGATCTCAAATTTGGACTCATCAGACCAAAGCACAGATTTACACTGGTCTAATGTCCATTTCTTGTGTTCTTTATCCCAAACAAGTCTCTTCTGCTTGTTGCCTGTCCTTAGCAGTGGTTTCCTAGCAGCTATTTTACCATGAAGGCCTGCTGCACAAAGCCTCCTCTTAACAGTTGTTGAAGAGATGTTTCTGCTGCTAGAACTCTGTGTGGCATTGACCTGGTCTCTAATCTGAGCTGCTGTTAACCTGTTATTTCTGAGGCTGGTGACTCAGATAAACTTATCCTCAGAAGCAGAGGTGACTCTTGGTCTTCCTTTCCTGGGGCGGTGCTCATGTTTACCAGTTTCTTTTTGGCGCTTGATGGATTTTGCAACTGCACTTGGGGACATTTTCAAAGTTTGCCCAATTTTTCGGACTGACTGACCTTCATTTCTTAAAGTAATGATGGCCACTCGTTTTTCTTTACTTAGCTGCTTTTTTCCTGCCATAATACAAATTCTAACAGTCTATTCAGTAGGACTATCAGCTATGTATCCACGAGACTTCTGCACAACACAACTGATGGTCCCAACCCCATTTAAAAGGCAAGAAATCCCACTTATTAAACCTGACAGGGCACACCTGTGAAGTGAAAACCATTTCCGGCGACTACCTCTTGAAACTCATCAAGAGAATGCCAAGAGTGTGCAAAGCAGTCATCAAAGCAAAAGGTGGCTACTTTGAAGAACCTAGAATATAAGACATATTTTCAGTTGTTTCACACTTTTTTGTTAAGTATATAATTCCACATGTGTTAATTCATAGTTTTGATGCCTTCAGTATGAATGTACAATTTTCAAAGTCATGAAAATACAGAAAAATCTTTAAATGAGAAGGTGTGTCCAAACTTTTGGTCTGTACTGTATATATATATATATATATATATATATATATATATATATATATGTATACTAGCTATTGAGCCCGTTCTACGCCCGGGTGGTGAGCATTTTTATTGGTATATGGTCTCCCATGCTGGTATGTGCTGCCCCCATCCTGGTATTTGTGCTGCCCCCATCCTGGTATTTGTGCTGCCCTATCCTGGTATTGTGCTGCCCCCATCCTGTTCCCCCATCCTGTTATGTGCTGCCCTCATCCCTATTCTGGTATGCATGGCACCCCTCATCCCCAATCCTGGTATGCATGGCATCCCTCACCCCCAATCCTGGTATGCATGGCACCCCTCACCACTAATCCTGGTATGCATGGCACCCCTCACCCCCAGTCCTGTATGCGTGGCACCCCTCATCCCTAATCCTGGCATGCATGGCACCCTTCATCCTGGTATGCATGGCTCCCTCATACCCAATCCTGGCATGCATGGTACCCCATCCCTCATGACTATCCTGGTATGTATGGTACCCCTCATCCTGGTATGCATGGTACCCATCATCCCTGTCCTGGTATGCATGGCACCCCATCCCTCATCCTTGTATGCATGGTAACCCTCATCCCTATCCTGGTATACATGGCACTCCTCATCCAAATCCTGGTATGCATGGCCCCCATTGATCCCTATCCTGGTATTCATGGTACCCCTCATCCCTATCCTGGTATACATGGCACCCCTCATCCCAAATCCTGGTATGCATGGCCCCCCTCATCCCCAATATTGGTATGCATGGCACCCCTCACACCCAATCCTGGTATGCATGGCACCCCTCATCACCATTCCTGTTATGCATGGTACCCCTCACCCTAATCCTGGTATGCATGGCACCCCATCTCTCATCCTGGTATGCAAGGCCCCCTCATCCCAAATTTGATATACATGGCACCCCTCATCCCAATCCTGGTATTAATTGCACCCCTCATCCCCCAATCCTGTTATGTATGGTACCCAATCCCTCATCCTGGTATGCATGGCTTCCTCATCCCCAATCCTGGTATGCATTTTAACCCTCATCCCCAATTCTGGTATGCATGGCGCTCCTCATCCCTATACTAGTATGTATGGTACCCCTCATCCTGGTATGCATGGCACCCCATCCCTCATCCTGGTATGTATGCCACCCCTCATCCTGGTATGCATGGCACCCCATCCATCATCCTGGTATGCAAGTATGCCACATCCCTAACCTGGTATGTATGGTACCCCTCATCCTGGTATGCATGACACCCCATCCCTCATCCTGGTATGCATGGTACCCCGCATCCCTATCCTGGTATGTATGGTACCCCTCATCCTGGTATGCATGGCACCTCATCCCTCTTCCTGGTATGCATGTTACCGCACATCCCAATTCTGGTATGTGTGGCACCCCTCATCCCCCAATCCTGGACTGTCTGGTACCCAATCCCTGATCCTGGCATGCATGGCTTCCTCATCCCCAATCCTGGCATGCATGGTACCCCTCATCCTCAATCCTTGTATGCATGGCACTCCTCATCCCTATCCTGGTATGTATGGTACCCCTCATCCTGGTATGCCTGGCACTCCATCTCTCATCCTGGTATGCATGGTACCCCGCATTCCTATCCAGGTATGCATGGTACCCCTCATCCTTGCATGCATGGCACACTATCCCTCATCCTGGTATGCATGGCACCCCATCCCTCATCCTCATCCCTCATCCATGCATGGAACACTGCATCCCTATCCTGGTATGTATGGCACCCCTCATCCTGGCATGCATGGCACCCCATCCCTCATCCTCGTATGCATGGTTCCTCACATCCCTATCCTGGCATATTTGGTACCGCTCATCCTTGTATGCATGGCAACTAGAGATGAGCGTTGTTCTACTCGAACTGTTCGCCAATCTCAAATTCGAGCTGTTTTGGGCGGTGTTCGAGCCGATCGGCGAACACGAACAATTTGAGAAAAATTCGGCTGTTCGAGGTTATGTTCGATAACTGTTCGTGCACCAAAATCATAACTGGATTTTTTCTCAGTAATGATGAAAATTAATGTTAATACGCAGTTTGAGTGTACAGCGGGGCGGGGGAGGGGCAGGGGATGGATCTCTGCAGGAACAATGAAGATCTCCATTTTTTTTTCTCTTTCCCGCATTTGCAGTGGGGAGGTGCAATCTGTCAGCCTATCAGCAGCGCACACACGGAGCGAAGTGCTTTTTTTCACACAAGCAAGGGCATGTGTCATTGGCAGTGTATGTCACATGTCCTTGCCCTATAAGACCAAGCCATTTTCCCCGTCGCCACCATTTTCTCACTGCTGCAGCTGCGTGTTAGACGGCACCGCTGTTGCTGTGTGCGCTATACCTTGTTAATTTCAAGCCAATTTTCGCACAAATATACAGATAGCTTGGGAGTAGGGAATAGTTGTGATTGCAGTCCTTTTAAGGACTAGGTTACAGCATTTCCTACGACTTTTATCAGGCAGGTCTGTGCTCTTAAATAGATAGATTGTGGGAGTAAAGACTAATTGTAATTGGAGTCCTTTTCAGGACTAGGTTACATCAGTTCCTATCAGTTTTTGCCAGGCAGGTCTGTGCCAGTGCTGTGCAAGTTTTTTTCACAGCATTTGGCTGAATCTAGCAAAGCTAATCCTTTTTGGCCTATTGCAGAGTGTGTTAGTCAGTGGAGTAGCCTATCTGTGTTGCAAGATATACCACCTGTGTATAGAATACCAATTTTTTTACTGCACCTAGTGAAGTAAAATCTTTTGGGCATAGCATCATTCTATTAGTCCATCTATACTGACCTCCATCAGGTTGCAAACTGAATATAATTTTTTTCTGCATCTAGCTCTGAAAAAATATTTGGGCTTCTAGCAGTGTGTGGGACTTGGTCTATTAGTCCATCTATACTGACCTCCATCAGGTTGCAAATTAAAAATAATTTTTTTCTTCATTTAGCTCTGAAAAAATATTTGGGCTTCTAGCAGTGTGTGGGACTTGTTCTATTAGTCCTTCTATACTGACCTCCAGCAGGTTGCAAATTGAATATAATTTTTTTCTGCATCTAGCTCTGAAAAAATATTTGGGCTTCTAGCGGTGTGTGGGACTTGGTCTATTAGTCCATCTATACTGACCTCCATCAGGTTGCAAATTAAAAATAATTTTTTTCTGCATCTAGCTCTGAAAAAATATTTGGGCTTCTAGCAGTGTGTGGGACTTGGTCTATTAGTCCATCTATACTGACCTCCATCAGGTTGCAAATTAAAAATAATTTTTTTCTTCATTTATCTCTGAAAAAATATTTGGGCTTCTAGCAGCGTGTGGGACTTGTTCTATTAGTCCATCTATACTGACCTCCATCAGGTTGCAAATTAAAAATAATTTTTTTCTGCATCTAGCTCTGAAAAAATATTTGGGCTTCTAGCAGTGTGTGGGACTTGGTCTATTAGTCCATCTATACTGACCTCCATCAGGTTGCAAATTAAAAATATTTTTTTTCTGCATCTAGCTCTGAAAAAATATTTGGGCTTCTAGCAGTGTGTGGGACTTGGTCTATTAGTCCATCTATACTGACCTCCATCAGGTTGCAAATTAAAAATAATTTTTTTCTTCATTTATCTCTGAAAAAATATTTGGGCTTCTAGCAGCGTGTGGGACTTGTTCTATTAGTCCATCTATACTGACCTCCATCAGGTTGCAAATTAAAAATAATTTTTTTCTGCATCTAGCTCTGAAAAAATATTTGGGCTTCTAGCAGTGTGTGGGACTTGGTCTATTAGTCCATCTATACTGACCTCCATCAGGTTGCAAATTAAAAATAATTTTTTTCTGCATCTAGCTCTGAAAAAATATTTGGGCTTCTAGCAGTGTGTGGGACTTGGTCTATTAGTCCATCTATACTGACCTCCATCAGGTTGCAAATTGAATATAAAAATTTTCTGCATCTAGCTCTGAAAAAATATTTGGGCTTCTAGCGGTGTGTGGGACTTGGTCTATTAGTCCATCTATACTGACCTCCATCAGGTTGCAAATTAAAAATAATTTTTTTCTGCATCTAGCTCTGAAAAAATATTTGGGCTTCTAGCAGTGTGTGGGACTTGGTCTATTAGTCCATCTATACTGACCTCCATCAGGTTGCAAATTAAAAATAATTTTTTTCTTCATTTAGCTCTGAAAAAATATTTGGGCTTCTAGCAGTGTGTGGGACTTGTTCTATTAGTCCTTCTATACTGACCTCCAGCAGGTTGCAAATTGAATATAATTTTTTTCTGCATCTAGCTCTGAAAAAATATTTGGGCTTCTAGCGGTGTGTGGGACTTGGTCTATTAGTCCATCTATACTGACCTCCATCAGGTTGCAAATTAAAAATAATTTTTTTCTGCATCTAGCTCTGAAAAAATATTTGGGCTTCTAGCAGTGTGTGGGACTTGGTCTATTAGTCCATCTATACTGACCTCCATCAGGTTGCAAATTTAAAATAATTTTTTTCTTCATTTATCTCTGAAAAAATATTTGGGCTTCTAGCAGCGTGTGGGACTTGTTCTATTAGTCCATCTATACTGACCTCCATCAGGTTGCAAATTAAAAATAATTTTTTTCTGCATCTAGCTCTGAAAAAATATTTGGGCTTCTAGCAGTGTGTGGGACTTGGTCTATTAGTCCATCTATACTGACCTCCATCAGGTTGCAAATTAAAAATAATTTTTTTCTTCATTTATCTCTGAAAAAATATTTGGGCTTCTAGCAGCGTGTGGGACTTGTTCTATTAGTCCATCTATACTGACCTCCATCAGGTTGCAAATTAAAAATAATTTTTTTCTGCATCTAGCTCTGAAAAAATATTTGGGCTTCTAGCAGTGTGTGGGACTTGGTCTATTAGTCCATCTATACTGACCTCCATCAGGTTGCAAATTAAAAATAATTTTTTTCTGCATCTAGCTCTGAAAAAATATTTGGGCTTCTAGCAGTGTGTGGGACTTGGTCTATTAGTCCATCTATACTGACCTCCATCAGGTTGCAAATTAAAAATAATTTTTTTCTGCATCTAGCTCTGAAAAAATATTTGGGCTTCTAGCAGTATGTGGGACTTGGTCTATTAGTCCATCTATACTGACCTCCATCAGGTTGCAAATTGAATAAAAAAATTTTCTGCATCTAGCTCTGAAAAAATATTTGGGCTTCTAGCGGTGTGTGGGACTTGGTCTATTAGTCCATCTATACTGACCTCCATCAGGTTGCAAATTAAAAATAATTTTTTTCTGCATCTAACCCAGCCAATAGTTTTGGCCTAATACCACAGTTTGGCCACTCAGCTCTGCTCGGTTACCATCCATTGTTTTTTTGTGCAAACAACTCCAGAGTTGTGAATTAGTTAACCACCAAAATGAGTGGAAAAAGGCCTGCTGCTGGTGGAAAGGGGAATAGGCGTGTTGCGAAGGGGAAAAAAGGTTGTGTCCGTGGGGTAGGTGCAGAAGAAAGACCATCTTCCAGCCAAACTAAAATGTCTACTTCTTTTAGCGGACAATGTGATAAGATCCCTTTCTTACGGCCACGCCAATCGCTACAAATTCCAGATGAGGCACAAAAACAGCAGGTGCTTCAACGGATATCAAGTGCTCCTTTAAGTGGGCTCTCCTCCACATCAACTTCAACATCACAAATACTCCAGTCCTCAAAGGTGTCACCCAAATCGCACTTGCTTCCTCACAGCTCCCAAATCTCCAGCTGCCCGTCTGAGTATGAGGTAGAACAGATGGTTGAGTCTGCAGAGCTGTTTACTCATACTATAGCCTGGGAATCAGAGGTCGACTCCAGCGCTTCTGTGAATCCAGACGAGGAAATGATCTGCACTGATGCCCAGAATCTTTATGAGTCGGATCCAGGACCAGACGCAGAAGGTTCTGACCATAATGTAGACCCTCATTCCCAAACTGTAACTCCTGTTGGTGGAGACAATGAGGAAGACGATGATAAGACTCAAATACCTGATTGGAGCGACAACTTTAGTTTTTTGTCAGGGCAGGAACAGGTTGGCTCTGAGGACGACGGGTGTGATAACGCACAGGGTGATGATGATGAGGTCGGAGATCCCACTTACTGTCAACCCACAGTCAGCCAAGAGATGAGGTCAGCAGAGGAGGTGGAGGAAGATGCTAGTGACGACGAGGTCAGGTTGCGCCTTCCTGGACAGAGACGTAGTACTGGAAGCACGTCAACAACTGCATCCTCAAACACAACTCTGCCTCTCACCACAAGTCGTGGTGGCTCTTCAGGTCGCATGGGTGCTAAGCCTTGCATAGCCTGGGCATTTTTTCAGATCGATAAAGATGACCCAACTCGTGTTATCTGTAACATTTGTCAGCAAAAGCTAAGTAGAGGCCAAAAAATACATAGTTTGAGTACTTCATGCATGAACCGGCACATGGACATGAAGCATAAGTTGCAGTGGGAAGCTCAGTGTGCTACAATGCGGTCTAGCCGGCCGGGCCAACCACCGTCTGCCATATCTTGTGCATCCGCGGCCTCTTCATCCTCTGTGACTGGGGGGACAGCAGTCACACCTGTTTTGGGGTGCAGACCTGCCACCTCTTTACCCGCAACAGCCAGCGTGATTGGCAGGTCATCATTTTCTTTGGAGGTGGTAACACCAGCTGGTCTTGAGCGCTGTCCGACATCGATAGCACCACCTTTGGATCAAGGCAACCTAACATGTCCGCCTGCATCTTCCTCACAGACCGGCAGTTTGCCGGGGACACCCTTATCAACCCCGTCTAAGCACAATAGCCAGCCCTCGGTCCCTCAGATGTGGACAAGTAAAAGACCATTTCCTCCTAGCCATGAGAAAGCTAAGAGGTTGAATTTCACCATCTGCAAGCTCTTGGCTACAGAAATGCTGCCTTTCCGCCTGGTGGACACAGAGGATTTTCGAGACCTTATGTCCGTCGCAGTGCCCCAGTACCAGATGCCCAGTCGGCACTACTTCTCAAAGAAAGGTGTGCCTGCGCTCCACCAGCATGTCGCACACAACATCACCGCTTCTTTGAGAAACTCTGTGTGTGACAGGGTGCATTTCACCACAGACACTTGGACGAGTAGGCATGGACAGGGGCGTTACATGTCGCTGACTGGGCACTGGGTAACTATGGTGACAGCAGGACAAGGGGCTGCTGTCCAAGTCTTGCCGTCCCCACGAGTTGTGCGTCAATCCTCTTTATGTCAAAGTTCCTCCACTGCTTCTGCCTCCTCAACCTCCTCTCGGTCTTCCACCTGCACCCAAAGCCTGTCTGGTCATGCCACAAGCTTTCTAACTGCGCAGAAGGGATCCTGCACACCTCCTTACTATGCTGGCAGTAGGGTTCAACGTCATCAGGCGGTTTTTACATTGAAATGTCTTGGAAATGTGAGTCACACAGCTGAGGAGTTGTGGTCAGCTCTGGAGAACCAATTTCATGAATGGTTGTCTCCACTGGACCTGAAACCAGGGAAGGCCGTGTGCGACAATGCTGCAAACCTGGGTGCGGCCCTTCGCCGGGGCAATGTCACACACGTGCCTTGTATGGCTCACGTGTTGAACCTGGTTGTCCAGCAATTTTTAGCCCACTATCCCAGACTAGATGGCCTTCTGCAGAGGGCACGGTCGCTGTGTGCTCACTTCCGCCGTTCGCATCCCGCAGCTCAGCGACTTACATCTCTACAGAAGTCGTTGGGCCTGCCACTTCACCGGCTAAAATGCGATGTGCCTACCCGGTGGAATTCAACTCTGCACATGTTGCAGCGACTGTGGCAGCACCGACAAGCCCTGGTGCAATACGTTCTGACGTATAGCCTGGGCCAACGAGATTCAGAGGTGGGGCAAATCAAGCTGGAGGAGTGGTCTCAGATCAGGGACCTATGCACCCTTCTGCACAGTTTTGAAATGGCGACGAAGATGTTTAGTGCTGATGATGCCATTATCAGCATGACTATTCCGGTGATTTACATGCTGGAGCACATGTTAAACAGAATTCGGAGTCAGGTGGTGGCACAAGAGGAGGTGGAGGAAGTAGAGGAGGAGGAGTTGTATGCGGAAGGGCTAACATCTGCAAGGTCCAGACGGTCGGCAGCACCAAGGCGGCAGGCATGTGAGGATGGGGGAGATGATTTTACCAGGGCGCATGGTAGCAGCCAAACTAGTGAGGAAGGTGCAGGAGCCCAGGAAGAAGTGGAGGACGAACTGATGGAAGACTCATCAGATGAGGGAGACCTTGATCACATTTCTGTTGTGCGAGGTTGGGGGGAGAGGACAGAGGAAGGAAGCATGATTGCTACCTCGCCACCAACACAACAGGGACTTGGTGCTCCTGGATGCGCAACACACATGAGTGCCTTCTTGCTGCACTACCTGCAACATGACCCTCGAATTGTGAGAATTAGAAATAATCCTGACTACTGGGTTGCCACACTGTTAGATCCCCGGTACAAAAGTAAATTTGCAGAAATTATTCCTGCCATAGAAAGGGATGCACGCATGCAGGAGTATCAGCAGAGACTGTTGCAGAATCTTACATGTGCTTTTCCACAAAATACCAGTGGTGCACGTAGTGAATCTCACAGTTCCAACTTGCCAACCGTGGGACCGTCAAGTGTTCAGCACTCAAACCGTAACAGAACCACAGTATCTGCTGGTAACATCAATTTTGCGGAATCATTTCACCACTTTTTTAGCCCATCCTTTGCAAGGCCACAGGAGACAAGAAGTCTGACACATAGTCAACGCCTAGAGACGATGGTACAGGAGTATCTCCAAGTAAACATTGAAGCCACGACTGTGTCACTGGACCCTTGCTCTTTTTGGGCTTCCAATCTGGATAAATGGCCGGAGCTAGCCACTTACGCCTTGGAGATCTTGTCATGCCCCGCAGCCAGCGTTCTGTCTGAACGTGTGTTCAGCGCTGCTGGTGGTGTGCTGACAGATAAGCGCACGCGGCTCTCCACTGATAATGTAGACAGACTCACGTTCATAAAGATGAACAAATCATGGATCCGAAACGACTTTTCTTCCCCTGTGTCATCCTGGGGAGAGTAAAAGCTTGATGATTGGTTAAAATCACCCTACCAACCGTTTTAAGCTTTCAAATTACTAATCATGTTTATCTGTATCTTGACTGGAAAATAATTTGGGCTTTGTAGCAGTGTGCAGCACTGATCCTATTAGGCCATCTATAATAAGCTTCACCAGATTTAAAATTAAAAATAATTTTTAGCTGCATCTAGCCCGGAAAATAATTTTGGGGCTCCGAGATGCGCAAGACACATAAGTGCCTTCTTGCTGCACTACCTGCAGCATGACCCTCATATTGTCAGAATTCGAAGTAATCATGACTACTGGGTTGCCACACTCTTAGATCCCCCAAACTTTTCGATCAACCTTTTCATTTTAATAAAGACCAAAAAAATGGTCATTTTTGAAATTATAAGCATTAGCAGGTTGTTAGAAACTGAAATCAAACAGTTTTCAACTCAAAACTTTATTCTAGGTGATGTTACATTTTCACATAGGACCCCTTGTTCGAAAGGAGCTTCTGAACTCTCTCGTCCATTGAATTTGTCAGGTTTTGGATGGTTTCTGCTTCAATTGTTTTGCATGAGGACAGAATACCCTCCCAGAGCTGTTGCTTAGATGTGAACTGCCTCCCGCCATCATAGACACTCCTTTTAATGATGCTCCAAAGGTTCTGAATGGGGTAGAGGTCAGGGGAGCATGGGGGTCACACCAGATGTTTTATGTGCAGCATGAGATGGTGCATTATCATGCAGAAAAATGATCTTGCTGTGAAATACACGGTTCTTCTTCTTGAACCATGGCAGGAAGTGCTGTTTGAGAAAATCCACATACATTATGGAGTTCATCTTTAGCGCCTTCAGGGATCCTAAAGGGGCCGACAATCTCTCTCCCCATGATTCCAGCCCAAAACATTACTCCACCTCCTCCTTGTTGGCGCTGTAGCCGTGTTTGCGTGGGGTGTCCATCAACCAGCCATCCTCCACTCCATTCATCTGGACCATCGAGCGCTGCACGGCACTCATCCGTGAACAAAACAGTTTTGAAATCAGTCTTCATGTAATGTTTGGCCCACTGGAGCCGTTTCTGCTTGTGTGAAGTGGATAGAGGAGGTCGACAGGATGGCATATGCACAGCTGCAAACCTCTGAAGGACCCTGCATCTTGTTGTTCGGGGGACGTTGGAGGCACAAGCAGCTTCAAAAACTTGTCTGCTGCTATGACAAGGCTTTTTTGCCGCTGCTGTTTCAACCTGACGTAATTGCCTGTAGGAAAGAGTCCTCAATTTGCCCTTATCAGCACGCACACGTGTGTACTGTGAATCAGCTACATACTTCTTGATTGCCAAGACACTTCATCCTGATCATCGCACAATGTTGATTGTAGTCATGCCTTGACCTAAACACTCCACAATTTGTTGCTTCTCAGCAGCCGACACATCCTTTTTCTTTCCCATTTTGGCAGAAAATGTAGGCTGCTTAATAATGTGAGAGAGCCTTCTTAAGTAGTCTTGCCTTTCATTGGACACACCTGCCAAACTAATTAGCACAGGTGTCTGCAATTGCTTACAGTGATATAAAGAGCCCTGACACACATCACCATCAATGAGTTTAACTGACAAACAAACAAATTCTTCCCTTATCACTCCTAAACACTTTTTGCATAATAATTTGGAACGCGGTGTACATGTGCTTTTCCACAAAACACCAGTGGTTCACGTAGTGAATCTTACAGTTCTAACTTGCCAACCGTGGTCTGTATGGAATTGTTCAATAAAGGGCCCAAAATTAAGATAACATAGATGGGAGAGGTCTCTATGAATAGGAATTCCTAAGTATTTGATACCCTGTGAGGGCCAGGCAAAGGGAAAGTTGGACTGGATGGAATCCTATATGGATTTAGGGAGGGAGACATCGAGGGCCTCAGACTTCGCTGCATTGATTTTAAAATTTTACCATGTAACAAAGTGATCTATTTCAGCCATAACAGCAGGGATGGATATATGTGATTGAGTGATATATACTAGGACATCATCAGCAAATAGAGAGCACTTGTACTCGGTGCCTCCCACCTCAATCCACCTAATATTGGGGTTATGGCGAATTGATGAGAGCAGGTGCTCCGTCACTAGGATGTATAAGAGAGGGGACAGAGGACATCCCTGCCTTGTCCCATTGGTGATTGTGAAAGGTGATGAAAATGTTCTGACGCACCCCCTGGGCCTTGGGACACCCGGAGCCGGACCCTTTTTGGTGGATGCTGGTGGTTGTAGTCTTCATGGCGGCGATCCGGTTCCGTGGCTCAGGGCGGTCAAACCAGTGGCGGAACTATTTATGTGGTTTTGATGTTTAAATGTCTGACTACGCCACCCGTGGATTGCGGTCAGTGTGAACCGCCGCTACAGGGCAGACCGCTAAGGCTGGTGTTGTGGGTGCAGCAGAGCGTAGCATAACTCCCCACGGGAGGAGTATAGCCTCAGGGCAGTGTATGCGGAGGATGGGGGTGATGGTGCAGGGCAGCAGCAGTAACGACACGAAGTCAGTGATGCAGTTCAGGGCCTTTACTCACAGTTCTTATTATCCAGACCACGTCTGCAGGTAACGGCTGCCCACGTCGTACTGTGCTCACCAGGTGAGGGGCTCAGACAACTCCCAGATAACTTTGGAGCGCTTCACAGGACCCCCTTTGTGTGTCCTTTGTCTGGCCTTTCTTACCAACACTTCTGTCCGACTGCCTTGGGCCTCCTCTTGGTAAACTTGGCGCCAGTTTCCCTGACCCTATGTGGTGCCTTCCTAGCGGGTGGAGCAAGGGGCTGCGCCACATAAAATGTCAGAGCCTCCGGTTTCTAGCTGAGGGTCGATTCCTGCCTCCACTAGTTCGGGGACCGGTCTCCCCCTTTGGCCTGACCCCTCCACGCAGGTGGATTCGGGCGTGCGGTGGCGACTCGCCCGTCCGCACCCCTGGGATCCCTTCATTCCTCGTTCCTGGAGCCTTCTCCGCTCCTCTTCCTTCCTTCTCCCTCTTGCAGGCCTGGGACTCTGTTACTAGGCCCGCCTCCGGAGCAGAGCTCATGCAGAGCCCCTGCTCCCTGCCACTTCTGCTCAGACTTCTCTGCACTGAACTAAGATGGTGCCCACCTTTTATACTCCCTTCTCAATGCACCCATCAACTGCTTCCTCCCTGCTCCTGCACTGCAGGGTTCCCCTTCCTCAGTGTTCCCTCCCCCCACTCCAGCCAGGGACAGGGACTGTCGTGCCCATCTCAGGGGCATATTGGTCGCCCTGCCCCACGGCAATGTGGTGTAATGCATGCAGGTGTCGGGTCCTGATCCACACTCCATCCTTATCTGAGAGTGAGATATCACACCTCTGGGTGAGGTGCAATACGTCTGTAGCAACCGAGCCCTCGGTGCTACAGTTCCATTTATCTTCAGCCTAGGTGACGTATTGTGATACAGGGCCGTGATTTTGGCTATAAAAGGGTCCCCTAGACCCCTACCCCAAGCTTTTTAAGAGAATCATATATGGCGTGCCAGGAGACTCTATGGAATGCTTTCTCAGCATCCAATGAGAGTATCTACTTACAAATTTTTAACTGCATCTAGCCCAGGAAATACTTTGTGCCTAGTAGCAGTGTCTGCTAGTCAGCGGATTATCCCGGCTGTTAAGCAAGCTACACCACCTGTAGTTTGGACACTTAATTTTTTCAAAGGAAATGCTTCGGGACCACGGGATACTTAGTGAAGAGCATCAGGAGGCACCCCAAGGCATAGGGGCTGGGACTGGCACTAGGATGCCTTGCGGTGGACAGCCGAGCTCGATCCTTATAAAAGCTTTTTAACTGCAGCAGCTTTAGTGGACGCTACTGGAGCTGGAATTACGCGGCTGCTGGCATGAGACTTGCCCTCCAATAGATCCTTGTAAATGGATTTAAAGTGTATTCATTTAAATTAGAGGGACAATTTAAATTAAAAAGCTTAGAGCTGCCTCCACCACAGGGGGGCTCTCTCGACCCACCAGCGGACAGGCACCAGTATTGGGAGAGGGGGGCTGGCCGTCAGGGTTCACCGCGGCTCTGGCACAAACCCGGCGACACGGAGGTGGCACGGGCAGGAGCGGACTGGCCGTCTCGGCTTCTCACTTTTTGGATTTTAGAAGGGCATGACATGCCTATATCTGTGTCTCCCCCTCCTTTTACTCCTCCACCTCTTTTCTTTTCGCATGACTATATGTACTTGTCACTTTTCCATGTGTTAGTTGTGTCTTCTGAGCAGTTTGTCAGCTTTTGGACACCTTTGAAGGTGTTTTCTATGTGTTTCTATGTGTTTTTGTTTGCCTGCCATTGGTTTTAACGGTGTTCGAAGGTGTTCGACGAACAGTTCGACGAACAGTTCGGCGAACACACGGGTGTTCGACGAACCGAACCGAACTCGAACACTACGGGGGTGGCTCAACACTAATGGCAACCCATCCCTCATCATGTTATGCATGGTATGCCGCATCCCTATCCTGGTATGTATGGTACCCCTCATCCTGGTATGCATGGCACCCCATCCCTCATCCTGGTATGCATGGTACCCTGCATCCCTATCCTGGTACGTATGGTACCCCTCATCCTGGTATGCATGGCACCCCATCCCTCATCCTGGTATGCATGGTACCCCGCATCCCTATTCTGGTATGTATGGTTCCCCTCATCCTGGTATACATGGCACCCCTCATCCCAATTCTGGTATGTGTGGCCTCCTCATCCCTCTATCCTGGTATGCATGGCACTCCATCCCTCATCCTGATATGTGTGGTACCCCGCATTCCTATCCTGGTATACATGGCACCCCTCATCCCTATTCTGGTATGTATGGCACCCCTCATCCCCCAATCCTGGTATGTATGGTGTCCTCATCCCTCAATCCTGATATTATGGCACCCAACCCCTCATCCTGGTTTGCATGGCTCCTTCATCCCCAATCCTGGTATATATGGCCCCATCATCCTTATCCTGGTATGTATGGTACTCCTCATCCCCCAATCCTGATATTCATGGCACCACATATTCCTATTCTGGTATGCATGGTACCCCTCATACTGGTATGCATGGCACCCCATCCATCATCCTGGTATGCATGGTACCCTAGATTACTATCATGGTATGCATGGCCCCCCTCACCTCCCAATCCTGGTATGCATGGTCCCCTTACCCCCCAATTCTGGTATACATGGTACCCCTAATCCATCCCCCAATCCTGGTATGCATGATCCCCTCACCCCCAATCCTGGTATGCACGGCCCCCTTATCCCACAATCCTGATATGCATGGTACCCCTTATCCCCAATCCTGGTATGCATGGCATCAGATATTCCTATTTTGGTATGCATGGTATCCCTCATCCCTATTCTGGTATGCATGGTACTCCTCATCCCCAGTGCTGGTATGCATGGCACCCCTCATCCTCAATGCTGGTATGCATGGCACCCCTCACCCTTCAATCCAGGTATGCATGGCACCCCTCATCCCCAAACCTGGTATGCATGGTAATCCTCATCCCCCAATCCTGGTATGCATGGTCCCCTCACCCCCAATCCTGGTATGCATGGTACCACTCATCCCCCAATCCTGGTATACATGGCACCTCTCTTCCCCCAATCCTGGTATTCATGGTCCCCTCACCCCCAATCATGGTATGCATGGTCCCCTCACCCCTCAATCCTGGTATGTATGTATTGTATCCCTCATCCCTCAATCCTGGTATGTGTGGCCCCCTCATCCTCCAATACTTGTATGTGTGGCCCCCTCATCCCCCAATCCTGGTATGTGTGGCCCCTTTACCCCCCAATCCTGGTATGTGTGACCCCCTCATTCCTTTCACGCTACACACATACAAAAAAAACACTTATACTCACCTTTCTTCCCTGTGCTCCAGTGCTGTGGTGTCCTGTTCTGCCGGCGGCCGGGGGAGGAGTGTGGCACCGGATTGTGCGGGTGCCCATACTGTACTGTCCGGCACCATTTTGCTGAAGACACATTGCAAATGTGTCTTCAGTAAAATGGCGCTGGATAGCGCTATGTGCATGGGCCGATTCTGACGCCTTCACTCCTGCACCGGTCTCTGGCGAGAAGAGAAGCACTGTGGCAATGCTCCTCCTGGTCAGGTAAGTATGTAAGTATGGCGCCAGAGATTGCGGTATGCGTTCAGTGCCTACGCATACCGTGATCTCCAGCACCATATACACTCCTCTTACCTGTAACGGCTCCATGCGTTCTTCTGTCTAGAGCCAGACTGCACAGGCGTGTCACGCTTGCACAGTCTATAGAGGCTTCAGACAAAGGGACACTTGTACGATAATATTATAGATATATATATATAAATATATATATATATAAATACTCATTTTAAAAATTACAAAAAGGAGATTTGTGTTCTCAGATAACTTTGACCAAGGTTTCAAACCTTATTTAGCCTGTCAGGGTTATGGCTTGTTCAGCATCATCGTTAAGAAAGTCCAGGTGATGGGAATTTAGCTTTATAAAAACCCACCCTACTCAAACTTTGTGCCAAAAAACAGCAGCCATAGGTTTTTGCAAGCAACTCCCTCGCACTCTGAAAATCACAATGGTGGAGGCCCACAAAGCAGGAGAAGGCCATAAGAAGATATCAAAGCGTTTTCAAGATGCCATTTCTTCAGCCCGAAATATAATTAATGGCAGATAACAGGAACAGTAGAGGTCAAGATAAGGTCTGGAAAACCAAGCAAAATGTCAGTGAGAGCTGCACTTAGATTTGCTAGAGAAGCAAATCAGACCCCCTGCTCGACTGCAAAAGACCTTCAGAAAGATTTAGAAGACTCTGGAGATGTGGTACATTGTTCTACTGTTCAGAGACACCTGCACAAATATGGCCTTCATGGAAGAGTCATCAGAAGAAAATCTCTCCTGCATCCTCACCATAAAATTCATTGTCAGAAGTATGCAAAAGACCATCTAAACAAGCCTGATGCATTTTGGAAACAAGTCCTGTGGACCGATTAGTTTAAAAAAGAACTCTTTGGCCACAATGATCAAAGGTATGTGTGGAGAAAAAAAGGCACAGAGTTTCGGGAAAAGAACATCTCTCCAACCATTAAGCATGGGGGTAGATCAATCAAGCATTGGGGTTCTGTTGCAGCCAATGACAGAGGGAACATTTCATGGGTAGAGAGAAGAATGGATTCAATAAAATTTCAACAAATTCTTGATGCAAACATAACACCATCGGTAAAAAAGCTGAAGTTGAAAAGAGGATGGCTTCTACAAATGGCTAATGATCCAAACACACACGTCAAAATCCACAATAGACTACCTCAAAAGATGCAAGCTTAAGGTTTTACAATAACCCTCACAGTCCCCTGATCTGAACTTCATTGAAAATCTGTGGCTAGACCTCAAAATAGCAGTGCATGCAAGACGACCCAGGAATCTCATAGAACTGGAAGAATTTTCCAAGGAAGAATGGAAGAAAATCCTTCAAACAAGAATTGAAAGACTCTTGGCTGGCTACTAAAAGCATTTAATACTTTCAAAAGGAGGTGCTACTAGGTGCAAACCATGCAGGGTGCCCATATTTTTGCATTGATCCATTTTCCTTTTTGTAATTTTTAAAATGTAAAAGCTGAAAATATTTTTTTTTTTGCCTAAAATACAAAGGAATCGTGTCATGGTGTCAGGCCTTTTAGAAATCATTTCATCTTCAACTTGCTTAACTGTTCACAATAACAGTAAGTTTGATCAGGCATGCCCAAACATTCACATGCCAGTATATTTTGGTCCAACTGATTGTAGTCATTTCTGAGCTGATGGCACTGCTAGACATCTTCTGATTTTGATGGTAAGTAAGCATAATGTGTCTTTCATTTTGCTGCACTCTTTGCTTGGGTGGGCACTACATGTGTGGTCCTAAACGTTGCCCATGTCCTGATGCATTTTCAAAAGTGCTTGAACAGCACATCTTGAAACCCCACTTAGCTTTGAAATATTTGCCTGGGAGAGAACTTACTGATTTAGAATAATTACTGTGACTTTGATATGAAACTGTCTTTGTAGCAGAGTTTGTCTGTTACTCACCCAGTTTTCAGCCTCCTGCACAGCTGTTTATATTTCAGTTAATGACTGTGTTTCAACCTACATATGAAATTGATGATCAGTATTACCTGTTTGGCAAAAGTACAGGGTGGGCCATTTATATGGATACACCTAAATAAAATGGGAATGGTTGGTGATATCAACTTGTAAATAACTCATGAAAGAATAAAATTACGATAAAACCAAGCACACCATTGTTTTTCTTATGAAATTCTCAATAAGTTTGATGTGTCACATGACCCTCTTCCCATTGAAAAAATAAAGTTGGATCCAAAATAGCCGACTTCAAAATGGCCATCATGGTCACCACCCATCTGGAAAAGTTTTCCCCCTTCCATATACTAATGTGCCACAAACAGGAAGCTGATATCACCAACCATTCCCATTTTATTTAGGTGTATCCACCCTATAGTTACTCACAGAACTGATTATAATCCTATAAAATTACTGACTTTTTCTGTGGCAAGTTTACTTAGAAGAATTGATCCTGTTTTGGAAGAAAAGGGTGGTCATAGCAAATATTGTTTTGACTTAAATTTTTCTTTTATCCATTCACTTTTGCATTTTTTTTCTGGGATTTGTAATTAACTCCATTTTCTTAGCTAATCTTCTTGCCCACCATTGATCTAGCTCCATTGTATCTTTATCTGTACAAAATGCAGGTGTCTAAATTGGTACACAAATTTTCATATATGGTTTAACTAATGATTTACATGAGGGAAAAATATGTTATCATTTGATCAACTGTAAAATGTAGTAGGTGAGCATTCACAATGTATTTTGCTGGAAAACTGAGGCATGTCAAATTTACAATGAATAGAAAGAAAAATTATCCATTGAAAGTGGTTGTCCAAAACTTTGATATGGACTATCCTTAGAAAATTCAGAACGCCTACTGCTCATCTGATACCATGGGCAGCAGATGATGGAAGATGACAGTTTATGTAGCTGGAACATTACACTTCTGTACAATTTGTAGTGTCTTTCTTACGTACTGCAGCTCTGATTGCATTCACTTTAATGGGAACTGAGCTGCACTAAGTAAGATGATAAATTGATCTCATCTTAGTCCCAAACATCCCATTAATCAATTCAAATATACTAAATGCGGAAAAGTATTGGGGCACACCTCTTAATGATTTTATTAATTTTACTCATTCAGTCTCATTGTTGCATGTGTATAAGACCCATCCTCATAGCACTGCAGTCTGCCTGTACCCACATTTGTTCAGGAGTAGATTTTTCTAAATATTTAAGTGAATGGTATTTTTAATAGGATGTCACCGTAGCAGCAGATGAGTTCTTGAAATGTATTACCTCCTAAATATTCTGTAATCAACTGTGAGCGACATTACTGGAAAGGGGAAGTGAAAAAAAACAACAAATACTCAGCCATTAAGTGGCAGACCACATAGCCTGGTCACCAAGTGCTAAGGCACATAGTGTCTACACTCTCCTGACTGAGTAACTGCAGAGTACCAAATGTCATCTGACATTAACAACAGCAGAAAATCTGTATGCTGGGAGCTTCATTGCATGAGATTTTATGGGCAAGTAGCTCCATGCAAGTCTTACATCAACAAGCACAATATCAAGCATCAGATGTAGTGGTGTAAAGCAGGCCACCACTGGTCCTGGAGATGGGGAAACATATTCTGTGGAGTGGCAAATCACACTTCTCTATCGAGCAGTCTATTGAACAAATGTGTACATCCAACTTTATATTCCAGATTGTTGGCCCCAAGCCAAGTTCCTTAAAGTGAACAGTCAACAATAATATGCAATGTGATCTGCGGGCACCAAGTTATAGAGAAGGATGAGGTGTACAGAATGATATGTGATTTTGTGAGAAAAGATTCAGTATAACCTGTGATTTATTCATTTATACATCTACTATTTCTGAGATTTCCGGTCCAGTGGGCGGTCCTATCTGTGACTGACAGTTATTTCTGTATGCACACTTATATAAAGATAGCTGTCAGTTATTGGTAGCCCCGCCAACTGGACCAAAAATCCCAGAAAGAGCAAAGGATTGAATGATGAAAATCCAGATTATACCTAATCTTTTCTCACAACACTATACATCAATCTGCTGAGCTCCCGCTGCTTTATAACATGATGCCTGCAGATTATACGGCATTTTCATGGTGACAGGTTTCCTTAAAGGCGTAGTGTGCTAACTTTCATCTGGAGGAACTTGACTGGCCTGCTCAGAACCCTGACCTCAACTGCATAATTTGGGGGTCATAGTAGCTTCTGTAGGTGTAATGTGTAGGTGTCCATATGGTGTATATGACTACAAAAAATTATCTCAAGAAACAGTTGTATAATAGATCTGAAAAAGATATATAGTCCATAAAGTTCAACCAACGGATACACTTTATTCACATTGTTTCCCTAAAGCCCATTCTTAAAGTTTCTCATATGCAAAACTTGTTGGTTAAAGCTTAGCTTACAGTTCTTATAAACATTCGGATTAACTAAATAAAGTATGTACACTGAACTCAATCAAAAGGAAAATAAGACCAGATGGTGCTGCAAATAAACCAAAACAACTGCTAAAAATGAAGACAAACCTTATGATCTTCTATCTGATGTTTTATATCTTCCAAGTCAGGGCCCAGGATTTCAGCTTCCATCTTCCTTGTCCTTGCTTCAGTTTGTGAAAGCCAGTCACTTAACTGCTGCAGTTGTTGATTCTGAAGGTCCATCAATGTTTTGTGCAAACTAAAATGAAACAATAAATTCAACATTTTAATTGTATAATTTTATTCAATGTGAAATAAACAGGAAAAAAGTCAAATGGGTGTAAAAATAATATACAACTTTCATGAGGTTTGTCAGTATAGTCTTAATATACTGTCTTCTGTTCGCTCTAGTAAGTAGAAATAAAGTGGCCCCTCTAGTTATAATATTATTTGTTTTGAGACATCTATTATAATCTGAGAAAAATGTAACTAGAATCCAAAACTCTAAGGATAACTAGTAGACAGATCTAAAGCAGTCAAGTAAGAAGGGGCACTGGAAACTGCAAAACGGAATTTCTACGCAAAGTAATTGAACCTTTTTAAGGTACTGTACAAAACATACTGTTTGCAGTGAGAATACAAAGGAGCCACCCTGACCAGGTACAGGTACTATCAATATTAGAACAATATATGTGGTTCAGATAGATAAAAGTATTGTTGATGATGGCATGGTACATTTAGCGCTGGTATAAAGCAATATAGCAAGGGTATGCCAATGTACAATTACTTACTTAAAATAGAAAAAGATGCAAATATAGTAAATGTAGTGTAAGTAGATAACTGCATAGTACATGTGGCACAGAAAGATAGTGCAGAGTGCACATACAGTAAATAGCAATGCACTACATATAGTATTAGCACATAGCAGTAACATATATAATGCACAGGAATATACCAAAACAAGGCACAGCACGGGTTCAATTTTCAATTTTTGAAATCACATACAGTTCCATGCCCATTAAAAGCTATTTTCTGAAAACTAATTAAAATGAATTACCAGTTGGAAAAAAATTATTTACTTTAACCCAAGTTGCTTCTTCCTGATTTTTCGATGTTTGCATACCAATGTTCTAAATTCAAACCATTGTGCATAACTGTGCTGTCATCTGCCATAACACCGCCTAAGGCTATGAAAGTACAGATGCTGCTCCTTCTTCTAATCCTGAGTGTGGATGAAAGTGATTGACGCTGTAAAGATGAATTTGCTGTAGAATATCTACTATGAATTTATAACGTTAGTTTTAACATTGAAAGGATTGGGAATAATAGATCACTGAGCTAAAATACATTAATAAATAAAAATGCCACTGATTTTTATGCAAGCATTTTTATTTAGTATCAATCAGGCAATATTATCTTTATTCATGCCAAAATTTTATGGGTCAAATCAGATCAATAGTTTACAAAAGTTTGGATCAAATATCAAACATTAAATGCCTGCACAGACAATAATTGAATGTTGCCTGCATATTGCTGTCATTAGAGAGCACTTAGTAGCATACAACTTAATAATAAAACATTATGCAGTAAGCATCTAAGGTTCCCCTAGTGGTGGATATATGCAAATGCAATTTTCTATCTAAAGGAGTTGAAAAGTTTCACAAAAGTGGTGCCCAAAGAATTGCATAGTGGAGAAAAAAAAGCTTGTTCTAACCCAGGGACAATCGCTGGCTCTCCACAACTGCTCTGGTCTCTGTGAATAGGCTGTAGAGCTCAACTGTTATGCTGGTGTGACACCCCTGCGTGTTCAGTCGCCGCAGTGGTGCTGCATCTCACCCAGAGGTGTGTTACCCCACTCTCAGGTAAGAATAGAGTACTACCCGGGACACACATACCCACATCCAATACAATCCACTTCAGTAGGGAAGGGCGAGATTGCTCCTAAGGGAGAGCACAGTCCGTGGTCCCTAGTGGGAGGGTGGAACTAGGTTGAGGAGGTGGGTGGAGAAAGTAGTTCAGGGGAGGACCAACAGGTAGAGTATAAGAAGGAGGGGAACCCTCTAAAAGGAGTTCAGCCAGAGAGAGTCCTGCTCAGGAGAGCAGTGTAGGAGGGTCAAGGCTCCTGGCTCCAGTGCCTGGAACAGGAGTTGAGTGGAGAAAGAGGAGTTGGGCCCAGTCAGAGAGGCCCAGGAGAGAGTGAGAGAAGAATGGAGCAGAGGGAAAGGCTCCAAAGACAGAAGGGATCCCAGGGGCATGGTGAGTGCAGGAAGCCACCCATGCGCCCCAAATTCACACGGACGTGGAGGGATCAGGCCGCAGAGAGCGGACCAGCTCCTAAACTAGTGGAGAAAAACCAGGCTCAGCTAAATAATAGGAGGCTGCCGCATTTTCAAGGTTCTGCAGCCAACAGCCACAATTACATTGCCAAAAAGGTGGCCGCATAGGGTCCAGGGGACTGCAGGTCGCCCGACAAGGCCAGAGGTCACTGACTTGGGACACTGATTGTGAGGCGCAGGGCAGGAGGGAGAGTGCCAATGCAGTGAGACGACCGGGAAAGGTACACAGAACGGGGTCTTGTTTAAGTGCTCCTGAGGTACCTGAGAGATTGCTGGATCCCTACCCGGAGGACACAGGATGACGTGGGCGGTCATTCCCGGCTGCAGCGGTGACTTGGAACTGATTTGAACTGTGAGTAAAGCCTGAAGACTGCACCCCACTGTGTCCTTGACTCATTATCTGCACCATCAAATGCATTACACCGTACCAACATCTACCTCATAAAATCACCATCTACTGCCCTGGAGCTTAGCTCTACCTGTGGAGAGCTGAACAAAATCTGCTGCGTCACCATCAGCTCCAGAGGTTCTGCACCGCAGCGGCGGCCCCATGTAGCCGCATACCATGGGTGGCGTCACGAACCTTATCTCTAAAAACTTTATTCCCCTTTTTACTTTCCCTTTTAATCAACCGCCCGGGGCCACGGACCAGGTCACTGCCACTGTCACATCCCCAGCACCAACCGGCCCGGCTACCGAGTACCCCACGGCCCCAGGGGGCGCATCACTGGTGTAAATGACTCATGCTGCTGAGCTCAGTGAGAAAAATAAGGAAACAATTCGAAATGTACAAAAAATATATTTCTGACATTTAAAAAATATCAATGACCATTATAGCCACATTTCTTTTCAATAACAGTCATAAGCCTTCCATCCATGAATCGGTTGACAATCAACTTTTTAGGCAGCACCAACCACAGCTTCCAAGACACTGATCAGAGAGGTGTACTGTTTTCCTTCATTGTAAAACTCCTGTTTAAGAAGATCCCACAAGTTCTTATTAGGATTCTGATCATTTAAGGAAGGAAAGAAGGGACAATAATATTAGTATTTCATCTTTAAGGCCTTTAATAGTCAGCAAAGCAGTGGAGTACTTTGATGTATGCGATGGATCACTGTCCGACGTAAAAATCTTGGTTTTCTTGAAAGATGTACCACTGCTTGAAGAAAGTGTCTTGTAAAAACTGGCAGTAGGTTTTGGAGTTGATTTTGAGTCCATCTAGACCTTTTCAGGTTGAAGATGGACTCAGATCCATCCCATAGCAGTACTCCAGCTTCACATTGTTGGAGTCAAAGTAGAGGTCTGTTCCAGTTACTGATCGAGCCACAGGCCCATCCATCTGATCAAAAGTCACTCTATGGTTGCTTTGCTTTTGATTCTTCTCAAAACATTGGCAATAAATGTGGTACTTTTCTTCTCAAGACAATTATTGTGACCCTGTTGACTATTTGCAACAAAACTTTTCATGGTTCTGCAGGTAACGTTACCTTTATTATTGGTTCCATGTGTGTGATTTTTGCGCTGTTAATAATTATTGTATTATGCAGGATTGCTGTTGTGAATTGCTCACACATTGTCTAGCAATATTTTTATCTGGTATTTTTAATAGATGATGTGACACTATGTCTCTATTTTCTGATACGATGCCTCATTGAGGTCAATTAGTGTACTTAATTGACCTCAAATGGACTATACACTGTATTATACGTTATATTACCAAGGTGTGCCCACTTTCTTTTTTTCCTGCATTTATATCCCCCATTCTTGTTGATTGATATTACTATTATTATTATTGTTGGTGATATTGTCCTTATATATTTTTTTAATAGTCTGTAATGAAGATATTTTTTAGCCCTTTGCAAAGAAGCTTCATATCTTTAAGTGTTCTAAACAAGTAATGCATGGGAATACAACCTGGGTATAAATGTCTTTTTAGCCCATATGAGAAGATCACTGTTATTAAAGACCCGTGAAAGATGGGGTCTCGACAGAGATTTTTCATTAATGCCTATGAGCCACTGACTACAATTATGAAAGAGATATGATGCATATAAGCATTATAGCCTTATTTTCTCAAGTAACTGAGATTTGATATGCCACAACAAAAAATATTAAATATTAGGTGTTGTAACCCCATTTAGTTTTGATCTTGTTGCCAGAGGTGTAACTATAAGGAGTGGAGAAGTAGCAGGTGCATCGAGGTCAAGTTACACCTCGTTTTGTTACCTGGAGGTTTTTGTCATGTCAAGACACAGATCCATAAAAGAATTGAGCTCACACTGTCTTGGTCATTATTATCGTGGTAGATATATACAAATGACCCATTAAAACTCTGTTTTATTAGTATGTTAATGTAATTAATGCTAAAACTAAAAGAAAAAATCCAAGCAAGATATAAAGCAATGTGGATTATAATATCATCTATGCTCTAAAGATTTACAGTTTGCTAGTTGCTCAGTGAATATGCCAGAGTGTATAAAGAGAATTTCCACGCAAAATCACTTTGCCTTAAGCTGCACTACAGAAAAGGACTAATGCTAAACTGCCACATCCTACTCAATCAACCATGAACCCAACTGACATGCCTTGTTCATCTGGGATCAGTACCCTTCAAACTAGTAACAGAGAATATATGAACCTGCCAAATTATCCAGTGGCTGACAGATTGATATAAACAGAACCCATCGTGCATGCAGGGCAACAAGGACATGTTTCAAAACCTGCTGCATATGCCCTGTTTCATTGCTGGTTTTTATATATGTTTTATATTCTGTACATACTGTATAATTATGTCTACATGTACACTTTATTCCATCATGTTCTGTTGTCTGATTACAGAAATTTCATATCCCACATATACTTAGACTATCAAGCGGTGAATTTAAGTAGGACAATCTAGAGCTGGTAAGAAACTCTTAATGCATGATGCATATGAAATACAAAGTCACACAAAACTACTCAGTATTTGAATGTAACTATTGATTACAATAGCTTCTTTCTCAGGGATAATGGGTTTGGTATATGATCCCTATTTTCTCATTCAATGATTAACAGTTGTCAGACAATAATTTTAGCATTATCTACCTTATATGATGATATGACCTCCATGTGCCCTTATCTCACCTCAACATCACTGAATCTGTCTGGGATTATGTGAAGAAATAAAAGAATTTGTACAAGCCGACATCCACAGAAGATCTGCGGTTAGTCCTCCAAGATGTCTGGGACAACATCCCTGCAGAATTCGTTCAAAAACTGTGTGCAAGTGTACCTATAAGAATTCATCCTGTTTTGAAGGCAAAGGGTGGTTGTTACAGCAGATATTGATTTCATTTAGATTTCTCTTTTGTTCATTCACTTTCCTTAATGTTAATTAATAAAAATAAACTATTAACACTTCTTTTTCTAAAGCATTATTATTTTGCAGTATTTTTCCATACCTTCCTAAAACGTTTGCACAATGCTATATATGTTTATCTGAGTTAGCAAAGGCTCTATTGACAATAAGTGAGTAGCATTTTAAAATACTTCTGAGGAAGAGTGTCGGATGTTGAGAAACCTTCTTGTGGTCAGGCGTCAGGACTGAGCATTACACTTGGAGCCCAGATGAGAATTGACGAGACAGGATAACAGCTCATCACAGGAGGCACTTTACTTTAAACATTTCAGTATAACTATTATTGTTTTTTTACATAATTGTTCATTTCTTCCAGTTTCCCATGGTCCTCCAAAACTTGCACCACTCTCACATGCACCTAGGCCTCCCAAGCCACTTCAGTGTACACCGGGCTCACGTCGTCTCTTGTGGCAGTCTAGCATTCCAGCCCTCTTTCTCTCTTTTTTTAACTCAATCTTCCAACTTCTCAGTGAAACTCAATCTCATTGCAGATATCTCACACCAATGCTCATTGCTGTAGTTGCTGCTAATTCAGTGGTGCTGCAGGATCAATGAATCAGCTGTAGGTAATTACTGGAAGGTTCACGACTAAGACTGTCTATAGAAGAGTGATAGTCGCCACCAGACAGAGGTTGTCCATGTAAATATTTCAGTATTTTTGCGTAACTCTTTGACTTCAGACACCTACAAGGATGGTTCAGTGATATATAAGCGTGGTTGACCTCAATCTGGTTTACTCAATGTAAAGGAGAAAAGAAATGATTTCCATCTCTCACAGAGGGTTCAAGCTTAAAGGGGTTCTTCAAGCTTGTGATAAAAGCCTGCAGTCATTCTTTGTGAATGCAGACTTTCAAATCCCTATAGCATGCACACCACACACACACATGCACACACTATCAGGATTCCTTTTAGGCCAAGTATGTGAATTGCATACTTGCGATCATGTGGCTACCCACTCTTGCCGCTGGCACAAGAGAATCCCGACAGCGTGTGTTGCGAACACTGTGAGAATTCAGATGTCTCTGTCATGTAGACTGCATCTCTAGCCTGGACATATCCTAGTTACACAGGAGCATAAATAATAATTTTGGAAGCTACACTTCAAGTCTAAGGCACCTAATATTTAATATTTTTAATGTGGCATATCAAATCTCAGTTACTTGAGAAAATAAGGATATAATGCTTATATGCATCATATCTCTTTCATAACTGTAATCAGTGGCTCATAGGCCTTAATGAAAAATCTCTGTCAAGACCCCATCTTTCAGGGGTCTTTAATAACAGTGGTCTTCTCATTTGAGCTAAAAGGACATTTATACCCAAGTTGTATTCCCATGTATTACTTGTTTAGAACACTTAAAGATATGAAGCTTCTTTGCAAAGGGCTTAAAAATATCTTCACTACAGACTATTAAAAAAATATACAGTTAGGTCCATATATATTTGGACAGAGACAACATTTTTCTAATTTTTGTTCTAGACATTACTACAATGAATTTTAAACAAAACAATTCAGATGCAGTGGAAGTTCAGACTTTCAGCTTTCATTTGAGGGTATCCACATTAAAATGGGATGAAGGGTTTAGGAGTTTCAGCTCCTTAGCATGTGCCACGCTGTTTTTAAAGGGGCCAAAAGTAATTGGACAATTGACTCCAAGGCTATTTCATGGACAGGTGTGGCCAATCCCTTCGTTATGTCATTCTCAATTAAGCAGATAAAAGGCCTGGAGTTGATTTGAAGTGTGGTGCTTGCATTTGGAAGGTTTTGCTGTGAAGGAAACATGCGGTCAAAGGAGCTCTCCGTGCAGGTGAAACAAGCCATCCTTAAGCTGCAAAAACAGAAAAAACCCATCCGAGAAATTGCTACAATATTAGCAGTGGCAAAATCTACAGTTTGGTGCATCCTAAGAAAGAAAGCACTGGTGAACTCATCAATGCAAAAAGACCTGGGCTCCCACGGAAGACAACAGTGGTGATGATCGCAGAATAATCTCCATGGTGAAGAGAAACCCCTTCACAATAGCCAACCAAGTGAAAAACACTCTCCAGGAGGTAGGCGTATCAATATCCAAATCTACCATAAAGAGAAGACTGCATGAAAGTAAATACAGAGGGTTCATTGCACGGTGCAAGCCACTCATAAGCATCAAGAATAAAAAGGCTAGACTGGACTTTGCTAAAAAACATATAAAAAAGCCAGCACAGTTCTGGAAAAACATTCTTTGGACAGATGAAACCAGAATGATGGAAAGAGAAAAGTATGGCGAAGGCGTGGTACAGCTCATGATCCAAAGCATACCACATCATCTGTAAAACACGGCGCAGGCAGTGTGATGGCTTGGGTATGCATGGCTGCCAGTGGCACTGGGTCACTAGTGTTTATTGATGATGTGACACAGGACAGAAGCAATCGAATGAATTCTGATGTATTCAGAGCCATACTGTGTGCTCAGATCCAGCCAAATGCAGCCAAACTGATTGGTCGTCGTTTCATACTACAGATGGACAATGACCCAAAACATAAAGCCAAAGCAACCCAGGAGTTTATTAAAGCAAAGAGGTGGAATATTCTTGAATGGCCAAGTCAGTCACCTGATCTCAACCCAATTGAGCATGCATTTCACTTGTTAAAGACTAAACTTCAGACAGATAGGCCCACAAACAAACAGCAACTGAAAACCACCACAGTGAAGGCCTGGCAGTGCATCAAAAAGGAGGAAACACAGCGTCTGGTGATGTCCATGAGTTCAAGACTTCAGGCAGTCATTGTCAACAAAGTGTTTTCAACCAAGTACTAGAAATGAACATTTTATTTACAATTATTTAATCTGTCCAATTACTTTTAGGCCCTTTAAAAACAGGGTGGCACATGTTAAGGAGCTGAAACTCCTAAACCCTTCATCCAATTTTAATGTGGATACCCTCAAATGAAAGCTGAAAGTCTGAACTTCAACTGCATCTGAATTGTTTTGTTTAAAATTCTTTGTTGTAATGTCTAGAACCAAAATTAGAAAAATGTTGTCTCTGTCCAAATATATATGGACCTAACTGTATAATGACTCTATCACAATAAATCAACAAGAATGAGGGATACAAATGCAGGAAAAAAGTAAGTGGGTACAAAACAACAGTCGCTGTTTGATCTTGGCGATAACACTACAATAAGGTTACTTTATGTTTATAAATGACATATCAACATGATAGAGTCTCTTTAACCTGTATAGAAGAGTTACAGCCAACATCCCAGTTTTGAGTATAAGTCAGTTAACATAGAACACATTTCAGTAAATCTCACCGTGAACAGAAAGTGTTACAGTTAGTGGTACAGTAATGTTATTCCCAAATGCA
Source organism: Phyllobates terribilis (assembly GCF_046119375.1). Classification (NCBI taxonomy): domain Eukaryota; kingdom Metazoa; phylum Chordata; class Amphibia; order Anura; family Dendrobatidae; genus Phyllobates; species Phyllobates terribilis. The sequence continues at coordinate 368,267,301 of NW_027362762.1, read as the reverse complement.
GTAAACAGCAGGATGTGGAGACATAATTATAGGCAAACTCATGCTGAGGGTTAGCCCTTAATCACTGTCTTAGGCCACGGAAGGCTCATGATATAGGACACAGTCATCTCCACTGTTTCTTGACATGGTGAAGAATGTTATCAGTGGTCACTGTCTCAGGAAACAGCATCAACCTAGCATTTCAGGTGGGAGTCCCTATTGCTTTCTCAGGCCATATAATTCTTACGAAAGGCAGTTGTTGGGTAGTTAGGCTAACGCTCACTAGAAGTCACATAAGTGTGTCATTTGCTCAGGGAAAACAAATTAATTCAAGGAGTTCCTTTGGTACCAACTTCACATCGTAAGGTAGTTCTCATGGATTGATTCATGATTACTCATTGTGTTTCAGAGCCAGTTTTCTCGCACACATATCTCTGCCTACAGACTCTCTTAGTGCATTCAGAGGCCTTGAGATGTGCTCTGGATTGCCCAACTAACTGACAGGCATGCTCAGTATCTCAGAAAGTAGTCACTTTACCTAACTACCTTCTTCTACTGACCATGAGGCACGCTCACTCCCTTATTTTATACTAATGATCTGCCAAGAACAGAGCTAGAGCAGTGCCATGCTGTAGCGCAAGCACACGTTACCTGTGATCTCAATCAGTCTGAGTATACACCATTGATAATATATATCAAAGTACATTGCCTGCATCCCTCTTGGTTCTGTGTGAAATCATCCACTCTCTCAACATCTCTCAAATTGGAAGTGTACTCAGCATGAACAATGAAATTGATCTAGGTCCTTTCTGTAAGTCATCTCTGAAATACAAAAAATCTATAATCCATCTGCTGAGAAAGTACATAGAAATATACCATAAAAATGTTCAAAGTAATATGGTTTCTTTTATCTGGATAGTAGACACTTATAAAAGCAGACGATGTACATAAACCACAGCGACAGCACATCTTTTAGAGACAGAAGACTAAGCAAGAGCATATGTGGAAATAAAGATTATTCATGTTCCATATTTAGTAAAATGCCATTAGTCTGCTGGTGTGAAAACTATAGAAATCTGTATATAATTTCTGCCGTTTCTAATTATAGATAAATACTGTAGTAGTGTTGACTGCTAATTATAGTGGCATGTAAAAGTTTGGGCACCCCTGGTCAAAATTCTTGTTATTGTGAGCAGTTAAGCAAGTTGAAGATGAAATGACCTCTAAAAGGCCTATGATTAAAGATTACAGTCTGAATGCCATATTAATAGATTTAAATTGTTATTTTACCTTTGTGGCATACATGCCAATGACTGAAGCATTGTGTTAATAGAACTTTAAGGGAATCTGTCAGCAAGAGTTTGCTGTGTAATCTGAAGACAGCATGCTATAGAGGTTAAAACACAAATTTCAGTGATGCCTCTCTTATCGAGCTCAGTGCTTTTGTTTGCTTACAAAGATTGTTTTAGCACCAGGACCTTATCATTGCTGGGACACAGGAGCAGGTGCTTCCTCATCTGACTCCACCCCTTTCTGTGATTAGCACCTCACTGTCTATAGACATTGTATATACAGAGCCTGGTTGGGGTGGGATTAGCTTTCTCAGCTCTGCTGCACTGCTAAATCTAAAATCTCTGATTGTGCCAGAACCACTGTAAACTAAGTGATGTATCGTTGAATTCAGGGTCTCATTGTCTACGTTCTGCTGCCCTCAGATGAGGTAGGAAAAAACCTGCTGACAGATTCCTTTTAAATACAATTAAGTATTTAACCACTTAAGGACCGGGCGATTTTTTTATTTTGCGCTTTTGTTTTTTTTCATCACCTTATTCCAAGAGTCATAACTTTTTTATTTTTCCTTTGACATAGCCTTGTGAGGGCTTGTTTTTTGTGGAACGTGCTGTACTTTTGAATAACACCATCCATTTTATCATATGATATATTGGATAACGAGAAAATAATTCTAAGTGTGGCTAAATAGCAAAAAAAAGCAATAGTGGTGAAGAACTTATATATAATATTTAAAAAAAATTCATATTTTTTACAATTTGTTTTTACTTTTTCCTATATTTGTTACTTCCTTTAGGGCAACCCATCGGCGCCCCACGGTCACGTCACAGGTGCACTGATGGACCCATAAAACAATGCGTCCCCCCTGCCTGGGCACTGTAAATGTCACTGTCACAGATTGACAGTGGCACTTGACAGGTTAACAGCTGTGGGTGGAGCTCTGCTCCACTCCACCCGCGTCTGTTATGGTCAGATGTTGGCTTATTAATTCATCTTACAGCAAGGAAAGTGGAAAACCTGAACCACCTGCAAGCAAAGTCAATGCAAAACTGAACATGTACAATGCAGACACCTAAATAGGCCTTGATAACATTTCAGGTGCAAAAGCTCATAAAAAAGTATAAACAGTCCAAAATAACCATAAGAAAGAAAAATGAGCTGCAGTCCTTAAAAGCAGTATCTTTATTCCATAAGAATAAAAAGTCTGGCAAGCAGGGAGAGCGGGGAAGAAAAAAGCAGACAACAGCTGTTTCGCGTGAAGATGCTTCTACATGTCTGTGTTACAGCAGCTCATTTTTCTTTTTTATAGCTGATTAATTCAACCATCATCTGCTGGCAAAAGATGCAGGCTTGGCTTGCAAACCTACATCAAATGCAGGGAGATGGCATATGACATATCCTGTACATCAAATGTCATTAAGGGGTTAAAAGTACCTACTACAAAGTCAAAGACACCTAGTTTTTGCTCCTTTTTTGCTCCCATTGCTACTCTGAGAACTCATGTTTTTTTGGCTGTGCTGTTTTTTGCTGTTCCTGTGTAATTTTCATAACCAGCTGAGGGAAAGTCGACCACTGGAGGCGGATATTATTAGCCAGGGAAGGGGCTATTAGGCCATAATATTCCCTGACTATTGATAACAGCTCACAGCTGTTTGATTAGCTTTTACTGGCTAGATTACAGGGGGACCCCAGAAAAAAAAATTACGTAGTGTCCTCCTATAAAATCTAACCAGAAAGGCTAAACAGACAGCTGTAAGCTAATATTAAGAGCCAGGGAAGGGGCCATGGATACTGGAACATGACATTGGCATCAGAGATTAAGCGTTAAGGTGAGTATTATGGTGTTTTTTTATTTTAAATTTTTTACAGGGGACAAACACACTGGCGATTAGGTGTAGGTGAGTATAATGTGTTTTTTGTTTTTATTTGAATATTTATTTATTCATTTTAACTTTTTTTTTTACTTTGAGCACAGATGCAAGCTAATGAGAGACTACTGCTCCCATCAGCGGTGCCTGAGCTCGCTGTTTACAGTGACAGCAGGCATCTGCTGATGGGAGAAGTAGTCTCATCAGCTGAAGCCTGTGACCCATGGTAAGCTTTTTACCATGGGTCACAGTCACAGCTGTGGAATCACGCTGACATCTGACAGTGTAATCCCACAGCACTCTGACTGGCGGTAATGATGTTACCACTAGAGATGAGCGGTGTTCGACTAGAACTGTTCGCCAATCTCAAATTCGAGCTGTTTTGGGCGGTGTTCGAGTTGTTCGACGAACCCGAACGATTTGCAAAAAATTCGGCTGTTCGAGGTTATGTTCGATAACTGTTCGTGCACCAAAAGCGTGTCCTGCATGTCTGGCGCTATTTAGAGCACCAATCATGCAGGGATTGTCTGCCACTCACTGTAATGCCACAGCCATGGTGGTTGTGGCAATACAGTGGTTGCCCAAATCGATGGGAACAGTGCCAACAGTGAAACATGAAAAGCCGGCAATTCAGCAGTGGCATACACCTGTACCCGACAATTTAGAACCGAAAGAATAGAGCTTCACACATAGATTAGATAGATATAAACATGTCAGCCACATATATACGAAGTACAGTGACAGTGCTGCTTACTGTACTTGTCATTTAGCGTAAAGGATTTATCAAAAAAAATAATAGTGTTTTCATGCACCGTCTCTTTAAAAAAGCCGGCCGGCAATTCAGCAGCGGTACCCGACAATTTAGAATAGAAGGAATAGAGAATCACACATAGATTAGATAGATAGAAACATGTCAGTCACATATATAAGAAGTGCAGTGACAGTGTTGATTACTGTACTTGTCATTTAGTGTAAAGGATTTATTTAAAAAAATAATAGTGTTTTCATGCACTGTCTCTTTAAAAAAGCCGGCTGGCAATTCAGCAGCGGTACCCGACAATTTATAACAGACAGAATAGAGCATCATACATAGATTAGATAGATAGAAACATGTCAGCCACATATATACGAAGTACAGTGACAGTGTTGCTTACTGTACTTGTCATTTAGCGTAAAGGATTTATCAAAAAAAATAATAGTGTTTTCATGCACCGTCTCTTTAAAAAAGCCGGCCGGCAATTCAGCATCTGTACCCGACAATTTATAACAGACAGAATAGAGCTTCACACATAGATTAGATAGATAGAAACATGTCAGTCACATATATATGAAGTACAGTGATAGTGTTGGTTACTGTACTTGTCATTTAGTATTAAAATAAAGGATTTATTATTAAAAAAATTGGCGTGGGGTTCCCCTTAATTTTAGGCTCTAGCGGAGGTTAAGCAGACGGCTGGGGCAGATGTTTGAAGCCTGGGAAGGGGGTAATACCCACGGAGCTTCCCAGGCTACTAATATCAGCCCCCAGCTGAATACATAGCCTTTACTAGCTATTAAAATGGGGGACCCCCCCAAAAAAATGACGTGGGGTCCCCCCTAATTTAATAGCTAGCAAAGGCTAGGCAGACAGCTGGGGGCTGATATTAATAGCCCAGGAAGGGAGCCATGAATATTGGCCCCCTCCCAGGCTAGAAACACCAGCCGTCAGCCGCCCCAGAAATGGCGCATTCATAGGATGCGCCAATTCTGGCACTTAGCCTCGCTCTTCCACGCTGCCCTGGTGCGGTGGCAGGGGGTAATAGGGTTGGGGTTGATGTCAGCTTATAATGCCAGCTGACATCAAGCCCAGGTTAGTAATGGAGAGGCGTCTATAAGACACCCCCATTACTAACCCCATAGTCAAAGTTAAAAAAAGCACAAACACCCAGAATAAAGTCCTTTAATTGAAATAAAGACACAATCCTTTATTGTTCTAAATTAAACCATACTTACCGTGGGAAAATTCTCAAGCTGAAGCGGTGAGTGCAGGAGAATTCTCCCACGCTGTCAGTGACGTGCATAAGGTGAGCTCATGTCCAATGAACTCAGCTCACCTCCTGCACGTCACTGACAGCGTGGGAGAATTCTCCTGCACTCAGCGCTTCAGCGTGAGAATTCTCCCGCTGAAGCGCTGAGTGCAGGAGAATTTTCCCACGCTGTCAGTGACGTGCATAAGGTGAGCTCATGTCCAATGAACTCAGCTCACCTCCTGCACGTCACTGACAGCGTGGGAGAATTCTCCTGCACTCAGCGCTTCAGTGTGAGAATTCTCCCACGCTGAAGCGCTGAGTGCAGGAGAATTTTCCCACGCTGTCAGTGACGTGCATGAGGTGAGCCGAGTTCATTGGACATTAACTCGGCTCATCTGGATGCCCTCACAGAGAGACACTGTGGAGCGCAAGCAAGCCTGCGCTTCTCAGTGTCTGCGGGATGACAGGCTGGATGGCAGCGTTCTGCAGCGGTCCAGCCTGTCATCTCGATGTAGCAGAGCTGAAGCTGTCATGGGAACCATGGAAAGGTAAGGATGATGTTGCTTTATTATTTTTCTTTTATTTCAGGAGATCGTTGGCTTCAGCTGGAATGGGCGTGATGGTAAGTATGGTTTAATTTAGAACAATAAAGAATTTTGTGTTTATTTCAATTAAAGGACTTTTTTCTGGGTGTTGTGTTTTTTTTAAATACTTTACTAGAAATTCATGGTGGTCATGTCTAATATTGGCGTGACCCCATGAATTTCGGGCTTAGGGCCAGCTGATAATGCCAAGCTGGCCCTAACCCCTTTATTACCCAGTGAGCCACCGCATCAGGGCCCTGGATGAGTTGGGTACAGCGCCAGAAGATGGCGCTTCTATGAACGCGCCATTTTCCGGGGTGGCTGCGGACTGCAATTTGCAGCGGGGGTGGCCCAGAAAGCTTGGGCCTCCCTGCGCTGCGGATTCCAGCCCCCAGCTGCCTAGTTGTACGTGGCTGGACACAAAAACAGGTCGAAGCCCCACGTCAATTTTCTTTAAATTATTTCATGAAATAATTAAGAAAAAAAGGGCTTCCCTATATTGTTGTGTCCGGCCAGGTACAAATAGGCAGCTGGTGGTTGGGGGCAGCCCGTTCCTGCCTGCTGTACCTGGCTGGACACAAATATAGTGCGAAGCCCCACATCAATTTTTTTTTAATTATTTCATGAATTTCCTGAAATAATTTAAAAAAATTGAAGTGGGGCTTCGCACTATATTTGTGTCCAGCCAGGTACAGCAGGCAGGAACGGGCTGCCCCCATCCACCAGCTGCCTATTTGTACCTGGCCGGACACAACAATATAGGGAAGCCCTTTTTTTCTTAATTATTTCATGAATTTCATGAAATAATTAAAAAAAATTGAAGTGGGGCTTCGCACTATATTTGTGTCCAGCCAGGTACAGCAGGCAGGAACGGGCTGCCCCCATCCACCAGCTGCCTATTTATACCTGGCCGGACACAACAATATAGGGAAGCCCTTTTTTTCTTAATTATTTCATGAATTTCATGAAATAATTCAAAAAAATTGAAGTGGGGCTTCGCACTATATTTGTGTCCAGCCAGGTACAGCAGGCAGGAACGGGCTGCCCCCAACCACCAGCTGCCTATTTGTACCTGGCCGGACACAACAATATAGGGAAGCCCTTTTTTTCTTAATTATTTCATGAATTTCATGAAATAATTAAAAAAAAAGTACGTGGGGCTTCGCCCTATTTTTGTGTCCAGCCAGGTACAACTAGGCAGCTGGGGGCTGGAATCTGCAGCGCAGGGAGGCCCAAGCTTTCTGGGCCCCCCCCTGCTACAAATTGCAGTCCGCAGCCACCCCGGAAAATGGCGCGTTCATAGAAGCGCCATCTTCTGGCGCTGTACCCAACTCATCCAGGGCCCTGGTGCGGTGGCTCACTGGGTAATAAAGGGGTTAGGGCCAGCTTGGTATTATCAGCTGGCCCCAAGCCCAAAATTCATGGGGTCACGCCAGTATTAGACATGACCGCCATGAATTTCTAGTAAAGTATTTAAAAAAAACACAACACCCAGAATAAAGTCCTTTAATTGAAATAAAGACACAATTCTTTATTGTTCTAAATTAAACCATACTTACCATCACACCCATTCCAGCTGAAGCCAACGATCTCCTGCAATAAAAGAAAAATAATAAACCAACCTCATCCTTACCTTTCCATGGTTCCCACGACAGCTTCAGCTCTGCTACATCGAGATGACTGGCTGGACCACAGCAGAACGCTGCCATCCAGTCTGTCATCCCGCAGACACTGAGAAGCGCAGGCATGCTTGCGCTCCTCACTGTCTCGCTGTGACGGCATCCAGATGAGCAGAGGTCATGTCCAATGAACTCGGCTCACCTCATGCACGTCACTGACAGCGTGGGAAAATTCTCACGCTGAAGTGCTGAGTGCAGGAGAATTCTCCCACGCTGTCAGTGATGTGCATGAGGTGAGCTCATGTCCAATGAACTCAGCTCACCTCCTGCACGTCACTGACAGCGTGGGAAAATTCTCCTGCAATCAGCGCTTCAGCGTGAGAATTTTCCCACGCTGTCAGTGACGTGCATGAGGTGAGCCGAGTTCATTGGACATGAACTCGGCTCATCTGGATGTCGTCACAGAGAGACGCTGAGCAGCGCAAGCAAGCCTGCGCTTCTCAGTGTCTGCGGGATGACAGGCTGGATGGCAGTGTTCTGCTGCGGTCCAGCCTGTCATCTCGATGTAGCAGAGCTGAAGCTGTCGTGGGAACCATGGAAAGGTAAGGATGAGGTTGCTTTATTATTTTTCTTTTATTGCAGGAGATCGTTGGCTTCAGCTGGAATGGGCCTGATGGTAAGTATGGTTTAATTTAGAACAATAAAGGATTGTGTCTTTATTTCAATTAAAGGACTTTATTCTGGGTGTTTGTGTTTTTTTTAACTTTGACTATGGGGTTAGTAATGGGGGTGTCTTATAGACGCCTCTCCATTACTAACCTGGGCTTGATGTCAGCTGGCATTATAAGCTGACATCAACCCCAACCCTATTACCCCCTGCCACCGCACCAGGGCAGCGTGGAAGAGCGAGGCTAAGTGCCAGAATTGGCGCATCCTATGAATGCGCCATTTCTGGGGCGGCTGACGGCTGGTGTTTCTAGCCTGGGAGGGGGCCAATATTCATGGCTCCCTTCCTGGGCTATTAATATCAGCCCCCAGCTGTCTGCCTAGCCTTTGCTAGCTATTAAATTAGGGGGGACCCCACGTCATTTTTTTGGGGGGGTCCCCCATTTTAATAGCTAGTAAAGGCTATGTATTCAGCTGGGGGCTGATATTAGTAGCCTGGGAAGCTCCGTGGGTATTACCTCCTTCCCAGGCTTCAAACATCTGCCCCAGCCGTCTGCTTAACCTCCGCTAGAGCCTAAAATTAAGGGGAACCCCACGCCAATTTTTTTAATAATAAATCCTTTATTTTAATACTAAATGACAAGTACAGTAACCAACACTATCACTGTACTTCATATATATGTGACTGACATGTTTCTATCTATCTAATCTATGTGTGATGCTCTATCTTTCTGTTCTAAATTGTCGGGTACCGCTGCTGAATTGCCGGCCGGCTTTTTTAAAGAGACAGTGCATGAAAACACTATTATTTTTTTAAATAAATCCTTTACACTAAATGACAAGTACAGTAAGCAACACTATCACTGTACTTATTATATATGTGACTGACATGTTTCTATCTATCTAATCTATGTGTGAAGCTCTATTCTTTCTGTTCTAAATTGTCGGGTACAGATGCTGAATTGCCGGCTGGCTTTTTTAAAGAGACGGTGCATGAAAACACTAATATTTTTTTTAATAAATCCTTTACACTAAATGACAAGTGCAGTAACCAACACTGTCACTGTGCTTCTTATATGTGTGACTGACATGTTTCTATCTATCTAATCTATGTGTGATGCTCTATTCCTTCTTGTCTAAATTGTCGGGTACCGGTGTATGCCGCTGCTGAATTTGCCGGCCGGCTTTTTTAAAGAGAGTGTCTTCTGAGCAGTTTGTCAGCTTTTGGACACCTTTGCAGGTGTTTTCTATGTGTTTCTATGTGTTTTTGTTTGCCTGCCATTGGTTTTAACGGTGTTCGACGGTGTTCTAAGGTGTTCGACGAACAGTTCGACGAACAGTTCCTCGAACATCCCGGTGTTCGACGAACCGAACCGAACCCGAACACTACGGGGGTGGCTCAACACTAGTTACCACGGATCAAAGCCCGTGTCTCCGGTGCTATCGCACAGACGACAGCGTGGTAAACCATGGCTGTTCGGGGTCCCATTTGGGTTCTTTTTTGGGTGCCCAAACAAGATCCTTTTTTGATGTTCGGGTAAAATCGATGAACCTGAACATCAAAAGGTTTGCTCATCTGTCTTTGTAAGTGTTGTTCAGATGCTGGCTAAATCCCTGGATCTGGCCGACTTCAATGTCCCTGCACTCCTCCTCTGTGTCCTCCTGATTGCAATATCAGACTGCAATAATCTCTGTATACTCTCCCTAGTATGTCTGTTTTTATCAGTACCATGGACTACAGCATTCCCCAAACCTTATTGCTTTGATCCACATTTCTAGCTCTGTATGTGCTTCCTGGTACCTCTGTTTTCATCACTGTGACTAATTCAGTCTTCCTGAAACTTGAATGTTTTGATCCATATTGACACTTCTATATGTGCTTCCTTGTATGTCTGTTTTCATCGTCAGCACTGATTCCAGCATTCCTCAAATTTGATTGTTCTGATCCATATTCAGACCACTGAATGAGCTCTCTAAAATTAAAACACCCTTTGATATAGCCTCCACTGCTTCACCGTGTTATGGTGCCCTTCACTTCGCCCACACTCCTCAAACTGGCAACAAACATGGTTGAAGAGTCAACATTTCCTTCTTTAGCAATCGCTTTAGAAACCCAATCCCACTTCCACCCTCCTGTCTTTTGAAGTTCACTGTATCCGTAACTACTACCCCTCCAACCTCATAGATGTGGTCATATACTGAACCCTGGGCCCTGCCACATCCTTTATCATTTTATAATTTAACACCTATCTCCTACACTCTGTGCTGACATTACTCCCACATCATCTCGGGCGACTTCAACATTGATACGCATCAAACTTTTGTCACTCAAGAAAGCCTGCAACTTACAATAAATTTGCTGCCAATAGAGCTGTACCAAAACCCGAACCTACTGCCTTGCTCTTCATAACCTCATAGATTGTAAGCCTGTGAGGGAAGGGTCCTTTCCCCCTATGTACCAGTCTGCCACTGTTAGTTTGTTTATTGTACTTGCATTTTATACATTTATTGTATGTAAGTACAGCCTCTTCAAATGCACAGGACCCTGGAATTAATGGTGCTTTAAAATAATTATTATTACTACTAATAATAATAATAATAATAAGAAGAAGAAGAAGAATACTTGCATTTGTTAAAATCTCTACAAACAATTAAAGCATAAAAATATTTCAGGACTGCTGTGCCATTAATTTTATTTCGCCATTTAGCACATTAGTATATAAATCAGACAGCATCCCACTGGCAGCAATTATCAGAGAAATAAAGTAACAGAAAACGATTATTGCTTTTTTTTAATTGTCACAACAGGATTTAATTCATCATTGTTTTGTTTTCATAGTCACAGATCAAGCAAGACTATTAACAGGTTTTGTGACGTTCCACTATAATTATATCAACTATATTATCAGATTGTTGGCTTTCATGGAAGAAGAAAGAATTAGATGCAAAGTCACAATAAAATTATATCAAGATTTATCGGATTTAATTTCTCATGCAGAATGTGTTACATACTCCCATGATGAATAATAGCGGCCTATTTCTTAGTAGATATTTTTTAAAACTGAAAATATATATTCTGATAGTTAAAGGGATTTAATGAATACATGAACTCCAATATTGCTGCAAACGTTAAAAACATAAAGAAACTTAGTACCTCTCTATGTGTAAGGTAAGATATTAATGATATTAATGATAGGGATCATCCATATTAAAAGGTCACCTTAACATGGTTGGATGGCTTTTGCGCTCTTTGATCAAAAACTGCTAAGTACCTTTAGTGTGCTAACGCATCATTTGCCTATACTGTATGTTAGTATATTGACCACCTAAGGTATTTTTGCACCTGTGCATTAATATAATACAAAAGGAGTGCGGGCCCAATTTTTTCTTTTACTATTTTTCCCTGTTTCTTTTTTCTCCTCTTTTCTTTTTTCTTTTTCCTATTTTTTCTTCTTCTTAAAAAACAAACATACTCAGTGACTGGCTGCAGCACTGTTTCTCAACATGATTTCTACACTGTGTAACACGGGCACTTTAGATACAGTGACACAGAAACACAGAGCAGCCAATACGGGGTTAATAAACAGGGGAAGTTTATAATAACAGGGTAAATTTCCACGCAGGGAGTATCAGGGGAAAAACAAGGGAAAAGCAGGTAAAAGTCTATCACTGACAGTTCACAGTTTAACTGGATGTACCAGAGTCGAACCGGTTATAATCAACAGTTTTTTCACTTAGCTGACTCTCGCTCCTCACAAGGCAGATGCACGCTGACGTCCCCGCCCAAAAAATGCTCTGTCTTCTGGTGGCAACGGGCGGTCTCCGGTTTTACCCGCTGAGCCCCTAGTCCATAGCACGGCACCTCACGTGCCCGGCTCCACCGACCCTGCGTCTCTTCTCTAGTCGGCCTGACTCCTCCGGTCCACTGCACTCGGCTCTTGCTCCCAATCCTGGAGCCAGGTGCCTGGACCCTCTCACTCCTCTGCTTGCAGTCTGTCTTCCGCCTGCAACAAGAGGTACTGCTCCGGCAGTTCCGGGTCCCTTGCTCTGAAAGTACTTACACCCCGGTCTTCCCCCTTACAACTGCAGACAATAACAGGCACCAGGACAGTGGTGGAGACTCAACACTGGCTCTGCAGAGTGTGAGTAAGGCCACTTTCACACTATCAGTATTTGGTCAGTATTTTACATCAGTATTTGTAAGCCAAAACCAGGTGAAGAACAATCAGAGGAAATCAGAGGAAAAGTATAATAGAAACAAGTCAACATGTGAACATGGCTTAAAAGATAACTAGTTTTTTTTAAAAAAAAAAAACTGTAGCCAAAGGAAAAAGTACTGGAAAACCCCTTTAAAATAAGTTGATAATAGCGAAAAAAGCATTCACTTTGGCACAAATTGTTGTATACGATTTAGTATTAGTAATTATGTGTTTAAACACATCTTCAAGAACTGACTGTTCATATGCTGCCTAAGGCCACATTCACACATTCAGTATTTGGTCAATATTTTACATCAGTATTTGTAATGTAAAATCAGGTGTGGAACAATCAGAGGAAAAGTATAATAGAAACACGTCACCACTTCTGCCTTTGGCTTACAAATACTGATGTAAAATACTGGCCAAATACTGAACGTGTGAGTGTGGCTTAACATCCTAATCCTTCAATAGTAGGGTTTGTGGCTTACCCCGAAAAGGGATCATGGCTTCACAAGAAGGTGGAGAGGCTCTGTCAGAGTTTGAGTCAAGTGGCTCCTTACTGTGATTTGATTCTCTCACATGCAAGAATCATATTACAGGTGCAGAGAAGATGGAGAACTTAATTTCTCCATCTTCTCCATTGTCGGTTGTCGAACTGCACTTACAAGACAGACGAGTGCATTCTGATATTTCACAAGCACTCAGGGAATTTGCACATGATCCGAATTCTGGAGCCACTTGCAGCATGCTGTGATTTTTTTCCATAGGTTGATTCGGTCTGTAGAAAACAAATCACAGATCTGCACTGCCCCATACTATAACATGGGTCCAAGTGCTATCTGATAAAACATGGCATAGCACTTGGCCGTGTTATACACTAGTGTGAGTGTACCCTCAAAATGAGACAAAGCACTTGAAATTGCACTAAAATTTAGGAAAAGCAAATAAATTAATAATGGGTGGGAGTAAATTTAGACAGAAATGTCTAAAAATGTCCCAAATTCTGATTCAGTATGAGTCACCAATGTTAATTAAAGTGTGCACTGTATAAATATATGACCATATTGGTAACTCTGCTCCAATATTTCCATATTAAGACCTATCTCATACAGCTGTATTTTCATCAGTTTTTACATCAAACATTTTAAGCCAACAACAGTAGGTATCATTTTTTATATGTTCTGCTTCTAGTTTCTGCTTGTAAATATTGTAAAATACTGAGCAAACTAAGCCCATTCAAAAGTGACCTTACCAAGGTGTAGTGATTCCCAGGGTTTCTAAATCTGATTTTCTTCCTTTTACCATAATTTTAGTTTTACATTCAGAGATTCTCAGAGTGCAGAGGGAAATTTGTGTTTAATACATTTTCACATGTAAATGACCAATATAGCCTAGCTCTTCTTTCATTTGTATGCCATAAAGGCACAAGATTGGAAACCCCTTTAAATATACATGCTAATTTATGGGAAGACCATAACAATGCTGAAACATAAAATACATCAGTAATATGTATTAACATCTGTACATACTGTAGCTGATGTCACCCATATATTTTTTCAGATTTTTCTAGCTTCTAACACATTATCTTCAAGAACAGACTATTCATATGTTGCCTAACATATCCTAATCCTTCAAAAGTAGGGTCACATGCAATGTAGCGATACTGTTTTTGTTCAGTCTTCCTACATTTGTAGATTGGACTGATTCCAGTGTAGCTACTGGGTAGACAGATGTTACTACTGCTGATACATATTACTAATGTGTCTAATGTGTTAGCATTGTTGTGATCTTGCCATAGATTTGTATCTATATCTAAAGAGGTTTCCGATCTTGTACATTTGCAGCATTTAGGTAATGAAGCGCCAAGCATTCTTGGCTATCTTTGCACTGACCCCGGTCTTGAGATAAATGCAGGTCTCTGTGGAGGAGCACATATCTTTCCTGCATGTATGAAATGAGAATAGTCCATTAAGGAATATCAGTATTATCTCTTAGGTTTAGATGATGACATAACTTGAAGTTTCTAGGAACCTTTGCAACCCATTCAACCATTTGCCAATTATAATACTTGTGGATTTTTGTTTTAGAGGATCTTCGTTGCCCTCTCATGCATCTGACGTCGAGCTTAATCTCTTATAGCATTGTCCCTGCTGCTACAGATTTATGTGCAACATATATGAAGGGCAATGTTTCCTATCCATTGGTATTTGCATTGTCATCTCATATTGCAAAGTCATGGATCATCTTTCTCTACACATGAATGACTCTCTGGAGACTATGTCATTGCAACGTGATATTATATAGAAGAGTAGCCAGACTAATTTTTCTAGCTTTCAATGTTATAGAATCAGAACGGTACTGCAAAAAATGTCATAACCGAAATGTAGCATTCATTATTTTGACCATTTATTCATGTACAATGCCTACAATGGCTGATAACTGCTACCTGTGAGAACAAATAACAGCCTAGAAAACAGGATACTCGGTAACCTATTGGAAGAAATATTGGAATAGATTAGCTGTATAGAAATCTATTGATTCGCCACTTCCTAGGAGCCATTCACTATGTGTCAGGAATAAAATAGCAGTAATTCTATTTACAATTGTGGAACACATGGCATCTGTGTACCTCCTGCATCGTTTAACCTTTTACAATAGCAGGAATATTAGGAATAGAAGTACACACAGCAGTCTAGTATCAAAAAGATCGAGGGAATCCTATGAACGTGAAAAACACAGCTGTGAGACTAGTTTTTAGATAGATCACTTTGTTCTGTGTTAATTTGAGCAATTTTACAGTAATAGATACAAGAGATGAGCAAAATGTTTCCTCCATCAGCATTTCAGCCAGAGTGATTGGTAAAATCGTCAAAGGAAATGTGAACATTGGATTTCATTGGGTATTTTCCAGAGTCCTCTCACTGAGGTCATATTGCAGGAAATATGGCATGCTCCTTAGATTTCTCAATATCTGCCTAGTTGCATGCAATAAGGACCAATAGTGACTGTGGAGAAGCTGACAAATATATTTCATGATTCTATATGTCAATAAAGAATTGAACAACCTGAAAGTGGTTGTAGGCTCTTACAGGAATTTTGAGGCCATATACCATATCTATCCTCTGATCCTTGCAATCAATGTGGGCAAACTCCATATATAATCAACTCTGGGCGCAATTAGAGATGAGGAAAAAAGGTTTAATTGAATCAAATTCATTTAAATGTAAAAAAAAATTCTGACTCATCAACTCCGATATTTTTTTTGCTGTGATTCTCTTCTGGTGAATCCAGCAAAACAATGTGTGGTCTTTTTCAAAGTAATCTTTGGCACCAAAGATGCCAACATTTCCAGGTGCTGGAGGGGCTGAGGCTGAAGGGAGACTGCAACTGTGACTGTACAGAAATAGAAGACCAAATCGGATAGGGCTGCACAGGGCGACAAGTAAAAGCTGGGTGACTTTAATTTTATTTTAACTATATTTATTTTTGCTTTTTATGAAAAAAATAAAATTTCTGGAAAGAGTGTGTTTAAAACCAGAGAATATAAGCGTATGTGCATACAATGTCTTTTTCAGGCATATGCCACCTAAAAAAATGCTCATAAAACACACAGCTTACAAATGAATCTTATTTTTGAAACTTAAAGGTCAGTAGAAGGGTACAACATTTTTTCCAAGGCATAAGATAATACCATGGAACACAGTGAATTCAGTCATTAAGGAGTGGCTTACATTTGGCACAGCAGTGACGTTATCTGGAACTTGACTTTCCTCTAAAATTGATGAAAAGACAATAATAAAATTGTTCCAGGAGGCTGTCAAGAGGTCTACAATATTATTAAAAGGAATTTCTGGTAAGTACTGATTGTGTACTGCAAGTGACAATAATCTCTCATATTCTTCATATGTCTTCACATCCCCAAAACATCAGCGATCCACCTCCGTGCTTTACTGTAGGAATGGTGTTCCTTTCATCATAGGCCTTGTTGACCTCTCTGCAAATGTAACGTTTATGGTTGTGGCCAAAAAGTTCAATTTTGGTCTCATCACTCCAAATTACCTTCCTCCAGAAGTTTTGAGGCTTGGCTCTGTGCTGTTTGGCGTATTGTAGGTGAGATACTCTGTGGCATTTGTGCAGTAATGGCTTTCTTCTGGCGACTCAAACATGCAGCCCATTTTTCTTCAAGTGCCTCCTTATTGTGCATCTTGAAATAGCCACACCGCTAGTTTTCAGAGAGTCCTGAATTTCAGCTGATGTTATTTGTGGGTTTGCATCCCAAACAATTTTCCTGGCAGATGTGGCCAAAATTTTCATTGGTCTACCTGACCGTGGTTTTGTTCTTACAGAGCCCCTGATTTTCCATTTGTTAATCACAGTTTGAACACTGCTGACTGGCATTATCAATGCCTTGGATATCTTTTTGTATCCCATTCCTGTGTTATACAGTTCAATTACCTTTTCCTGAAGATCCGTTGACAATTCTTTTGTTTTCCCCATGACTCACAATCCAGAAATGTCAGTGGCTGAATGAAAGATGCAAGAGTCTGTCTGGATCCCAGAAACTCACTCAGCTTTTATGCACACACACTAATTACAAGCAAACAGGTCACAGGTGAGGATATTATCTTTAGTAGCCATAGTCATTTCGATGTTTTTGGTTGTCATTAAGATTTAAAAAGAGAAAATACAATAGTTTGACAATAAATGACTTCAGCCAAGCAATAACAATGAGTGGAGAAAAAGTATTTTTGTTATCATTCATATTCTATGAAACAAGGCCAATAAAGTAAAAATTCTGCTGGGATATGTAAACTTTTGAGTACAACTGTATGTAAATCAGGAACACTGTAATTCACTTTTAGATTTTTTTTTACATATTCTTTAAAATAATTTTTAAGCTGTTTGGCATGTAATGTTTAGTTTGTTCTTTTTAATGGATCTTTGAACTGCAACTAAAAAACCTTGAATGAATACTTAGAAGAAAATTACTCTCTAATGTTTCAAGGATTTTAAAAGAGCTATAAACTGCTGTTCTCCAATGGCAAAGGACAGACTTAATACTTAACAATAAAGATGGGAAAAGATTATTGTACAGTGCCATAGAACTGAGATTCCAACAGTTTTCAACAACAATAAAAATATATCTGAGACTATTGAGTATTTTGATCATGCATTAGATGTGTATTTGTGTAATGAGGGAGTTTGTGGCCTAAGGATATAAATACCCTTAATCAAGCTGTGCAGAATTATTAGGAAGATTACCTCAGTCAAAATAGGCCAACTATTAGATTAATTGACTCTGAAATAAACATTATTTAATAGTCTTACAGTGTGATGTGGCACTCTTTAGAATTCTAAGATACTGGGGCATGATCACAGAACAATGTAGAATAAAATGTGCTGAGAAAAAAAGACACACATTCACAGCCAAAGATTTGAAACAAATCAAAAGTAAAGTGTCCAGGAACTCATTATCCTCCAGTGCTGGGATATTCCAGAATTACAACCTTCCTGGAGGGCCCAAAAGTACAAGGTGTTCAGTGCTCAGAGACATGGCCAATGTAAGGGAGACTGAAACCTGATCACCACTGAACAAAACACATAAGTTGAAACATCAATACTGGGTCAAGAAATATCTGAAGACTAGTGTTGAGCATTCCGATAATGAAATATCGGGTGTCGGCCGATATTCGCAGTATCGGAATTCCGATACTTAATTCTGATACTTTTAGAATATCGTATACCGGAATTGGAAGATCCCATAATGCAATGAGCCAGTTTAATTTTATTCAGCCAATGAGGATCCTAAGAAGTGTGGACACATTCTGTTAGGCATGTAGGCATGTTAACTAATGGCATGGCTGTGATTGGCTGCTGAAATGATGTCATGATGCACTATAAAAGCCGCCACCGCCATTTTGAGCTCACTCTGCTGTGAATTCAGTTAGGGATAGGACGCTGTTGTTCTGAGGGACAGTTTTAGCTACCTATTTGCTCTATTTTGCTTTACCCAAGCTACTTTATAAATTGCTGTGCCTTGCAGCGCTAGTGCACAGTTCTCTGTGCTGTTCACCGCTGTCTGCAAGGTCTGTGTGTGTGAGTGCAGCTCACGCTGTAGTGTGTGCTTCAGCCACGTCTGGTTGTAGTGCACTCAGTGTGCGTTACTGCCTCATACATTGTCCTTTTTTGCTAATTGATAATTTTTCCTGATTTCTCCTATTAGTGTGGTGGTTCCATCCGTATTCAGCTAAATTGGTTCCAAACACACTATATAGGAGTAGATAGAGAATTTTTTTTTTGTCTTGCAGCGCTAGTGCACAGTGCTCTGCATCTGTACTGTTCATCGCTGTCTGCAAGGTCTGTGTGTGTGAGTGCAGCTCATGCTGTAGTGTGTAATTCAGCCACATCTGGTTGTAGTGCACTCAGCGTGCGTCACTGCCTCATACATTATCCTTTTTTGCTAATTGATCATTTTTCCTGATTTCTCCTATTAGTGTGGTGCTTCCATCCGTATTCAGCTACATTGGTTCCAAACACACTATATAGGAGTAGATAGAGGAGTCTTTCTGCAGCATTGTGCCCTGCAGCCCCAGCCAGATTAGTATTAGCCTATTTTTTGTAGCCTCATCTATTGCATTGTAGGTTACCTTCCTACATTGTAATAGCTACAAAAAGTTTGTGATACTATCGGTATTACATCTTTGGGCACATCCAGTGTCTTTTTGTGACAAAAAAACCTAAATAAAGTTCACCAAACACTCCACTTTATAGTTGTTTAGGCCACATTAGCTCATATTAAAGTCTAGTCCACACTTTAGAAAATTAGTGTTTCTTATACCTGTTAGCAGCTGTTCAGGAATAAGCACACTAAGTCCTTAGTACTTTTCTGCCTATCTTTATCAGTCTACCAAGATGAAGAAGGCAGGGAGTAAGGCATGTGGTCGTGGGAGTGGGCGTGGAGTTTCTGCAGGGAGAGGACATGAGGATTCTGTGCCTGCAGGGAGAGGACGTGGGGATTCTGTGCCTGCTGCGGGCACCAGTGACTCAGCATCCCCCAGTTTTACCAGGGAACAGTCCTTTATGCGCAGCTTTGTAGGAGCTAGCCGTACCCCACTGCTGCGGGAGGACCAAACTGAAGCCGTTGTCGGATGGATGGCAGCTAACGCATCGACTTCAATTAGTTCCAGATCCTCTCAGGTCCTGAGCACTGAAGAGCACCCATCTGTCTCTTCACCACCTGCCAAATTGCCCAGGCAGTCAGAGAGCCCTGGACAGAAGCCATCTCTACTTCTGTTCTTTGAATCTCTAGGCTTGGAAAGAGGGGGCCAGCCAAGCAGAATTCGAGAATTTGAAGAAGAGGTAGTATGCAGTGATGCACAACCGTTTTGTATCACTGAATCTGAAGATGCGGGTGGGCCAGTGCCTATGGTCAGCAGCACACCTCAGTACGCATCTGATGATGAGACTCAGGTGCCACTTTCTGGTGCGTACTGTGCTGTCGAGACTACCCAGGAGAAGCAGTTGTTTGAAGAGGGTGGTGTAGATGATGAGGTCCTTGACCCATCATGAGGTGAGGGACAGGAAGGTGGAGGGAGCAGCTCTGAGGAAGAGATTCCCCGAACGGCCCAAAAAGGAGGGAGAGGGAGGGGGCAGACTTGGTTGCCTGTAGCCTCCACTTCGGCACCCATTAGGAGCATGGCTCTTCCAAAATCCAAAGCGGGCGCTCCCAAGACTTGCAGTGCCTGGTCCTTTTTTGACACAGTTGCAGATGACATTTGCTTTGTCAAATGCAAACTGTGTAATCAGAAGGTGAAAAGAGGGAAAAGTGTCAGCAACCTCAATACCACAAATATGTGGAAACATGTGCGGACCAAGCACGTGGTGGAGTTACAAAAACACACTGAAGACCTAGGCCAACCTACAGCGCCACCTACCACCTCTTCAGCTCGTGTTGTAGCCTCTTCCTCCATCTCACACACAGCTGGTCCAGCTTCCTCACAGGATCACCATGGAAGAATCTCTGGCACTGTTGTACAGAGACACAGTGTAATTCCACCCACAGCACCACTTTCCCTGTCATCCTCACACTCCCAGGCCAATCTACAGCCATCGTTAGCACAGGCATGGGAGAAAAGGCGCCCATACTCGGCAAACCACCCCCGAGCACAGGCTCTGAATGCTGGCATTGCTAAACTACTGGCCCTTGAAATGCTATAATTCAGGCTGGTGGAGACTGACACCTTCCGTAACTTTATGGCATTGGCAGTCCCACAATACAATGTGCCCAGCCGCTTTTATTTCAGCAGGCAAGCCGTCATAGAATCATAGAATGGTAGAGTTGGAAGGGACCTCCTGGGTCATCTGGTCCAACCCCCTGCTCAAAGCAGGATTCACTAGATCATCTCAGACAGATGTCTGTCCAGCCTCTGTTTGAAGACGTCCATTGAAGGGGAACTCACCACCTCTCGTGGCAGCCTGTTCCACTCATTAATCACCCTAACTGTCAAAAAGTTTTTTCTAATATCTAATCTGTGTCTCCTCCCATTTAGTTTCATCCCATTGCTTCTAGTCTTTCCTTGTGCAAATGAGAATAAAGATGATCCTTCTACAATGTGACAGCCCTTGACATATTTGTAGACAGCTATTAAGTCTCCTCTCAGTCTTCTTTTTTGCAAGCTAAACATTCCCAAATCCTGCAACCGTTCCTCATAGGACATGGTTTGCAGACCAGTCACCATTCTGGTCGCTCTTCTCTGAACTTGCTCCAGTTTGTCTATGTCTTTTTTAAAATGTGGTGCCCAAAACTGTACACAGTATTCCAGATGAGGTCTGACAAAAGAGGAGTAAAGACCGATAATGACTTCACGTGATCTAGACTGTATGCTTCTGTTAATACATCCCAGAATTGTATTTGCCTTTTTTGCTGCTGCATCACACTGTTGACTCATGTTCAGTCTATGATCTATTAGTATACCTAAGTCTTTTTCACATGTACTGTTGCTTAGCTCTATTCCTCCCATTCTGTATATGCTTTTTTCATTTTTATTGCCCAGATGTAGTACTTTGCATTTTTCCCTGTTAAAAACCATTCTGTTGGTTGCTGCCCACTGCTCCAGTTTATTTAGGTCTTTTTGAATCCTCTCTCTCTCTTCTCTAGTATTAGCTATCCCTCCTAGCTTTGTGTCATCAGCAAATTTAATCAGTTTACCCTCAATTCCTTCATCTAAATCATTGATAAAGATGTTGAACAATATAGGTCCCAGGACGGAGCCCTGTGGTACCCCACTTGAGACATTCATCCAGCTGGATGTGAAGCCATTTACAACCACCCTTTGAGTCCGATCACTAAGCCAGTTATGAATCCACCTAACAGTTGCCTGGTCCATTGCATACTTGGTCATTTTTTCAATAAGGATGATGTGAGATACTTTGTCAAATGCTTTGCTGAAGTCAAGATATACTATATCTACAGCATTTCCCTGATCCACCCAGTCAGTGATTCTGTCATAGAAGGAAATTAAGTTAGTCTGACATGACTTGTTAGTTACAAACCCATGCTGACTCTGGTTAATCACTTCATTCTTATCCATGTACTTACATACATGTTGTTTAATAATTTGTTCAAAGATCTTTCCTGGTATAGAAGTCAGACTCACCGGCCTATAGTTCCCTGGGTCCACCTTCTTCCCCTTTTTGAAGATAGGAACAACATTTGCTCTTCTCCAGTCTTCTGGGACTTCTCCTGTTCTCCAAGAATTTTCAAAGATTATGGAGAGTGGTTCTAAAATTTCTTCTACAATCTCCTTCAGTACTCTGGGGTGTAATTCATCTGGACCTGGAGACTTGAACTCATTTATGTTAGCTAAATATTCCCTCACAATCTTTCTGTTTACTGATAACTTGGATTCCTCTATTCCTTTAAAAGGACAGTGAAGATCAGTTGATGTTACATTTTCTTTCTGAGAGAAAACAGATGCAAAATAGGAATTAAAAAGTTCGGCCTTCTCAACATCCTCTCTTACCATTTCTCCATTTTCATCCTGTAAAAATCCTATAGCATCTTTGACTTTTCTTTTACTTTTGACATACCCCCAAAATCCTTTTTTATTGCTTTTGACATCTCTTGCAAGCCTTAATTCATTGTCAGCTTTAGCTAACCTGATACGTGCCCTGCAGGATCTGCAGACTGCATTATAATCTTCTTTAGATATGCCTCCCTCTTTCCATTTAATAAACATTTCTTTCTTTCTTTTTAGCATGTGTTTAAGTTCTGTGTTCATCCATCCTGGTTTCCTTAAATGCTTCCCATTCTTCCTACTTTTCGGGATTGTTAACGATTGTGCTTTGAGAATCTCATTTTTAAAAATTTCCCATCCTTCCTGGACATTTTTGTCCTTAAGGACATCCAGCCATTGGATCCCTCCTATTCTCTTTCTGAGTCTCTTAAAATCTGCCTTTCTAAAATCTAACCTTGAAGTTTGAGTCTTCACATGTCTTCCTCCTCTAGTTATCCAAAATTCTATAATAGCATGATCGCTGCCTCCTAGGGTCCCAGCCACCTTTACCTCCTCAACCATTTCCTCCCTGTTTATAAGAATTAGATCCAAAGTAGCAGATCCCCTTGTTTTCTCCCCTACCTTTTGGAAGATAAAGTTGTCAGCAAGAGAGGATAAGAATTTGCTTGACCTGTTAGTTTTACTTGAGAGAGATTCCCAACAAATGTCTGGATAGTTGAAATCTCCCATGACCACTACGTCATATTTTTTGGAGAACTTGGTCATTTGATACATAAAGAGTTCATCCATATCTTCAGCTTGCCCAGGTGGCCTGTAGTAAATGCCTACAATGGTGTCCTTTCCGTTGTTCTCTCCTTGTATTCTTACCCAAACAGTTTCCACAGAACTCCCAGTCTCTGAAGCTTCAATCTCTGTGCAGATATACGCTTTTCTAACATACAATGCAACACCTCCTCCTCGTTTATCAAGTCTGTTTCTTGCAAATAAGTTGTATCCTTTTAGCCTTTTATTCCAATCATGTGTATCGTCCCACCAAGTTTCAGTGATTCCAATGACATCATATTCCTTTTCCTGCATTAGTAGTTCCAATTCTCCTTGTTTGTTGCCCATGCTTTGTGCATTTGTATAAAAACATTTTAGTTTGTGATTGGTTTCTCTTCCTCCCATATTTTTATTATTTAGATTTTTTTGTCTTTGTTCTTCTTTTCCACTTCCAGTAGCAGAGATCTCAATAGTATTTGTCAGCTGTATGGCTTTTTCTGGCCTTTTGCTTCCCTTCCCACATTGTTCTAGTTTAAAGCTCTTCTGATGAGTGTAGCAAGGCGACTTCCAAATACATGTTTTCCAGTCTTCGTAAGGTGCACCCCATCTCTAGCAAGTAGTCCATCGTATAGGTAATTCATTCCGTGATCCAGAAATCCAAATCCTTGTTGACGGCACCATCGACGTAGCCAGTTGTTCACCTGTAGAATCTTATTCCACCTCATTGTTCCATGGCCATCCACTGGGAGGATGGATGAGAAGACCACCTGCGCTCCCAATTCTTTCACTTTCTTGCCTAAGTCTTCAAAGTCACTGCAGATGGTTTCCAGGTCCTTTCTTGCGGTGTCATTTGTCCCCACATGTATTAGCAGGAATGGGTAGTGATCTGTAGGTTTGAAGAGTCTTGATATCCTGTCAGACACATCTTTAATTTTTGCTCCTGGAAGACAGCACATTTCTCTTGAGGTTATGTCTGGTCTGCAGATAGCGGCCTCTGTTCCTCTTAACAGGGAATCCCCCATGACCACCTCTCTCCGTTTTTTCTTCACAACATTCTTCTTTCTCCATCCAGGAGGATTCTGAGGGCTTACAAGGTTATTCATTGCTGGCAAAGTCTTATCTTGCTGTATTTCTTCATGGTTCTCCTGTGTGAGAGCCTGGTACTGGTTCCTGAGCAGTATGGGTGCTGACTGCCTCTCGATCCTCCTGCTTCTGTGGGTCACATGCTTCCATTCCTCTGTTTCGTCAGGTGCAGGTCGAATTTCTTCTCTTTCTGAATCATGAAGAGATAATTCTGCTCTGTCTAAGAACTCTTCACCTTCCTTAATGATTTTCAAGGTAGTTAACCTCTCTTCTAGATTTCGCAACTTTTCCTCCAACAGGGACACAAGCTTGCATTTCTGGCATGTGAAGTCTGGCTTTTCCACTGGCAAGTCTGTGAACATGTAGCAGGATATGCAGCTCACCAAATGGCTCCTGGACTCTTCCATGTTCTTATTGTTAATGTTCTGAAAACAGTGAAAAAAGCTTAAAAAAAAAGCTTCAAAATGCGCGCGCCGTCCCTGCCCTGCAACAGCATGTGGAGGGAAAAATTAAACATGTGCTACAAAACGCCGTCAATAGCAAGGTCCACCTGACCACCGATGTGTGGACCAGTAAGCATGGACAGGGATGATACCTTTCCCTCACTGCCCATTGGGTAAATGTTGTGGAGCCAGGTACAGATCTTGAGAGTGGCGCTGTACGTGTTCTGCCAACACCAAGGATTGCAGGAATCCAGTCTGTACACATTGACTCCTCTTCATACTCCAGTTCCTCTGAATCAGCGCTGCAGGAGCCGTCACGGTCTACCTCCACATCGACCCGTGAACGGTTACCTGTTATGATGACCGATATGAGCACACCCATGGCCAAAACGTCAACAGGCCGTATTAAAATTAATTTCTTTGGGGAATCGAAGCCACACAGCGCAGGAGCTCTGGAATGCCATCAAGCAGCAGAGCGACGTGTGGTTTGTGCCAGCGAATCTCCAGCCAGGCATGGTAGTGTGTGACAATGGCCGAAATCTGGTGGCAGCTCTGGGCCTAGGCAACCTAACTCACATCCCATGTCTGGCACATGTGCTCAACTTGGTCGTGCAGAGTTTTTTGAGGAACTATCCGGATCTTGATGCACTGCTTCACAAGGTCCGCATAGAGTGCGCTCACTTGCGGCGTTCCAGCAAGGCAAGATTGCGCATTGCAGTTCTGCAGCGCCGATTAGGTCTTCCGGAACATCGCATCATATGTGACCTACCCACCAGGTGGAATTCAACGTTACATATGTTGGAGAGGTTGTGTGAGCAGCAGTAATGGAGTACCAGCTGCAGCAGACGCAAACAAGTCGCAGTGCGCGCCGTTCACACTACACCACCACTGAGTGGGCCTTTATGAAGGACATTTGCCACGTTTTGTGTGCCTTCGATTATTCCACGCGGATGGCGAGTGCAGATGATGCACTAGTCAGCATGACTATCCCCCTTGTCTGCCTGCTTGAAAAAACACTGCAAGCACTAAGGGACGAGGTTTTGGAAGAGGTGGAGGATGAGGAGTCACAAATGCCATCTGCTTCTCTACAGTCTGCGTAACGTGGTTCCTCACAAAGGCCTAGGCAGGGGACACTTTGTGAGGAGGATGAGGAGGAGTCAATGGAGGAGGAAGACATCTGTCCAGAGGAGGGAAGTACACAATGCTCTAGAAGTCAGTATCTAGAGCGAGGGTAGGGTGATGCAGAGCAGGTAGAGATCACGCCTCAAGCAGGGGACAGCGTTTCTTGGCCAGTTGGCAGTCTGCAGCACATGGTTGATTTCATGCTGCAGTGCCTGAGAAACGACCGCCGCATCACCCACATTCTCAACACGGCTGATTATTGGGTGTCCACCCTTCTAGATCCTCACTACCGGGACAACTTACAAAGCCTCATAACACCATTGAACTGGGAGCGTAAAATGCGGGAGTACCAAGACGCACTGGTGCATTCCATCATGTTCTCCATTCCAACCGAGAGCAGTGCTGCTAGTGCTTTACAAAGCAGCTCAGTGCATCGAGGCAGTGGAAGAAGCTCTGCATAAAGAGGGAGCAGAAGCAGCACCTCAGCACAAGGCAAGACCAGTATGGGCCAAATGTGGCAAAGTTTTGTGTCCTCGCCGCCACAAATGTCTACACAATCACAGACGGCTCCAGAAAGCAGGAGGCAAATTTTCCGTCAGATGGTGACAGACTACTTGTCTTGCCCTCTCAGTGGACTCCCAGACGGCTCTTCCCCCTTCAAGTTTTGGGTCTGTAAGCTGGATACATGGCCAGAGCTTAGCCAGTATGCAATGGAGGTACTAGCTTGCACTGCTGCTGGTGTATTATCGGAATTCTTCTTTAGTGCCGCAGGTGGTGTACTAACAGACCGTTGCATGCGACTATCCTCCGATAACGTTTACCGGCTTACTTTTCTCAAAATGAACAAGGCCTGGATCTTGCATGAATTTGCCAGTCCTCTTCCAGAATAAATAATTGGTTGGAAACAGTATCCAGGTTTCCTCTTGTGTTCATGTTTCTACCACCTGAACTGTAATCCCGGAGCTCCAACACCGCCAGTTGCTGCTCAGAAGTGCCGTCTGCACAGTCAACACTTGCTCCAGTGTTATTGGGGTTCAGTAACGTCAGCTGATCCCCAGCTGTGTGTCCAGAAAATTCTCCTGCTCTGTCCACATCCACTGTACTACAGATTTAAAACTTGCTCCAATTACACCTCTGGCTCCTCTGTTTTTAGTATTTACCCTGAGCTCCAACACCGCCAGTTGGCGCTCAGAAGTGCTGTCTGCACAGTCAACACTTGCTGCCGTGTTATTGGGGTTCAGTAACGTCAGCTGTTCCCCTGCTGTGCGTACGGCAATTTCTCCTGCTCTGTCCACATTCACACTACTACAGATTTTAAAGTTGCTCCAATAACACCTCTGGCTCCACTGTTTTCAGTATTATCCCTGAGCTCCAACACCGCCAGTTGGCGCTCAGAAGTGCTGTCTGCACAGTCAACACTTGCTGCCGTGTTATTGGGGTTCAGTAACGTCAGCTGTTCCCCTGCTGTGCGTACGGCAATTTCTCCTGCTCTGTCCACATTCACACTACTACAGATTTTAAAGTTGCTCCAATTACACCTCTGGCTCCTCTGTTTTCAGTATTATCTCTGAGCTCCAACACCGCCAGTTGGCTCTCAGAAGTGCTGTCTGCACAGTCAACACTTGCTGCCGTGTTATTGGGGTTCAATAACGTCAGCTATTCCCCTGCTGTGCGTACGGCAATTTCTCCTGCTCTGTCCACATTCACACTACTACAGATTTTAAAGTTGCTCCAATTACACCTCTGGCTCCTCTGTTTTCAGTATTATCCCTGACCTCCAACACTGCCAGTTGGCGCTCAGAAGTGCTGTCTGCACAGTCAACACTTGCTGCCGTGTTATTGGGGTTCAGTAACGTCAGCTGTTCCCCTGCTGTGCATACGGCAATTTCTCCTGCTCTGTCCACATTCACACTACTACTGATTTTAAACTTGCTCCAAAAGGCCTCTGGCTCCACTCTGTTTTTAGTAATTACCCTGGGTTCTAGTACCGCCAGCTGTTTCCCAGCAGTGTCTTTGGCATGGGTACTCCTTCCTGCCAGCCTGGTTCCAGCACGTCAGCTGTTTCCGGGTTGTGTCAACGTCACTTTGCCTCCAATGCGTTGTGCTGTCGTGTTGCGGTCGGATTAGCCGACTCTATGGTGCCTGCAGTTTAGGTGACTCCTATGTGGGCTGCAGGATCTGGCAATTAAGGCTGATTCCATAGTGCCAATAGGACAAGCACCCCCTGTAGGACTGTGGGTTTTGGTAAATGCGGCTGGCTCGCGACCTTGCAACTTTTTTTTACATGGGTACCTTCTGCTACTCATCCGGGTTCCAGTACCGTCAGCTGGTTCTTCGCAGTGCCTTTGGCTTAGGTGCCTCCTTCTCGGTATCCAAGTTCCACCAACGTCTGCTGGTCCTTGGTAGTGCTTTCTGGCACAGGTACCTCCAGCTTAGTAACCAAGTTCCAGTACCGTCAGCTGGTCCTCGGTAGTTCCATTGGATTTTGCACCTTCTGCTACCCATCCGGGTTCCAGTGCCGTCAGCTGGTCCTCGGTAGTTCCTTTTGATCTTATACCTTCTGATACCAATCCGGGTTCCAGTACCGTCAGCTGGTTCTCGGCAGTGCCTTTGGCTTAGGTGCCTCCTTCTCGGTATCCAAGTTCCACCAACGTCTGCTGGTCCTTGGTAGTGCTTTCTGGCACAGGTACCTCCTGCTTAGTAACCGAGTTCCAGAACCGTCAGCTGGTTCTCGGTAGTTCCATTGGCTCTTGTACCTTCTGCTACCCATCCGGGTTCCAGTACCGTCAGCTGGTTCTCCACAGTACCTTTGGTTTAGGTGCCTCCTTCTCGATATACAAGTTCCACCAACGTCTGCTGGTCCTTGGTAGTGCTTTCTGGCACAAGTACCTCCTGCTTAGTAACCGAGTTCCAGTACCGTCAGCTGGTCCTCGGTAGTTCCATTGGCTCTTGTACCTTCTGCTACCCATCCGGGTTCCAGTACCGTCAGCTGGTCCGCGGTAGTACCATTTGCTCTTGTACCTTCTACTAATCATCCGGGTTCCAGTACGGTCAGCTGGTTCTCGGCAGTACCTTTGGCTTAGATGCCTCCTTCTCGGTATCCAAGTTCCACCAACGTCTGCTGGTCCTTGGTAGTGCTTTCTGGCACAGGTACCTCCTGCTTATTAACCGAGTTCCAGTACCGTCAGCTGGTTCTCTGTAGTTACATTGGCTCTTGTACCTTCTGCTACCCATCCGGGTTCCAGTACCGTCAGCTGGTTCTCGGCAGTGCCTTTGGCTTAGGTGCCTCCTTATCGGTATCCAAGTTCCACCAACATCTGCTGGTCCTTGGTAGCACTTTCTGGCACAGGTACCCCCTGCTTAGTAACCGAGTTCCAGTACCGTTAGCGGGTTCTCGATAGTTCCATTGGCTCTTGTACCTTCCGCTACCCATCCGAGTTCCAGTACCGTCAGCTGGTTCTCGGCAGTGTCTTTTGCACGGGTACTCGCTGCTGCCCAGCCTGCTTTCAGCACGCCAGCTGTTTCCGGGAACTGTCAACGTCACTTAGCCTCCAATGCGTTGTCCTGTGGTGTTGCGGCCGTGTTAGCCGTCTCTATGGTGCCTGCAGTTTAGGTGACTCCTATGTGGGCTACGGGCTCTGGCAATGAAGGCTGGTTCCATAGTGCCAATAGCACAAGCACCCCCTGTTGGACTGTGGGTTTCGGTAACTCAGGCCGGCTCGCGGCCTTGCAACTTTTTCTTCCATGGGTACCTTCTGCTACCCATCCGGGTTCCAGTACCGTCAGCTGGTTCTCGGCAGTGCCTTTGGCTTAGGTGCCTCCTTCTCGGTATCCAAGTTCCACCAACGTCTGCTGGTCCTTGGTATTGCTTTCTGGCACAGTTCCTCCTGCTTATTAACCAAGTTCCAGTACTGTCAGCTGGTCCTCGGTAGTTCCATTGGCTCTTGTACCTTCTGCTACCCATCCGGGTTCCAGTACCGTCAGATGGTTCTCGGCAGTGCCTTTGGCTTAGGTGCCTCCTTCTCGGTATCCAAGTTCCACCAACGTCTGCTGGTCCTTGGTAGTGTTTTCTGGCACAGGTATCTCCTGCTTAGTAACCGAGTTCCAGTACCATCAGCTGGTCCTCGGTAGTTCCATTGGCTTTTGTACCTTCTGCTACCCATCCGGGTTCCAGTACCGTCAGCTGATCCTCGCTAATTACATTTGCTCTTGTACCTTCTACTACCCATCCGGGTTCCAGTACCGTCAGCTGGTTCTCGGCAGTGTCTTTGGCATGGGTACTCCCTCCTGCCCAGCCTGGTTCCAGCATGCCAGCTGTTTCCGGGTATAGTCAACGTAACTTTGACTCCATTGCGTTGTCCTGTCGTGTTGCGGTCGGGTTAGCCGACTCTATGGTGCCTGCAGTTTAGGTGACTCCTATGTGGGCTGTGGGATCTGGCAATGAAGGCTGGTTCCATAGTGCCAATAAGACAAGCACCCCCTGTAGGACTGTGGGTTCCGGTAACTCAGGCCGGCTCGCGGCCTTGCAACTTTTTTTTCATGGGTACCTTCTGCTACCCATCCGAGTTCCAGTACCATCAGCTGGTTCTCGGCAGTGCCTTTGGCTTAGGTGCCTCCTTCTAGGTATAAAAGTTCCACCAACATCTGCTGGTCCTTGGTAGTGCTTTCTGGCACAGGTACCTCCTGCTTAGTAACCAAGTTCCAGTACCATCAGCTGGTCCTCGGTAGTTCCATTGGCTTTGTACCTTCTGCTACCCATCCGAGTTCCAGTACCATCACCTGGTTCTCGGCAGTGTCTTTGGCACGGGTACTCCCTCCTGCCCAGCCTGGTTCCAGCACGTCAGCTGTTTCCGGGTAGTGTCAACGTCACTTTGCCTCCAATGCGTTGTCCTGTCGTTTTGCGGTCAGGTTAGCCGACTCTATGGTGTCTGCAGTTTAGGTGACTCCTATGTGGGCTGTGGGATCTGGCAATGATGGCTGGTTCCATAGTGCCAATAAGACAAGCACCCCCTGTAGGACTGTGGGTTTCTGTAACTCAGGCCGGCTTGCGGCCTTGCAACTTTTTTTTTCATGGGTACCTTCTGCTACCCATCCGAGTTTCAGTACCGTCAGCTCGTCCTCGGCAGTGCCTTTGGCTTAGGTGCCTCCTTCTCGGTATCCAAGTTCCACCAATGTCTGCTGGGCCTTGGTATTGCTTTCTGGCACTGTACCTACTGCTTAGTAACCAAGTTCCAGTGCTGTCCGCTGGTCCTCGGTAGTTCCATTGGCTCTTGTACCTTCTGCTACCCATCCGGGTTCCAGTACCGTCAGCTGGTTCTCGGCAGTGCCTTTGGCTTAGGTGCCTCCTTCTCGGTATCCAAGTTCCACCAACGTCTGCTGGTCCTTGGTAGTGTTTTCTGGCACAGGTATCTCCTGCTTAGTAACCGAGTTCTAGTACCATCAGCTGGTCCTCAGGAGTTCCATTGGCTCTTGTACCTTCTGCTACCCATCCGGGTTCCAGTACCATCAGCTGATCCTCGCTAATTCCATTTGCTCTTGTACCTTCTACTACCCATCCGGGTTCCAGTACCGTCAGCTGGTTCTCGGCAGTGTCTTTGGCATGGGTACTCCCTCCTGCCCAGCCTGGTTCCAGCATGCCAGCTGTTTCCGGGTAGTGTCAACGTAACTTTGCCTCCAATGCGTTGTCCTGTCGTGTTGCGGTCGGGTTAGCCGACTCTATGGTGCCTGCAGTTTAGGTGACTCCTATGTGGGCTGTGGGATCTGGCAATGAAGGCTGGTTCCATAGTGCCAATAAGACAAGCACCCCCTGTAGGACTGTGGATTTCGGTAACTCAGGCCGGCTCGCGGCCTTGCAACTTTTTTTTCATGGGTACCTTCTGCTACCCATCCGAGTTCCAGTACCGTCAGCTGGTTCTCGGCAGTACCTTTGGCTTAGGTGCCTCCTTCTAGGTATCCAAGTTCCACCAACATTTGCTGGTCCTTGGTAGTGCTTTCTGGCACAGGTACCTCCTGCTTAGTAACCAAGTTCCAGTACCGTCAGCTGGTCCTCGGTAGTTCCATTGGCTTTGTACCTTCTGCTACCCATCCGAGTTCCAGTACCGTCAGCTGGTTCTCGGCAGTGCCTTTGGCTTAGGTGCCTCCTTCTAGGTATCCAAGTTCCACCAACATCTGCTGGTCCTTGGTAGTGCTTTCTGGCACAGGTACCTCCTGCTTAGTAACAAAGTTCCAGTACCGTCAGCTGGTCCTCGGTAGTTCCATTGGCTTTGTACCTTCTGCTACCCATCCGAGTTCCAGTACCATCACCTGGTTCTCGGCAGTGTCTTTGGCACGGGTACTCCCTCCTGCCCAGCCTGGTTCCAGCACGTCAGCTGTTTCCGTGTAGTGTCAACGTCACTTTGCCTCCAATGCGTTGTCCTGTCGTTTTGCGGTCAGGTTAGCCGACTCTATGGTGCCTGCAGTTTAGGTGACTCCTATGTGGGCTGTGGGATCTGGCAATGATGGCTGGTTCCATAGTGCCAATAAGACAAGCACCCCCTGTAGGACTGTGGGTTTCTGTAACTCAGGCCGGCTCGCGGCCTTGCAACTTTTTTTTCATGGGTACCTTCTGCTACCCATCCGAGTTTCAGTACCGTCAGCTCGTCCTCGGCAGTGCCTTTGACTTAGGTGCCCCCTTCTCGGTATCCAAGTTCCACCAACGTCTGCTGGTCCTTGGTAGTGCTTTCTGGCACAGGTACCTCCTGCTTAGTAACTGAGTTCCAGTACCGTCAGCTGGTTCTCGGTAGTTCCATTGGCTCTTGTACTTTCTGCTACCCATCCAGGCTCCAGTACCGTCAGCTGGTTCTCGGCAGTGCCTTTGGCTTAGGTGCCTCCTTCTCGGTATCCAAGTTCCACCAACATCTGCTGGTCCTTGGTAGTGCTTTCTGGCACAGGTACCTCCTGCTTAGTAACCGAGTTCCAGTACCATCAGCTGGTCCTTGGTTGTTCCATTGGCTCTTGTACCTTCTGCTACCCATCCGGGTTCCAGTACCGTCAGCTGGTCCTCGGTAGTTCCATTTGCTCTTGTACCTTCTACTACCCATCAGGGTTCCAGTACCGTCTGCTGGTTCTCGGCAGTGACTTTGGCTTAGGTGCCTCCTTCTCGGTATCCAAGTTCCACCAACATCTGCTGGTCCTTGGTAGTGCTTTCTGGCACAGGACCTCCTGCTTAGTAACCGAGTTCCAGTACCATCAGCTGGTCCTCGGTTCTTCCATTGGCTCTTGTACCTTCTGCTACCCATCCGGGTTCCAGTACCGTCAGCTGGTCCTCGGTAGTTCCATTTGCTCTTGTACCTTCTACTACCCATCAGGGTTCCAGTACCGTCTGCTGGTTCTCGGCAGTGACTTTGGCTTAGGTGCCTACTCCTCGGTATCCAAGTTCCACCAACGTCTGCTGGTCCTTGGTAGTGCTTTCTGGCACAGGTACCTCCTTCTTAGTAACCGAGTTCCAGTACCGTCAGCTGGTCCTCGGTAGTTCCATTGGCTCTTGTACCTTCTGCTACCCATCCAGGTTCCAGAACCATCAGCTGGTTCTCGGCAGTTCCTCAGGATTCTTGTACCTTCTGCTACATTTCCAAGTTCAAGCTTTTTGAAATGGTTCTTGGTAATCACTCTGGATCTCCCTGACGAGGACCCTGAAGACCACCCCGAAGAAGACGAGGACCCCGAATACGAGGACCCTGAAGACGAGGACCCTGAAGACCACCCCGAAGAAGACGAGGACCCCGAAGACGATGACCCTGAAGACGAGGACCATGAAGACCAACCCGAAGAAGACGAGGACCCCGAAGACGACGACCCTGAAGACGACGACCCTGAAGACCACCCCGAAGAAGACGAGGACCCTGAAGATGACGACCCTGAAGACGACAACCCTGAAAACGACGACCCTGAAGACCACCCCGAAGAAGACAAGGACCCCGAAGACGAGGACCCTGAAGACGAGGACCCCGAAGACGAGGAACCCGAAGACGAGGACCCTGAAGACGACGACCCTGAAGACCACCCCGAAGAAGACCAAGAAGATGACCCTGAAGAAGTTGACCAAGAGGACAAAGAACAAGAAGACAACTACCAAGATACAGAAGAACAAGAGACAGAAAACCAAGAAGCAGAAGTACAAGAAGCTGCAGAACAAAATGCGGAAGAACATTAAGCATAAGACTAAAAATCAGAGCAAAATATATTATCTAAATTATAAGCAGAAGTTGACTAAGCAGTGTATGGGGGTGAGTCCGTTCCTCCTCGTGGTGCCCCTGGAAAAGACCTGCTGCTGCAGGCCAAACTGAACGCGGACAAATCCTGTTGTAAATCTTTTGTGACGGGCAGAACGAAAGGTGTAATGTTCAAACTTTTATAGATATCAACTACAGGAATGCCTGTCACAAATAAGAATATGATGAAGAAGAATAATATGAAGTAGATGAAGAAGTAGAATATGAAGAAGAATAATAGTTGAATAAGAAGAATATGAAGAATGTAAAAAAAAAGAATACTACGAAGAAGGTGAAGAAATAGAAGATGAAGAAAGTGAAGAAGAAGTTGATGAAAAAGATGCTGATGCTGAGGATGATGAAGGAAAGAGTGTGGGAGAAGTAAAAAAGAAGGTGAAGAGCATGGAAGTAGTGAAACATATACGGTATATCTGACAAAATATAAAAAAACTTAACATAGTCAATATTTCCGTAACTCAGAACGTCTTAAAAAATATATTAATTCCTGCTTTTCCATTTGATTGGGCTAAACCTCTATGCCTTTATTGTCTCCCCCACCTCCCCCAATACATTCTACATTATTCTTAGTTGTTTTCCTTCATGTAGAATTAACCTACAAGGAAAGAAAGGGTTTATTTTTATTCCGATATTTCTGTCCCATTGACTTGCATTGGGTTCCGGTATCGGAATCGGCGATATCCAATACTTTTTGGGTATCGGTCCGATCCAATCCGATCCGATATTTCCCGATATCGGAAGGTATCGCTCAACACTATTGAAGACACATTTTTTTGGACTGATGAGATGAGACAGACTCTTGACTAATCAGGTGGCTGGGCCCCTTTCTGTATCAGTAACTGGCACAGACCTCCACTTAAATGCCAGCAAGCTAGAAGTGGGGTACTGCTACAGGCTAGTATTATTAAAGATGAGCTAGTTCGACCTTTTTGGGTTGAAGATGGACTGAAAATCAACTTTTAGACTCACTGCCAGTTTTTAGAAGACACTTTTTTCAAGCACGGGTATTGGAAAAACCTATTGGCCCTTGTTAAATGGGAGATTTACAGTGAACAAAAACAGTACATCTCCCTGAACAGTGTTCAGGAGGTTGTGGTTGGTGCTGCTCAAAAAGTTGACCGTTAACAGATTAAGAAACTGACAGACTCCATAGTTAGAAAGCTTATGACTGCTGTTTAAAAGAAGGATAAATGAAAACAAACAATTGAGATGGGAAAATTCATGTTTTTCATTAAGTTGCATAATAATTATTCTGCTCATTAACCCCAGGCTGTGTGGGCGCGATCGCCACTGGATGTCAGCTGCCACTGATTCTGGCAGCTGACACCCGGCACTCAGTGCTAGGAGCGATGCCTGCACTGCTTCCGTCACTTTAACCCCCTGGTGCGATTGCAGCATTTAGTGAGCAAGCAGAGCGGCTGCAGAGGGACAGTAGCCCCTCTGATCTTGGATCGGAGACCCCATGTCATCAG
Source organism: Phyllobates terribilis (assembly GCF_046119375.1). NCBI lineage: Eukaryota > Metazoa > Chordata > Amphibia > Anura > Dendrobatidae > Phyllobates > Phyllobates terribilis. Next base: position 368,231,922 of record NW_027362762.1, on the reverse strand, counting down.
CGGGGGGCCCTGATCATTGCCATGGTGACAAGATGTCGTCATGACGACATCTGGGTCTCCAGACACCAGCAAGTTACTTTGATCATGCGCAGTGCATGATCAAAGTAACTTGTGTCTGCAGCACTGACAGCAGGGGCGGAACTACCGCCCGTGCAGCCGGTTCATTGAACGGGGGCCCCGAGGGAGAGGGGGCCCCTCCAGCCTCCAGCAGGGCCGCCATCAGGGCATGTCTGCCCTGACTCCAGTGTGGGGCCCAGCCGGTAGGGGCCCCCTTGGAGCCCCGTTGGGGGCCCCCTCTTGTGAGTCTCTCTCCTCATGGGGCCCCCGGCCCCATGCTAAGCGCCGGGTCCGGGACATCTCAGCGCTGCGCTGCGCTCCTGCGGCAGCGCCTTCATGATTCCCCTGATTTCCGGTCATGTGACGGCGCCGTCACATGGCCGGAAGGCAGGAGAACCTGGTGTCAGCGATTTGGACGAGCGCCAGGATTCTGCAGGAATCGCATGGGGGTAAGTATAACAAGTTTTGTTTTTTTCAAAATACAATTTACTAGGAGTGGGGGGAATGGGAGGTGTGTGTGTGTGTGTGTGTGTGTGTGTGTGTGTGTGTGTGTGTGTGTGTGTGTGAGATAAGAGATGCACATGGGGGGGGAGATGATAAAAGATGCACATGGGGTGGGGGGAGATGATAAAAGATGCACATGGGGGGGAGATGATAAAAGATGCACATGGGGTGGGGGGAGATGATAAAAGATGCACATGGGGTGGGGGGGATGAGAGAGGTGCACGTGGGGGGAGGGGGATGAGAGAGGTGCACGTGGGGGGAGCGGGATGAGAGAGGTGCACATGGGGGGGATAAGAGATGCACATGGGGGGGAGATAAGAGATGCACATGGGGGGGAGATAAGAGATGCACATGGGGGAGAGATAAGAGATGCACATGGGGGGGAGATAAGAGATGCACATGGGGGGGGAGATAAGAGATGCACATGGGGGGGAGATAAGAGATGCACATGGGGGGGAGATAAGAGATGCACATGGGGGGAGATAAGAGATGCACATGGGGGAGGGGGATAAGAGATGCACATGGGGGAGGGGGATAAGAGATGCATATGGGGGGGAGATAAGAGATGCACATGGGGGGATGAGAGAGGTGCACATGTGGGGGAGGGGGATGAGAGATGCACATGGGGGGGATGAGAGAGGGGCACATGTGGGGGAGGGGGATGAGAGAGGGGCACATGTGGGGGAGGGGGATGAGAGAGGGGCACATGGGGGGGTGGTGAGAGCTGCACATGGGGGGGATGAGAGAGGGGCACATGTGGGGGAGGGGGATGATAGAGGGGCACATGTGGGGTAGGGGGATGAGAGAGGGGCACATGTGGGGGAGGGGGATGAGAGATGTGCACATGGGGGGGTGGTGAGAGCTGCACATGGGGGGGATGAGAGAGGGGCACGTGTGGGGGAGGGGGATGAGAGAGGGACACATGGGGGGGTGGTGAGAGCTACTCATGGGGGGTGAGAGCTGCACATGGGGGAATTGGGAGAAAATGAGCTGCACATGGGGGAATTAGGAGTAGGGGGATAATGAGCTGCACATAATGAATGTGGGGTGGGGGAGAGTAAATGATAAATGACGATGGGGTGGGGAGAGCACGGACATGATATAATGAATTGGGGCAGGGGGTGCATGTAAATAATGAATGCGGGGAGCAGGAAGTATAGAGTAGAGGTTCTAATTAAATTATATATTAAGTGCCTATTTACAGTTAATGGGGGCACCGTGGTGGATTACAATTTATATTTGGAATGGTAGGTTGCATAATAACTAACCATATATTGATGGTGGATGCACGTCTGTATTCAGCTGCGTAATGTAGAAGTTGGGGAATGTGCTCTAGATAACTGTGTTATTTTATGCAGAGACGAGTCCTGGCTGGAAGACGTGATGGCGGTCTGTGCTGGATGAAGGAGAAAAGCGTAGCTGAAGGACTTCACCTAGAGACGTCACCAGTGAGTCAGTGCATTACATGTACACTTACACTATATACTATGTACCGGGCTCCTGTGTATAATGTCACTGGTGATCACAGTATTACCTGTACACTATATACAGAGCTCCTGTGTATAATGTCACTGGTGATCACTGTATTACCTGTACACTGACAATATATACAGAGCTCCTGTGTATAATGTCACTGGTGATCCCTGTATTACCTGTACACTATATACAGAGCTCCTGTGTATAATGTCACTGGTGATCCCTGTATTACCTGTACACTATATACAGAGCTCCTGTGTATAATGTCACTGGTGATCCCTGTATTACCTGTACACTATATACAGAGCTCCTGTGTATAATGTCACTGGTGATCACTAGATTACCTGGACACTTACATTATACATACCATGTATAGAGCTCCCGTGTATTATGACACTTATGGTAATATTAGTAATGTGGTGGTAATATTAGTAATGTGGTGGTAATATGTGGTCTGGTCATGGTGTGGCAGTTTTTCTCCCTTCTGTGTGGTATTATTCGGTCACTATGTTGTGGTAATATGTGGTCTGGTGATGGTGTGGCGGTATTCCCTGTATGTGGTATTATTGGTCATTTAAAAAAAAAATGTATATGACACATTCCCTTAAAGAAAACTAAATAAAAATATATCTAAAAAGAGTATTGGATATTTTAAGAAAATTTTAATAGGTTAGAGTAGGGCCCGGCCAGAAGAGTCTACCTTATCGTGGTGGCGGCTTTAAAAATCTTTTGGCCAAAACAAAAGCTGTTGGCTATGTATGTGGCACCGTCACATGGCCGAACGTCAGGAGAGCCTGGTGGCAGCGACGTGGACGAGCGCCAGGATTCTGCAGGGATCGCATGGGGGTAAGTATAACAAGTTTTATTTTTCTTAAATACAATTAATTAACTAGGAGTGGGGGGAATGGGAGATGCACATAGGGGGGATGAGAGATGCACGGGGGGGGATGAGAGATGCATCGGGGGGGTGAGCTGCACATGGGGGGGATGAGAGCTGCACATGGGGGGGTTATGTTTACATAACTTTGTTGCCTTATGAAGCGCAGGGGGGGGGCCCCCAAAAATTTCTTGCACAGGGGCCCACTACAGTCTGTGTCCGCCCCTGACTGACAGATTATAATGTGTAGCAGTAATCCTGCACTGCTATACATTATAACTGCAATCAGACTGCAGAAAGTGAAAGTCCCATAGAGGGACAAAGCAAAAAAGTGAGAATAAAGTAAAAGAAAGTTGTAAAAATATTTAAAAAAAAATAATAATAATAATAATTAAAGATATATATATTGTACCATGAATAAATATTATTATGAAAAAAACCTATAAAAGTACATATATTTGGTATAGCTGCGTCCGGACTGAGCTGACCTATAAAACTGTCCCACTAGTTAACCCCTTTAGTGAAGAAAAAGGAAAAAGAAGCAAAAAACAATGTGTTATCATACTGACGAACAAAGAGTGGAATAAAGTGGAATAAAGCGCAATCAAAAAGACGAATGTAAATAAAAATGGTACCGATGAAAACGTCATCCTGTCCTGCAAAAAACAAGCCACAACACAGCTCCATCAGCAAAAAAAATAAAAAAGTTATAGCTCTCAGAATAAAGCGATGCAAAAAAAAATATTTTTTCTACAAAATAGTTTTTGTTGTATAAAAGCGGCAAAACATAAAAAAATATATAAATGTAGTATCACCGTAAACGTACTGACCTGAAGAATAAAGCTGCCTTATCAATTTTACCACATGCAGAACAGAATAAAAAAAAATTCCTGAATTGTTGATTTTTGTTTATTCTGACTCCCAAAAATCAGAATAGAAAGTGATCAAAAAGGTCACGTGCCAAAAAATGGTACCAATAAAAACGTCAACTTGTCCAGCAAAAAACAAGCCATCACATGACTCTGTCAGCTGAAATATAGAAAAATTATAGCTCTCAAAATATGGCTATGCAAAAACTAGTCTTTGCAAAAAACAAGTGTCTTTTACTGTGTAACAGCTGTCAATCATGAAAACCCGATACAAATCTGGTATCACTGTAATCGCACCGACCCAAAGAATAAAGTTGTCTAATCACTTACACCGCACGAGGAACAGAGTAAAAAATAAATAAAATCAATTCTTCATCTGCTGCCGATTTGTTCATTCTGCCTCCCAAAGAGAGCAGTAAGGCTCGACTCAGATCTATCCTGTGCGCTTACATGGGGGTTTCTGTGTAAATCTCTAAAATTCGTGATTCAGACGAAACCCCTGGTGGAAGACCCCCTGTAATGAGGCAGCTAGGGGCATCGTAGACGCCGTCTGGCCTGTGATCCCACAGTGTCCATCTTTTTGTTAGGCTTGCATAAAAGTGGCGTCGGCCACAGTTTTCTGAACTTCTGAAAAAAAGGACACCACTAAACAGATGCCAGACGGAGTCCAGAGTAACTCTGCTGCCTCATTATAGTGAAAGGATCCCTCGGGAAAGGATTAGGGTTGTGTTAGGGTTAGGGTTGTGTTAGGGTTAGGATTAGGGTTTAGGTTGTGTTAGGGTTAGGGTTGTGTTAGGGTGAGGATTAGGGTTAGGGTTGTGTTAAGGCTAGGAGGATTAGGATTAGGTTTAGGATTAGGGTTGTATTAAGGTTAGAATTAAGGTTAGTGTTGTCTTTGGGTTAGGGTGTTAAGGTTAGGATTAGAGTTGCAGTAAGGAGTAGGATTATGTTAGGATTGGGGTTGGAATTTTTTCAAAAGTAAAGAAAAAAATGATGACGATATGGCGACTAGTGTTGCGAGCAAGTGCTCACTACTTGAGTTTGCATCGGGTGCTCGGGTGTGCACCAAGTATCGCGGGTGCTGGAGTGACATGCTCGAGTCTCCGTCTCGCATGTTTTGTGGCTGTTATGCAGCCTAAAAAAATACCTGGAGATTGCCTACCATACACGAACAATCCCAGCATTTTTGGGGGGTATCTAACAACCATGAAACATGCGGGGCGGGCACTATATGTGCTGGAGCCTGCTTTTCTGAGCTAACATCACTGAGGCTACCAGCCTCTATTGAACCTGGAAAATATTGGCCTCCTTTTCCATTTTGTTGCAGTGTCACCTAATGTTCCAAAATCAGCTATTTCTTCCATTTTCATTTTGTTGCAGTGTGTCGGTCAAGCTATTCACACTAGGTCTCTGTGTAGAATAATATTAGTTAATTACAGGCCTGCTATTTAAAACCGTGGTTCGATGTCAGACGTATCACATATAACTGCGGTTCAAATCCAGCCATTTGTAGTGTACGTGGAAAATATTGTCCTCTATTTATAGATTGTAGCAGTATATCAGTGTACACCATTTTACAGCTCCATTTGCTTGTTTGCAGAATACAGCCAGATTTTTTTAGTTTTATTCATATTACTGTATTGTGGGAGCAGAGGAATTTTTTTCAATTATCAGATGCAAGTGATCCATACGACTGACGTAATAATACAGAAATTTTGTGGAGCGTGCCAAATATTTCACTTCTTTTACCTATGTTTTGTTGAACCAACTTGGTCGCTGACAAATACCATACTATTAGGCGACTGCCTGAAACCATGGCCATCAGATGTTATCCCATATGACTGCCTTAATAATCCAGCAATTATTATGAGCATGTCAAATATTACACTCCATTTAAAGTATTACAGTTGAGGGTTCAAGCCTATTCTCAGCTGGCCGCTGACAAATAGCATATCTGTGAACAATGTTGTCAGATTATTACGCCACTTTTGCGGACTGCCAAAGAAAAACATACAAGAAACAAGCTAAAATGGAAAAAATGTTAAGAAACATTGACTTGTATATAAGGCCAAAGAAATAATGAAAAAAAAAGTTGTGGACTGTGGAAGACATTTATGCGACCAGAATGAACACTCGTGTGTAGCTGGTGATGATACCACCTAGCAGCAGCACCTGTTCCTATTGTAAATGCATCTGACAGCGTTATTGAAAGGGAATAGAATAGATTTTAAATTTTTCTGGGCAGCACCAGCAGCACTCAGTTTAAGGCAATAATACCTGGCTGGAGCGGTGTAATATGCTATTCATACTGCGATACCTCACCCGTAAAAGAATTTCAGCTAAGACAGTTAATATTCTAGAACATAGAATCTATTTGAATTGTCCTTCCTATTATTAAGGAGTGTGTTTCCTGTCCTGTTATTGCATATGCAACAATTTCAAGGGCTGACAAAAATTAGGACGCACTACAATAAACATTTGAAGAGACGTAAAAAAAAAAAAAAAAAACACAGTAGGATCTTGCCAATGTAACCTCAATGTAATCACATTGTTTAGCTCCTGCACCTCCTCCTCCAGTTCAGCCTCCATCTCCCAAATGACCACATCAGTCACAAGCTGGAAGCACTGCAGCACTGTCTTGGCCAAGCGGCCACAGGCTGTGCTGAAGATAATATGCTTAATGCTTAGGTGACAAACCGCCCACCGCTGCAGAGTTGTTGAAAGCTGTAACACAGCAGCCTGATCTGTGGCTCTCACTGCTGAACATACAGCCAGGCATGGTCATGTGTGACAATGGGTGGAACCTGATGACGAGCTAAAGAATATGGCTGTAGTAAAATACAACTCTCACCGAGAAGCAGTGTCAGACTGAAAAATATTGGACCCACCAGAGGATTTGATTCTGAAGGCACACCTTTCTCCCCCAATCAAGAGCCCCATTGCTGCTGCAAAGTTTGCGCTATCATAAACTCTCCTGATGGAGAAGCCAGGGCCCACCCGAGGATTCTCGGGTGGGCCCATCCAACCCTGCTGAGAAGCAGCCCTGGCTAAGAAAAATGTGTGGGAAGGTTCCTGAACAATCTATGGCTGCTTTTTTACTGAGGGTGAAACCCACGCAAGCAAGGGGAGAACATACAAAATCCTTGCAGATGTTGTCCTTGGTGGGATTTGAATCCAAGACGGCAGTGCTGCAAGGCTTCAGTACTAATCACTGAGCCACTTTGCTTCCTTTTCTGTTTTCCCTTTGATTTCTAACATGCTGGAGAAACTTGCATTTACTGCCACTCAGTATCTTCTGCTCCTTTGTAAGAAATTAATGTATTTGGGCAGCCACTCAGTCTACCAAATAAAATTCCTGAGAAGGAAATTGTGGATAACTTCACTACTTGTACTGGGTGCGGTCTTTCCCACTTAAATGCACTGGGAAGGGCACCGATAATGTTCTGGGACTCGCGCCTATGGAAGGCGGAGACGATACCGGGAGAAATAGTGGCTGCTGGGGACCAAGTATGGACACCCGGCCACCGCCGCCATGAGGTTGGGAAAAGCTTCTGCTTCCGCAAGCCTAAAAGGCAACATTTCAAGTACAAGCAGTCCAGAAATGTGGCAGTTTAGTATTGCAGCCTGTCGGTGGGTGCGTGCATACTTGCTCTTGCATTCCAAGGACTGTGGTAGGGACAACTGAACGCTGCAAAGGGACAAGCACATGGGCTGTGATGGTTGCAAGTTTGCAATGACAGGTGCAGGGTGGGAGGCATCTTTGCATGTGCCATAGACAGGGGATTGGCATGCACGCACAAACAGAAGAGGCAGTGATGTCACCCGCAGACACTGTTTCTGGACCTTGCTATTCGGCCCAGCTAGTCAGGTGCTTTGCTGTCATGGTCCGGAGCATGATGGTGGTGGTCTGTCTGGTAGTTTTTGTGCTCTTGCTGATGCTGGCCTGGCAGATGTTGCAAATGGCATTTTTGGGGTTATCTAAATAGGCTTTAAAAAGGAACCAGACTCGGGAAACCTAACAGTTGTACTGGCAACATCCGTCATGTTGGTGTCTGTTACACTGCTTGTTCCTGCCTGTTGTGGTGCTATGCATCCCTCCCCCTGTGTGCTGCTATCCTCGCTCTGCATGTCCCCTTACCAGGTTGGGTTAGTGACTTCATCGTCCACTGCTTCGTTTTCCACTTCTGCACCTTGGTCCTCCTCCTGACTTTCTGTCCATTGTGTCTCATCATTATCCACCTCTTGCGACAGTATTTGCACATTCCCACCATCACCTTCGGGTGACCATGGCTCCTTAAATTGCTACACATGATTTTCTGTTGCCCTGCTCAATGCTGGCCAGTTGAGAGGTCCAAATTTATCGATGGAAAAGTGAACAGCTCTTCGGGTAACCCTGGACTCTAATCTCTCCTTCAAACCACATATTCAAGCTCTTTCCACTTCTGAGCGGACCGAGCGAGAGGCCAGAATCTATAAATGGAAAGATGAACAAAACAGCTCTTCGAAGTGTCCAAGTGTGGGTCAGTTGTTTCAGGGCACTTGGAATGGTGGGAGGAAGGAGGATCAGGATGAGGAAGATGCCAACTCCAAGTAAAAAAAAAATCTCCCATATCCGCACATTCCTCAACCACAAATCTACAAAAACACTAATGCACGCACTCAGCATCTCCCTTCTCTATGACTGCTACCTCCTGCTCTGTGTACTCACTTCTAACACTCTTGCATTCCTCCAATCTCTCCTAAACTCTGTTGGCCGAATAATCCACCTGTCCCCTCGCTATTCCCTGGCCTCTCCTCTCCGTCAATCCGTTCACTGGCTCCCCATTACTTAGAGACTCCAGTTCAAAACCCTAACGTTGGAATGCAAAACTATCCACAACCTGTCTCCCCAATACATCTGTGACCTAGTCTCCTGGTACTTACCTACACGCAACTTCCGATCCTCACAAGATCTCCTTCTCTACTCCCCTCTTATCTCCTCTTCCCACATTTGCATACAAGATTTCTCCCTTGCATCCCCCTTCTCTGGAACTCTCTACCCCACCATTTCTGACTCTCGCCTACTGTTGAAACCTTTAAAATGAAGCTGAAGACCCACCTCTTGTGACATGCATAAAGCCTGTAGTAACCCTCGCTCCACCATACCGCTGCAAGACCAACTCTATCCTCATACACTGTATCCTCACCCATGCTTTGTAGACTGAACCCTCGCAGGCAGGGTCCTTTCCTCTCCTCTCCTGTACCAGTCGCTGTCCCATTTTTGTTCAAGATTATTGTAATTGTTTTTGTGATGTATACCCCTTTTTCTCATGTAAAGTTCCATGGAATAAATGGCGATAAAGTAATAATAATAATGTGATCCAGACTCACATCTACTGAGACTGGACCATGTGGAACACAGGGTGGTGGTGGTGGTGGCAAAGTGTTTGGAAGCATTATCTGCTACCCAACCAACAACCTTTTCACACTGCTGTGGCTTTAATAGTAGTATTCTGCGGCCCTCTAGAAATTGGGACAGTAAGGTAGTTCGACATGACGTGTTTGTTGTGCTCCCTCAGCAGGCACAGTTTCATCTTGCCCACTGCCTCAGCATGCACTATCACAATCACCATTACGTCCACTTCCCTGTCCCTTGACACACACATGCCCATTTTAAATGGAGTTTAAGATTTTTCACGTTGCCAAAAATGTCTGTATTATTACTGCAGTAATATAGGATCACATCTGTTGAGATGACCACAGCTTTAGGCAGTGCCCTGGGAGTCAGAGATGCTTCGAGGAGTCTTCCCCATGCTGTTCCCATGTGACACACCACATGGCCAGATAAGGTTGTAAAATGTTAAAATGACATTTCCCAGTGAATGCAATTGTCTTGGTTGAAAGCAATGCAAAAGTGCAAAAATGCATCAAAAACGATACGTGTGAACATAGCCCAAGGTGTGGAGGAGCATTTTTGTTTTTGTATATTTATTTTGCCTTTTATACAAGTCATTACCCTGGAAAGGATGTTCCTTAACATATTTCTCAGGAAAATCCATTTTGGTTTTGTTTTTGGGTGTTTTACTGTGAGTCCGTAAAAGTGGTGAAATACCTCTGACAACATTGTTGACAACAGTGACCTGGGAGTCAGAAATGCTTCCAGGGGTCTTCCCCATGCTGTTCCCATGTCACTTGAGCACTGTTCCCATCGATTTGGGCAATTTTTAGGCCCTCTGCACACAGCCAGGGGGAACCACCAGAAAAATGCTTGAGTTTCCCATAGACTTACATTGGGCTCTTTACTCGGAGCGAGCGCTCGAGCATTCCAATTTGCTCAACCCGAGCAATGAGTACCCGAGCATTTTAGTGCTCTGTCATCACTAGTCATTTCTTATTATTTATACTCATAACTGAATGTATGGACATCTATGGTTTAATTTCTTTGCCTGCGTGGATTGGATAGATTTTTACTGACATCTGCTGAGAATTTCTTGCAGCACCTTTAGAAATATATTTGCTTAGAAAATTGGTGATGTGTTCAATATTTATTTCACCTGCTGCATATATAGTTTATAATATTTGAGAAAAATAAAAGAGTTATGTTGTCCCCTGTTGAAAAAATACATGAGACCGACAAATCAGTAGATCCCCAATCACTCACAATGTATATTCACTCATGACAAATTTGTAGCAGATATCTCTGCAAATGTTCAATTTGTTTTCCTAGGGATTGCAGAAATCAGTGCACATACTGCAAAAATATCTCCACAGAATGAATTTTTTACTTTATTAAATTTTTTTGCTGCCACTATTTTTAATTTTGAAAAAAATAATTGTATTTAACATCAGAAAACTATTATATCTATGTATGTACAGTAATTGGGGTTGTTAATTTTACTTAATAGGGGAAGTGAGAAAAAATGTATAAATTGACTTTTAAAATTGAATTATTCAAATAGGCCTCTGTTTCATTCAGAGATTATCTCTATGGTATTCAGTTTTATTATGGCAAACATTTCCTTTACTTTTTTATTTTTTAGCAATTGGATTTTTTTCTAATGGCAAATGTCATGATTCTCTTCAGGTTTCCTTGTTTTAGGTAGAGGGAGTCAAGAAAAAAAAAACACTAAAAATTCATGGCTCACACAGGATCTGTTATGTTTCAATCCATTAAAGGTGTTGTCTGGTGTTGCTCACTTACACATTGGATGCGAGTTGTGACAATGACAGTACTATCCCACATAGCTGCCAAGATACATGCACAATCAGCACATGTCCTACTCTAATGAACTGGGCATTTGTATAAAACCTGCCAATTGTGAATGCATCTTGGCAAGTATATGGAGTCGCAAAGTCATCGGCACTACTCGCCTCCAATGTAGTAATGAGCAGCACCAAATAATTCTTAAAAAAAAATCTTTCAGGGAGCTATAAATTATTAAAGCTTTACCATATTGCCTAGCACAACCACATCCTGTAGCTAATAGGGGGCTGTTTTTTTATATGAAATTAAAAACGTTTCTTTTTTTAATCTTAACATATGACTTGTTTTTTGTTTTTTTTGTTCTAAACTTCGTTAATCTTTGTTATATTTTTTGACCCTGGAGTGTAAGTGTGGGTGGCATTAGCAAGGTGATGCAAATAGAATTTGACTATAATAGGAAAAACATTTATACTGTCCTTATTGGGTAAGTGTTACGCAAGGTGTGGGAAAGACTTAGTGCAACACAAAGGGAAGAGGTAAAGGGAGCCCAGACTCTAGTGAAAGGGGGAGAAGTGGAAACTTCCTAGGTTGACCTAGCGTCACCCTGTCTCCCCTAATGTCCCTGTATTAGCTCTTCACCAATCGTCGCACGCATACCTTGCCTTGTCTTTCCTGGGCGTTTTGACTTAGGCTAGGGAAGGGAGGAGATGAGCACTAGTTGATCTCCACTAAACACTATAGACAACAAGGAAGGACAAACAGGGGGAAATTGCTTAGCTTTAGACGACTCCAGACAAATGAGCACATGTCCTCAAGCTCCAGAGAGGACAAAGTACTGCTCTTGCTAAAGCCTTCACCAGTAGTAATGAATATCGCCGGTACCTCCCTCTAGAACACACCAGGTATTTATACATCCAGGCCAGGGATTAATTTACATTAGAAATGTAGCCGCTGGGTCCTAGAAACTACCTCTAAGACGATGTCTGTAATGCCAAACATGGGGTTCTCCTGCAACCAACTGCAGGGCCACTGTCTTTCACTTCTGACACACACGTGACAGTAAGACCCATTAGAGAAGTCCAAAATATTACTAAAAAAAGAACACTATCTAGAAGTTAGTGTTGTGCGACTTTAGTAATTAAACTGTTAAAAGTGATGGTGATATAAAGGTGATGATTTTCAATATATCTAGTTGGGATCCTGATACAAAAGTGAAAAACAATATGGCTACATTTCTCTGTTGTAAGATGGTCATATCTTAATTAAACATATTGGTATGTAAATTATGTATAATTCCCATATTAATATTACTTTTTACTACAGAACATGATCATTTATATTATTTTAATAGAAGTAATCTTAGAAGGCTGAAGATACATGAAACCTGCACAGTTATATTAAAACATAGCGGAATAAATAGGGATTAAATGAGGAGAGATCTAAATTAACAAGTGTGTTTCAATAAAAGAATTGATATTGTCAATTATTTTTACTTTTTAATCAATTGCTGTTATAGTGTTATACAAACTGCAGGATTACCGCCTACTCTATTTATTCTTTACATTACACATTCTAGAAAGCATAGTTGCTATAATACATGTGTTTGCTTTTTTTCTTTTATTTTTTTCTTCACAGTGAAGGCATGAACAAGTGTTCCTGTTAACTAGACATCATGCTTTGTAGGTACCATAAGTTAGTCCTCAAAATTTTTGCCAACTCTACATGCTAAGTAACCCCGGCAGTACACCCCAGCTGTATACAAATATCATTTCCTACTTGTTTTTTGTGCATTCTTTTGGAAGCAATTTCATAATTCGCTCTTCTAAAACCACCTGTCTCTTGTGTGCAGAACTAATAAAGATTGATGCACGAGTAAACATTTTGATAAGTCTTTCACTAGACTAAAATAATATATTTTATGTACCAAGAAAGCAGTAAAAACAAATTTATGGACTTTATGGAATAACACCAAGTTATTACTCACTTGCTCTGCCTTTCCATGCTTGCCAACCTGAGACTTTCCCAACGTGAATTGAGGAGATTCAACTGTTCCTGAATTTCATTTTCTTCATCATCAGAAAGTTTCCCAGTAGACAGTAGTTGACTTCCAGCTTGCAAAACTCCTCCAACATTTCCCTGATGAGATGTTAATTCCATCATAAAGCCCTACAAACGAAGCAAAGCTTTACAGCAGGAACTGAGAATAGTTACATTTTATCTCAAAATAATTATATGCTAGGATATAAAGCTGATTTCTAACCTAACATAGATGCTAAACTGCTAAAGGACTAAGAAACAGCAGAAAAATATAATTTCCACATCTCTAATGGAATCTGTTTCGTAGAACAAGGTAATGCAGTAATACATTTTTATTTTCTTCTACAACATACAGTATGTTTATTCATTTGTTTTATGAATTCACAGTTTCAAAAGGAGATATAATTGCCACACAAAAAATAGTAAAGTAATTAGGGATTACACATGTATGAAGCACGAATATCACATAGGCATGGATATGAATAATGCTTAAAATTATTTATGATTCTGTTAAACAATAGTTTAATATTTAATTCTGATATTTAGATAAGAGGCCATTGTAATGAATTAAAGTGATTTTCCTATTAGAAAAAAATCATATAGCCTATTACGGGATTATGAATTAATAGTTCAGTATCTTTAATTCCTGTTAATTCACAGTACTGTATAGACCAGCTAGAAACCTTTCCAAACAAACAATTCCTTTTTATTATCTTTATTATCTTATTGATTCATGCAGATACTAAAAAAAATGTTGTTACTGTGGTGGCATTAGTGAGGCATTGTTTTTCCCATACTAGTCATTCAACTAATCATCTTATCACACCCCTGTCAGTGTGAGTGACATTTTTTGTAAGAGCAGAATCATTGCTGATTGGATCTGTAGCAAATCTCTGCATCTAGGAATATGTAGCCCGGCTTTATCGGTGTGTTGCCATGCCCAAGGAGGCTATCTTGATGTAGGACACAGTCAGCTGTGAGAGCCAGCGGTAACGGCTCGCTAAGTCCTGCATTACCACTGAGATTTGCAAAGAATTGATGATGACACTGCTCTTGTAAATCATGTCACTCATGCCCACAAGGACGTGACAATATGACTAGTGGGATGACTGGTCTAGGGAAGACAATGCCCACCCATGACTAGTCAACCTCTAATTAGCATATCACCACCACAGTTATAAAATTGCATTTTGGCATCAACAGCAATCAATAAGATAATAATAAAAATAGCAATAGATTCATGGTGGACGTTTGGAGATCCTGGGGAAACTTTCAGATTCCCTTTAATGAGTGTAATACATAATTTCTCCTTTAGTGGCAGTGTAGGAAAATAAGACACTTATTAAGTTTTCTTTCTAATAACCTCTAATTGTTATGATCTCATCAAGGGGACAATCAGATGATCTTATAGTTAAAAGATATTTATAAAAATAAGCCATACTCGACAGCTTATAGCCCTTTTTGTCTGAATTGTTAAAGAGACATTTGACATAATTAAACTATTAATAGGTGCATACAGGTTATAGATTGCTGAGGAGAGTGATACCTGCATGCCTCATATCAGATTTCTTGTTGCTGAGAAATCATCTTTTATCACTTTATGTAAATCCCCTCTTCCAGGCTCTGGGGAGGACATTGCCTGGAAGATAACTCTGCCTCCAGAGCTTATTTTACAAGAAGGGGGAGTTACCAGTGTGATGTGTGATGGCCGCTCTCTGCTCTCCTGATCTCACTGCAGAGCTGTGTGTGATTATACCTGACACATCTGCAGGTTCCTCTCAGCTTCCATACCACAGGCACACATGATTTTAATATTGCTACAATACAGCAGAGCTCAGAGAGCTGCAGAAAATGTGTCTGCAAGAAGACAAATTTCAGTTCTCCTGTCCTGTGTTAGTTACATGTCTCACACTGGTAACTTTCCTTTTATTTAAAACAAGCTCTGGAGGCAGAGTTATCTTCCAGGCAGCGTCCTCCCCATAGTGTGGAAGAGGGGATTTACATAAAGTGATAAAAGATGATTTATCCACAACAAGGCATCCGATATGAGACATACAGATAGGACTTTTTTTAAGCAGTCCTTAACCTGTATTCCATATTAATAGTTTAGATAGCTTAAATGTGGTGAAAGATTCCCTTTAAATAAATAATAAATTTCTACAAATGTCTATTAAAGGAAAAAATACTATAATGTGGTCTCATTTATCAAAATTATTCATCCAATCCATTTGTTCATAGTACTATAAGAAATAAATGCTCAGTTTTCATTGAATATTGTTGCTAAAAGCGACTATGTTGAAAGGTGTGCAATGAGGACTCAACAGGGAATGGTGAGAGGAGGATGAGCCAGAGAGATGAGTGATAAGATGAGCATAACCATTTTACAATTATTTTTAACCTTTTGATGGCTATTAACTGTTCAGCACCCAACAGCCATTTTTCTGAAGCTAAACGAATTTTAAAAAAAATCCACATTTTGAAAAAAGTGAATTTCTGTAAAATCTGAGTAGAATTCAATTCCACTTGAATATATTCTCTCATCTCAGCTAGACGATTAGACATTCATCAAACTGCATGAACAATTTTCTTAAATCTGGTACTTAAACTGCATTTACACTGCAAGATTATTGTGAACAAGAAATGTTAAAAAGGAAAAGATCATGGCAGGCTATGTACACTGAATGATCTAGTATAGATTGCTCAGTGCACATCACTTATTTTGGTCTACATATGTAAACATGCATTTAAAAGACCGCCACTGGTCAGAAAATGGACTATTAGGCTATGTGCCCACGATGCAGAAATGCTCCGGATTTTTTCCTGAGTGTTTCTGCATCTCCCTGACAGAAAAAACACATGCGGATTGTACATGCGTTTTTCCTGCCAGGGACAAGCGGAAGTGAAGCGTTCTTCACATGCATTTCCGCATGCGGGTTGACAAGCGCTTTTCAAGCAAATTTAGCATCACTTGGAAAGTGCTTTACAACTTGGTCACACTATATAAATCCATGCAAATGGCATGGATTAATATAGTGTGACCCCAAAGAATGTCAAAAATAAAAAAATAAATCTATACTTACCTTCTGATGCCCCCCTGAGTCTTGCTTCGCTCCGTCCTGGCTGCCGGCAGATCGCGGTACACTGAAGGACCTGCCGTCACATGACTAAATGACATCAACGCAGGTTCTTCAGTCCACCGCGATCTGCCGGTAAGCGAAGACAAGGAGACCGGGGGCCATCAGAAGTATAATATTTATATTTTACTTTATTCTTTTTTTTTACAAGTTCTGTGGTACCAGGGTCCGGAGGAGAGTCTCCTGTCCTCCACACCCGGGTACCATCCGCACATGGAAACGCATGGAATGCGCATATACATATGCAGTGATGCGGATTCCATGCCTTCCAATGAAAGTCAATGGCGGCTAAAACGCCGCGATTCCGCAAAACAATTGGTAGTGCTGCATTTTTTTCCTTAATGATAATCCGCAGTGGAAATTTCCACAGTATGTGCACAGCACATGCAGATTATCATTAGGGAACATGGCAGGCCTTCTACCATGCGTTTTTTAAGCGTTTCTGCAGCGTTTTTGCCGCTGTGGAAACGCTTAAAAACGCATCATGGGCACACAGCCTTAGTCTAGTCTAAGCTTTCAATGTCTAAGAATTAACCAGCATTGATTAATATACACCATTATCATTGATAGTAGAACTACTTTAAGATAAAATTCCCAACTACAATTTACATTGAAATATAGGATGTTGCCATGATGGACAAAAGTTAGTGTGATAGATACATTGTAACAGTAGAAGCTGTTACTGTGTATGGTGGTAAACTAGTGGAACATTGAAAGAGGCTCATCTGTAGGAACTGATAATGGTAACAGCTTGAGGGGCAAACATGTCAGTTTAGTATAGGAGTGAAAATCTTCAGCAAAGTGTACTGACTGCTATAGTGGGAATACAGTTTTCATGTATTATGAATTTTATGTGGAGTAGATGATAAAGTGAGCATGAGATATAGGAAAGATTCATATTTTCATCTATCTTTAATCTATTTGTTTTGGAGTTTTAAAAATTGTATCAAAACAGTATTTCTGAAAGCCTCCTAATCCTGAAGACACTTTTAACACCATCTTCTCCATTGATGTTCTAACTAATTACAAAATGCATTAGTTTATGCTGTGCATGTAACTGTATATTCACAGTACAGTAAGTATGGTAGACAAAATTATAGTAAAGAAATGTTTGATAAGTGCCACAACTATACAGCTGAAGTCTTACAGTAGTTCTGACACAACTGACATTTTCAAGGAGTATCACACATACTGTGACGTATCCATCAAAGACTTGTGACATTTCCCAATATAGAAGGTTAGAAACAGAAGAAGTTTGTGACAGCAGTTATCTGCAGAATCTATCTATCTATCTATCTATCTATCTATCTATCTATCTATCTATCTATCTATCTATCCATCCATCCATCTATCTATCTTTCTACCCATCTATCTATCTATCTATCTATCTATCTATCCTTCTATCTATCTATCTATCTATCTATCTATCTATCCATGCCATATCTATCTCTCCACATAGCTATTATCTATCTATCTATCTATCTATCTATCTATCTATCTATCTGTCTATCTATCTCTCCACATAGCTATTATCTATCTATCTATCTATCTATCTCTCCACATAGCTATTATCTATCTATCTATCTATCTATCTATCTATCTATCTATCTATGCCATATCTATCTATCCACATGTCTATTATTTATCTATCTATCTATATATGTATCTATCTATCTATGCGATATCTATCTATCCACATATCTATTATCTATCTATTATCTATCTATGTAATCTATCTATCTGTATCTATCTACTCTATCCATCTATCTATCAATATATCTATCTACTCTATTTATCTATCTACTGTATATATCTATCTATCTTCTGTTTCTCTTATTTTATCTGTTCCTTATTTCTTATTGAATTTCTTGATTTTCTTTTCAATATAAGGAAACCAAACATTGACAACCGAATTAACATTATTTTGTAAAATATATTAATATTTTAAAATATAATATTAGAAAGGATAAAACTATATAAACTTGCTATACTTGACATCTACTTACCTCATGAGAATGAAATTGTTCTTTTACTCCTTCTACATTGTAAGATATTGGCCCTTGACATTGTAAAACATCTTCTGCAGAAAGAAGCCACGTAAGCACTTGTTCCAGTGATGACTGATAACTTTCTAGATCCGTTCTTGGTTCCATTACTAATTTGCTTAATGGTCTGTCATCCAAGCCTTCCATTCTCTGCGGGGACAATAATAATAAAAAATAAATATCATTTTTTTTCTTTACAATAACTGTATATTTATCACATTTATGATGCCAGAAACAAAAAAAACCTTTCTTAATGGAAGGTTTTGCTCGACTTTCTACACTATATAATGTTGAAAAGTGAAGAATTGTTTAGTAAAAATACTTTTTTTTGTCTGTGTTACATTATCTGATATTGCTTTTTCCTCCAGTGGATTTATGCGCATGATATGTTGGTAAAGGATTTGTATTGAGAGCCTGGAAACAGGCAAAATAAGTTGTGCTTGATAAACACGGATATACTTAAATCCATCTTTTATTTGATGCTTCTTCTAAACCTGTAATAACTGATAAATCTGGGATTCATCATTGTATGAGGCTTTTTAGTGTAAAGAAAAAACTAAAAGACTAAATGTTTGAGGAAGCTGCAGAGTGATACTCATGTGGAATATCTGTCTACCCTCTAGTCTCTTCCCCCTTTCCCTTTACAACTGATACTATTTAGTCAGGTCTATTTTGCTCACTGTGTGTTTATCTACTATTGGGATCCATTGTAAACACTATGAGGCCTTTTCATTAAAGAATCACTCCTATCAAAGATTTCATTCTCTTAATATATTACAAGCATCATATTATATATGGCACTGTATACTTACAATTGCTCATTTTGCCTTTCTACCCAGCTATTTCTTCTCTTTTCCATTAGGTCTATGACATCACGCGATTAAAAACTAACTTGCTGAATCCTTCTAAGCTCTATGTGGAAATAGGAAGTCTATTTTCCCTGTATGAAGTCATGAGTCACCACAAAAGTCCCCAGAAAGAGGAAGGAGGGAGCAGCTGGGTCAGGAGTCGAACAGGGGAATGATAAACGTGGGGAAAAGAAACTTGCTGCTTCTATATAGAGCAGAGAAAAAGAATAATTGTCTGGGTAGAAAGGCAAAATGAGCAATTGTATGTACACAGTGCTATATAATATGATGACTGCAATTTATTTAGAGGATAAAAACTATGATGGGAGGAGGAGGAGGAGTGCTTTTTTAAGGTCAATTTGATATTTTTATGGCTGTGTTTGTGATAATGAAGGACTCCCTGGAGTATGATGACCCAAATTCTTCTAGAGGCGAACATAATTTAATGAATTTGGCCCATTTTATCAGTGGTGTGCACCTTTGTACGCCTCACTGCTAATACTACTTTAGTCAGGTAATGGAGTAGAATTTCTGGTGTAAGAAATGTCAGTACTTTTGTAGAATTTGACTGAAGGGTATAGCCATATTTTCTTTCCCGCCCATTTTGACATAGTTTTTTCAAACTTGTTTTTGTGCAACTTCGTGATGTGCTAAAATACTTGTGACTCTTCAAAGTGTTTTACACCAGAAAAATGGAGAAAATACTTTGATAAATAGGCTCCTATATCTCATTTTACTTGTCATACATTCTTTTTAGAGTATGGTTTTAGATCTGACAGCTTTTCTTAGATCATTGTATTTGTGATTGCTGGGACAATTATTAGTTATATTTATATTTCTACTACATCTTCATAAGGAACTTTTGTTTTGTGATATTATAAATGTTTTTTTAGGAGCGAGGATATTTTGATATTTTTAGGAATGATGGTTATTAGGGGTTCTGTCCATCCTATATTGGAGGATAACATTTAGTATATCTTTGCCATCTATTAGTGTATCTTTTAATTGTGTTTTGAGTGTCATACTCTATTTCTTTTATGATATGTTTCCCAAAACATAAGGTTCTTTAGTATAATTTAATATTTTAGCTCGTACAACCATTTTAAGGTGTTGTCCAGTCTAAAAAGATAAGTCTGCAGTCACTCTGTGTGACTGCAGACTTATGAATCCCTCCTAGCCCAGGCACTGTGCACTGCGATGTTTTGCCAGTTTCTGAGCAAGGACCGGAAGGTACGTATGCGTTACCCATACTCCCAGCCAGAACCCGACTAGTGCAGCCATCCAGTGAGTGCGACCTCACTCTATACAAGTGTATGGAGTGATACTACGCCCAATAGTTGGGTTCTGGCCGGGAGTATGTATAATGCTTACATGACCACCACTCCCGGCGCAGACACCAGTGAATCCTCGCAGTGCACAGTGAATACACTGGGTGGATTTATAAGTCTGTAGTCACACAGAATGATTGCAGACTTATCATTTTAGACCAGAAAACCCAATTAAGTTCAAGAGACATTTACTTGTGTCCTTGAGAGTTAACAGATTATAAATGATCTGTTGTTAATGTGTTAGTACCAGGTAGAGCGTATATGCCTTGAATGGTTAGAGTTGCTTTGGTGGCAATAGAGAGACCTGTACGATAATAGACAGGTGGTTTTAATGTTACATCTGGTTGGTGTCTATTGATTGATATTCTGTTTTTCTCGTTATAACTTGTCTATCCTGAAAGTTCTGAAAACATTATATTTTATGTATCATCCTGCAGCTGATAATGATAAATATTCTATATCTATTTCTCTATGGATAAAAAAATGGATATCGCTATATAATTGCCAAAAACGTACAAACATTATATCCAGTGCACCATATATTTAGCAGGTGTGCAAGCAGATAACGAGGTGTAGAAATTACCAGGGAAACATGCTTTTTAAGCAACACTTGGTATTGTCAGTTTTTTGCAATTAAAAATTGAAATGTTCACAAAAAATGGAATTCCAATTTGGTTTGAAATGTTGTTTTTTTAAAGAAAAGACAAGAACATTTTTAATTAAGAACCCTAGGTCTCCTTTCAATGTACAGACCCTGGTTATGCTTTGCTTGACTTTTAATTAAGCCACATATCAGCTATCAAAGACTAATTCCCATTACAAAAGTTACGCTTCTCAGGGTAAAGCTAAGAGCTTATAAAAGAAATCAGATACACTTCACAGAGCATTTATAATTGTTGTGCTAGGAGATAGAGGTATTGTGTATTTACCATGTTTTCTTGTCTATTTGCAATATTATTACCCTTTTAACAATATGATGTGAGCTATGCAACAGTTAGGTTAAAGAGATAGGGCAACATGTTCTTCTAGTGAAATTTCCCCTGTTTAGTCACGTACAAAAGTGTCGCCTGCAGTTAATAGTTGCTGTACATTAAGACTTTATCTCAATCATAATGGGTAAAAATCATAGCGGTTAAACAAACAGCCAATATGTTTTGCCATTTCCAATGAAGATAAAATGTCTAAATTGAAAATGTTCTTCATATATATTTAACCCAACCAGAAAACATCTTTAATATCTAACATATGATGAGACCAATCGCCTAGTACAGCTACTCTTTTTTTATTAAGATATACAGTACAGACCAAAAGTTTGGACACACCTTCTCATTTAAAGATTTTTCTATATTTTCACGACTTTGAAAATTGTACATTGACACTGAAGGCATCAAAACTATGAATTAACACATGTGGAGTTATATACTTAACAAAAAAGTGTGAAACAACTGAAAATATGTCTTATATTCTAGGTTCTTCAAAGTAGCCACCTTTTGCTTTGATGACTGTTTTGCACACTCTTGGCATTCTCTTGATGAGCTTCAAGAGGTAGTCACCGGAAATGGTCTTCCAACAATCTTGAAGGAGTTCCTAGAGATGCTTAGCACTTGTTGGCCCTTTTGCCTTCACTCTGCGGTCCAGCTCACCCCAAACCATC
Organism: Phyllobates terribilis; assembly: GCF_046119375.1. Lineage (NCBI taxonomy): Eukaryota > Metazoa > Chordata > Amphibia > Anura > Dendrobatidae > Phyllobates > Phyllobates terribilis. The sequence continues at coordinate 368,209,910 of NW_027362762.1, read as the reverse complement.
TCGATTGGGTTCAAGTCTGGTGACTGTGGAGGCCAGGTTATCTGGCGTAGCACCTCATCACTCTCCTTCTTGGTCAAATAGCCCTTACACAGCCTGGAGGTATGTTTGGGGTCATTGTCCTGTTGAAAAATAAATGATGGTCCAACTAAACGCAAACCGGATGGAATAGCATGCCGCTGCAAGATGCTGTGGTAGCCATGCTGGTTCAGTATGCCTTCAATTTTGAATAAATCCCCAACGGTGTCACCAGCAAAGCACCCCCACACCATCACACCTCCTCCTTCATGCTTCACGGTGTGAACCAGTCATGTAGAGTCCATACATTCACCTTTTCTGCTTCGCACAAAGACACAGTGGTTGGAACCAAAGATCTCAAATTTGGACTCATCAGACCAAAGCACAGATTTCCACTGGTCTAATGTCCATTCCTTGTGTTCTTTAGCCCAAACAAGTCTCTTCTGCTTGTTGCCTGTCCTTAGCAGTGGCTTCCTAGCAGCTATTTTACCATGAAGGCCTGCTGCACAAAGTCTCCTCTTAACAGTTGTTGAAGAGATGTGTCTGCTGCTAGAATTCTGTGTGGCATTGACCTGGTCTCGTGGCATTGACCTGGTCTCTAATCTGAGCTGCTGTTAACCTGCTATTTCTGAGGCTGGTGACTCGGATAAACTTGTCCTCATAAGCAGTGGTGACTCTTGGTCTTCCTTTCCTGGGACTGTCCTCATGTGAGCCAGATTCTTTGTAGCACTTGATGGTTTTTGCAACTGCACTTGGGGACACTTTCAAAGTTTTCCCAATTTTTCGGACTGACTGACCTTCATTTCTTAAAGTAATGATGGCCATTCGTTTTTCTTTACTTAGCTGCTTTTTTCTTGCCATAATACTAATTCTAACAGTCTATTCAGTCGGACTATCAGCTGTGTATCCACCTGACTTCTGCACAACATAACTGATGGTCCCAACCCCATTTATAAGGCAAGAAATCCCACTTAATAAACCTGACAGGGCACAGCTGTAAAGTGAAAACCATTTCCGGTGACTACCTCTTGAAGTTCATCAAGAGAATGCCAAGAGTGTGCAAAGCAGTTATCAAAGCAAAAGGTGGCTACTTTGAAGAACCTAGAATAAAAGGCATAATTTCAGTTGTTTCACACTTTTTTGTTAAGTATATAATTCCACATGTGTTAATTCATAGTTTTGATGCCTTCAGTGTGAATGTACAATTTTCATAGTCATGAAAATACAGAAAAATCTTTAAATAAGAAGGTGTGTCCAAACTTTTGGTCTGTACTGTAGTTAAGAGTTGTCCGAATACAACGTGGGCCATGGAAAACTGATCACTGGTTCTCTTCACTGTGGTTTGAATAAGACAATAGATAATGAAAGAATGACACATTTTAACATTATAGAAATGCTGGAAGTGAAAATTTTCATCTACAATCAGATTTAATAACCAACTGCAATTCACAATATGCTTCTGTTTAACCATGCATCTTGTTTGCTAGAACGGGAAACCAGGAATGTCTGGAAATTAATAAAAAAGACAATTGGGTTTTCTTTGAATGATATGGCGTATAGCAGGTTTTTGTTATGTAATTTGAGAGAACTATGATGCAGGGACTGAGATCCTGATTCCAGTAGCTTGTCACTTAATACACTGCATGTTTAGTCTCAATATAATCAATGTTTTATCAGCAGGAGACTATCATTACAGGACAAGATGCCTTGTGCCTCTTGGTCCAACCAAGCCTCAACCACTGATTGGTAGCTTTCTATCAATATAAAATGTGTATAGAAAGCTGCTGATCAGTAACATAGGTGGGGTACACAGGGCTCAACATCTGCTGCACCCAGTAAACTAAGTGATACATTGCTGGAATAAGGGTCTCTGTCCCTACATCATGCTGCTGTCAGATTACTTAACAAAAACCTGCTAACTAATTTCCTTTCAGAGGGCACCATTATGGAAGTGCTTTGTTAAATTGAACGCAGCATGTTGCATATAATTACTTGCAACAACATTACTGGGCTTTGCAAAGCTTTGACAGCCAGTGAAGGTACAAGTGACAGTAAAGGTTCATTTATTTCTTAAAGCAGATCTGTCATCAGATTTCACAATACAAAGTGAATACTTTATTAAATAGATCTCTTAGGGTATGTGCACACGGTCAGGAGCCGCTGCGGGTTTAATGCTGTGTGTCTATGCAGCAGCAAACCCACAGTGGCCAGATGTTACAGCAAAGTGGATGGTATTTGTAGAAATCCCATGTCCACTATGCGTCTCTGTGCACCTGCGGATCACCTGCGGAAACTGACATGTGGCGCGTCTTTCAGACCCACAGCATGTCAATTTCTCTTTCGGGTCTGCATGTGCACTTTCCTCACAGACATAACCTCTATGAGGAAAGTCCGCATGTGACAAAAAAAAAGGGCGCCTCTCATTTGCATAATGAGGGCGGAAGCCGCATGGCTATTCCGCGGTGTCAGGCTGCAGGCGGCTCCTGACAGTGTGCACATACCCTTAGAACTGGTGAACTTTCATAAAGAACTATGCAGCCATTTTGACATGGATTTTCTAAATAATTACACCAGTCTCTTCAGGTGTAAAAGATCTATTTAGTAGTGTATGCAATTTATATTGTGAAATCTGATAACAAATCCGCTTTTAATTCTTATTGTAAAATGAAAGCTGAGATGTGAATGGTTTCTATGAGAAAAAGAGTTCTACTGTAAGACACAGTTTTGATCAATGAAGTGCAATAAAAAATTTTCTTGTACAAACCAGACAAGGAAAGCACTTTATTTTCCTCTTGGGACATACCTAGCATTAACTGGTCACTGTCCTTACAAACAATTTTTGCATAAATCAATATTTGGTCAGGAAAAAATAGGTGAGTTGTCATGCACTTGGTCTGTGAAAGGATCCTTTCGGTGACCAAATGCTGGATAACTCATCTGATTTTTTCTCTGACTTTGTGCTAATCCCTTTCCAACCAGGATTGTTGTCCTTGCACATCTCATTGATTTACATTTGCCTTCATATGAAAGGTGAGCTAAAAGGATTTTTTTTTCATTTTTTTTGTGAATAAATCAATATTGCAAGTAAATATGAGACACTTTACAACATATTTTATCAGAAAAGTCTTATTCTCACTCCACCTAGAAACCACTTCTTCCTCTTCCCAATTGCCTCTTGAATTTACCATTACGCCTTAGTCAAAACAAGTGTAAGTGCCAGGTATAAGTTTATATCTCCTATTATCCTGTTTGAGATGTGAGTGGATGAAGGAGTTGGGAGCACTCAGCACAGTGATACACACATAGATTTGTGCTGAAACTTCAAGCAACTATGTCTCCTCATTATAGTGCTGTATGCACAGCCACACAGCTCATTACTGTTGTATAACATCCTCTGTGCTTCATGTTATCTTCCATACTCTAAGCAAGTAGTACACGGAGAAAGTAGAGTTGGAGTATATCTGCATCTGTACACTGTGTTTCAGAGATATCATAACAGCTAGTCTTCACCCACTATACTAGACAGTACTAAAAATTATGTAGTGGGGAAAAATTGTGAAAAATATGATACAAGTCATACAATAGTCAATATATGTAAATATACTTATTTTGAAAAGTTAAGAGAAATGAGAGGTAGCCTTTAAAGGAGTTTTCTCGTAAACAAAAGTTAATTTTACTCAATAGATCTTAGAAAAATAATAAGTTCCGCAATTGGATTTGTGTAGTAATGTGACCACTAGTGATTAGCGAACGTGCTCGCAACTGCTCGGTACACGCCCGAGCAACCCGGAAATACTCGCCGAGCTCGTCGAGCATAGTGATGCTCGGGCGGGAACTCAGATTCCCTCCCTGCATGTTTGGCGCTCTTTAGAGAACCAATGAACATGCAGGGATTGCCTGCCACGCACTATAATGCCGTAGCCATGTTGGTTGTGGGCATTACAGTGATTGGCTGGCCGCACAGCATCATCATGTGTATAAAAGACGGGGCACCGCCATGCTTGTCACAGTCTACCCCGGAATTAGGCAGTGTAGGGAGAGCTGCTGCTCAGCTAGGGAGAGATTTGCTTGTTTATAGATAGCATAGGTATTCCACAACATATATATACATATATCCAGCTGAACTAACAGTCCTTCTGAAGACTAATTCAACTGAATATATTCAGTGGTGATAGCAGGAGTTAGGCAGGCAGGCAGTGTATGTGGCAGACTGCAGTGCATGATACAGCACAAGAGGGTCCATTGAACGTCCTGTTAGTATACAGTACAGACCAAAAGTTTGGACACACCTTCTCATTTAAAGATTTTTCTGTATTTTCATGACTATGAAAATTGTACATTCACACTGAAGGCATCAAAACTATGAATTTACACATGTGGAATTATATACTTAACAAAAAAGTGTGAAACAACTGAAAATATGTCTTATATTCTAGGTTCTTCAAAGTAGCCACCTTTTGCTTTGATGACTGCTTTGCACACTCTTGGCATTCTCTTCATGAGCTTCAAGAGGTAGTCACCGGAAATGGTCTTCCAACAATCTTGAAGGAGTTCCCAGAGATGTTTAGCACTTGTTGGCCCTTTTGCCTTCACTCTGCGGTCCAGCACACCCCAAACCATCTCGATTGGGTTCAGGTCTGGTGACTGTGGAGGCCAGGTCATCTGGCGTAGCACCCCATCACTCTCCTTCTTGGTCAAATAGCCCTTACACAGCCTGGAGGTGTGTTTGGGGTCATTGTCCTGTTGAAAAATAAATGATTGTCCAACTAAACGCAAACCGGATGGAATAGCATGCCGCTGCAAGATGCTGTGGTAGCCATGCTGGTTCAGTATGCCTTCAATTTTGAATAAATCCCCAACAGTGTCACCAGCAAAGCACCCCCACACCATCACACCTCCTCCTCCATGCTTCACGGTGGGAACCAGGCATGTAGAGTCCATCCATTCACCTTTTCTGCGTCGCACTAAGACACGGTGGTTGGAACCAAAGATCTCAAATTTGGACTCATCAGACCAAAGCACAGATTTCCACTGGTCTAATGTCCATTCCTTGTGTTCTTTAGCCCAAACAAGTCTCTTCTGCTTGTTGCCTGTCCTTTGCAGTGGTTTCCTAGCAGCTATTTACCATGAAGGCCTGCTGAACAAAGTCTCCTCTTAACAGTTGTTGTAGAGATGTGTCTGCTGCTAGAACTCTGTGTGGCATTGACCTGGTCTCTAATCTGAGCTGCTGTTAACCTGCGATTTCTGAGGCTGGTGACTCAGATAAACTTATCCTCAGAAGCAGAGGTGACTCTTGGTCTTCCTTTCCTGGGGCGGTCTTCATGTGAGCCAATTTCTTTGTAGCGCTTGATGGTTTTTGCAACTTCACTTGGGGACACTTTCAAAGTTTGCCCAATTTTTCAGACTTACTGACCTTCATTTCTTAAAGTAATGATGGCCACTCGTTTTTCTTTACTTAGCTGCTTTTTTCTTGCCATAATACAAATTCTAGCAGTCTATTCAGTAGGACTATCAACTGTGTATCCACCAGACTTCTGCACAACACAACTGATGGTCCCAACCCCATTTATAAGGCAAGAAATGCCACTTATTAAACCTGACAGGGGACACCTGTGAAGTGAAAACCATTTCCAGTAACTACCTCTTGAAGCTCATCAAGAGAATGTCAAGAGTGTGCAAAGCAGTCATTAAAGCAAAAGGTGGCTACTTTGAAGAACCTAGAATATAAGACATATTTTCAATTGTTTCACACTTTTTTGTTAACTATATAATTCCACATGTGTTAATTCATAGTTTTGATGCCTTCAGTGTGAATGTACAATTTTCATAGTCATGAAAATACAGAAAATCTTTAAATGAGAAGGTGTGTCCAAACTTTTGGTCTGTACTGTAGGTATTCCACAACATATATATATATATATCCATCTGAACTAACAGCCCTTCTGAAGACTAATCCAGCTGCATATATTCTGTGGTGATAGCAGGAATTAGGCAGACAGGCAGTGTATGTGGCAGACTGCAGTGCATATAGTGCAAGAGGGTCCATTAAACATTCCTGCTGCTGCTGTTCATACAGATATTTGTAGACATAGCCCTAAATATCAGGGGTCAGGGAAATTTTTTTTTATCTTAATCATGGTTATTTGCTTAAAAAGCAATCCAGAGTTCACTATTTTTCTGCTCCATTTGCTTGTTCTCACTGCAGATTAAAGCCAGATCTGTTCCATATTTCAGCAATAAAAATCTAGAAATTTAACCTGAACGTGGAAAATATTGGACTCTTTTTCCATTTTGTTGCAGTATGTCAGTCAAGCTATTCACACTAGATGTGTTATGATCTGCTACAAGAACTAAGGACAGATAGGAAAACTGTCCCTACAATAGGACTAAGCTGATTCCCTACGATGCAGCGGCCAACCTGTTCCTTGTGAACAGACGCACCTTCGTCCTCAGCTAGTCTAAAAGCAGACCTATAGATATAAGGGAGGGGTCCCTAAAAGTACTAAGGACTGGGACAAAATTGGACACCTCCTAGCAGAAGTTGTAGCGGAGCAAAAAGACAAACAGACAAAAATGCTTAGAGGTCCAATGACCAAGCAAGCTATAGAGATAGGTACAAAGCACCTGGCTAGATTAAGAGTCAAAGTAACACTGAAGTCCAGCAAAGCCAGAAGGGCGGAGCTGGAATAAATAGGCAGCAGTTCACGTGACCACAAAATAGAAAAAAAAATAACAGGAGGGTTCTAACAGTACCCCCTCTTCTATGAGGATACTCCGGATCCTCCAGGCCCAGGCCTATCAGGAAACCTCCTGTGAAACGCTCTGATAAGTCTAGGAGCAGAGACATCATCTGCCCTTACCCAGGAGTTATCCTCAGGACCGAAACCTTTGCAAGCGACGAGATACTGCAATCTCCCTCTATGACTTCTGGAATTCAGGATACGAGAAATTTCATATTCACCTTCTTCCACCACCGGAGGAACTGTGACAGTGGCATCCCTATCCGATACATCAGCTTTTTTCAACAAGGAAACATGAAACACCGAATTAATCTTCCAGGAGGAGGGAACCTCCAACCTAACAGCAGACTGGTTGACCACCTGAAGCACCTTAAATGGTCCCACAAATTTCAGACCCAATTTCATAGAAGGAATCCTCAACCGCAGATTCTTTGAGGACAACCAAACCATGTCACCAACAGCAAACAAAACCTCTTGACGTTTCCTGTTAGAATACTTCTTAGACTTTTTGTTAGCCTCTTGAAGGTTACAACGTACATCAGTCCAAACTCTCTCCAAATCACCGGAAAAATTCTCCTCCTCCGGCACAGCCGACACCAATTTGGAGAACGAACCAAACGACGGATGTCTCCCAGTACAACAAAAAAACGGAGAACAACCAACAGAAGAGGATGTATGGTTGTTAAGAGCAAATTCAGCAAGTGGAGAAACTCCTCTTGATTGTCTGCCACAAAACAACGCAAAAACTGCTCAACATCCTGGTTCTTTCTTTCTGTCTGTCCATTAGACTCAGGATGATACCCAGATGAAAATGACAAATGGACTCCCAACCTGTCACAAAAGGCGCACCAAAAACGAGCCACAAACTGAGGTCCCCTATCAGAAACAATGTCGGTGGGAACGCCATGGAGTCTGACAATTTCCTTTATAAAAGCCTTAGCGAGTGTCTTAGCGCAGGGTAGTTTAATGAAAGGAACCAAGTGACACATCTTGCTAAAACGGTCCACGACCACCCAGATGACAGTGAAACCCTCGGACACAGGAAGGTCAGTAATAAAATCCATTGCAAGATGCGTCCAAGCTCCACTAGGAACCTACAGAGGGCAAAGCAACCCCGCAGCAGGAGCATGTGAAGCCTTTGATCTAGCACACACCATACATTGATGCACCCATTTAATGATTTCCTTCTGCCACCCAGACCACCAAAAACTGCGACCTACCAGTCTCTTAGTCTCAGAAATTCCTGGATGACCTGCCAACTGAGACTCATGATACTCCACAAACAACCCTCTCCTAAAGGTTCTAGGTACAAACAACCTCCCATGTGGAGTGTTAGATGGGGCATCCTCCTGGGCTTTCAGAATCCCATCTTCTAAAACGGAGTCCAATGCTGCTATCACAACTCCTTCCTGTAAAATGCTCTCCTCCTCCTCGGTACCAACCATGGGAGAAAAGCTGCGAGATAAAGCATCAGCTTTAACATTCTTAGTACCCGGGATGTAAGTAAAAGAAAAATTAAACCGCGAAAAAACCAGTGCCCACCTAGCCTGACGTGTAAAGAGAGGAGAGAACAAGGTGCAATGGGTGACTCAGTATTGCAATTGTTAGAGGGGTGTGGGAATGGCTACTAACCTTATGAAGTTGTGCACTTCTGCACAACCCCAGTGTAAAGCTCCACAAGCTCCGCTCTGTTGGTGGCTGTCATCTATTTCCAGCAGCGTTCACAGATCCTGATCTCTCGGTGGTGGATCACGTGGTCAGGTTAGTAGCATGTAACGCCGAGATAGACGCCCAGCTTCACCAACACCCCCGGCAGCGTTACGGAGGGGTTAGGGTAGCGCAGCTTGGAAAATCAGGGTAGAAATTCTAATTAAATTCCTCCCACAGGTGAAAGAACAATAAATTAAAGGCAGCTCTACCGCACCCCAACAGGGGGAAAAGGACAATCAGTAAATGTGAATAGCGGTACCAGAGCGCCATAACCTGATGAAACGCGTTGTGTGTATTAATAAATCAGTCCTTTTAATATTTTTGCCCTGTTATTGGCGCTCTGGTACCGCTATTCACATTTACTGATTGACTAGATAGATCAGATTCTTATGATCAGTGAAAACCTGAATGGGAAATTTAGCACCTTCCAAGAAATGACGTCAATGTTCAAATGCGAGTTTGATAGCCAGCAATTCCCGATTACCAACATCGTAATTAAGTTCGGTTTCAGAAAATTTTTTAGAAAAAGAAGCACAGGGATGAACCCCATCCTTGTTCTCCTGAGACAAAACCGCATCGACCCCCACCGAAGAAGCATCAACCTCAACCAAAAAAGGCTTGGTCTCATGAGGCTGAATAAGGATAGGGGCAGAACTGAACCTCTCCTTGAGATACACAAATGCTTAATGGCCTCAGTAGTCCACTGGACCGTATTCGCACCTTTCCTGGTGAGATCGGTCAGCGGCTTAACAATTATAGAAAAATTCTTAATGAATTTTCTGTAATAATTGGCGAAACCCAAAAATCTTTCTATCGATTTTAAACCAATAGGCCTAGGCCATTCCTGCACAGCCTGAACCTTCACCGGGTCCATCTCAAAGCCCTAGCTGGAGATAATGTAGCCCGAAAAACTAATTCTCTGTGTAGCGTCGGCTTCCCTGCCTCCTGCTAGGCAGGGATGCTGTTCCCCTCACCTCTCCGCTCCGTGCCCGGCGTCTTCCTCCCACTCTGCTGGCAGCGCGCGCTGCTTCCCGGCTACTGTGCTTAGGGCGCGCACGCGCGCTCCCCCTCTCTTAAAGGGGCCGCGCGTGCCGTCCTAAGGAGTCCCCGGCCAATGGCCGGAGGACCTCACCATATATAAGGCACCTCCTCCAAAATGGAGGTTCCCGAGCAGTGTTGTTGCATAGCCTATCACTCTGCTTCAGCCCTCAGGTCCCGTTACCAGATACTTGCCAGTTACCTGCCAGATTCCTGCTTGATACCTGCCTGATACTTGTCTATCTACTTGCATTCCTGCGGTCCGACAGTCTACCTACCTGCCCTGCCAGTCTGTCTATGGATCTGATTGCCCGCTCACCTGGGAGCGCTCATCTGCTACCTGCCTGCTAGCCTACCTGGAGGCTCTGCCGTCACATGCTGTGACCACCTGCCTGTCCAGAGACTCTTACCCGCTCACCTGGGAGCCTCCGCCTGCTACCTGCCTGCTAGCCTACCTGGAGGCTCTGACGTCACGTGCTGTGACCACCTGCTTGTCCTGAGACTCTTACCTGCTCACCTGGGAGCGTCCGCCTGCTACCTGCCTGCTAGCCTACCTGGAGGCTCTGCTGTCACCTGCTGTGACCATCTGCCTGTCCAGAGACTCTTGCCCGCTCACCTGGGAGCGTCCACCTGCTACCTGCCTGCTAGTCTACCTGGAGGCTTAGCCATCACTTGCTGTGACCACCTGCCTGTCCAGAGACTCTTGCCCGCTCACCTGGGAGCGTCCACCTGCTACCCGCCTGCTAGCCTATCTGGAGGCTTAGCCGTCACTTGCCGTGACCACCCGCCTGTCAAGAGACTGTCCCTGTCACTTGCCGTGAACTCCTGCCCTTCTACCCAGAGACTGTCTCCGTCACTTGCCGTGACCTCCTGCCCTTCTACCCAGAGACTGTCCCTGTCACTTGCCGTGACCTCCTGCCCTTCTATCCAGAGACTGTCCCCGTCACTTGCCGTGACCTCCTGCCCATCTACCCAGAAACTGTCCCCGTCACTTGCCGTGACTACCTGCCCGCCTACCCTAGGAGCCACCCGCTTCCTTACAAGGACTGCCCCTTTGTATCGTTGCTCAGAGGTTCCACCTCCCAGACCCGTTACAGTTTGCTCGGGCCATGGAACCCGGTGGCACCCAAGCTCTCTCGCTCTCGGACTTGTGTCATGAACTTTCCCATCAGATGTCCCAACAGGAGTCCATCCTGAGTCATCTGCGTAGTGTTAACTCCCGCCTGGACACATTGTCTACCTCTTCGGGAGCTGCCTCCACACGCACACTTACTACCCCGGCACCGCTGCAGCCCATCAACACCATGGCATCTCTTCCCGGACCCCACCTCTCCGCTCCTCCTCGTTTTGGCGGAGATCCCAGCCAGGCACGGGGCTTCATTAAACAGTGCACTCTGCACTTCGAACTGTTGGCACACCAGTTTTCCACCGACCGAGCCAAAGTAGCCTTCATCATGTCCCATCTCACGGGAGAGGCACTGGCTTGGCTAAATCCTCTATGGGAGAGAGGAGACCCCCTGGTGTCCAACCTGCCAGCCTTTCTCATGGCTTTCCGGAAAGTCTTCGACGAACCAGGACGGAAGACCTCATCCGCATCATCTCTGCTACGCCTCCGTCAAGGAAATCTCACCGTGGGCCAATATGCCATACGGTTCGATACCCTTGCTTCGGAGCTGGCCTGGGATAACGACGCCCTGGTGTCTGTCTTTTGGGAGGGTCTGTCCGGCCGTATTAAAGATGAACTCGCCGGTCGGGACATTCCTACCACTCTCGACGACTTAATAACTCTTGCCACCCGGATAGACATCCGGTTCCAGGAGCGTGCCAAAGAGGTCACCCATGAGAGGAGGTTTCCACGTCTAGCCCCTACCTTCCAGAAACCCGTCACTTCTCCCGTTACTCCCCAGGCGCACTCACCCGAGCCTATGCAGGTCGACCAGACCAAGGTGGTCAAGACCCGTCAAGAGTTACGCCGAGCCGAGGGGAGCTGCTTCTACTGTGGCAGTAAGGAGCACCGGATCTGTTCCTGCCCGGAGAGGTCGGGAAATGCCTGTGTCTTGGATCGCTCAGAGAGGTCGTCCTAGAAAAGAGTAAACCCTCTCCATCTCTGTTGCTGTCAGTCTCTATCATCTGCGGGGAGAACAGTTATTTTGAACTAGCCCAACTTGACTCTGGAGCTGCCGTAAATCTCATTTCTCAGTCCCTGGCAGAGAAATACCGCATTCCCACCAAACCTCTAGCTGTACCCTTATTTGTCACTGCCATAGATGGGGGCCTCTTACCACATCCCATCCAACTCATCACCAAATCCATAACCCTGCAGGTGGGAATGCTGCACTCAGAGAGCATCTTCTTTCATGTTCTGCCTGGACTCTCTCACACCCTCTTGCTAGGCTTACCTTGGCTTCAGAAACATGCACCCGTGCTTGATTGGCAGACCGGAGAAGTCCTTCGCTGGGGACAGGACTGCCATAAGACATGTTTAGTTCCCGTCCATCCTGTTCGTCCTTCTCCTACCCCAGCCAATCTACCTGGTCTTCCGGTTCCCTAGTGGTCTTATGCGGACGTCTTTAATAAAAAGTAGAGATGAGCGGTGTTCGACTAGAACTGTTTGCCAATCTCAAATTCGAGCTGTTTTGGGCGGTGTTCGAGTTGTTCGACGAACCCGAACGATTTGCAAAAAATTCGGCTGTTCGAGGTTATGTTCGATAACTGTTCGTGCACCAAAAGCGTGTCCTGCATGTCTGGCGCTATTTAGAGCACCAATCATGCAGGGATTGTCTGCCACTCACTGTAATGCCACAGCCATGGTGGTTGTGGCATTACAGTGATTGCCCAAATCGATGGGAACAGTGCCAACAGTGAAACATGAAAAGCCGGCAATTCAGCAGCGGCATACACCGGTACCCGACAATTTAGAACCGAAAGAATAGAGCTTCACACATAGATTAGATAGATATAAACATGTCAGCCACATATATACGAAGTACAGTGAAAGTGCTGCTTACTGTACTTGTCATTTAGCGTAAAGGATTTATCAAAAAAAATAACAGTGTTTTCATGCACCGTCTCTTTAAAAAAGCCGGCCGGCAATTCAGCAGCGGTACCCGACAATTTATAACAGACAGAATAGAGCATCATACATAGATTAGATAGATAGAAACATGTCAGCCACATATATACGAAGTACAGTGACAGTGCTGCTTACTGTACTTGTCATTTAGCGTAAAGGATTTATCAAAAAAAATAATAGTGTTTTCATGCACTGTCTCTTTAAAAAAGCCGGCCGGCAATTCAGCATCTGTACCCGACAATTTATAACAGACAGAATAGAGCTTCACACATAGATTAGATAGATATAAACATGTCAGCCACATATATACGAAGTACAGTGATAGTGTTGCTTACTGTACTTGTCATTTAGCGTAAAGGATTTATCAAAAAAAATAATAGTGTTTTCATGCACCGTCTCTTTAAAAAAGCCGGCCGGCAATTCAGCAGCGGTACCCGACAATTTATAACAGACAGAATAGAGCATCATACATAGATTAGATAGATAGAAACATGTCAGCCACATATATACGAAGTACAGTGACAGTGTTGCTTACTGTACTTGTCATTTAGCGTAAAGGATTTATCAAAAAAAATAATAGTGTTTTCATGCACCGTCTCTTTAAAAAAGCCGGCCTGCAATTCAGCATCTGTACCCGACAATTTATAACAGACAGAATAGAGCTTCACACATAGATTAGATAGATAGAAACATGTCAGTCACATATATATGAAGTACAGTGATAGTGTTGGTTACTGTACTTGTCATTTAGTATTAAAATAAAGGATTTATTATTAAAAAAATTGGCGTGGGGTTCCCCTTAATTTTAGGCTCTAGCGGAGGTTAAGCAGACGGCTGGGGCAGATGTTTGAAGCCTGGGAAGGGGGTAATACCCACGGAGCTTCCCAGGCTACTAATATCAGCCCCCAGCTGAATACATAGCCTTTACTAGCTATTAAAATGGGGGACCCCCCCAAAAAAATGACGTGGGGTCCCCCCTAATTTAATAGCTAGCAAAGGCTAGGCAGACAGCTGGGGGCTGATATTAATAGCCCAGGAAGGGAGCCATGAATATTGGCCCCCTCCCAGGCTAGAAACACCAGCCGTCAGCCGCCCCAGAAATGGCGCATTCATAGGATGCGCCAATTCTGGCACTTAGCCTCGCTCTTCCACGCTGCCCTGGTGCGGTGGCAGGGGGTAATAGGGTTGGGGTTGATGTCAGCTTATAATGCCAGCTGACATCAAGCCCAGGTTAGTAATGGAGAGGCGTCTATAAGACACCCCCATTACTAACCCCATAGTCAAAGTTAAAAAAAACACAAACACCCAGAATAAAGTCCTTTAATTGAAATAAAGACACAATCCTTTATTGTTCTAAATTAAACCATACTTACCGTCACGCCCATTCCAGCTGAAGCCAACGATCTCCTGCAATAAAAGAAAAATAATAAAGCAACCTCATCCTTACCTTTCCATGGTTCCCACGACAGCTTCAGCTCTGCTACATCGAGATGACAGGCTGGACCGCAGCAGAACGCTGCCATCCAGCCTCTCATCCCGCAGACACTGAGAAGCGCAGGCTTACTTGCGCTGCTCAGCGTCTCTCTGTGACGACATCCAGATGAGCCGAGTTCATGTCCAATGAACTCGGCTCACCTCATGCACGTCACTGACAGCGTGGGAAAATTCTCCTGCACTCAGCGCTTCAGCGTGAGAATTCTCCCGCTGAAGCGCTGAGTGCAGGAGAATTTTCCCACGCTGTCAGTGACGTGCATAAGGTGAGCTCATGTCCAATGAACTCAGCTCACCTCCTGCACGTCACTGACAGCGTGGGAGAATTCTCCTGCACTCAGCGCTTCAGTGTGAGAATTCTCCCACGCTGAAGCGGTGAGTGCAGGAGAATTTTCCCACGCTGTCAGTGACGTGCATGAGGTGAGCCGAGTTCATTGGACATGAACTCGGCTCATCTGGATGCCCTCACAGAGAGACACTGTGGAGCGCAAGCAAGCCTGCGCTTCTCAGTGTCTGCGGGATGACAGGCAGGATGGCAGCGTTCTGCTGCGGTCCAGCCTGTCATCTCGATGTAGCAGAGCTGAAGCTGTCATGGGAACCATGGAAAGGTAAGGATGATGTTGCTTTATTATTTTTCTTTTATTTCAGGAGATCGTTGGCTTCAGCTGGAATGGGCGTGATGGTAAGTATGGTTTAATTTAGAACAATAAAGAATTGTGTGTTTATTTCAATTAAAGGACTTTTTTCTGGGTGTTGTGTTTTTTTTAAATACTTTACTAGAAATTCATGGTGGTCATGTCTAATATTGGCGTGACCCCATGAATTTCGGGCTTAGGGCCAGCTGATAATGCCAAGCTGGCCCTAACCCCTTTATTACCCAGTGAGCCACCGCATCAGGGCCCTGGATGAGTTGGGTACAGCGCCAGAAGATGGCGCTTCTATGAACGCGCCATTTTCCGGGGTGGCTGCGGACTGCAATTTGCAGCGGGGGTGGCCCAGAAAGCTTGGGCCTCCCTGCGCTGCGGATTCCAGCCCCCAGCTGCCTAGTTGTACCTGGCTGGACACAAAAACAGGGCGAAGCCCCACGTCAATTTTCTTTAAATTATTTCATGAAATAATTAAGAAAAAAAGGGCTTCCCTATATTGTTGTGTCCGGCCAGGTACAAATAGGCAGCTGGTGGTTGGGGGCAGCCCGTTCCTGCCTGCTGTACCTGGCTGGACACAAATATAGTGCGAAGCCCCACGTCAATTTTTTTTAAATTATTTCATGAATTTCCTGAAATAATTTAAAAAAATTGAAGTAGGGCTTCGCACTATATTTGTGTCCAGCCAGGTACAGCAGGCAGGAACGGGCTGCCCCCATCCACCAGCTGCCTATTTGTACCTGGCCGGACACAACAATATAGGGAAGCCCTTTTTTTCTTAATTATTTCATGAATTTCATGAAATAATTAAAAAAAATTGAAGTGGGGCTTCGCACTATATTTGTGTCCAGCCAGGTACAGCAGGCAGGAACGGGCTGCCCCCATCCACCAGCTGCCTATTTGTACCTGGCCGGACACAACAATATAGGGAAGCCCTTTTTTTCTTAATTATTTCATGAATTTCATGAAATAATTAAAAAAAAAGTACGTGGGGCTTCGCCCTATTTTTGTGTCCAGCCAGGTACAACTAGGCAGCTGGGGGCTGGAATCTGCAGCGCAGGGAGGCCCAAGCTTTCTGGGCCCCCCCCCCGCTACAAATTGCAGTCCGCAGCCACCCCGGAAAATGGCGCGTTCATAGAAGCGCCATCTTCTGGCGCTGTACCCAACTCATCCAGGGCCCTGGTGCGGTGGCTCACTGGGTAATAAAGGGGTTAGGGCCAGCTTGGTATTATCAGCTGGCCCCAAGCCCAAAATTCATGGGGTCACGCCAGTATTAGACATGACCGCCATGAATTTCTAGTAAAGTATTTAAAAAAAACACAACACCCAGAAAAAGTCCTTTAATTGAAATAAAGACACAATTCTTTATTGTTCTAAATTAAACCATACTTACCATCACACCCATTCCAGCTGAAGCCAACGATCTCCTGCAATAAAAGAAAAATAATAAACCAACCTCATCCTTACCTTTCCATGGTTCCCACGACAGCTTCAGCTCTGCTACATCGAGATGACTGGCTGGACCGCAGCAGAACGCTGCCATCCAGTCTGTCATCCCGCAGACACTGAGAAGCGCAGGCATGCTTGCGCTCCTCACTGTCTCGCTGTGACGGCATCCAGATGAGCCGAGGTCATGTCCAATGAACTCGGCTCACCTCATGCACGTCACTGACAGCGTGGGAAAATTCTCACGCTGAAGTGCTGAGTGCAGGAGAATACTCCCACGCTGTCAGTGATGTGCATGAGGTGAGCTCATGTCCAATGAACTCAGCTCACCTCCTGCACGTCACTGACAGCGTGGGAAAATTCTCCTGCAACCAGCGCTTCAGCGTGAGAATTTTCCCACGCTGTCAGTGACGTGCATGAGGTGAGCCGAGTTCATTGGACATGAACTCGGCTCATCTGGATGTCGTCACAGAGAGACGCTGAGCAGCGCAAGCAAGCCTGCGCTTCTCAGTGTCTGCGGGATGACAGGCTGGATGGCAGCGTTCTGCTGCGGTCCAGCCTGTCATCTCGATGTAGCAGAGCTGAAGCTGTCGTGGGAACCATGGAAGGTAAGGATGAGGTTGCTTTATTATTTTTCTTTTATTGCAGGAGATCGTTGGCTTCAGCTGGAATGGGCGTGATGGTAAGTATGGTTTAATTTAGAACAATAAAGGATTGTGTCTTTATTTCAATTAAAGGACTTTATTCTGGGTGTTTGTGTTTTTTTTTAACTTTGACTATGGGGTTAGTAATGGGGGTGTCTTATAGACGCCTCTCCATTACTAACCTGGGCTTGATGTCAGCTGGCATTATAAGCTGACATCAACCCCAACCCTATTACCCCCTGCCACCGCACCAGGGCAGCGTGGAAGAGCGAGGCTAAGTGCCAGAATTGGCGCATCCTATGAATGCGCCATTTCTGGGGCGGCTGACGGCTGGTGTTTCTAGCCTGGGAGGGGGCCAATATTCATGGCTCCCTTCCTGGGCTATTAATATCAGCCCCCAGCTGTCTGCCTAGCCTTTGCTAGCTATTAAATTAGGGGGGACCCCACGTCATTTTTTTGGGGGGGTCCCCCATTTTAATAGCTAGTAAAGGCTATGTATTCAGCTGGAGGCTGATATTAGTAGCCTGGGAAGCTCCGTGGGTATTACCCCCTTCCCAGGCTTCAAACATCTGCCCCAGCCGTCTGCTTAACCGCCGCTAGAGCCTAAAATTAAGGGGAACCCCACGCCAATTTTTTTAATAATAAATCCTTTATTTTAATACTAAATGACAAGTACAGTAACCAACACTATCACTGTACTTCATATATATGTGACTGACATGTTTCTATCTATCTAATCTATGTGTGATGCTCTATCTTTCTGTTCTAAATTGTCGGGTACCGCTGCTGAATTGCCGGCCGGCTTTTTTAAAGAGACAGTGCATGAAAACACTATTATTTTTTTAAATAAATCCTTTACACTAAATGACAAGTACAGTAAGCAACACTATCACTGTACTTATTATATATGTGACTGACATGTTTCTATCTATCTAATCTATGTGAGAAGCTCTATTCTTTCTGTTCTAAATTGTCGGGTACAGATGCTGAATTGCCGGCCGGCTTTTTTAAAGAGACGGTGCATGAAAACACTAATATTTTTTTTAATAAATCCTTTACACTAAATGACAAGTGCAGTAACCAACACTGTCACTGTGCTTCTTATATGTGTGACTGACATGTTTCTATCTATCTAATCTATGTGTGATGCTCTATTCCTTCTTGTCTAAATTGTCGGGTACCGGTGTATGCCGCTGCTGAATTTGCCGGCCGGCTTTTTTAAAGAGAGTGTCTTCTGAGCAGTTTGTCAGCTTTTGGACACCTTTGCAGGTGTTTTCTATGTGTTTCTATGTGTTTTTGTTTGCTTGCCATTGGTTTTAACGGTGTTCGACGGTGTTCTAAGGTGTTCGACGAACAGTTCGACGAACAGTTCCTCGAACATCCCGGTGTTCGACGAACCGAACCGAACCCGAACACTACGGGGTGGCTCAACACTAATAAAAAGGAGGCAGAGACATTACCCCCTCATAGACCATACGACTGCCCAATCGACCTGATGCCCGGCGCCACTCCTCCCAGTGGGCGTATTTACCCTTTGTCCGCTGCTGTGACCCGGTCCATGTCTGAATATATTGAGGAGAATCTGGCCCGGGGATTTATCCGGAAATCGACCTCCCCGGCGGGAGCAGGCTTCTTCTTCGTCAAAAAGAAGGACGGCTCACTCCGTCCCTGTATAGACTATAGAGGCCTTAACCAGATCACGGTGAAGAATAAATACCCCCTTCCGCTCATTCCGGAATTATTTGACCGTCTGAGGGGGGCTAGAATCTTCACCAAGCTGGACCTCCGTGGGGCGTATAACCTGGTCCGTATCCATCAGGGGGATGAATGGCAGACGGCATTTAACACCCGGGACGGCCACTATGAATACCTGGTAATGCCCTTCGGTCTCTGTAACGCTCCAGCCGTCTTTCAAGAGTTGGTCAATGACATCTTCCGGGACCTTCTCTACTCCTGCGTAGTGGTGTACCTGGACGACATCTTGGTCTTCTCTCCGGATCTTCTCACTCACCGGAGGGATATTCGTCAGGTCCTGCTCAGGCTCAGGCAGAACCACCTCTACGCTAAATATGAGAAGTGCCTCTTTGAGCAGACCTCGCTTCCGTTCTTGGGCTACATAATCTCTCAGACCGGCCTACGAATGGATCCTGAGAAACTGTCTGCCATCCAGAAGTTGCCCCGACCAAAGGGGTTGAAGGCTATTCAGCGGTTCCTGGGCTTCGCCAACTACTACCGCCTCTTCATACAGCACTTCTCTTCCCGGACTGCCCCAATCTCTGCGCTCACCCGTAAGGGCACTAATCCCAGAGAATGGCCACCCGAAGCAGAGGAAGCCTTTCTTTCCTTAAAACAGGCTTTCTCTTCCGCCCCGGTGCTGCATCGTCCGGACGGTAACAAAAAATTCTTCCTGGAAGTGGACGCCTCCTCCTCTGGAGCCGGAGCAGTACTTACCCAAAAGTGTCTTCCGGAAGAATGGTAACTTGCGGCTTCTTCTTCAAACTCTTCTCCCCTTCTGAGCGCAATTATTCTATAGGAGACCGAGAGTTATTGGCCATTAAGCTGGCACTGGAGGAGTGGCGTTACCTGCTCGAGGGGGCTCTTCACCCGGTAATTATTTACACGGACCACAAGAACTTGGCTTACCTCCAGAGCGCCCAGAGACTTAACCCACGCCAAGCCCGGTGGTCCTTGTTTTTTGCCCGCTTTGATTTCGTTCTTCATTTTCGCCTGGCAGACAAAAACATCAAAGCTGACGCCTTGTCCAAATCCTTCCTGGTGTCTGATCTAGAGGAGGAGCCTAAGCACATCATTGATCCCGCCAGAGTAATGCAGGTGGCCCACATGAATCTAAATCGTATCCCTCCCGGTAAGACGTTCGTAACAGTACCTGATCAGAAGAAGATCCTACACTGGGGTCACTCGTCTAAGCTAGCTGGCCACGCCGGTCAGAAAAAGACCCTCCAGCTTATTACCCGGCATTACTGGTGGCCTACCCTGCACAAGGACGTAATAGACTTTGTTTCAGCCTGTGTGTCCTGCGGCCGCAACAAGGTTCCGAGACATCTGCCAGCTGGTCGCCTCCTTCCTCTTCCAGTACCTGCTGCCCCGTGGCAGCATATAGCTATGGACTTTATTACGGATCTCCCTGTCTCTGCCAGTTGTACGGTCATTTGGGTGGTCGCTGACTGCTTTTCCAAGATGGCTCACTTCATTCCCCTGCCGGGCCTCCCGTCTGCACCCGAGCTGGCTAAAGACTTTATCCGCCACATCTTCCGTCTCCATGGCCTGCCCCTCCACATCGTGTCGGATCGTGGGGTTCAGTTCACCTCACGCTTCTGGAGAGCCACATGTAAGCTGCTGGACGTCACCCTGGACTTCTCCACTTACCACCCACAGTCCAACGGTCAAGTGGAGCGGATCAATCAGATCCTGACCAGTTACCTCCGGCACTTCGTTAATGCCCACCATTCGGACTGGGTGGATCTCCTACCATGGGCCGAGTTCTCTTACAATAATCACGAGAGCGAATCTTCCTCCAAATCCCCGTTTTTTGTAGTCTTCGGTCAGCATTCTCGGATCCCATTTCCCGTCTCCACCTCGGTGGACAATCCGGCTGCGGAATCTCTCGTTAGCGAATTCTCCTCCATTTGGGAGAGTACCCGATCCGCACTCCTTCAGTCGTCCGAGCGGATGAAAAGACATGCTGACAAAAAACGCCTGGATCCTCCACAATTCCGTCCGGGAGATGAAGTCTGGCTCTCGTCCAAGTATGTCCGGCTCAAGATTCCTTCTTACAAGTTAGGGCCTCGGTTCATCGGTCCACTGGAAGTTATCAAACAAATCAACCCAGTAGCCTATAAATTGAAACTCCAGGCCAACTTGCGGATCCCTAACTTCTTCCATGTATCTCTCCTCAAACCCGTGGTACTTAACTCTTTTTCCAAGTCTACAGGTACGCCTCCTGCTCCGGTTTCCGCTGAAAACGAGTTTGAGGTAAAGAACATTCTGGCCACCAAAAGGGTAAGAGGAAAGACCTTTTTTCTAGTGGATTGGAAGGGGTTTCGTCCTGAGGAGAGAACGTGGGAGCCCCGGGAGAACATCCATGCCCCTCTCATCCTTGATAAATTTCTGTCTGGCCTAAAAAAGGGGGGGCCTAAAGGGGGGGTACTGTAGCGTCGGCGTCCCTGCCTCCTGCTAGGCAGGGACGCTGTTCCCCTCACCTCTCCGCTCCGTGCCCGGCGGCTTCCTCCCGCTCTGCTGGCAGCACGTGCAGCTTCCCGGCCACTGTGCTTAGGGCGCGCGCGCGCGGCCCCTTTAAGAGAGGGAGTCCCCGGCCAATGGCCGGAGGACCTCACCATATATAAGGCACCTCCTCCAAAATGGAGGTGCCCGAGCAGTGTTGTTGCATAGCCTATCACACTGCTTCAGCCCTCAGGTCCCGTTACCAGATACCTGCCAGTTACCTGCCTGTTACCTGCCAGATTCCTGCTTGATACCTGCCTGCTACTTGTCTATCTACTTGCATTCCTGCGGTCCGACAGTCTGCCTACCAGCCCTGCCAGTCTGTCTATGGATCTGATTGCCCACTCACCTGGGAGCACTCATCTGCTACCTGCCTGCTAGCCTACCTGGAGGCTCTGCCATCACGTGCTGTGACCACCTGCCTTTCCAGAGACTCTTACCCGCTCACCTGGGAGCGTCCGCCTGCTACCTGCCTGCTAGCCTACCTGGAGGCTCTGCCGTAACGTGCTGTGACCACCTGCCTGTCCTGAGACTCTTACCCGCTCAACTGGGAGAGTCCGCCTGCTACCTGCCTGCTAGCCTACCTGGAGGCTTTGCCGTCACCTGCTGTGACCACCTCCCTGTCCAGAGACTCTTGCCCGCTCACCTGGGAGCGTCCACCTGCTACCTGCCTGCTAGTCTACCTGGAGGCTTAGCCATCACTTGCTGTGACCACCTGCCTGTCCTGAAACTCTTGCCCGCTCACCTGGGAGCGTCCACCTGCTACCCGCCTGCTAGCCTATCTGGAGGCTTAGCCGTCACTTGCCGTGACCACCCGCCTGTCAAGAGACTGTCCCCGTCACTTGCCGTGACCTTCTGCCCTTCTATCCAGAGACTGTCACCGTCACTTGCCGTGACCACCCGCCTGTCAAGAGACTGTCCCCGTCACTTGCCGTGACCTCCTGCCCTTCTACCCAGAGACTGTCACCGTCACTTGCCGTGAACTCCTGCCCTTCTACCCAGAGACTGTCCCCATCACTTGCCGTGACTACCTGCCCGCCTACCCTGGGAGCCACCCGCTTCCTTTCAAGGACTGCCCCTTTGTATCATTGCTCAGAGGTTCCACCTCCCAGACCCGTTACACTCTGCACAGCGAACTCGCATTTCTCCAGCTTAGCAAAAAGTGAATTGTCACTTAATAACTGCAATACCTCACGTATGCTCTGCAAATGATCTCCAGATCTGGCGAATAAATCAAAATGTCATCCAAATACACAACCACATTCTTACCAATCAAAGGTCTCAGGATGTCATTAATAAGGTTCTGAAAAAATGCTGGTGCATTGGTAAGACCAAAAGGCATAACCAGATTCTCAAAATGACCCACCGGAGTGTTAAAAGCAGTCTTCCATTCATCACCCTCCTTCATTCGCAACAAATTGTATGCCCCCCGGAGATCAATTTTAGAGAACCACTTGGCCCCCACTAACTGTTTAAACAAGTCAGGAATTAACGGCAGTGGGTAGGAATTGTGTACGGTAATTTTATTAATTTCGCGAAAGTCCAGACATGGACGTAAACCGCCGTTTGTTTTTTTTACAAAAAAAAATCCAACAGCCACAGGTGACTTAGAAGGTCTAATGTGACCAGCAGCCAAGCTCGTCTGTATGTATTTCTCCAAGGATTTTCTTTCAGGGATAGTAAGATTAAATAAGCGACTCTTGAGAAGAGTAGCTCCAGGTACAAACTCAATGGTGCAATCATAGTCCCTTTGAGGAGGTTGAATTTGCGACTCCTCCTCTGAAAAAACCTTCCAAAAATCCTGAATAGGTACAGGTAATTCCCCTCTTTCCACAGCAGCAATGCGACCGTTACAACATTTATCATAACACTTAGGACTCCAAGATTTAATCTCATTAGTAGACCAGTCCAGTAAAGGATTGTGCAGTTTTAACCAAGGCAAACTTAACACTACTGGAGAAGGTAAATTATTTAATACCACTAAATCCAAATTCTCTTGGTGAATACCATTAATAGTGAGGGGAAATTCAAAAACCTTGTGAGTAACACATTTAAATGGAGTGTTATCAACATCAACCACAGAAATAGGAGATGACAAAGGTTTAGGTTCCAATTTAAGTTTTTCCAAAAATCCCTTATCAATCACATTCAGTATAGAACCACAATCCACAAAAACCTGAAATTCAATCAACTCCTCCTGCAATGAGGTACTCCCTGAAAGAAATGCTCCCATAAAGCAATACAGGCGTAACTGACCTTTTTTTTTCTTTGTTTAACAGAAGCTCACAGTTCTTAACAAAATGGTCAGATTTACCACAGTAAAAACACAATCCCTTGGAAAACCTGCGGTCTTTTTCCTGAGAGCGGAGTGGCATCGCCCCAATCTCCATCGGTTCTCCGTCGTCCGACCAGACCCTCTGATGACTAGGAGCTGCCATAGCAGGAATTTTCTCCTCATTAACCCTGGCACGCAGTCTCCTGTCCACCGGTATAGCTAATTGCATGGCTTCTTGCAAGTTTCTAGGTGCAGGGAAAGCAATCAGCAGATCCTTAACACTTTCACTTAGACCAGCAAGAAACAAACATTTTAACGCTGAATCATTTCATCTCACTTCAGAAGACCACCTTCTGAAGTGTGTACAATAATTTTCAACATCACCTTACCCCTGCTTTAAACGTCTCAGTTGTGTGTCAGCAGAAGAGACTCGATCAGGATCGTCATACAACAACCCCATAGCAGAAAAAAAATCTTCCACTGATCTAAAACACGGATCATTAGGTTGGAGAGAAAAGGCCCATCCCTGTGGTTCCTTGCGCAAAAGTGACATGATAAACCCAATGCGCTGTGATTCATTCCCAGAGGACCTGGGTCTCAAACGAAAATATAATAAACAAGCATTTTTAAAGGAAAAAAGATCTTGTTGTTTACCATAAAAAAAATCCGGTAGTCCTACCTTCGGTTCAACAAAATGAGCTCCAGGACAGCTACTCAAGTGTTGCTGGAGCTCGGCCACCTCAAGAGACAATCCCTGTAGGCGTTGAGCCAATTCCTGAACAGACACCATGCTGATCTCCGGATCTCGTTCCTTAGGATTTTTTATTTTTATTTTTTTATTTTGGGCTGGACTTACTGTTATGATCTGCTACAAGAACTAAGGAAAGATAGGAAAACTGGCCCTACAATAGGACTAAGCTGATTCCCTACGATGCAGGGGGCAACCTGTTCCTTGTGAACAGACCCGCCTTCGTCTTCAGCTAGTCTAAACGCAGACCTATAGATATAAGTGAGGGGTCCCTAAAAGTACTAAGGACTGGGACAAAATTGGACACCTCAAAGCAGAAGTTGTAGCGGAGCAAAAAGACAAACAGACAAAAATACTTAGAGGTCCAAGGACCAAGCAAACTATAGAGATAGGTACAAAGCACCTGGCTAGATTAAGAGTCAAAGTAACACTGAAGTCCAGCAAAGCCAGAAGGGCGGAGCTGGAATAAATAATCAGCAGGTCACGTGACCACAAAATAGAAAAAAAACTAACAGGAGGGTTCTAACAAGATGTCAGTGAAGGATAGTATTAGCAAATTAAAGGCTTGCTATTTAAAACCGTGGTTCTCTGTCAGACATAACACCTATAAGAGTGTTCCAAAATCTGAAATTTCTTCCATTTTCATTCCGCTGAAGTGTGTCAGTCAAGCTATACACACTAGTTGTCTGTGAAAGATAGTATTAGAAATTACAGGCCTGCTATTTAAAATTGTGGTTCTCTGTCAGACGTATCACATATAAATGCGTTCCAAAATCAGCCATTTCTCGTGAACGTGGAAAATATCGTCCTCCATTAAAAATGGACAAGGTGCATGGCAAGGGACGGGGAAGTGGACGTGATGGTGCATGCAGAGGCCGAGGACGTGGCTGTGGGCAAGCTGAAATTGTGCCACTACAAACACCCATATCTAGTCGCTCGACCTTCCTATCCCGATTAATGGAGGACCGCAGAACACCCCTATTGAACACAGAGCAGTGTCAAATGGTTATCGGATGGATAGCAGATAATGCTTCCAGTCACTTAGCCACCACCACCACCACCCTGTCTTCCACACGGTCAAGTCTCAGTAGCCGTGAGTCTGGACCGCATATTCCTCTCTCTGATCCTCCTTCCTCCCACCATGCGGAGTGCCCGGACACAACTGATCCCACACTTGGACACTCAGAAGAGCTGTTCACTTTTCCATTTGTAGATTCAGGCTTCTCGCCCGGCCAGCTTCAAGCGAGTCAAGAGGAGAAAGCATGTAGCGATGCCCAAATATTGGAGCAGCCACGGTCACACAAAGGCGATGTGCAATTACTGTCGCAAGAGGTGGATGATGATGATGAAACACAATTGTCAGAAAGTCAGGAGGAGAATCAGGGTGCTGAAGTGGAAGACGAAGTGGTGGATGATATAGTAACTGACACAACTTGGCAGGGGGACATACAGAGCAAGAACAGCAGCACACAGGGGGAGGGAGGTATAGCACCACAACAGGCAGGAAGAAGCATCATGGTGGCTGCAGACACAAGGCAGGAAAGCATTCCTCGCAACGCCAACATGACAGAAGTTGCCAGTACAACTGGTAGGTCTTCCAGAGTTTGGTTATTTTTTTAAGACTCTGCAGATAACCCTAAAGAAGCCATTTGCACCTCCTTCCAGGCCAGAATCAGCAGGGGTAGCAAAACTAGCAGCCTGACCACCACCTGCATTTTCAGGCACATGACAGCAAAGCACCCGACTAAGTGGGCCGAAACCCAGGGTCCAGCAACAGTGTCTACAGGTGACACCACTGCTTGTTCCACTGTTGTGCGTGCATGCCAATCCCTTGTCCATGGCGCATACCAAGATGCCTCCCCCCCTGCAACTGTCATGGCACACTCTCAACTAGAACCATCAGCAAGCATGTCCACATTCCTGTCCCAGCTCAGCATTCATTTCTCCATATCCCAGTCCCTGGAATGAAAAAGCAAAAACGCAGTCAAATCCCCACAGTCCACACTAATAAATTCACATATCTCGCAAATGCTTGCACTCAAAATGTTGCCTTTTAGTCTCGTGAAGATGGAATCTTTCCGCAACCTGATGGTGGCAGCCGTACCCGGGAACTCGGTCGCCAGCTACCACTATTTCTCCCGGTGTGCTGTCCCCACATTACACGAGCATGTATCCCACCACATTAGACGTGCCCTCAACATCGCAGTTACTGGGAAAGTCCACCTAACCACGGACACGTGGACAAGTGCTTGTGAGCAGGGATGGTACATCTCGCTGACGGCACACTGGGTTAATATAGTGGAAGCCGGGACCCAGTTGGACCTTGGGACCGAACACGTCCTCCTAAAGCAGAGGAATGCGGGCCCGGGGTCAATCAGGGTTGACTCCACATTCTATAGCTCCTGAACCTCCTTCTCCTCCTCTTCAGCCTACATCTCCAAAATGACCACATCAATCGCAAGCTGGAAGCACTGCAGTACTGCCTCGGCCAAGCGGCAACAGGCTGTGCTGAAGCTAATAAGCTGAGGTGACAAACCGCACAATGCTGAAGAGTTGTGTACAGCTGTGAAACAGCAGGAAGATCTGTGGCTGACACAGCTGAACCTACAGCCAGGCATGGTCATGTATGACAATGGCCAGAACCTGGTGGCAGCTCTGAGGTCCATGTGCCTAAACTCGTGGTTCAGCGGTTTCTCAAAACCTACCCGGATCTGTCGGATCTGCTTGTCAAAGTACGCCACCTGTGTGCCCATTTTAGAAAGTCAGCTACAGCTTCCGCTGCCCTTGCCGTGCTTCAGCAGCGTTTGCAGCTTCCAGCTCACTGACTGATCTGCGATGTCCCAATGTGTTGAAACTCTATATTGCAGATGTTGGGAAGGATTTGTTAACAGAAGAGGGCAGTTGTTGACTACCAGCATCGACATGGCCGTCGTTATTCAGGTCAGACTCCACACATAAGACCTCAGGAGTGGACATGGATGTCAGACATATGTACCATCCTCCAAAATTTTGAGGACGCCACCAAGATGGTGAGAGGCGATGACGCCATATTTAGCATCACCATCCCGCTTCTCTGTCTTCTGAAAGTCTCTTTGCTCACAATTAAAGAGGATGCACAATGAGATGGAGCAAGGATCCATACAGGGTGATTCCACATAGCCCAGCCTCATCTCATCTCAACGTGGATTAGGTGACAATGAGGAAGAGGAGGAGGAGAAAGAACAGGAGCTAGTTTTCTGCGCTATAGACGGTACTACCTCCACTACTGTCATATCGTCTGTTCAGCGTGGAAGGCCTGAGGACAGGGAGGAGAACATGGTCAGTCGTCCTCTTGGTGAGGACATTGAAGTCTTGCCTCTTTGCAGTCTGGCACACATGACTGAGTTTATGTTACGCTGCCTTTCCCGTGACTCTCGCATTGACCAAATTTTGGGTGACAGTCATTATTGCTTGGTGACACTTCTAGATCCATGCTACAAAGAGAACTTTCTGTCTCTTATTCCCTTGCAGCACAGGCCTAATAAAATGGTGCAGTACGAGAAGGCCCTTGTTGCGGAATTATTAAGAAAATTCCCATCTGAAAACGCTGGCGGCAGTGGTCACAGTTTGTTGGACAACCAAGGAGTGCAGGCGAGAGAGACACAAATACCCTATAAAAAGTCAAGGTTTTGTGATGAGTATAAATATAAACAATAGAGAAAAAAATTTTTTTAGGGCATCATAAGCTCAAAAGTGTTAGAAAATCAGTGAATATGAATAGCGGTACCAGAGCGCCAATAACAGGGCAAAAATATTAAAAGGACTGATTTATTAATACACACACAACGCGTTTCGGTGGACACAGCCACCTTCATCAGGTGTGACAAGCAGCAAACAATTGATCCTTATATACATTTGACTAGGTATACAATTCTTTAAAAGGGGCGGGGCCAGATACAGAGTAATACCTCTATATTAACCCCTTGAGTTCATATATGCTCAATAGAGTAAAAAGGATTGTTATAAAATAATGCCTAATGAAGCATATAGGGTTCTTATAAAAAGGATTCGCTGTAAAAAAAAAAAAAAAAAACTTGTGAATCCTATAATCTTAATACTTCATAGGATATATTGTCATCTACCACCCTATATTTTAGATTATATAAAAAAATAATAATAATAATTTTTACATACAACATAAAACAATGCATAAATATAAAGTATAAAATTACAGTTTCTATCATTGTAATTAGGAAAAGTAGACGAAGAAAGGAAAGAGAAAAAAAAAATAAATAAATAATAATAATCCCAAAAAAAAAAAAAAAAAAAAATCCCCCCCAAAAAAAAAAATAATCAGAAAAAAAAAAAAAAAAAAAAAAATTATAAAAATAAAAAAAAAAATAATAATTTTTTTTTTCTTTCAATTTTTTCTCCTTTCTCTCTCTCCTCCCTCCTCCCCTCCATCTCTCCTTTCCCCTCTTCCCTCCTTCTCTCTCTCCTCCCCCCTCCTCCTCCATATAAAAGACATATATAATAAATTTGCTAAAATATGAAAACAATTATTTAAAAAGTTGTCTTCTCTATATTAAGGTTCAAACCTTCAGGAGACAAGGTTCCCATTTTGAAAATCCAATAATTTTCACGTGTAATGAGACGATTTAGTCTATCAGGGTGTGTATCAACTATATGATCAATGATAGTTAGTTTTAGGTTATTAGGATTTTTTTTATGTTCTTTTAAGAAATGATTAGAAACACTGTGTAGGGGAAAGCCGTTTCTAATGTTTTGGCGATGTTTATTTAATCTTGAGTGCATTTCCTGGATAGTGCGGCCAATGTATTGCAGGCCGCAGGTGCACTGGAGCAGATAGATCACATATGAGGACTGACATGTAAGTCTAAAGCGAATGGGATATATCTCTCCAGTGACCGCAGAGACGAATGTTTTGGCTCCGTTATCAATGGATTGACAGCATAAGCATTTAGGGACATTACATTTATAACATCCATTATTGCTAATAGGAGCTGAATGGTTCGGTCTTCTACCAATTGTTGTATTGCTAGGGGCTATATAGTTTCCTAGATTTTTACTCCTCTGATATATGACATGAGGAAATTCCGGTAAATGACCAGTTAATATTGGATCATTACTTAAAATGAACCAGTATTTTTTTAATAAACTGGATAACACTTGCGTAGGTTTACCGTAAGTAGTAATCAGATTTAAACTGAAATCGTTGTTTGGCTCTTGGCTGGTATTCTTGGATTTGTTGATACACAGGTTCTGTGATAGGGATCTAGTTTTGGAGAAAGCATCCTCTAATAATTTCCGGGGGTATCCCTTAGCTCTAAAACGTTTTTGTAAAACCTTAGATTCCAGAAAAAAATCCGAATCATGTGTACAATTTTTTCTGACACGCCAATATTGACCATATGGAATATTTCTAATCCAGCTGGGTAGATGGCCACTGTCAAATTCAAGATAGCTATTTACATCCACTTCCTTAAAGTGGGTAGATGTGGATATTTTACCCGAATTGTCTATATTTATCTGAAGGTCAAGATATTGAATATTACTCTCAGATATGGTAGAGGTAAAGGAAAGACCCCAGTCGTTAGAGTTTAATTCATCAATAAATTTGGCAGCCTCCACAGTATTTCCCCTCCATTTGATAAACAGATCATCTATAAAGCGGCGGTACATAACGATGGGTTTATCGGCGCTGAGGGATTGCGCGATGTGGATAGACTCGAATGCCCCCATATATAGATTTGCATAACTGGGGGCAAACCTCGTCCCCATCGCGCAGCCCCTCAGCTGCCGATACATCACCCCCTCAAAAGAAAATACATTGTTCTCAAGAATGAAAGTTATACCCCTCAATAAAAAATTTTTTTGAGGATCTTGTAAGTTAGGGTCCTCATCTAGGAATATTTTAATTGCCTGTAAACCCAATACATGTGTGATATTGGAATAAAGAGAGCTTATATCGAGTGTAATAAGAAGACAGCCTGGAAGAGGGGGTAATTCTCTCAATATTGTAATTAAATGTGTGGAATCCTTTAAATGAGAATCTAGGGATAAAACGTACTTCTGTAAAAAAAGATCAATATAGTGGGATAAGTTGGATGTGATAGAATTAATACCAGAAATAATAGGACGTCCAGGGGGATTAAATTTATCTTCATGAATTTTGGGTAAAAAATAAAAATAAGGGACTTTGAATTTTTTAATGTCTAAAAAGGATTTTTCTTTTTTATTGAGGAAGCCAGCTGTAGAGGCCCCTGCTACAAGTCCTTTGTACTCCAAAAAAATGGTTACAGATGGGTCTGCTTCTAATTTCATGTAGTAGTTTGAGTCGTCTAAGATTCTGAGGCCCTCCTTGATGTACCAGCCCCCCAAATTTTTTTTTTTTTTGGGATTTTTTTTTTTTTTTTTTTGGGATTATTATTTTTTTTTTTTCTCCCTCCTTTCTTCGTCTACTTTTCCTAATTACAATGATAGAAACTGATTGTAATTTTATACTTTATATTTATGCATTGTTTTATGTTGTATGTAAAAATTATTATTATTATTTTTTTATATAATCTAAAATATAGGGTGGTAGATGACAATATATCCTATGAAGTATTAGGATTATAGGATTCACAAGTTTTTTTTTTTTTTTACAGCGAATCCTTTTATAAGAACCCTATATGCTTCATTAGGCATTATTTTATAACAATCCTTTTTACTCTATTGAGCATATATGAACTCAAGGGGTTAATATAGAGGTATTACTCTGTATCTGGCCCCGCCCCTTTTAAAGAATTGTATACCTAGTCAAATGTATATAAGGATCAATTGTTTGCTGCTTGTCACACCTGATGAAGGTGGCTGTGTCCACCGAAACGCGTTGTGTGTGTATTAATAAATCAGTCCTTTTAATATTTTTGCCCTGTTATTGGCGCTCTGGTACCGCTATTCATATTCACTGATTGTCCTTTTCCCCCTGTTGGGGTGCGGTAGAGCTGCCTTTAATCTATTGTTTTTTCACCTGTGGGAGCAATTTAATTAAAATTACTACCCTGGTTTTCCAAGCTGCGCTGCCTTAACCCCTCCGGAATGCTGCCGGGGGAGTTGGTGAAGCTGGGCGTCTATCTCGGCATTACATGCTACTAACCTGACCAGGTGATCCACCACCGAGAGACCAGGATCTGTGAACGCCGCTGGAAATAGATGACAGCCACCAACAGAGCGGAGCTTGTGGAGCTTTACACTGGGTTTGTGCAGAGGTGCACAACTTCATAAGGTTAGTAGCCATCCTCACACCCCTCTACAAATTGCAATACTGAGTCACCCATTGCGCCTTGTTCTCTCCTCTCTTTACATATTGAGTCTGCTATTGCTGGGGGCTTAGCTTCAAGACCAGGAGCTGCAAATTGGGCGACCCAGATTGTTCTACACATCGAGAGACGGAAAAACCTTGCAGAATCATCAACAGATAAGAACTGTGTTTAAGACTTTAAAATCTAAATTGCTGGATCATTATGGACTTTTATGTGACCAATAGAGAGAAATTTAGATTATCTCTGATCAATACAGCCCTTAGTAAAGACTTTAAAGATGGCGACAGATGCATATATAATAATCCAACTATGCTGAATGATATAGATCAAAAAAGGTTACGTGGACTGTTTTTGAACTTAGAAAATAATAGCAAAATAGAAATAACTAATCACATAGACACGATGTTTTTAGAACATTACATTAAGGATAACATAATACCCAAGGGATTGAGAATGAATCTCAATTCATCCTTTCCTCAGGATATTGTTTTTACTGAAAGATGGGACAGGTGTATTTCTGATTGCTCAACAACACTGATCAGATTGTTGATTGATAAAAGGAATACTCTGGCTATGCATGCTTTAGAAACAATAGCTAAAATTAAAGGGGATTTGGAGTTCTTTTCTTCATCTACGGAATATTTTGCCACAGATAATGAGGTAAAACTAAGACTGGCTAAGTTTGAAAATGATTTAATAAATAAAAAAGCAAAAAAATATGAAAGAGATATAAAAGACTCTAAAAAAGAAAAAATCCAATCACCACTTCAAATTTCACCTGTTCCCATCATCTCTATGCAGAGAACAACTAGGGATAATCCATCATCCCCTATTCTAAGCAATGATACTGATAACCATACAAAACAAGTGAATAGTTTTCAAAAACAGTTTTTTATGAATAAAAAACAACAAGCAATATATGAGACTCATAAATAGAAGTTATCCATTAACAATAATTACAAGAAAAATACTGCATTTAATTCTAATTTGGAAAAAAATAATGACCTTATAATAGAGGGAATGTGTATGGAAATTACTCCTCCCTCCATACTGATTACTGATCCACCTATTTTATCCACACAAGCAGCAGATGTAGAATTTATTGCTAATCCGCCTACTATTTCCACACAAGTAGCAGATATTGATCAACTGAACTTCACATTACATATTAACACACAGGAGATATCCCATAGTGGATCTAATATCTCAGAGCTTTCTAGTGCAATACAGACTCCTATTGCTGGGGAGTCATCTGGACAGATCCCGTTAGCGGATACACTGAATATTTTTAATCAAGGGAGACCCTCTGATATAGCAAGTGGTATAAACCACATAAAACCCCCTATAAACAGAATGACATCCTTGGAATTATCTCCGATTTTGAATGAAAATAGTATCTTGATAAATCCTCAAACACAGAATGCAGTTGCATCTCAAACTAATAAAACGAAAATTACACATTTTTTTCACGTGGTCCCCGGACGTTGTCCAAAACGAAAAAGAAATTTAGGGGATGTAGAGGGAGTGGAAAAACTCGAGGCCTCACCAACAAAAATAGTCCAAATGCCGAAATTGAGACACAATCCAAATATAAAGAAAATGAAATCTTGCCAATGAACCCGGATACAAATTCCCTGCAGATAGAAACCCCTATCGGTTGTGGGGGTATTTTTAATATTTCTAGCTACGTGCTATCTGAAGCTGAACAATCCTTGTTAGGTCGAGGATTATCTTTCTGTCCAGCTGTCCCATTTAATAATTTCACTTTGTTCTGTGATTTAAATGAATTTATAAGGAAATTGACACTAAAAAGGCATTTTCTATTGGAAGATAAGAGAAAATCACATCCTATTAGTTCATGCTCAACTGTATCACCCTCCATTCAAGAATCTAATATACCAGGCCCCCCATTACTGGACCCTTTCACTCATGTAAATGTGAAGGGGAAAAATAATTTCTATCCATTACATCACAAAGGTTCACACCTTGAAACTTTCCAACAATTAATTTTGAGGGACCTTAGGACATTCCCCCCAATTTCAAAAAAAGTGAATAACTTGAGCTACCAGGAGAAATGTGCATTAAAAACCCTTCAGGATAATAAAGAAATAATTATAAAGAGAGCAGATAAGGGAGGGGGGACTGTGATAATGAACAGGGGCTGGTACATCAAGGAGGGCCTCAGAATCTTAGACGACTCAAACTACTACATGAAATTAGAAGCAGACCCATCTGTAACCATTTTTTTGGAGTACAAAGGACTTGTAGCAGGGGCCTCTACAGCTGGCTTCCTCAATAAAAAAGAAAAATCCTTTTTAGACATTAAAAAATTCAAAGTCCCTTATTTTTATTTTTTACCCAAAATTCATGAAGATAAATTTAATCCCCCTGGACGTCCTATTATTTCTGGTATTAATTCTATCACATCCAACTTATCCCACTATATTGATCTTTTTTTACAGAAGTACGTTTTATCCCTAGATTCTCATTTAAAGGATTCCACACATTTAATTACAATATTGAGAGAATTACCCCCTCTTCCAGGCTGTCTTCTTATTACACTCGATATAAGCTCTCTTTATTCCAATATCACACATGTATTGGGTTTACAGGCAATTAAAATATTCCTAGATGAGGACCCTAACTTACAAGATCCTCAAAAAAATTTTTTATTGAGGGGTATAACTTTCATTCTTGAGAACAATGTATTTTCTTTTGAGGGGGTGATGTATCGGCAGCTGAGGGGCTGCGCGATGGGGACGAGGTTTGCCCCCAGTTATGCAAATCTATATATGGGGGCATTCGAGTCTATCCACATCGCGCAATCCCTCGGCGCCGATAAACCCATCGTTATGTACCACCGCTTTATAGATGATCTGTTTATCATATGGAGGGGGAATACTGTGGAGGCTGCCAAATTTATTGATGAATTAAACTCTAACGACTGGGGTCTTTCCTTTACCTCTACCATATCTGAGAGTAATATTCAATATCTTGACCTTCAGATAAATATAGACAATTCGGGTAAAATATCCACATCTACCCACTTTAAGGAAGTGGATGTAAATAGCTATCTTGAATTTGACAGTGGCCATCTACCAGCTGGATTAGAAATATTCCATATGGTCAATATTGGCGTGTCAGAAAAAATTGTACACATGATTCGGATTTTTTTCTGGAATCTAAGGTTTTACAAAAACGTTTTAGAGCTAAGGGATACCCCCGGAAATTATTAGAGGATGCTTTCTCCAAAACTAGATCCCTATCACAGAACCTGTGTATCAACAAATCCAAGAATACCAGCCAAGAGCCAAACAACGATTTCAGTTTAAATCTGATTACTACTTACGGTAAACCTACGCAAGTGTTATCCAGTTTATTAAAAAAATACTGGTTCATTTTAAGTAATGATCCAATATTAACTGGTCATTTACCGGAATTTCCTCATGTCATATATCTGAGGAGTAAAAATCTAGGAAACTATATAGCCCCTAGCAATACAACAATTGGTAGAAGACCGAACCATTCAGCTCCTATTAGCAATAATGGATGTTATAAATGTAATGTCCCTAAATGCTTATGCTGTCAATCCATTGATAACGGAGCCAAAACATTCGTCTCTGCGGTCACTGGAGAGATATATCCCATTCGCTTTAGACTTACATGTCAGTCCTCATATGTGATCTATCTGCTCCAGTGCACCTGCGGCCTGCAATACATTGGCTGCACTATCCAGGAAATGCACTCCAGATTAAATAAACATCGCCAAAACATTAGAAACGGCTTTCCCCTACACAGTGTTTCTAATCATTTCTTAAAAGAACATCAAAAAAATCCTAATAACCTTAAACTAACTATCATTGATCATATAGTTGATACACACCCTGATAGACTAAATCGTCTCATTACACGTGAAAATTATTGGATTTTCAAAATGGGAACCTTGTCTCCTGAAGGTTTGAACCTTAATATAGAGAAGACAACTTTTTAAATAATTGTTTTCATATTTTAGCAAATTTATTATATATATCTTTTATATGGAGGAGGAGGGGGGAGGAGAGAGAGAAGGAGGGAAGAGGGGAAAGGAGAGAGGGAGGGGAGGAGGGAGGAGAGAGAGAAAGGAGAAAAAATTGAAAGAAAAAAAAAATTTTATTTATTTTTTTTTTATTTTTATAATTTTTTTTTTTTTTTTCTTTCCTTTCTTCGTCTACTTTTCCTAATTACAATGATAGAAACTGATTGTAATTTTATACTTTATATTTATGCATTGTTTTATGTTGTATGTAAAAATTATTATTATTATTTTTTTATATAATCTAAAATATAGGGTGGTAGATGACAATATATCCTATGAAGTATTAAGATTATAGGATTCACAAGTTTTTTTTTTTTTTTTACAGCGAATCCTTTTTATAAGAACCCTATATGCTTCATTAGGCATTATTTTATAACAATCCTTTTTACTCTATTGAGCATATATGAACTCAAGGGGTTAATATAGAGGTATTACTCTGTATCTGGCCCTGCCCCTTTTAGAGAATTGTATACCTAGTCAAATGTATATAAGGATCAATTGTTTGCTGCTTGTCACACCTGATGAAGGTGGCTGTGTCCACCGAAACGCGTTGTGTGTGTATTAATAAATCAGTCCTTTTAATATTTTTGCCCTGTTATTGGCGCTCTGGTACCGCTATTCATATTCACTGATTGTCCTTTTCCCCCTGTTGGGGTGCGGTAGAGCTGCCTTTAATCTATTGTTTTTTCACCTGTGGGAGCAATTTAATTAAAATTACTACCCTGGTTTTCCAAGCTGCGCTGCCTTAACCCCTCCGGAACGCTGCCGGGGGAGTTGGTGAAGCTGGGCGTCTATCTCGGCATTACATGCTACTAACCTGACCAGGTGATCCACCACCGAGAGACCAGGATCTGTGAACGCCGCTGGAAATAGATGACAGCCACCAACAGAGCGGAGCTTGTGGAGCTTTACACTGGGGTTGTGCAGAGGTGCACAACTTCATAAGGTTAGTAGCCATCCCCACACCCCTCTACAAATTGCAATACTGAGTCACCCATTGCGCCTTGTTCTCTCCTCTCTTTACAAAAGTGTTAGAAAGGCTCACAACATTTTGACAAGTAAACATTATGTGTCTCAATAATGACATTCTTTTATGGCAGAAAGGGAATATTCCTTTCATATTATTTACAAGTGAAACCAAGTCCTAACATAACTAATAGCAAATGCTTGATATACACACCCACTTCAAACACTGGTAGGCAGAAACAAAACTTTCCAGTTTTGTAAGCCAGTGCTGTGCCACATACAATACTTTATAATTCAAATCGAAATTTTCAAATCAGGTCCAATAAACCCATGTAAACAGCACACAGATATTATTTGCGTTTTATTTTGGAGCTATAGGTATTTCATGTGCCGCTGAAGAGTACCTCTGTGCAGTACCATAATCTACCCTAGAAGAAAAGCATAATACATTAGGTTGCCAAGTATAACAACTATGTTTTTTATAGTATAGCTAGGCCTTTGGCTATATTAAGGACAGTATAGATCTATCGATTTTCACGTGTGTTATGTTATTGAGCAGTAAGACTGCTGTGTGCATGAGAACTAGGAGAGATAAAAGTTCTAGTGCCATTTGTGCTAAAAAAAAAAAAAAAAAAACCTTTCATGACTTGCAACATATTTGTTGTATGTTTTGGATACTTTTTGTGCCTTGTCTGATAATAAAAAAGGCATGGCTTAGTAAAAACAGGCATGCCTTAGTGTTCAGCAATGCGCACCCAATAATACAAAATTTTGGATCAAATTTGTTACACAAAATAAGCAATAAATGAGGAATACGGTGGTTCAGAGTCTGCGCTGCCCAAGGTTCAAAGATACGATCACACACATTGTAGCCTTGTCCTGATGAAGAGGTTTGAAAACCTTCAAACGCATTTACATAATAAACTGCTCATACTTCACCTTCATGTGTGATTGTATCTTTGAACCTGGGGCAGCGCAGACTCTGAACCACCGTATTCCTCATTTATTGCAACGTATCTCCTTGGTGGTCCTGCTGCAGCCTTTACATGCTTCTATCGGAGTTGTGACTGTCACAACCCCATCAAGTGAGCGTACCTATAATATTTTATACCACTTGGCTATCAAAAAAGACCCTGTTTTGCGCTTTTTGTCTCTCCAATTGTCCCATTTGACGAACCCCTATCATGAATGAAAAAACATCAGAGAGAAAAAAACAGTCATAATTACCAATACATGGTCACAATACAAATGCATTAGATGGCTTTTATGTATTTGGTGTCCTTTTCAGTGAATTGTTTTCATTTTAGTGTTTGAGACATGCAAGGCTATGAAGACTAGAGATGAGCGGTGTTCGACTAGAACTGTTCGCCAGTCTCAAATTCGAGCTGTTTTGGGCGGTGTTCGAGTCGTTCGACGAACGCGAATGATTTGCAAAAAATTTGGCTGTTCGAGGTTATGTTTGATAACTGTTCGCGCACCAAAAGCGTGTCCTGCATGTCTGATGCTATTTAGAGCACCAATCATGCAGGGATTGTCTGCCACTCACTGTAATGCCACAGCCATGCTGGTTGTGGCATTACAGTGGTTGCCCAAATCGATGGGAACAGTGCTCACAGTGAAACATGAAAAGCCGGCCATTCAGCAGCAGCATACACCGGTACCCGACAATTTAGAACCGAAAGAATAGAGTATCACACATAGATTAGATAGATAGAAACATGTCAGTCACATATATAAGAAGTACAGCGATAGTGTTGATTACTGTACTTGTCATTTAGTGTTAAAATAAAGGATTTATTAAAAAAAAAATTGGCGTGGGGTTCCCCGTAATTTTAGTCTCTAGCGGAGGTTAAGCAGACGGCTGGGGCAGATGTTTGAAGCATGGGAAGGGGATAATACTCACGGAGCTTCCCATGCTATAATATCAGCCCCCAGCAGAATACCTAGCCTTTACTAGATATTAAAATGGGGGACCCCAAAAAAAATGACGTGGGGTCCCCCCTATTTTAATAGCTAGCAAAGGCTAGGCAGACAGCTGGGGGCTGATATTAATAGCCCAGGAAGGGTGCCATGAACATTGGCCCCCTCCCAGGCTAGAAACACCAGCCATCAGCCGCCCCAGAAATGGCGCATCCATAGGATGCGCCAATTCTGGCACTTAGCCTCGCTCTTCCCACTGCCCTGTAGCGGTGGCAGTGGGGTAATAGGGTTGGGGTTGATGTCAGCTTATAATGCCAGCTGACATCAAGCCCAGGTTAGTAATGGAGAGGCATCTATAAGACACCCCCATTACTAACCCCATAGTCAAAGTTACAAAAACACAAATACCCAGAATAAAGTCCTTTAATTGAAATAAACACACAATTCTTTATTGTTCTAAATTAAACCATACTTACCATCACGCCCATTCCAGCTGAAGCCAACGATCTCCTGCAATAAAAGTAAAATAATAAAGCAACATCATCCTTACCTTTCCATGGTTCCCACGACAGCTTCAGCTCTGCTACATTCACATGACAGGCTGGACCGCAGCAGAACGCTGCCATCCAGCTTGCCATGCCGCAGAGACTGAGAAGCGCAGGCATGCTTGCGCTCCTCAGTGTCTGGCTGTGACGGCATCCAGATGAGCCGAGTTCATGTCCAATGAACTCAGCTCACCTCACGCATGTCACTGACAGCGTGGGAAAATTCTCCTGAGCATGCGGTGAGTGCAGGAGAATTTCCCCACGCTGTCAGTGACGTGCATGAGGTGAGCTCATGTTCAATGAACTCGGCTCACCTCATGCAAGTCACTGACAGCGTGGGAAAATTCTCCTGCGCATGCGGTGAGTGCAGGAGAATTTCCCCACGCTGTCAGTGACGTGCATGAGGTGAGCTAAGTTCATTGGACATGAACTTGGCTCATCTGGATGCCGTCACAGCCAGACACTGAGAAGCGCAAGCATGCCTGCGCTTCTCAGTTTCTGCCGCATGGCAAGCTGGATGGCAGCGTTCTGCTGCGGTCCAGCCTGTCATGTGAATGTAGCAGAGCTGAAGCTGTCGTGGGAACCATGGAAAGGTAAGGATGATGTTGCTTTATTATTTTACTTTTATTGCAGGAGATCGTTGGCTTCAGCTGGAATGGGCGTGATGGTAAGTATGGTTTAATTTAGAACAATAAAGAATTGTGTCTTTATTTCAATTAAAGGACTTTATTCTGGATGTTTGTGATTTTTTGTAACATTGACTATGGGGTTAGTAATGGGGGTGTCTTATAGACGCCTCTCCATTACTAACCTGGGCTTTATGTCAGCTGGCATTATAAGCTGACATCAACCCCAACCCTATTACCCCACGGCCACCGCTATAGGGCAGTGGAAAGAGCGAGACTTAGTGCCAGAATTGGCGCATCCTATGGATGCGCCATTTCTGGGGCAGCTGACGGCTGGTGTTTCTAGCCTGGGAGGGGGCCAATATTCATGGCACCCTTCCTGGGCTATTAATATCAGCCCCCAGCTGTCTGTCTAGCCTTTGCTAGCTATTAAAATAGGGGGGACCCCACGTCATTTTTTGGGGGGTCCCCCATTTTAATAGCTAGTAAAGGCTAGGTATTCAGCTGGGGGCTGATATTAGTAACCTGGGAAGCTCCGTGGGTATTACCCCCTTCCCAGGCTTCAAACATCTGCCCCAGCCATCTGCTTAACCTCCGCTAGAGACTAAAATTACGGGGAACCCCACGCCAATTTTTTTTTTATAAATCATTTATTTTAACACTAAATGACAAGTCCAGTAATCAACACTATCACTGTACTTCTTATAAATGTGACTGACATGTTTCTATCTATCTAATCTATGTGTGATGCTCTATTCTTTCTGTTATAAATTGTCGGTACTGATGCTGAATTGCCGGCCGGCTTTTTAAAAGAGACGGTGCATGAAAACACTAATATTTTTTTTAATAAATCCTTTAACACTAAATGACAAGTACAGTAACCAACACTGTCACTGTACTTATATATGTGACTGACATGTTTCTATCTATCTAATCTATGTGTGATGCTCTATTCCTTCTTGTCTAAATTGTCGGGTACCGGAGTATGCTGCTGCTGAATTGCCGGCCGGCTTTTTTAAAGAGAGTGTCTTCTGAGCAGTTTGTCAGCTTTTGGACACCTTTGAAGGTGTTTTCTATGTGTTTCTATGTGTTTTTGTTTGCCTGCCATTGGTTTTAACGGTGTTCGACGATGTTCGACGGTGTTCTAAGGTGTTCGACGAACAGTTCCTCGAACATCCCGGTGTCTGACGAACCGAACCGAACCCGAACACTACGGGGGTGGCTCAACACTAATGAAGACCCTTTACATATGTTTTGAAATTGTGTATTTTGGACAAAATATTAACCAATACCTCATGTATTTTTTCATCTTTTACAGTGTGCAGCCAAACCCTGAAGAGGGATTGGGGGTGTATGGTGCACTTATATACTTCTTCATTTAGGGTAATAAGCAGGTATCCCCCATGAATGCTTTTTTCTGTGATTTTTTGGGGGGGGGATTTTATGTCCTTTTCAATGGACCACTATAATAAATGTAGTGCATTTAAAGCTGTCCTGTCAAGGTTTGCACTGTCTATGAAATTGAATGAATTGATAAGTATGCTTGTGACTCGCCCAGGGGGATATGGGGGAAACTCGGTACCCGGGCCTTGACCTTCTATGGGATGTCACGACAGTCGTCTCCCGGGCCCGTACCCTGGGGTCACTCTTTAAAAGGGGTTTTGTTAACAGTTTTGTCTTGTGACGCCACCTGTGGCTCCTGGTAATGGGTACCAGCGCTGCTGCAGACCTCTGGGGGTGATGGGATGGCAGCTGGGAATTTTCTGCTCCCCACAGGTGGAGCAGGCCCCCGGGGCAGGGTTGATGGAGGGGATGCAGGTGAGAGGTGGCCCAGTCAGGCCAGGGGAGAATAACAGACACGCACACAGGGGGTTCGCTTCAGTACCTTTACTGGTGTAGACGGCAGGTACGGTCCAGGGTACTTGATAGGAAGGGTGCCCTTCTGGACTCTCCCCAGTGAGCGGGTTTAAGGCCTCCTGATCTGTTTCTTCCTCTCTCTGAAGCTTCTGACCAGCCTGAAACTAGGCATAGCTTCTGTAATCTTTCCCTCTCCTCACCTGCATGCTTGGTGGTAAGAAATTTCTTCTGGCTACCACTATCCCTGGATGCTGGGGCCTTCATGGTTCCTAGTTCTGTAAAATGATGGTAGCTTCAGGTTGACCAGGAATCTGGAATCCTCCTGGTATGCCAGTTTTCCCTACTGGGTGTAGAGGACCCTGTACGCGCGGACCCGGTGTCCGGCTTGTGTCCTGGGGTGAGCTTCAGATGTTTCTCTGCCCCCTTTACTCCTCTCTCCTTGGCTCAGCACACTCACTGACTCTAACTTCACCATCCAGTATATATATCCCTAACAGGGCTCCCTCTGGTGGTATGAGGTGGAAGGGTAGAGGTGTCTGTTATTTAATGGGGGCCTCTGGTGGAGAAGTCCGTTCATGCACCCTTTTGGGTCCTGTGGTACCTGTAGTAGCAGGGCGCCACATTCCCCCCTAGTACAATTTAGTACTCCTGGACTGAAGCATTTTTTGTTTTGTAAACAGGTCACAACAACAATTACGATAACAATAACACATATCAAAGTTACAGTGAGTCCCATAACCAGGTGTCCATCTCACTGGTGAAAGGTGCAACATGAATAGCATGAGGGACCAGTCTGAAAACACTCAATGTAGGCCCTGGGCATGGCTACAGGGCATAAGAGATCCAGGTGTTGGACCACGTCTTCGGCCAAGCCAAATGGGTTTTTGTTCAGTGGTCTCTTTATACAAAACCAATAGGGGGCACTTTAATAAGTGCAACTATTTATAACGGACAGTTTTTCGGTTATTCACCGTCCATAACCTACAGTCTCTATACCCTCACGGGTAACTAAATGCACACATATTAATTTTCAGTTCACACACATAAACAACTTTTAAATTTTCCTTCTATACCCTTACGGGTAACTATTTACATCGAAAAGTCCTGGACTACTCACAGTTGTTGACCTCCAAGTCTCTGTTTTTTGGAATAAATGCAGGCACTAAATAAAGGCATGTTATAAATAAAACACATATAACTTTTTAAACTTGCAATGTTTTTATACCCTTACCAGGTAACCATGTACAGTACTTTTCAGCAGTTCAATAATGGTGCTCCCTCCGGGGAAGCACCTGTCCACAATAGGCTGGCCCAGCCGGGTCATCAGCTCTAGGTGGCGAGGGTTTGCTCTCCTCCACCACTC
Organism: Phyllobates terribilis; assembly: GCF_046119375.1. NCBI lineage: Eukaryota > Metazoa > Chordata > Amphibia > Anura > Dendrobatidae > Phyllobates > Phyllobates terribilis. The sequence goes on along the minus strand of NW_027362762.1, from coordinate 368,167,185 downwards.
TGTGGACATACGGCAGGGCCATGGGTATCACTGGAGCCATGACCCCTGCTGGTGGGGCGGCCGCTCCGGCCTGAGCAGCGCCGGGCGCGAGTTGAGCATCGGGAGCGTTAACCGGTGCTCTGGCGTTTTGCTGGTCGTCGGCAATGGTTGTGCCCCCCTAGTAAACCGTAGCCTACCTTCTTTAATTTTATCAGGTAGGCCGCAGCTCCGCAGATTACGGTCTCCTTCCAGAACCTGACGCTTTCTGGTGCTGCGTCAGAGCTCGAGGCGGGGCTTGAACTACGCAAGCTACTAAAGGTCACGCCTCTCTGGTTCCTGCGGTTACGCCCCTCTTCTTCCCGCACGGCGGCGCGGTAATGGCGGTGATGTCCACCACAGTTCAAACACAGTTCAAATATGGCACACAGTACCTGGTGGCAACGGGAAAAAAATCCTGTTCGCGACGCCAAGAAGAGTAATACTCGCCCAAGGGGATATGGGGGAAACTCGGTACCCGGGCCTTTACCTTCTATGGGATGTCACGACAGTCGGCTCCCGGGCCCGTACCCTGGGGTCACACTTTAAAAGTGGTTTTGTTAACAGTTTTGTTTCGTGATGCCTCCTGTGGCTCCTGGTAATGGGTACCAGCGCTGCTGCAGACCTCTGTGGATGATGAGATGGCAGCTGGGATGTTTCTGCTCCCAACAGGTGGAGCGGGCCCCCGAGGAAGGGTTGATGGAAGGGATGCAGGTGAGAGGTGGCCCAGTAGGGCCAGGGGAGAATAACAGACATGCACACAGGGGGTTCGCTTCAGTACCTTTACTGGTGTAGATGGCAGGTACGGTCCAGGGTACTTTATAGGAAGGGTGCACTTCTGAACTCTCCCCAGTGAGCAGGTATAAGGCCTCCTGATCTGCTTCTTCCTATCTCTCTGAAGCTTCTGACCAGTCTGAAACTTGGCCTAGCTTCTGTACTCTTTCCCTCTCCTCACCTGCATGCTTGGTGGTAAGAGCTTTCTTTTGGCTACCACTATCCCTGGATGCTGGGGCCTTCATGGTTCCTAGTTTTGTAAAATGATGGTAGCTTCAGGTTGACCAGGAACCTGGAATCCTCCTGGTATGCCGGTTGTCCCTACTGGGTGTAGAGGACCCTGTAGGCCCGGACCCGGTGTCCGGCTTGTGCCCTGGGGTGAGCTTTAGATGTTCCTCTGCCTCCCTAATTCCTCTCTCCTTTCTCCTTGCCTCGGACACACTCAGGGCCCTCAACACGGCAGCAGACGTGCTGCTTCTTCACTGATCTAAAGTGTCAGCACACTCACTGACTCTAACTCCACCTTCCAGTATATATATCCTTAACAGGGCTCCCTCTGGTGGTATGAGGTGGAAGGGTGGAGGTGTCTGTTATGTAATGGGGGCCTCTGGTGGCGAAGTCCATCCATGCACACTTTTGGGTCCTGTGGTACCTGTAGTAGCAGGGTGCCACATTCCCCCCTAGTGCAATTCAGTACTCCTGGACTGAAGCATTTTTATTTATTTTTTTGTAAACAGGTCACAACAACAATTACGACAACAATAACACATATCAAAGTTACAGTGAGTCCCATAACCAGGTGTCCATCTCACTGGTGAAGGTGCAACATGAATAGAATGTGGGACTCGTCTGAAAACCCTCAACGTAGGCCCTGGGCATGGCTACAGGGCATAAGTGATCCAGGTGTTGGACCCCGTCTTAGGCCTTGCCAAACGGGTTTTTGTTCAGTGGTCTCTTTTTATACAAAACCAATAATGGGCAATTTAATAAGTGCAACTATTTACAGCGGACAGTTTTTCGGTTATTCACCGTCCATAACCTACAGTCTCTATACCCTCACGGGTAACTAAAGGCACACATATTAATTTTCAGTTCACACACATAAACAACTTTTAAATTTTCCTTCTGTACCCTTACGGGTTTCTATTTACATCGGACAGTCCTGGACAACTCACAGTTGTTGACCTCCAAGTCTCTGGTTTTTGGAATAAATGCAGGCACTAAATAAAGGCATGTAATAAATACAACACATATAACTTTTTAAACTTGCAATGTTTTTATACCCTTACCGGGTAACTATGTACAGTACTTTTCAGCAGTTCAAAAATGGTGCTCCCTCTGGGGAAGCACCTGTCCACAATAGGCTGGCCCAGCCGGGTCATCAGCTCTGAGTGGCGAGGGTTTGCTCTCCTCCACCACCCTGTGGACATACGGCAGGGCAATGGGTATCACTGGAGCCACGACCCCTGCTGGTGGGGAGGCCGCTCCGTCCAGAGCAGTGCCTGGAACGAGTTGAGCATCGGGAGCGCTAACCTGTGCTCCGGCGTTTTGCTGGTCGTCGGCCATGGTTGTGCCCCCCTAGTAAACCGTAGCCTACCTTCTTTAATTTTATCAGGTAGGCCGCAGCTCCGCAGATCACGGTTTCCTTCCAGAACCTGACGCTTCCTGGTGCTGCATCAGAGCGCGAGGCGGGGCTTGAGCTTCGCACACTACTAAAGGTCACGCCTCTCTGGTTCCTGCGGTTACGCCCCTCTTCTTCCCGCACGGCGGCGCGGTAATGGCGGCGATGTCCACCACAGTTCAAACACAGTTCAAATACGGCACACAGTACCCGGTGGCAAGGGGAACGAAATCCTGTTTGTGACGCCAAGAAAATTATGACTCGCCCAGGGGGATATGGTTGAAACTCGGTACCCGGGCCTTGACCTTCTATGGGATGTCACGACAGTCGGCTCCTGGGCCCGTACCCTTGGGTCACTCTTTTAAAGTGGTTTTGTTAACAGTTTTGTTTCGTGATGCCTCCTGTGGCTCCTGGTAATGGGTACCAGCGCTGCTGCAGACCACCGGGGATGATGGGATGGCAGCTGGGATGTTTCTGCTCCCCACAGGTGGAGTGGTCCCCCGGGGAAGGGTTGATGGAAGGGATGCAGGTGAGAGGTGGCCCAGCCGGGCCACGGGAGAATAACAGACATACACACAGAGGGTTCGCTTCAGTACCTTTACTGGTGTAGACGGCAGGTACGGTCCAGGGTACTTGATAGGAAGGGTACACTACTGGACTCTCCCCAGTGAGTGGGTATAAGGCCTCCTGATCTGCTTATTCCTGTCTCTCTGAAGCTCCTGAACAGCCTGAAACTAGGCCTAGCTTCAGTACTCTTTCCCTCTCCTCACCTGCATGCTTGGTGGTAAGAATTTTCTTCTGGCTACCACTATCCCTGAATGCTGGGACCTTCGTGGTTCCTAGTTCTGTAAAATGATGGTAGCTTCAGGTTGACCAGGAATCTGGAATCCTCCTGGTATGCCGGTTGTCCCTACTGGGTGTAGAGGACCCTGTAGGCGCGGAACCGGTGTCCGGCTTGTGTCCTAGGTAGAGATGAGCGTTGTTCGACTCGAACTGTTCGCCAATCTCAAATTCGAGCTGTTTTGGGCGGTGTTCAAGCAGTTCGGCGAACAAGAACGATTTGAGAAAAATTCGGCTGTTCGAGGTTATGTTCGATAACTGTTCGTGCACCAAAATCATAACTGGATTTTTTCTCAGTAATGATAAAAATTAATGTTAATACGCAGTTTGAGTGTACAGCGGGGTGGGGGGAGGGGCAGGGGATGGACCTCTGCAGGAATAATGAAGATCTCCATTTTTTTTTCTCTTTCCCGCATTTACAGTGGGGAGGTGCAATCTGTCAGCCTATCAGCAGCGCACACACGGAGTGAAGTGCTTTTTTTCACACAAGCAAGGGCATGTGTCATTGGCAGTGTATGTCACATGTCCTTGCCCTATAAGACCAAGCCATTTTCCCCGTCGCCACCATTTTCTCACTGCTGCAGCTGCGTGTTAGACGGCACCGCTGTTGCTGTGTGCGCTATACCTTGTTAATGTCAAGCCAATTTTCGCACAAATCTACAGATAGCTTTGGAGTAGGGAAAAGTTGTGATTGCAGTCCTTTTAAGGACTAGGTTACAGCATTTCCTACGACTTTTATCAGGCAGGTCTGTGCTCTTAAATAGATAGATTGTGGGAGTAAAGACTAATTGTAATTGCAGTCCTTTTCAGGACTAGGTTACATCAGTTCCTATCAGTTTTTGCCAGGCAGGTCTGTGCCAGTGCTGTGCAAGTTTTTTTCAAAGCATTTGGCTGAATCTAGGAAAGCTAATCCTTTTTGGCCTATTGCAGAGTGTGTTAGTCAGTGGAGTAGCCTATCTGTGTTGCAAGATATACCACCTGTGTATAGAATACCAATTTTTTTACTGCACCTAGTGAAGTAAAATCTTTTGGGCATAGCATCATTCTATTAGTCCATCTATACTGACCTCCATCAGGTTGCAAATTGAATATAATTTTTTTCTGCATCTAGCTCTGAAAAAATATTTGGCCTTCTAGCAGTGTGTGGGACTTTCTCTATTAGTCCATCTATACTGACCTCCATCAGGTTGCAAATTCAAAATAATTTTTTGTCTGCATCTAGCTCTGAAAAAATATTTGGCCTTCTAGCAGTGTGTGGGACTTTCTCTATTAGTCCATCTATACTGACCTCCATCAGGTTGCAAATTAAAAATAATTTATATCTGCATCTAGCTCTGAAAAAATATTTGGCCTTCTAGCTGTGTGTGGGACTTTCTCTATTAGTCCATCTATGCTGACCTCCATCAGGTTGCAAATTAAAAATATTTTTTTGTCTGCATCTAGCTCTGAAAAAATATTTGGCCTTCTAGCAGTGTGTAGGACTTTCTATATTAGTCCATCTATAGTTGACCTCCATCAGGTTGCAAATTAAAAATAATTTATATCTGCATCTAGCTCTGAAAAAATATTTGGCCTTCTAGCAGTGTGTGGGACTTTCTCTATTAGTCCATCTATACTGACCTCCATCAGGTTGCAAATTAAAAATAATTTTTTGTCCGCATCTAGCTCTTAAAAAATATTTGGCCTTCTAGCAGTGTGTGGGACTTTCTCTATTAGTCCATCTATACTGACCTCCATCAGGTTGCAAACTGAATATATTTTTTTTCTGCATCTACCTCTGAAAAAATATTGGGCTTCTAGCTGTGTGTGGGACTTGTTCTATTAATCCATCTATACAGACCTCCATCAGGTTGCAAACTGAAAATAATTTTTTTCTGCATCTACCTCTGAAAAACTATTTGGGCTTCTAGCTGTGTGTGGGACTTGTTCTATTAGTCCATCTATACAGAATTCCATCAGGTTGCAAACTGAATATAATTTTTTTCTGCATCTACCTCTGAAAAAATATTTGGCCTTCTAGCAGTGTGTGGGACTTTCTCTATTAGTCCATCTATACTGAATTCCATCAGGTTGCAAATTCAAAATAATTTTTTGTCTGCATCTAGCTCTGAAAAAATATTTGGCCTTCTAGCAGTGTGTGGGACTTTCTCTATTAGTCGATCTATACTGACCTCCATCAGGTTGCAAATTAAAAATAATTTTTTGTCTGCATCTAGCTCTGAAAAAATATTTGGCCTTCTAGCAGTGTGTGGGACATTCTCTATTAGTCCATCTATACAGACCTCCATCAGGTTGCAAACTGAATATAATTTTTTTCTGCATCTACCTCTGAAAAAATATTTGGGCTTCTAGCTGTGTGTGGGACTTGTTCTATTAATCCATCTATACAGACCTCCATCAGGTTGCAAACTGAATATAATTTTTTTCTGCATCTAACTCTGAAAAAATATTTGGGCTTCTAGCTGTGTGTGGGACTTGTTCTATTAGTCCATCTATACTGACCTCCATCAGGTTGCAAACTGAATATAATTTTTTTCTGCATCGAGCTCTGAAAAAATATTTGGCCTTCTAGCAGTGTGTGGGACTTTCTCTATTAGTCCATCTATACTGACCTCCATCAGGTTGCAAATTAAAAATAATTTTTATCTGCATCTAGCTCTGAAAAAATATTTGGCCTTCTAGCAGTGTGTGGGACTTTCTCTATTAGTCCATCTATACTGACCTCCATCAGGTTGCAAATTAAAAATAATTTATATCTGCATCTAGCTCTGAAAAAATATTTGGCCTTCTAGCAGTGTGTGGGACTTTCTCTATTAGTCCATCTATACTGACCTCCATCAGGTTGCAAATTAAAAATAATTTTTTGTCTGCATCTAGCTCTGAAAAAATATTTGGCCTTCTAGCAGTGTGTGGGACTTTCTCTATTAGTCCATCTATACTGACCTCCATCAGGCTGCAAATTAAAAATAATTTTTATCTGCATCTACCTCTGAAAAAATATTTGGCCTTCTAGCTTTGTGTGGGACTTGTTCTATTAGTCCATCTATACTGACCTCCATCAGGTTGCAAACTGAATATAATATTTTTCTGCATCTAGCTCTGAAAAAATATTTGGCCTTCTAGCAGTGTGTGGGACTTTCTCTATTAGTCCATCTATACTGACCTCCATCAGGTTGCAAATTAAAAATAATTTATATCTGCATCTAGCTCTGAAAAAAATATTTGGCCTTCTAGCAGTGTGTGGGACTTTCTCTATTAGTCCATCTATACTGACCTCCATCAGGTTGCAAACTGAATATATTTTTTTTCTGCATCTACCTCTGAAAAAATATTTGGGCTTCTAGCTGTGTGTAGGACTTGTTCTATTAGTCCATCTATACTGACCTCCATCAGGTTGCAAACTGAATATAATTTTTTTCTGCATCTAGCTCTGAAAAAATATTTGGCCTTCTAGCAGTGTGTGGGACTTTCTCTATTAGTCCATCTATACTGACCTCCATCAGGTTGCAAATTAAAAATAATTTATATCTGCATCTAGCTCTGAAAAAATATTTGGCCTTCTAGCAGTGTGTGGGACTTTCTCTATTAGTCCATCTATACTGACCTCCATCAGGTTGCAAACTGAATACAATTTTTCTCTGCATCTACCTCTGAAAAAATATTTGGGCTTCTAGCTGTTTGTGGGACTTGTTCTATTAGTCCATCTATACTGACCTCCATCAGGTTGCAAATTGAATATAATTTTTTTCTGCATCTAACCCAGCCAATAGTTTTGGCCTAATACCACAGTTTGACCACTCAGCTCTGCTCGGTTCCCGTCCATTGTTTTTTTGTGCAAACATTTCCAGAGTTGTGAATTAGTTAACCACCAAAATGAGTGGAAAAAGGCCTGCTGCTGGTCGAAAGGGGAATAGGCGTGTTGGGAAGGGGAAAAAAGGTTGTGTCCGTGGGGTAGGTGTTAAAGCAACAGTAACATTTGCAGAAGAAAGACCATCTTCCAGCCAAACTAAAATGTCTACTTCTTTTAGCGGACAATGTGATAAGATCCCTTTCTTACGGCCACGCCAATCGCTACAAATTCCAGATGAGGTACAAAAACAGCAGGTGCTTCAATGGATATCAAGTGCTCCTTTAAGTGGGCTCCACATCAACTTCAACATCACAAATACTCCAGTCCTCAAAGGTGTCACCCCAATCGCACTTGCTTCCTCACAGCTCCCAAATCTCCAGCTGCCCGTCTGAGTATGAGGTAGAACAGATGGTTGAGTCTGCAGAGCTGTTTACTCATACTATAGCCTGGGAATCAGAGGTCGACTCCAGCGCTTCTGTGAATCCAGACGAGGAAATGATCTGCACTGATGCCCAGAATCTTTATGAGTCGGATCCAGGACCAGACACAGAAGGTTCTGACCATAATGTAGACCCTCATTCCCAAACTGTAACTCCTGTTGGTGGAGACAATGAGGAAGACGATGATGAGACTCAAATACCTGATTGGAGCGACAACTTTAGTTTTTTGTCCGGGCAGGAACAGGTTGGCTCTGAGGACGACGGGTGTGATAACTAGTGTTGAGCCACCCCCGTAGTGTTCGGGTTCGGTTCGGTTCGTCGAACACCGGGATGTTCGAGGAACTGTTCGTCGAACTGTTCGTCGAACACCTTAGAACACCGTCGAACACCGTTAAAACCAATGGCAGGCAAACAAAAACACATAGAAACACATAGAAAACACCTGCAAAGGTGTCCAAAAGCTGACAAACTGCTCAGAAGACACTCTCTTTAAAAAAGCCGGCCGGCAAATTCAGCAGCGGCATACACCGGTACCCGACAATTTAGACAAGAAGGAATAGAGCCTCACACATAGATTAGATAGATAGAAACATGTCAGTCACACATATAAGAAGCACAGTGACAGTGTTGGTTACTGCACTTGTCATTTAGTGTAAAGGATTTATTAAAAAAAATATTAGTGTTTTCATGCACCGTCTCTTTAAAAAAGCCGGCCGGCAATTCAGCATCTGTACCCGACAATTTAGAACAGAAAGAATAGAGCTTCACACATAGATTAGATAGATAGAAACATGTCAGTCACATATATAATAAGTACAGTGATAGTGTTGCTTACTGTACTTGTCATTTAGTGTAAAGGATTTATTTAAAAAAATAATAGTGTTTTCATGCACTGTCTCTTTAAAAAAGCCGGCCGGCAATTCAGCAGCGGTACCCGACAATTTAGAACAGAAAGATAGAGCATCACACATAGATTAGATAGATAGAAACATGTCAGTCACATATATATGAAGTACAGTGATAGTGTTGGTTACTGTACTTGTCATTTAGTATTAAAATAAAGGATTTATTATTAAAAAAATTGGCGTGGGGTTCCCCTTAATTTTAGGCTCTAGCGGAGGTTAAGCAGACAGCTGGGGCAGATGTTTGAAGCCTGGGAAGGGGGTAATACCCACGGAGCTTCCCAGGCTACTAATATCAGCCCCCAGCTGAATACATAGCCTTTACTAGCTATTAAAATGGGGGACCCCCCAAAAAAAATGACGTGGGGTCCCCCCTAATTTAATAGCTAGCAAAGGCTAGGCAGACAGCTGGGGGCTGATATTAATAGCCCAGGAAGGGAGCCATGAATATTGGCCCCCTCCCAGGCTAGAAACACCAGCCGTCAGCCGCCCCAGAAATGGCGCATTCATAGGATGCGCCAATTCTGGCACTTAGCCTCGCTCTTCCACGCTGCCCTGGTGCGGTGGCAGGGGGTAATAGGGTTGGGGTTGATGTCAGCTTATAATGCCAGCTGACATCAAGCCCAGGTTAGTAATGGAGAGGCGTCTATAAGACACCCCCATTACTAACCCCATAGTCAAAGTTAAAAAAAACACAAACACCCAGAATAAAGTCCTTTAATTGAAATAAAGACACAATCCTTTATTGTTCTAAATTAAACCATACTTACCATCACGCCCATTCCAGCTGAAGCCAACGATCTCCTGTAATAAAAGAAAAATAATAAAGCAACCTCATCCTTACCTTTCCATGGTTCCCACGACAGCTTCAGCTCTGCTACATCGAGATGACAGGCTGGACCGCAGCAGAACGCTGCCATCCAGCCTGTCATCCCGCAGACACTGAGAAGCGCAGGCTTGCTTGCGCTGCTCAGCGTCTCTCTGTGACGACATCCAGATGAGCCGAGTTCATGTCCAATGAACTCGGCTCACCTCATGCACGTCACTGACAGCGTGGGAAAATTCTCACGCTGAAGCGCTGATTGCAGGAGAATTTTCCCACGCTGTCAGTGACGTGCAGGAGGTGAGCTGAGTTCATTGGACATGAGCTCACCTCATGCACATCACTGACAGCGTGGGAGTATTCTCCTGCACTCAGCACTTCAGCGTGAGAATTTTCCCACGCTGTCAGTGACGTGCATGAGGTGAGCCGAGTTCATTGGACATGACCTCGGCTCATCTGGATGCCGTCACAGCGAGACAGTGAGGAGCGCAAGCATGCCTGCGCTTCTCAGTGTCTGCGGGATGAGAGGCTGGATGGCAGCGTTCTGCTGCGGTCCAGCCTGTCATCTCGATGTAGCAGAGCTGAAGCTGTCGTGGGAACCATGGAAAGGTAAGGATGAGGTTGCTTTATTATTTTTCTTTTATTGCAGGAGATCGTTGGCTTCAGCTGGAATGGGCGTGACGGTAAGTATGGTTTAATTTAGAACAATAAAGGATTGTGTCTTTATTTCAATTAAAGGACTTTATTCTGGGTGTTTGTGTTTTTTTTAACTTTGACTATGGGGTTAGTAATGGGGGTGTCTTATAGACGCCTCTCCATTACTAACCTGGGCTTGATGTCAGCTGGCATTATAAGCTGACATCAACCCCAACCCTATTACCCCCTGCCACCGCACCAGGGCAGCGTGGAAGAGCGAGGCTAAGTGCCAGAATTGGCGCATCCTATGAATGCGCCATTTCTGGGGCGGCTGACGGCTGGTGTTTCTAGCCTGGGAGGGGGCCAATATTCATGGCTCCCTTCCTGGGCTATTAATATCAGCCCCCAGCTGTCTGCCTAGCCTTTGCTAGCTATTAAATTAGGGGGGACCCCACGTCATTTTTTTTGGGGGGTCCCCCATTTTAATAGCTAGTAAAGGCTATGTATTCAGCTGGGGGCTGATATTAGTAGCCTGGGAAGCTCCGTGGGTATTACCCCCTTCCCAGGCTTCAAACATCTGCCCCAGCTGTCTGCTTAACCTCCGCTAGAGCCTAAAATTAAGGGGAACCCCACGCCAATTTTTTTAATAATAAATCCTTTATTTTAATACTAAATGACAAGTACAGTAACCAACACTATCACTGTACTTCATATATATGTGACTGACATGTTTCTATCTATCTAATCTATGTGTGAAGCTCTATTCTGTCTGTTATAAATTGTCGGGTACCGCTGCTGAATTGCCGGCCGGCTTTTTTAAAGAGACAGTGCATGAAAACACTATTATTTTTTTTGATAAATCCTTTACGCTAAATGACAAGTACAGTAAGCAACACTATCACTGTACTTATTATATATGTGACTGACATGTTTCTATCTATCTAATCTATGTGTGAAGCTCTATTCTTTCTGTTCTAAATTGTCGGGTACCGCTGCTGAATTGCCGGCCGGCTTTTTTAAAGAGACAGTGCATGAAAACACTATTATTTTTTTTAATAAATCCTTTACACTAAATGACAAGTACAGTAATCAACACTGTCACTGTACTTCTTATATATGTGACTGACATGTTTCTATCTATCTAATCTATGTGTGAAGCTCTATTCTTTCAGTTCTAAATTGTCGGGTACCGGTGTATGCCGCTGCTGAATTGCCGGCTTTTCATGTTTCACTGTGAGCACTGTTCCCATCGATTTGGGCAATCACTCTAATGCCACAACCACCATGGCTGTGGCATTACAGTGAGTGGCAGACAATCCCTGCATGATTGGTGCTCTAAATAGCGCCAGACATGCAGGACACGCTTTTGGTGCACGAACAGTTATCGAACATAACCTCGAACAGCCGATTTTTTTGCAAATCGTTCGGGTTCGTCGAACAACTCGAACACCGCCCAAAACAGCTCGAATTTGAGATTGGCGAACAGTTCTAGTCGAACACCGCTCATCTCTAGTGATAACGCACAGGGTGATGATAATGAGGTTGGAGATCCCACTTACTGTCAACCCACAGTCAGCCAAGAGATGAGGTCAGCAGAGGAGGTGGAGGAAGATGCTAGTGACGACGAGGTCAGGTTGCACCTTCCTGGACAGAGACGTAGTACTGGAAGCACGTCAACAACTGCATCCTCAAACACAACTCTGCCTCTCACCACAAGTCGTGGTGGCTCTTCAGGTTGCATGGGTGCTAAGCCTTGCATAGCCTGGGCATTTTTTCAGATCGATAAAGATGACCCAACTCGTGTTATCTGTAACATTTGTCAGCAAAAGCTAAGTAGAGGCCAAAAAATACATAGTTTGAGTACTTCATGCATGAACCGGCACATGGACATGAAGCATAAGTTGCAGTGGGAAGCTCAGTGTGCTACAATGCGGCCTAGCCGGCCGGGCCAGCCGCCGTCTGCCATATCTTGTGCATCCGCGGCCTCTTCATCCTCTGTGACTGGGGAGACAGCAGTCACACCTGTTTTGGGGCGCAGACCTGCCACCCCTTTACCCGCAACAGCCAGCGTGATTGGCAGGTCATCATTTTCTTTGGAGGTGGTAACACCAGCTGGTGTTGAGCGCTGTCCGACATCGATAGCACCACCTTTGGATCAAGGCAACCTAACATGTCCGCCTGCATCTTCCTCACAGACCGGCAGTTTGCCGGGTACACCCTTATCAACCCCGTCTAAGCACAATAGCCAGCCCTTGGTCCCTCAGATGTGGACAAGTAAAAGACCATTTCCTCCTTGCCATGAGAAAGCTAAGAGGTTGAATTTCACCATCTGCAAGCTCTTGGCTACAGAAATGCTGCCTTTCCGCCTGGTGGACACAGAGGATTTTCGAGACCTTATGTCCGTCGCAGTGCCCCAGTACCAGATGCCCAGTCGGCACTACTTCTCAAAGAAAGGTGTGCCTGCGCTCCACCAGCATGTTGCACACAACATCACCGCTTCTTTGAGAAACTCTGTGTGTGACAGGGTGCATTTCACCACAGACACTTGGACGAGTAGGCATGGACAGGGGCGTTACATGTCGCTGACTGGGCACTGGGTAACTATGGTGACAGCAGGACAAGGGGCTGCTGTCCAAGTCTTGCCGTCCCCACGAGTTGTGCTTCAATCCTCTTTATGTCAAAGTTCCTCCACTGCTTCTGCCTCCTCAACCTCCTCTCGGTCTTCCACCTGCACCCAAAGCCTGTCTGGTCATGCCACAAGCTTTCTAACTGCGCAGAAGGGATCCTGCACACCTCCTTACTATGCTGGCAGTAGGGCTCAACGTCATCAGGCGGTTTTTACATTGAAATGTCTGGGAAATGTGAGTCACACAGCTGAGGAGTTGTGGTCAGCTCTGGAGAACCAATTTCATGAATGGTTGTCTCCACTGGACCTGAAACCAGGGAAGGCCGTGTGCGACAATGCTGCAAACCTGGGTGCGGCCCTTCGCCGGGGCAATGTCACACACGTGCCTTTTATGGCTCACGTGTTGAACCTGGTTGTCCAGCAATTTTTAGCCCACTATCCCAGACTAGATGGCCTTCTGCAGAGGGCACGGTCGCTGTGTGCTCACTTCCGCCGTTCGCATCCCGCAGCTCAGCGACTTACATCTCTACAGAAGTCGTTGGGCCTGCCACTTCACCGGCTAAAATGCGATGTGCCTACCCGGTGGAATTCAACTCTGCACATGTTGCAGCGACTGTGGCAGCACCGACAAGCCCTGGTGCAATACGTTCTGACGTATAGCCTGGGCCAACGAGATCCAGAGGTGGGGCAAATCACGCTGGAGGAATGGTCTCAGATCAGGGACCTATGCACCCTTCTGCACAGTTTTGAAATGGCGACGAAGATGTTTAGTGCTGACGATGCCATTATCAGCATGACTATTCCGGTGATTTACATGCTGGAGCACATGTTAAACAGAATTCGGAGTCAGGTGGTGGCACAAGAGGAGGTGGAGGAAGTAGAGGAGGAGGAGTTGTATGCGGAAGGGCTAACATCTGCAAGGTCCAGACGGTCGGCAGCACCAAGGCGGCAGGCATGTGAGGGTGGGGGAGATGGTTTTACCAGGGCGCATGGTAGCAGCCAAACTAGTGAGGAAGGTGCAGGAGCCCAGGAAGAAGTGGAGGACGAACTGATGGAAGACTCATCAGATGAGGGAGACCTTGATCACATTTCTGTTGTGCGAGGTTGGGGGGAGAGGACAGAGGAAGGAAGCATGATTGTTACCTCGCCACCAACACAACAGGGACTTGGTGCTCCTGGATGCGCAACACACATGAGTGCCTTCTTGCTGCACTACCTGCAACATGACCCTCGAATTGTGAGAATTAGAAATAATCCTGACTACTGGGTTGCCACACTGTTAGATCCCCGGTACAAAAGTAATTTTGCAGAAATTATTCCTGCCATAGAAAGGGATGCATGCATGCAGGAGTATCAGCAGAGACTGTTGCAGAATCTTACATGTGCTTTTCCACAAAATACCGGTGGTGCACGTAGTGAATCTCACAGTTTCAACTTGCCAACCGTGGGACCGTCAAGTGTTCAGCACTCAAACCGTAACAGAACCACAGTATCTGCTGGTAACATCAATTTTGCGGAATCATTTCACCACTTTTTTAGCCCATCCTTTGCAAGGCCACAGGAGACAAGAAGTCTGACACATAGTCAACGCCTAGAGACGATGGTACAGGAGTATCTCCAAGTAAACATTGAAGCCATGACTGTGTCACTGGACCCTTGCTCTTTTTGGGCTTCCAATCTGGATAAATGGCCGGAGCTAGCCACTTACGCCTTGGAGATCTTGTCATGCCCCGCAGCCAGCGTTCTGTCTGAACGTGTGTTCAGCGCTGCTGGTGGTGTGCTGACAGATAAGCGCACGCGGCTCTCCACTGATAATGTAGACAGACTCACGTTCATAAAGATGAACAAATCATGGATCCGAAACGACTTTTCTACCCCTGTGTCATCCTGGGGAGAGTAAAAGCTTGATGATTGGGTAAAATCACCCTACCAACCGTTTTAAGCTTTCAAATTACTAATCATGTTTATCTGTATCTTGGCTGGAAAATAATTTGGGCTTTGTAGCAGTGTGCAGCACTGATTCTATTAGGCCATCTATAATAAGCTCCACCAGATTTAAAATTACTAATCATGTTTATCTGTATCTTGACTGGAAAATAATTTGGGCTTTGTAGCAGTGTGCAGCACTGATCCTATTAGGCCATCTATACTAAGCTCCACCAGATTTAAAATTAATAATAATTTTTAGCTGCATTTAGCCCGGAAAATAATTTTGGGGCTCCGAGATGCGCAAGACACATAAGTGCCTTCTTGCTGCACTACCTGCAACATGACCCTCATATTGTCAGAATTCGAAGTAATCATGACTACTGGGTTGCCACACTCTTAGATCCCCCAAACTTTTCGATCAACCTTTTCATTTTAATAAAGACCAAAAAAATGGTCATTTTTGAAATTATAAGCATTAGCAGGTTATTAGAAACTGAAATCAAACAGTTTTCAACTCAAAACTTTATTCTAGGTGATGTTACATTTTCACATAGGACCCCTTGTTCGAAAGGAGCTTCTGAACTCTCTCGTCCATTGAATTTGTCAGGTTTTGGATGGTTTCTGCTTCAATTGTTTTGCATGAGGACAGAATACCCTCCCAGAGCTGTTGCTTAGATGTGAACTGCCTCCCGCCATCATAGACACTCCTTTTGATGATGCTCCAGAGGTTCTGAATGGGGTAGAGGTCAGGTGAGCATGGGGGTCACACCATAAGTTTGTCCCCTTTTATGCCCATATCAGCCAGAGATGCAGATGTTTTATGTGCAGCATGAGATGGTGCATTATCATGCAAAAAAATGATCTTCTTGTGAAATACACGGTTCTTCTTCATGAACCATGGCAGGAAGTGCTGTTTGAGAAAATCCACATACATTATGGAGTTCATCTTTAGCGCCTTCAGGGATCTTAAAGGGGCCGACAATCTCTCTCCCCATGATTCCAGCCCAAAACATTACTCCACCTCCTCCTTGTTGGCGCTGTAGCCGTGTTTGCGTGAGGTGTCCATCAACCAGCCATCCTCCACTCCATCCATCTGGACCATCGAGCGCTGCACGGCACTCATCCGTGAACAAAACAGTTTTGAAATCAGTCTTCATGTAATGTTTGGCCCACTGGAGCCGTTTCTGCTTGTGTGAAGTGGATAGAGGAGGTCGACAGGATGGCGTATGCACAGCTGCAAACCTCTGAAGGACCCTGCATCTTGTTGTTCGGGGGACGTTGGAGGCACCAGCAGCTTCAAAAACTTGTCTGCTGCTATGACAAGGCTTTTTTGCCGCTGCTCTTTCAACCTGACGTAATTGCCTGTAGGAAAGAGTCCTCAATTTGCCCTTATCAGCACGCACACGTGTGTACTGTGAATCAGCTACATACTTCTTGATTGCCAAGACACTTCATCCTGATCATCGCACAATGTTGATTGTAGTCATGCCTTGACCTAAACACTCCACAATTTGTTGCTTCTCAGCAGCCGACACATCCTTTTTCTTTCCCATTTTGGCAGAAAATGTAGGCTGCTTAATAATGTGAGACAGCCTTCTTAAGTAGTCTTGCCTTTCATTGGACACACCTGCCAAACTAATTAGCACAGGTGTCTGCAATTGCTTACAATGATATAAAGAGCCCTGACACACATCACCATCCATGAGTTTAACTGACAAACAAACAAATTCTTCCCTTATCACTCCTAAACACTTTTTGCATAATAATTTGGAACACAGTGTACATGTGCTTTTCCACAAAACACCAGTGGTTCACGCAGTGAATCTTACAGTTCTAACTTGCCAACCGTGGTCTGTATGGAGTTGTTCAATAAAGGGCCCAAAATTAAGATAACATAGATGGGAGAGGTCTCTATGAATAGGAATTCCTAAGTATTTGATACCCTGTGAGGGCCAGGCAAAGGGAAAGTTGGACTGGATGGAATCCTATATGGATTTGGGGAGGGAGACATCGAGGGCCTCAGACTTCGCTGCATTGATTTTAAAATTTGACCATGTAACAAAGTGATCTATTTCAGCCATAACAGCATGGATGGATATATGTGATTGAGTGATATATACTAGGACATCATCAGCAAATAGAGAGCACTTGTACTCGGTGCCTCCCACCTCAATCCACCTAATATTGGGGTTATGGCGAATTGATGAGAGCAGGTGCTCCGTCACTAGGATGTATAAGAGAGGGGACAGAGGACATCCCTGCCTTGTCCCATTGGTGATTGTGAAAGGTGATGAAAATGTTCTGACGCACCCCCTGGGCCTTGGGACACCCGGAGCCGGACCCTTTTTGGTGGATGCTGGTGGTTGTAGTCTTCGTGGTGGCGACCCGGTTTCGTGGCTCAGGGTGGTCAAACCAGTGGCGCAACTATTTATGTGGTTTTGATGTTTAAATGTCCGACTACGCCACCCGTAGATTGCGGTCAGAGTGAACCGCCGCTGCAGGGCAGACCGCTGAGGCTGGTGTTGTGGGTGCAGCAGAGCGTAGCATAACTCCCCACGGGAGGAGTATAGCCTCAGGGCAGTGTATGCGGAGGATGGGGGTGATGGTGCAGGGCAGCAGCAGTAACGACACGGAGTCAGTGATGCAGTCCAGGGCCTTTACTCACAGTTCTTATTATCCAGACCACGTCTGCAGGTAACGGCTGCCCACGTCGTACTGTGCTCACCAGGTGAGGGGCTCAGACAACTCCCAGATAACTTTGGAGCGCTTCACAGGACCCCCTTTGTGTGTCCTTTGTCTGGCCTTTCTTACCAACGCTTCTGTCCGGCTGCCTCGGGCCTCCTGTTGGTAAACTTGGCACCAGTTTCCCTGACCCTATGTGGTGCCTTCCTAGCGGGTGTAGCGAGGGGCTGCGCCACATAAAATGTCACAGCCTCCGGTTTCTAGCTGAGGGTCGTTTCCCGCCTCCACTAGTTTCAGGGACCGGTCTCCCCCTTTGGCCTGACCCCTCTACGCAGGTGGATTCGGGCGTGCGGTGGCGACTCACCCGTCCGCAACCCTGGGATCCCTTCGTTCCTCGTTCCTGGAGCCTTCTCCGCTCCTCTTCCTTCCTTCTCCCTCTTCCAGGCCTGGGCCTGTGTTACTAGGCCCGCCTCCAGAGCAGAGCTCATGCAGAGCCCCTGCTCCCTGTCACTTCTGCTCAGACTTCTCTGCACTGAACTAATATGGTGCCCACCTTTTATACTCCCTTATCAATGCACCCAGGAACTGCTTCCTCCCTGCTCCTGCACTACAGGGTTCCCCTTCCTCAGTGTTCCCTCCCCCCACTCCAGCCAGGGTCAGTGACTGCCGTGCCCATCTCAGGGGCATATTGGTCGCCCTGCCCCACGGCAATGTGGTGTAATGCATGCAGGTGTCGGGGTCCTGATCCACACTCCATCCTTACCTGAGAGTGAGATATCACACCTCTGGGTGAGGTGCAATACCTCTGTAGCAACCGAGCCCTCAGGGTGCTACAGTTCCATTTATCTTCAGCCTAGGTGACGTATTGTGATACAGGGCCGTGATTTTGGCTATAAAAGGGTCCCCTAGACCCCTACCCCAAGCTTTTTAAGAGAATCATATATGGCGTGCCAGGAGACTATGGAATGCTTTCTCAGCATCCAACGAGAGTATCTAATTACAAATTTTTAACTGCATCTAGCCCAGGAAATACTTTGTGCCTAGCAGCAGTGTCTGCTAGTCAGCGGATTATCCCGGCTGCTAAGCAAGCTACACCACCTGTAGTTTGGACACTTAATTTTTTCAAAGGAAATGCTTCGGGACCACGGGATACTCACTGAAGAGCATCAGGAGGCACCCCAAGGCATAGGGGCTGGGACTGGCAGTAGGATGCCTTGCGGTGGACAGCCGAGCTCGATCCTTATAAAAGCTTTTTAACTGCAGCAGCTTAAGTGGACGCTACTGGAGCTGGAATTACGCGGCTGCTGGCATGAGACTTGCCCTCCAATAGATCCTTGTAAATGGATTTAAAGTGTATTCATTCAAATTAGAGAGACAATTTAAATTAAAAAGCTTAGAGCTGCCTCCACCACAGGGGGGCTCGCTCGACCCACCAGCGGACAGGCACCAGTATTGGGAGAGGGGGGCTGGCCGTCAGGGTTCACCACGGCTCTGGCACAAACCCGGCGACAGGGAGGTGGCACGGGCAGGAGCGGACTGAACGTGTCGGCTTCTCACTTTTTGGATTTTAGAAGGGCATGACATGCCTATATCTGTGTCTCCCCCTCCTTTTACTCCTCCACCTCTTTTCTTTTCGCATGACTATATGTACTTGTCACTTTTCCATGTGTTAGTTGTGTCTTCTGAGCAGTTTGTCAGCTTTTGGACACCTTTGAAGGTGTTTTCTATGTGTTTCTATGTGTTTTTGTTTGCCTGCCATTGATTTTAACGGTGTTCGAAGGTGTTCGACGAACAGTTCGACGAACAGTTCGGCGAACACACGGGTGTTCGTCGAACCGAACCGAACTCGAACACTACAGGGGTGGCTCAACACTAGTCCTGGGGTGAGCTTCAGATGTTCCTCTGCCCCCTTTTCTCCTCTCTCCTTGCCTCGGCCACACTCAGGGCCCTCAACACAGCAGCAGACGTGCAGCTCCTTCACTGATCTAAAGCGTCAGCACACTCACTGACTCTAACTCCACCTTCCAGTATATATATATCCCTAACAGGGTTCCCTCTGGTGGTATGAGGTGGAAGGGTGGAGGTGTCTGTTATGTAATGGGGGCCTCTGGTGGAGAAGTCCATCCATGCACCCTTTTGGGTCCTGTGGTACCTGTAGTAGCAGGGTGCCACATTTGTATGGCTTTTGTTCCTCCATATATTGAAAATTAGAAGTAAATGAAGTATAATAGCAATACCATTGAAACATTAGGCATCAGCAAACCCTCTATAATGCTCTAGCTTTTCTTTGTTTAAATATTTCAATTAACAATCCATTTGTGTAAAATAGCAGATATGTAAATAAGCAAGGATGGCTCATTTTTGCAGTGACCTCCACTTTCCTGTATATTAATTGACATTTTAATGTAAAACGTTTCAAAATAAATCTGTCAAACATGAGAACCTCCTTGTTTGCTGAGCAGATGGTATGTATATGAAGGCAGCAAGTTGTGACTACTTACTTTATAGCGCACAACAAATAGAAATGGCTAAAAGGTGCTGCCGAAGGACAAACATGTTACATATGGTTAATGACAATCTTAGATTGTTGGATTTATCACAAACTGTGATAATTGCTTTAAAAGAGTAATACAATAAATGTCAATGATAAGGCACATGTACAGCAGTTAAAGAACAATGAGTAGCGTAGATGACATTG
The DNA here is from genome assembly GCF_046119375.1 of Phyllobates terribilis. Lineage (NCBI taxonomy): Eukaryota > Metazoa > Chordata > Amphibia > Anura > Dendrobatidae > Phyllobates > Phyllobates terribilis. The sequence goes on along the minus strand of NW_027362762.1, from coordinate 368,147,349 downwards.
ACATTGCTGGATGCATACATGGGTGAATAACTGAATTTGAAAAGTAAAACATAATAACTTTATTGAAATTGCCCTTTTGATTGAATTAAAATAAGTGTACTAAGAATGAATTGCTATTAATGGGACATGATCTTCATATAAGCAACCTTGTAGCTTTGTACACTGAACCCAGTTGTGAAGTTGAGCTACTGCAGTTACCTGAGGACTTTTTGAAAAACAAATTAGATAAATAACAGAACATATACAACAATTTACACTAAGGGACCAGTTCATTAAGGTTCTTATGCAATACCATCAACGTTTTTAATCTCTTAATATATTGCAATTATCATTTTATATAGCATTGTGTACTTAAAATTGCTCATTTTGTCCTTCTATCCAGTTAATTATTCTGTTTTCCATTAGGTCTATGATGTCATGTGATTAAAAACTGACTAGCCGAATCCTTGTAAGCTCTATGTAGAAACAGGAGGTCAATTTTCTCTGTCGAGTCACTGTAAAAGTCTATGGCAGGGGAGGAGCAGAGAAGCTGGATCAGGAGTTGAAGAGGGGAATGAGCCATGCAGGAGCAAGACTTCTTGTTTCTACATAGAGCAGAGAAAAGAGAATAATTAACTGTGTAGAAAGGGAAAATGAGCAATTGTAAGTACATAGTGCTATATTATAGGATGATTTCAATATATTAAGAGTATAAAAACTTTGATGGGAGGAGTGCTTCTTTAAGAAGGTTATAAGTATGAAGAAACAGTGATGTGCAAACATTTTATTCATGCAGAGTCCATGTCAAAAGATTATATCTTTTACTGGAAGCTCTATATAAGATCAGATTCTCACAAATAGAGATGAGCGTTGTTCTACTCGAACTGTTCGCCAATCTCAAATTCGAGCTGTTTTGGGCGGTGTTCGAGCCGGTCGGCGAACACGAACAATTTGAGAAAAATTCGGCTGTTCGAGGTTATGTTCGATAACTGTTCGTGCACCAAAATCATAACTGGATTTTTTCTCAATAATGATGAAAATTAATGTTAATACGCAGTTTGAGTGTACAGCGGGGCGGGGGGAGGGGCAGGGGATGGATCTCTGCAGGAACAATGAAGATCTCCATTTTTTTTTCTCTTTCCCGCATTTGCAGTGGGGAGGTGCAATCTGTCAGCCTATCAGCAGCGCACACACGGAGCGAAGTGCTTTTTTTCACACAAGCAAGGGCATGTGTGATTGGCAGTGTATGTCACATGTCCTTGCCCTATAAGACCAAGCCATTTTCCCCGTCGCCACCATTTTCTCACTTCTGCAGCTGCGTGTTAGACGGCACCGCTGTTGCTGTGTGCGCTATACCTTGTTAATTTCAAGCCAATTTTCGCACAAATATACAGATAGCTTGGGAGTAGGGAATAGTTGTGATTGCAGTCCTTTTAAGGACTAGGTTACAGCATTTCCTACGACTTTTATCAAGCAGGTCTGTGCTCTTAAATAGATAGATTGTGGGAGTAAAGACTAATTGTAATTGGAGTCCTTTTCAGGACTAGGTTACATCAGTTCCTATCAGTTTTTGCCAGGCAGGTCTGTGCCAGTGCTGTGCAAGTTTTTTTCACAGCATTTGGCTGAATCTAGCAAAGCTAATCCTTTTTGGCCTATTGCAGAGTGTGTTAGTCAGTGGAGTAGCCTATCTGTGTTGCAAGATATACCACCTGTGTATAGAATACCAATTTTTTTACTGCACCTAGTGAAGTAAAATCTTTTGGGCATAGCATCATTCTATTAGTCCATCTATACTGACCTCCATCAGGTTGCAAATTAAAAATAATTTTTTTCTGCATCTAGCTCTGAAAAAATATTTGGGCTTCTAGCAGTGTGTGGGACTTGGTCTATTAGTCCATCTATACTGACCTCCATCAGGTTGCAAATTAAAAATAATTTTTTTCTTCATTTATCTCTGAAAAAATATTTGGGCTTCTAGCAGCGTGTGGGACTTGTTCTATTAGTCCATCTATACTGACCTCCATCAGGTTGCAAATTAAAAATAATTTTTTTCTGCATCTAGCTCTGAAAAAATATTTGGGCTTCTAGCAGTGTGTGGGACTTGGTCTATTAGTCCATCTATACTGACCTCCATCAGGTTGCAAATTAAAAATATTTTTTTTCTGCATCTAGCTCTGAAAAAATATTTGGGCTTCTAGCAGTGTGTGGGACTTGGTCTATTAGTCCATCTATACTGACCTCCATCAGGTTGCAAATTGAATAAAAAAAATTTCTGCATCTAGCTCTGAAAAAATATTTGGGCTTCTAGCGGTGTGTGGGACTTGGTCTATAAGTCCATCTATACTGACCTCCATCAGGTTGCAAATTAAAAATAATTTTTTTCTGCATCTAGCTCTGAAAAAATATTTGGGCTTCTAGCAGTGTGTGGGACTTGGTCTATTAGTCCATCTATACTGACCTCCATCAGGTTGCAAATTAAAAATAATTTTTTTCTTCATTTAGCTCTGAAAAAATATTTGGGCTTCTAGCAGTGTGTGGGACTTGTTCTATTAGTCCTTCTATACTGACCTCCAGCAGGTTGCAAATTGAATATAATTTTTTTCTGCATCTAGCTCTGAAAAAATATTTGGGCTTCTAGCGGTGTGTGGGACTTGGTCTATTAGTCCATCTATACTGACCTCCATCAGGTTGCAAATTAAAAATAATTTTTTTCTGCATCTAGCTCTGAAAAAATATTTGGGCTTCTAGCAGTGTGTGGGACTTGGTCTATTAGTCCATCTATACTGACCTCCATCAGGTTGCAAATTAAAAATAATTTTTTTCTTCATTTATCTCTGAAAAAATATTTGGGCTTCTAGCAGCGTGTGGGACTTGTTCTATTAGTCCATCTATACTGACCTCCATCAGGTTGCAAATTAAAAATAATTTTTTTCTGCATCTAGCTCTGAAAAAATATTTGGGCTTCTAGCAGTGTGTGGGACTTGGTCTATTAGTCCATCTATACTGACCTCCATCAGGTTGCAAATTAAAAATAATTTTTTTCTTCATTTAGCTCTGAAAAAATATTTGGGCTTCTAGCAGTGTGTGGGACTTGTTCTATTAGTCCTTCTATACTGACCTCCAGCAGGTTGCAAATTGAATATAATTTTTTTCTGCATCTAGCTCTGAAAAAATATTTGGGCTTCTAGCGGTGTGTGGCACTTGGTCTATTAGTCCATCTATACTGACCTCCATCAGGTTGCAAATTAAAAATAATTTTTTTCTGCATCTAACCCAGCCAATAGTTTTGGCCTAATACCACAGTTTGGCCACTCAGCTCTGCTCGGTTACCATCCATTGTTTTTTTGTGCAAACAACTCCAGAGTTGTGAATTAGTTAACCACCAAAATGAGTGGAAAAAGGCCTGCTGATGGTGGAAAGGGGAATAGGCGTGTTGGGAAGGGGAAAAAAGGTTGTGTCCGTGGGGTAGGTGCAGAAGAAAGACCATCTTCCAGCCAAACTAAAATGTCTACTTCTTTTAGCGGACAATGTGATAAGATCCCTTTCTTACGGCCACGCCAATCGCTACAAATTCCAGATGAGGCACAAAAACAGCAGGTGCTTCAACGGATATCAAGTGCTCCTTTAAGTGGGCTCTCCTCCACATCAACTTCAACATCACAAATACTCCAGTCCTCAAAGGTGTCACCCAAATCGCACTTGCTTCCTCACAGCTCCCAAATCTCCAGCTGCCCGTCTGAGTATGAGGTAGAACAGATGGTTGAGTCTGCAGAGCTGTTTACTCATACTATAGCCTGGGAATCAGAGGTCGACTCCAGCGCTTCTGTGAATCCAGACGAGGAAATGATCTGCACTGATGCCCAGAATCTTTATGAGTCGGATCCAGGACCAGACGCAGAAGGTTCTGACCATAATGTAGACCCTCATTCCCAAACTGTAACTCCTGTTGGTGGAGACAATGAGGAAGACGATGATAAGACTCAAATACCTGATTGGAGCGACAACTTTAGTTTTTTGTCAGGGCAGGAACAGGTTGGCTCTGAGGACGACGGGTGTGATAACGCACAGGGTGATGATGATGAGGTCGGAGATCCCACTTACTGTCAACCCACAGTCAGCCAAGAGATGAGGTCAGCAGAGGAGGTGGAGGAAGATGCTAGTGACGACGAGGTCAGGTTGCGCCTTCCTGGACAGAGACGTAGTACTGGAAGCACGTCAACAACTGCATCCTCAAACACAACTCTGCCTCTCACCACAAGTCGTGGTGGCTCTTCAGGTCGCATGGGTGCTAAGCCTTGCATAGCCTGGGCATTTTTTCAGATCGATAAAGATGACCCAACTCGTGTTATCTGTAACATTTGTCAGCAAAAGCTAAGTAGAGGCCAAAAAATACATAGTTTGAGTACTTCATGCATGAACCGGCACATGGACATGAAGCATAAGTTGCAGTGGGAAGCTCAGTGTGCTACAATGCGGCCTAGCCGGCCGGGCCAACCACCGTCTGCCATATCTTGTGCATCCGCGGCCTCTTCATCCTCTGTGACTGGGGGGACAGCAGTCACACCTGTTTTGGGGCGCAGACCTGCCACCTCTTTACCCGCAACAGCCAGCGTGATTGGCAGGTCATCATTTTCTTTGGAGGTGGTAACACCAGCTGGTCTTGAGCGCTGTCCGACATCGATAGCACCACCTTTGGATCAAGGCAACCTAACATGTCCGCCTGCATCTTCCTCACAGACCGGCAGTTTGCCGGGGACACCCTTATCAACCCCGTCTAAGCACAATAGCCAGCCCTCGGTCCCTCAGATGTGGACAAGTAAAAGACCATTTCCTCCTAGCCATGAGAAAGCTAAGAGCTTGAATTTCACCATTTGCAAGCTCTTGGCTACAGAAATGCTGCCTTTCCGCCTGGTGGACACAGAGGATTTTCGAGACCTTATGTCCGTCGCAGTGCCCCAGTACCAGATGCCCAGTCGGCACTACTTCTCAAAGAAAGGTGTGCCTGCGCTCCACCAGCATGTCGCACACAACATCACCGCTTCTTTGAGAAACTCTGTGTGTGACAGGGTGCATTTCACCACAGACACTTGGACGAGTAGGCATGGACAGGGGCGTTACATGTCGCTGACTGGGCACTGGGTAACTATGGTGACAGCAGGACAAGGGGCTGCTGTCCAAGTCTTGCCGTCCCCACGAGTTGTGCGTCAATCCTCTTTATGTCAAAGTTCCTCCACTGCTTCTGCCTCCTCAACCTCCTCTCGGTCTTCCACCTGCACCCAAAGCCTGTCTGGTCATGCCACAAGCTTTCTAACTGCGCAGAAGGGATCCTGCACACCTCCTTACTATGCTGGCAGTAGGGCTCAACGTCATCAGGCGGTTTTTACATTGAAATGTCTGGGAAATGTGAGTCACACAGCTGAGGAGTTGTGGTCAGCTCTGGAGAACCAATTTCATGAATGGTTGTCTCCACTGGACCTGAAACCAGGGAAGGCCGTGTGCGACAATGCTGCAAACCTGGGTGCGGCCCTTCGCCGGGGCAATGTCACACACGTGCCTTGTATGGCTCACGTGTTGAACCTGGTTGTCCAGCAATTTTTAGCCCACTATCCCAGACTAGATGGCCTTCTGCAGAGGGCACGGTCGCTGTGTGCTCACTTCCGCCGTTCGCATCCCGCAGCTCAGCGACTTACATCTCTACAGAAGTCGTTGGGCCTGCCACTTCACCGGCTAAAATGCGATGTGCCTACCCGGTGGAATTCAACTCTGCACATGTTGCAGCGACTGTGGCAGCACCGACAAGCCCTGGTGCAATACGTTCTGACGTATAGCCTGGGCCAACGAGATTCAGAGGTGGGGCAAATCACGCTGGAGGAGTGGTCTCAGATCAGGGACCTATGCACCCTTCTGCACAGTTTTGAAATGGCGACGAAGATGTTTAGTGCTGACGATGCCATTATCAGCATGACTATTCCGGTGATTTACATGCTGGAGCACATGTTAAACAGAATTCGGAGTCAGGTGGTGGCACAAGAGGAGGTGGAGGAAGTAGAGGAGGAGGAGTTGTATGCGGAAGGGCTAACATCTGCAAGGTCCAGACGGTCGGCAGCGCCAAGGCGGCAGGCATGTGAGGGTGGGGGAGATGATTTTACCAGGGCGCATGGTAGCAGCCAAACTAGTGAGGAAGGTGCAGGAGCCCAGGAAGAAGTGGAGAACGAACTGATGGAAGACTCATCAGATGAGGGAGACCTTGATCACATTTCTGTTGTGCGAGGTTGGGGGGAGAGGACAGAGGAAGGAAGCATGATTGTTACCTCGCCACCAACACAACAGGGACTTGGTGCTCCTGGATGCGCAACACACATGAGTGCCTTCTTGCTGCACTACCTGCAACATGACCCTCGAATTGTGAGAATTAGAAATAATCCTGACTACTGGGTTGCCACACTGTTAGATCCCCGGTACAAAAGTAAATTTGCAGAAATTATTCCTGCCATAGAAAGGGATGCACGCATGCAGGAGTATCAGCAGAGACTGTTGCAGAATCTTACATGTGCTTTTCCACAAAATACCAGTGGTGTACGTAGTGCATCTCACAGTTCCAACTTGCCAACCGTGGGACCGTCAAGTGTTCAGCACTCAAACCGTAACAGAACCACAGTATCTGCTGGTAACATCAATTTTGCGGAATCATTTCACCACTTTTTTAGCCCATCCTTTGCAAGGCCACAGGAGACAAGAAGTCTGACACATAGTCAACGCCTAGAGACGATGGTACAGGAGTATCTCCAAGTAAACATTGAAGCCACGACTGTGTCACTGGACCCTTGCTCTTTTTGGGCTTCCAATCTGGATAAATGGCCGGAGCTAGCCACTTACGCCTTGGAGATCTTGTCATGCCCCGCAGCCAGCGTTCTGTCTGAACGTGTGTTCAGCGCTGCTGGTGGTGTGCTGACAGATAAGCGCACGCGGCTCTCCACTGATAATGTAGACAGACTCACGTTCATAAAGATGAACAAATCATGGATCCGAAACGACTTTTCTACCCCTGTGTCATCCTGGGGAGAGTAAAAGCTTGATGATTGGTTAAAATCACCCTACCAACCATTTTAAGCTTTCAAATTACTAATCATGTTTATCTGTATCTTGACTGGAAAATAATTTGGGCTTTGTAGCAGTGTGCAGCACTGATCCTATTAGGCCATCTATAATAAGCTTCACCAGATTTAAAATTAAAAATAATTTTTAGCTGCATCTAGCCCGGAAAATAATTTTGGGGCTCCGAGATGCGCAAGACACATAAGTGCCTTCTTGCTGCACTACCTGCAGCATGACCCTCATATTGTCAGAATTCGAAGTAATCATGACTACTGGGTTGCCACACTCTTAGATCCCCCAAACTTTTCGATCAACCTTTTCATTTTAATAAAGACCAAAAAAATGGTCATTTTTGAAATTATAAGCATTAGCAGGTTGTTAGAAACTGAAATCAAACAGTTTTCAACTCAAAACTTTATTCTAGGTGATGTTACATTTTCACATAGGACCCCTTGTTCGAAAGGAGCTTCTGAACTCTCTCGTCCATTGAATTTGTCAGGTTTTGGATGGTTTCTGCTTCAATTGTTTTGCATGAGGACAGAATACCCTCCCAGAGCTGTTGCTTAGATGTGAACTGCCTCCCGCCATCATAGACACTCCTTTTAATGATGCTCCAAAGGTTCTGAATGGGGTAGAGGTCAGGGGAGCATGGGGGTCACACCATAAGTTTGTCCCCTTTTATGCCCATATCAGCCAGAGATGCAGATGTTTTATGTGCAGCATGAGATGGTGCATTATCATGCAGAAAAATGATCTTGCTGTGAAATACACGGTTCTTCTTCTTGAACCATGGCAGGAAGTGCTGTTTGAGAAAATCCACATACATTATGGAGTTCATCTTTAGCGCCTTCAGGGATCCTAAAGGGGCCGACAATCTCTCTCCCCATGATTCCAGCCCAAAACATTACTCCACCTCCTCCTTGTTGGCGCTGTAGCCGTGTTTGCGTGGGGTGTCCATCAACCAGCCATCCTCCACTCCATTCATCTGGACCATCGAGCGCTGCACGGCACTCATCCGTGAACAAAACAGTTTTGAAATCAGTCTTCATGTAATGTTTGGCCCACTGGAGCCGTTTCTGCTTGTGTGAAGTGGATAGAGGAGGTCGACAGGATGGCGTATGCACAGCTGCAAACCTCTGAAGGACCCTGCATCTTGTTGTTCGGGGGACGTTGGAGGCACAAGCAGCTTCAAAAACTTGTCTGCTGCTATGACAAGGCTTTTTTGCCGCTGCTCTTTCAACCTGACGTAATTGCCTGTAGGAAAGAGTCCTCAATTTGCCCTTATCAGCATGCACACGTGTGTACTGTGAATCAGCTACATACTTCTTGATTGCCAAGACACTTCATCCTGATCATCGCACAATGTTGATTGTAGTCATGCCTTGACCTAAACACTCCACAATTTGTTGCTTCTCAGCAGCCGACACATCCTTTTTCTTTCCCATTTTGGCAGAAAATGTAGGCTGCTTAATAATGTGAGAGAGCCTTCTTAAGTAGTCTTGCCTTTCATTGGACACACCTGCCAAACTAATTAGCACAGGTGTCTGCAATTGCTTACAGTGATATAAAGAGCCCTGACACACATCACCATCAATGAGTTTAACTGACAAACAAACAAATTCTTCCCTTATCACTCCTAAACACTTTTTGCATAATAATTTGGAATGCGGTGTACATGTGCTTTTCCACAAAACACCAGTGGTTCACGTAGTGAATCTTACAGTTCTAACTTGCCAACCGTGGTCTGTATGGAATTGTTCAATAAAGGGCCCAAAATTAAGATAACATAGATGGGAGAGGTCTCTATGAATAGGAATTCCTAAGTATTTGATACCCTGTGAGGGCCAGGCAAAGGGAAAGTTGGACTGGATGGAATCCTATATGGATTTAGGGAGGGAGACATCGAGGGCCTCAGACTTCGCTGCATTGATTTTAAAATTTTACCATGTAACAAAGTGATCTATTTCAGCCATAACAGCAGGGATGGATATATGTGATTGAGTGATATATACTAGGACATCATCAGCAAATAGAGAGCACTTGTACTCGGTGCCTCCCACCTCAATCCACCTAATATTGGGGTTATGGCGAATTGATGAGAGCAGGTGCTCCGTCACTAGGATGTATAAGAGAGGGGACAGAGGACATCCCTGCCTTGTCCCATTGGTGATTGTGAAAGGTGATGAAAATGTTCTGACGCACCCCCTGGGCCTTGGGACACCCGGAGCCGGACCCTTTTTGGTGGATGCTGGTGGTTGTAGTCTTCGTGGCGGTGATCCGGTTCCGTGGCTCAGGGCGGTCAAACCAGTGGCGGAACTATTTATGTGGTTTTGATGTTTAAATGTCCGACTACGCCACCCGTGGATTGCGGTCAGAGTGAACCGCCGCTACAGGGCAGACCGCTAAGGCTGGTGTTGTGGGTGCAGCAGAGCGTAGCATAACTCCCCACGGGAGGAGTATAGCCTCAGGGCAGTGTATGCGGAGGATGGGGGTGATGGTGCAGGGCAGCAGCAGTAACGACACGGAGTCAGTGATGCAGTTCAGGGCCTTTATTCACAGTTCTTATTATCCAGACCACGTCTGCAGGTAACGGCTGCCCACGTCGTACTGTGCTCACCAGGTGAGGGGCTCAGACAACTCCCAGATAACTTTGGAGCGCTTCACAGGACCCCCTTTGTGTGTCCTTTGTCTGGCCTTTCTTACCAACACTTCTGTCCGGCTGCCTCGGGCCTCCTCTTGGTAAACTTGGCGCCAGTTTCCCTGACCCTATGTGGTGCCTTCCTAGCGGGTGGAGCAAGGGGCTGCGCCACATAAAATGTCAGAGCCTTTGGTTTCTAACTGAGGGTCGTTTCCTGCCTCCACTAGTTCGGGGACCGGTCTCCCCCTTTGGCCTGACCCCTCCACGCAGGTGGATTCGGGCGTGCGGTGGCGACTCACCCGTCCGCACCCCTGGGATCCCTTCATTCCTCGTTCCTGGAGCCTTCTCCGCTCCTCTTCCTTCCTTCTCCCTCTTGCAGGCCTGGGCCTCTGTTACTAGGCCCGCCTCCGGAGCAGAGCTCATGCAGAGCCCCTGCTCCCTGCCACTTCTGCTCAGACTTCTCTGCACTGAACTAAGATGGTGCCCACCTTTTATACTCCCTTCTCAATGCACCCAGGAACTGCTTCCTCCCTGCTCCTGCACTGCAGGGTTCCCCTTCCTCAGTGTTCCCTCCCCCCACTCCAGCCAGGGACAGGGACTGTCGTGCCCATCTCAGGGGCATATTGGTCGCCCTGCCCCACGGCAATGTGGTGTAATGCATGCAGGTGTCGGGTCCTGATCCACACTCCATCCTTATCTGAGAGTGAGATATCACACCTCTGGGTGAGGTGCAATAAGTCTGTAGCAACCGAGCCCTCGGTGCTACAGTTCCATTTATCTTCAGCCTAGGTGACGTATTGTGATACAGGGCCGTGATTTTGGCTATAAAAGGGTCCCCTAGACCCCTACCCCAAGCTTTTTAAGAGAATCATATATGGCGTGCCAGGAGACTCTATGGAATGCTTTCTCAGCATCCAACGAGAGTATCTACTTACAAATTTTTAACTGCATCTAGCCCAGGAAATACTTTGTGCCTAGTAGCAGTGTCTGCTAGTCAGCGGATTATCCCGGCTGTTAAGCAAGCTACACCACCTGTAGTTTGGACACTTAATTTTTTCAAAGGAAATGCTTCGGGACCACGGGATACTCAGTGAAGAGCATCAGGAGGCACCCCAAGGCATAGGGGCTGGGACTGGCACTAGGATGCCTTGCGGTGGACAGCCGAGCTCGATCCTTATAAAAGCTTTTTAACTGCAGCAGCTTTAGTGGACGCTACTGGAGCTGGAATTACGCGGCTGCTGGCATGAGACTTGCCCTCCAATAGATCCTTGTAAATGGATTTAAAGTGTATTCATTCAAATTAGAGGGACAATTTAAATTAAAAAGCTTAGAGCTGCCTCCACCACAGGGGGGCTCTCTCGACCCACCAGCGGACAGGCACCAGTATTGGGAGAGGGGGGCTGGCCGTCAGGGTTCACCGCGGCTCTGGCACAAACCCGGCGACACGGAGGTGGCACGGGCAGGAGCGGACTGGCCGTCTCGGCTTCTCACTTTTTGGATTTTAGAAGGGCATGACATGCCTATATCTGTGTCTCCCCCTCCTTTTACTCCTCCACCTCTTTTCTTTTCGCATGACTATATGTACTTGTCACTTTTCCATGTGTTAGTTGTGTCTTCTGAGCAGTTTGTCAGCTTTTGGACACCTTTGAAGGTATTTTCTATGTGTTTCTATGTGTTTTTGTTTGCCTGCCATTGGTTTTAACGGTGTTCGAAGGTGTTCGACGAACAGTTCGACGAACAGTTCGGCGAACACACGGGTGTTCGCCGAACCGAACCGAACTCGAACACTACGGGGGTGGCTCAACACTACTCACAAATTACTCTTTTAAGATAACTAGGGAGCTGCAAGTAATGTTTTCATTGAGTTTGTCTCAAAGTATCAGGGAGGCAAATACACTAAAATACTAGTATTATACAACATTATCTCACATTTTAAACATTAAATTGTATGGACCAAGCACTCTTTGGCATTAAAAATTTTTCATTATAGTATTTGGGAACTAATACCTTTTTTTAAAATTTAAAAATTACAACCTTTTATTCTTACATTACCTTTCATATTTTTAAATTTGCTGCATTGACTGTGGTGACCAATCCCAGCTTTTACCACTTACTGACATCAGCTGTAAATATACAGCGCAAGTCAGAAGTGGGTGCAAGATGTGGGCTCACACAGTGACACACCACCACAACCTTCATCTAACAGCTGTTGAGTGGAGTGGAGTTTCGCCCCTGACTGTTAACCTTTTAAATGAGGCTGTCAACCTCTAACATGACATGGGAGCGCTTCATTATATGTACACATCAGCTGCCCCATGACATGACCGTGGGGTGCTGATAGGTTTCTACAACAGCTGAGGGTCTGTTAAAGACTTCCGTGCCTGCGAACCAGGAGCTTCATTGAAACTCAGCCTGTATACAGCAATACTGTACTGTATATAGCACATGCAATCAGATGATCACAGGTTTAAGTTCCTTAAGAAGACCAACAACTATAGGAAAAAGTAAAAAAAAAGTTTAAAGGCAATCTGTCCCAAAAATTTGAGCTATCTGATCTATTAATCTGGGCATACAGGTTACAGACTACAGAAAATAGTGATACCTGAATACCTCATGGATGATGCCTTGTATAAAAATCATCTTTCATCACTTTATGTAAATTAGTTCTTCCAGGCTATGGGGTGTACACTGCTCGGAAGATAAGCTGTGTTTAATTAAACTGATAGGACTTGATTTGGAAAGGCACACACCTGTCTATATAAGACCTCACATCTCACAGTGCATGTCAGACCAAATGAGAATCATGAGCTCGAAGGAACTGCCCAAGGAGCTCAGAGACAGAATTGTGGCAAGGCACAGATCTGGCCAAGGTTATAAAATAATTTCTGCATTACTCAAGGCTCCTAAGGGCACAGTGGCCTCCATAATCCTTAAATGGAAGAAGTTTGGGACCACCAGAAGTCTTCCTAGACCTAGCCATCCAGCCAAACTGAGCAATCGAGGGAGAAGAGCCTTGGTGAGAGAGGTAAAGAAGAACCCCAAGATCACTGTGGCTGAGCTCCAGAGATGCAGTAGGGAGATGGGAGAAAGTTCAACAAAGTCAACTATCACTGTTGCCCTCCACCAGTCGGGCTTTTTTGGCAGAGTGGCCCGACGGAAGCCTCTCCTCAGTTCAAGACATATGAAAGCCCGCATAGAGTTTGCTCAAAAACACATGAAGGTCTCCCAGACTATGAGAAATAAGATTCTCTGGTCTGATGAGATGAAAATAGAACTTTTTGGTGATAATTCTAAGCGGTATGTGTGGAGAAAACCAGCCACTGCTCATCACCTGCCCAATACAATCCCAACAGTGAAACATGGTGGTGGCAGCATCATGCTATGGGGGTGTTTTTCAGCTGCTGGAACAGGACGACTGGTTGCAAATGAAGGAAAGATGATTGCGGCCAATTACAGAGATATCCTGGATGAAAATCTCTTCCAGAGTGCTCTGGACCTTAGACCTGGCCGGAAGTTCACCTTCCAACAAGACAATGACCCTAATCTCACAGCTAAAATAAAAAAGGAGTGGCTTCAGAACAACTCTGTGACCATTCTTGACTGGCCCAGCCAGAGCCCTGACCTAAACCCATTTGAGCATCTCTGGAGAGACCTGAAAATGGCTGTCCACCAACGTTCACCATCCAACCTGAAGGAACTGGAGGGGAACTGCAAGGAAGAATGGTAGAGGATCCCCAAATCCAGGTGTGAAAAACTTGTTGCATCATTCCCAAGAAGACTTATGTCTGCACTAGCTCAAAAGGGTGCTTCTACTCAATACTGAGCAAAGGGTCTGAATACTTATGACCATGTGATGTTTCAGTTTTTCTTTTTTAATAAATTTGCAAAAATTTCTACATTTCTGTTTTTTTTTCAGTCAAGATGGGGTGCAGAGTGTACATTAATGAGAAAAAAAATTAACTTTTTAGAATTTACCAAATGGCTGCAATGAAACAAAGAGGGAAAAATTTAAAGGGGTCTGAATATTATCGTACCCACTTTATATGTGGTGTCGTCTAGTCCATAACAGTCCTATCTATTAAAATATAAAATGAATTAACTTGATCAGTAAACGTCATAAACAGAAAAAAATGGAAAGCTCCAAATTGTTGTTTTATGATCACTGCAACACCGCAATAAAATGCTATAAGAAGTCATTAAAATGTCTTATCAATCCTAAAATAATGTAAATAAAAATCATTATTTCAACCGGCAAAAAATGTACCCTCAAACAGCTCCACCGACTGGAAAATAAAACCGTTATAAGTCTTAGAAAATGGTTACACAATCAAACCATTTTTTTTACAAATTTTCAAATTTTTTTTCACCAAAAAAATTTAAAAAAATAGACTAGTTTGGTATCGTTGTAATTATACTGATGAGGAGAAGGTCATTTTTACCACGCAGTCTACGTCGTAAAAACTGTTCCCAAAAATAATGTCAAAATTGTGTTTTTTTCAAAATTTCACCACATTTGGATTTTTTTCCTGTTTCCAGTAGACCATGTAGTAAAATAAATGGTACTGCTAAAAAGTACAACTTGTCCAACAAAAAAAGCCCACATATGTCTGTATGGACAGAAAAATAAAAAAGCTATGGATCTTGGAAGAAAGGGAGGAGAAAACAAAAATGCAAAAATCAAAATTAGTGATGTTGGGAAGGAGTTAATTTTCTAGTACTTTAAGTACAAATAATAGGCACATAATGGGGCCCATAACCGCTAAGTGGGTAACAGTGGAATTTGGGTCTGCAAATTCATATTTGAATATAAACTTTACTATTTCAACTTATAAGGTGACGCATAGATTCACAGTACAAAGCTGCAGGAACTCCATGGGCTTCTGTAGCAATGCTTCCAGAGAAGAATACCAGTGTCAAATGATTTTGGCAATATGAAATAGAAAGTATATTGATGCATAATAAAGCCCAATGCCCCATTTATGCCACATTACAGCTAAATAGAGCACATAGCTATCATAATGACGAAAATGACATTTAGTTGCTTGTGATATAGTGCTTTTTTACATTTGCTTAGAAAACTATAATTTTCCTATAACCATTGTGTTACAGCCAGAACGATTTTTGGAAATGTAATACATGCATCATTTGTCATTGTTCGATGTAAATTAGCTGTCTTTAGTCTGCTTAGCACTCGCCTTTCTCAGTCAGTTTGCTCATAATATCACATTTCTCCGCAGTATTTAATGCCTTGTTGATGAAATCCAAATTTTGTTTTCAGCAAGTGAAATAGATGTCAGCAATCTAAACTTAAACATCCTGCAGTGAAAATTTCCTTTTAAACATTTTCTTAGGGGAACAAAAAAAGTTTATTGAAATTGCTTTGCTTGTTTGTCAGCTGATGACTTCTACACTTTTTCTAGAATTCTTGGTGAAACATTATGCCATAAAACAAGTGTAGAGCAATTTGAGTGATTTATAACCACTTACTAGACTGGTAAACTTTTGCGATACATATTTCAGTTACTACGAGCAAAAATCCTTTACTCTCTGTATCACATAATACACCAGTTATATTCTTCTCTAGACTGCAGGAAGAACTCCTGTATTTAAATTATTTTGTACGTGTTTGATCAGACTAGGACTTTAAAGGAAAAATGCACTTTTAGTGTAGAACTGCTTTGGGAATCATGCACATCATTCTAAATCTGCAGTTTATCCATTGATGATAGGTGGGGTAAAAAAAAATTGGCATGTTGGAGTAATAT
Source organism: Phyllobates terribilis (assembly GCF_046119375.1). Taxonomy (NCBI): domain Eukaryota; kingdom Metazoa; phylum Chordata; class Amphibia; order Anura; family Dendrobatidae; genus Phyllobates; species Phyllobates terribilis. The sequence goes on along the minus strand of NW_027362762.1, from coordinate 368,131,872 downwards.
CCTCTCACCATTTAAATAAATATGCATGTTCATTTAAAAACCCTTTTCTCCTTGTCATTAGGATGTGTGACTACACTGATTTGTCAATTTATTCTTACATTTACTGGAGGACTAACAGTAACAGATCAAATGCAAGGAAAAATATACAGCAGTCCTTTTCGATGGGTGCACTAGAAGGGTTCCAACCTTGAAATATAGTAAGAAGTTACTTGGAACTCTCAGAGTAAGGACTCACGCAGACAAGCATATAAATCAGACCTGTGGTATCCAATTTTTGCTTGGATAACACACATGTAATTCAATAAGCCTGTTCAATTTAACAATTTTTATGTCTGCCCAACTGTCCTTGAGAAAAAAATCACAGCATGCACTACTTTCTTCTGAGTCTTGCACCATTCAAGTATATGGGTCTTTAAAAAAATGTATGTCATTCTACATCAACTAAGGAATGTGGTCCTCAGAACTACAGGGTTATCACAAACCTGGACCAGACCTCAGTCACAGGACAATAAAACTTTCACACTCCTTTCCTATGAACTGCTAAAATATTTACAGCCAGAACTGTTTATCTCTCTCCCATAGTAATAGCTCTGCTTTATGTCACTTGTCTCATCTATTACTTTATATCTGTGTCCTATTGTGTATAAATATGTGACTCTTCAGATTTTGTGTTATACTATGCCTGATGAAGAAATGTGAGTAGTCTCGAAAGCTTGCAACTTGTTACCATCTTTTGAGTTAGCCATTAAAAAGTATCAACCACTGAGGACTCTCAAATTGAAATATTTTTTTAAAAAAATTTCGAATCCCAAATTGAATATTTGAGAGGCATACAATTTTTACAGATACATATCTTTTATAAACCTAGAAAAGGTACATTTTTTAGTGTAGATGTATGAAAATGGATTGCACTCGAACGTCACACACATGTCACATGGACATAAAAAATGAACAGACAGATGGCACACGGATGAAAATCAGATCAAAATTAGAAATTTTGTTTTCTGGATGAAATTCAGATGATTTCTCGTATTCTCAACTGCAGGGGATTTAATTGTAAGCTCTGTATTATTTTATTTGCATGACAGACCACAAAATTAGTTTTCAATATAGTGTTTTGGTTTTTTATTCTGGACCTTCTTCAGACAAATGGATTGTGTGTTATGGACGGGCTTGTAGAGTCAGAACAATGAAAAAACGGCTACTTGTGGCAGGAGCTGACTTTCCATAGCGCTTACGCAACAAGCTCATAACATAATATCCATTTGTCTGAAGAAGGTCTGGGAAACTGACAGAAACATTATTTTGAAAACTAATTTTCTAGATTATTTCAAATAAAATAATACAGAACTTACAATTACTCTGAGATTGCTGGTACCATCTTACTAGTAGGAGATCAAAGGCATAATTGTCTACAAAAAAAACTACAGAAGGTCAGATTTTGGGTAAGGTTTACAAATATGGCTGCAATAATGCAAACTAACAGTATGATAGGAATCTATTGTTTAGGACTGGGAAATAAAAATGAGTAATAAGAATATACTTTCTTTCCCTATGCCTGTATTTACAAATGCTCTTGTCTTTCTCTTCTCACGGGTCTCAGCTAGCTTACCTGTCTGACAAAGCATCATGTACTCCCACCTTTAAAGAAACCTATTATGCGAAAAAAGGCTATTAACCTGCAGTTATGAGGTTAATATGCAGGTCAATAGTGCTCTGAACTTGCCCGGCCCAACACTTAGACCCCCATTGCCAGGAGGAAATGAACTTTTTTCCTCCTGGTAGTGTTCTGATTCCAGTCATTGGTTCACGAGTCCAATCACCGCTCTGTGTATAGAGAGCTGCCGCTGTAACCATTCCCCTAGCACTGACCAACAGCCGGATCTAATTCTGAGCTGCTGTCAGTTAGTGCTAGGGGCTATACACAGAGCGTTGACTGAACCCGTGACTGCAGCGCCCTTATGACTGAAACCAGAATGCTGCCGAGGGAAATAAAGTTCAGTTCCTTCCGGCAGCAGGGCTCTAAGTGCAGGCGCCGGGCAGGTTCAGAACGCTATTAACCTGCAGATTAACCCCATATCTGCAGGTTAATAGCGTTTTTTCACATCACAGGTTCCCTTTAATACAAATGTCAAAGTCTGAAAACCTTAGCTGAAAAAAAGGGTATTCAAGTTCTGAACTGTCTATTTGTGTTTTTTTTTTTACACCAATTTTCCTTTTCATTGCAGTTTTCATTATAACAGTGATGGTTTAGATATCTCCAATCAAACAACCCACCAAGCAAAAAACATATGGAAGAAGATAGCTTCAGATTTTATCTACCATATGTTATTTTTATAAGAAAATGGATTACTTCAGATAGCCCGGGAGGCTTTTCAAATAGTGTATGTTTAGATGGACTGATTGTCCTTGGCTGTACTGAAAATGTAGCATGCTGTTGTATAGCCAGATAAAATGAGAAGCGATAGCAATATAACAATAAATATATATTAAAATAAGCTAAATGGTAGCATTAATGCAACTTTTTCTACAGCTGGTGTGAGCAGAAAAGATGCGAATGCATATGAAGAAACTGTTAAGTCGATATTACATGCATTAATCTAATTAGCGGCCATGTGTCTTAAAATAGAAAATATTAATCAAGTGCAATCATTAAAATTAGATAAGTTGCTTTGCAAATCCACAAAAAAAGTCTAAAAATCAATGCACTAGAAATATTTGAGATTTCCTCTTTTATTTTCCCTGGAATAATGAACACACTATATTTACATGTCTTCTATGAGTAAGTATAGTTGATTGTTTTTAGACAGATTTGATTACTTAAATCATAATCCAAAAGTTTGTTTACATTAGATTTTTTATTTTATAATAAAATGTGCAGTATCTAAGCTAAATTTGAAGTACTTTTATATATATATATATATATATATATATATATATATATATATATATATATATACTGTATGTATATAGCAAAAATCATGGTCTCCTATGAATGCCAGCCACAAGCTGGTTTTCACAGGAGAACCATCATGACAGCTACTGTCTTTACCAGACCACTGGCTGTCATGATAACCCTTCAGTACCCCAGAATCAAGTCATGAGCATGCCCCTTGGAGCACAGAACAGTGCGCATTATCAATGCTGCTGTCACAGCTTGCCAGTGGCATTTGATTAGCAGCCACGGGCGGCTCTCTACTTCACCCGTGGCTGTTTCAGGCACATGATGATTGATTAAATCAGCCAACAAATATCCAGGCTTATCTTGTGAGCCAGCATCAGAGTCAGAGAGTCGGCATAAGTCGTTAAGGGGTTAAAGCAGAGGTGGCAAACCTTTGGCACGCGTGCCACAGGTGGCACGCAGAGTCCTCCCTGTTGGCACGCGAGCCATAGGATCAGCACAAGCACTGCCACCAGCCTCCTGATCTACTTCCATCACCTGCAACCGTGCTGTGTCCTGCGCCGGGGTGCGTTCTGAGTCATGTGCCGGGTAGGCATGCTAGCTGTGTCCTGTGCCAGGCGCAGGCGCGCGCACGAGCAGTGTCCTGTGCCGGGCACGCACACGCGCGATGTCCTGTGTCGTCTCTTATGCCCGTGCACTGCCCCATCAGCCCTTGCATTGGCCCATCAGTCTGCACGTCACTTTGAATGTCCCAGGGTAAACATTAGGTATAACTAATGTTAGTTCAAAATTGTGTACTGCTATTTATTTCTATGTTTTTCCACACTGACTGCTTCCCTTAGGTCAGTGGTGGCGAACCTATGGCATGTGTGCCAGAGGTGGCATGCAGGGCCCTCCCTGTGGGCACACGTGCCATCGGTTGTGCCCTTGTGCTGTGTCCTGTACCTGTGTGGTGCCCCAGCAGTCCATTAAAAAAGTTGTCCACTACTTTTTGATTGATGCCTTAACCTACGGATGCCTGGCTGTCCATCCATAGTGGCTGCCGCTTGTAACTGCACATCCGCCTCCCATTGAATTGAATAGGAGGCGGATGTGCAGTAGCCCGCGGAGGCCACTACAGATAGACGGCCAAGCACCGCAGGTAAGCACTTCCGGCCGGCGGCCGCCGCCAGCACCATTGAGAGCTGATCGACGGAGGTGCCTACAGATCCTACAGATAGGGCATCAATTAAAAAGTAGTGGACAACTTCTTTAAGGGACCTTATTTCCTCATTGCCATTTTAAAATGGAAACCAGGAATAAGGCTGAACATCCTATCAGTGTCAGAAAAACTCCGGGATTTCAGCTACCTAGCTGAGACCCTGGAGAACATGATCAGGGCCGTTTTTTCTGGTCCCCGATCACATGATATTAACAGCGATCAAGTAAAGAAAAAAAAGTGTGCCAATGTTACAATGATTCCTCTTTCTTCTGACATAATATAAATTTCAGGGCAGAGAGAAATAATGCCCCTGCGGTACCCCCACCATCCCCGGGCCCTTCATCTCCATTCCCTGGCTTAGGCCTCATCTCCTAAAAAATGGCGGGCACATGCGGGGTGCACCCTCTGAGATCTGCTGGCCAGTACCCAGCAACAGCAGATCATTTTTTTCTATTAGTTCCTTTTGATCACTGTGATATCGATATCGCAGTGATCAAAAGATAATAATTAATCAAATCCACCTTTGTCATTCCCTTAGTCAAATAAAAATTATAAAATATTTTTTTTTTCATTCTTTGCAGTTTGGGTTGGGGTTAGGCTTAGGGGTGTTTTGAGGGTAGGATTGGGGATAGGGTTAGGGTTATGGCTAAGGCTGTGTTGGGGCTAGGGCTATGTTGGGGCTAGGGCTGTGTTGGGGTTGCGTTATAGTAAGGTTGAGGATAGGGTTGTGTTGGGGTTGCCCTATAGTAGGGTTAGGGTTGGTGATAGGGTTGTGTTGGGGTTGCATTATAGTAGGGTTGGGGTTATGGCTGTGTTGGGGTTGGGGCTGTGTTTGGGTTGGGGCTGTGTTGGGGATAGGGTTGCGTTAGTATTGGGGGATAGGGTTGCGTTAGGGTTGGGGACAGGGTTGCCTTAGGGTTGGGGATAGGGTTGCCTTAGGGTTGGGGATAGGGTTGCGTTAGGGTTGGGGATAGGGTTGCGTTAGGGTTGGGGACAGGATTGTGTTAGGGTTGGGGATAGGGTTGCGTTAGGGTTACGGTTGGGGTTAGGGCTGTGTTAGGTTTACGTTTGGGGTTAGGGCTGTTAGGTTAACGGTTGGGGTTAGGGCTGCGTTAGGGTTTGGGTCAGGATTGGATTTTTTCAAAAGTAAAAAAAATTAAAAAGTGATTGCGATATGACAACTAGTGTTGAGTGTAAGCGCTCGCTACTCGAGTTTTCATCAGCTGCTCGGGTATGCACAGAGTATTGCGGGTGCTTGAGTGACATGCTAATGTATGAGTTGTTTTTTCTAAAATAAAACCTCAGCATTCAGGTTAAATTGCCATGTTGGGCACTTTGCTATAAATAAGTGGGTTTTGGGTAGGAGTTTGGGCGCTCGGTCTCTTAATGGTTCGCCATCACTGGGTTAAAGCATACTTTCAGTTATATAGAAAAATTATAGTGTAGTGATGTGAAATCACATTACATTCTACAGCACTGGCTTCTCTACTGGATACTGGAGAGACAGCGTATTATGCTTTGTCTCCTAATGAACATTTATGAGCAGCCTGCAGTTTGGACCATGAACTGATCATGCTGTTATTTAGGAGTGAAATCTGTTATGCAAGTTATTTAGATAAGCAATTATTATGCACACTACTGCCCTGCAACTGTTTCTTTTATATAAATTAGGGACAAGGCAAAAAAAAATACTTTCCAGAAAAGATTTCATAATCTATAATATTGTAATCATTATATTATAGGGACAAATTCACTTAAATGAAAGTTTGACTACTCATCTTCTGAACGAAAATTAATAATACTGACAATATTCTAACTTTAGCACTGCATATTGAAACTGTTGCAGAAAACATTTAAAAAGGACTGGTCACCAGGTTAAATGTGGACAGTTTTTGCTCATCTTTAATTACCACTGTTCCACTGAGCAGGGGCTTAATTATTGCAGTGGACATTGATGCCAGTGCAAACTTCAGCTGAAATGTATTGTGGCACAAGGAATTTGTTGGGTTCATGTGCTGCAATACATGCTGCTGGCCAATGAGAGATCAGTAGCTGAAATCATTGTGCATGTGACTGGGGCGCATGGCAGTGACGTCATGTGCTCCAGTCACTTGCGCACTGAAGTCAGTTGCCGGCTTTAGAAGAGGACGCCACGCAGCGGGGGAGAGGATTGGAGTTGTGTATAATCATTTCCTTTTTTTTCTATGCATTAATGAACAGCGGCACAACGGGGGACATGCAGTACTGACCAAAAGTTTGGACACACCTTATCATTTAAAGATTTTTCTGTATTTTCATGACTTTGAAAATTGTACATTCACACTGAAGACATCAAAACTATGAATTAACACATGTGGAATTATATACTTAACAAAAAAGTGTGAAACAACTGAAAATATGTCATATTCTAGGTACTGTCATCTGCTGGTGTAGGTCCAGTGTGTTTTATTAGGGTATGTGCACACGATGCAGAAATGAAGCAGAAAATTTCTGCATCATTTCTACATCTCCCTGGCAGAAAAAATGCATGCAGATTGTGCATGCGGTTTACCTGCGGATTACATGCGGATTCACATGTGTTTCCACATGCGTTTCCGCATGTGGATTGACAAGCGCTTTCCAGGCGATTTTAGCATCACCTGGAAAGTGCTTGACAACTAGGTCACACTATATAAATCCATGCAAACGGCATGGATTTATATAGTGTGACCCGAGAGAGTGGTAAAAATAAAAAATAAATGTATACTTTACCCTCTGATGGCCCGCGCTGTCCAGCTCAATCCGTTCTCCCTTGCCGGCAACTTTGAATTGAAAGACCTGCCGACGTCAGCGTCACGTGACCTGTCACATGACTCTGACGTCAGTGCAGGTCCTTCACTGCAAAGTGCCGGGAACCAAGCAGGAGCGGTGCGCGGGCCGAAAGAAGGTAAGTATACATTTATTTTTTATTTTATTCTTTTTTACAGCTTTTAATGGTACCTGGGTGTGGAGGAGACTCTCCTCTCCTCCACACCCGGGTACCATCCGCACATTAGAACGCGCCAATAACGCAAGTACAAATGCAGTCTTGCGGAATTGGCGCGTTCTAATGCAAGTCAATGGCGGCGAAAACGCCGCGCTTATGCAAAATTTTTGAGCGCAGTGTTTACGCTGCGGAAAAATCCACATCATGGGCACAGCACATGCGGATTTCAATTGGGGAACAATGCTGCCCTTCACCCATGCGTTTTTAATGCGTTTCCGCGGCATTTACGCAACTGCAAAAACGCCGCGGAAACGCATTAAAAACGCATCATGTGAACTCAGCCTTATGACCAAAGTCAGCGCAGCCTTCTACCAGGAAATGTTAGAGCACTTCATGCTTCCCTCTGCCGACAAGCTTTTTGGAGATGGAAATTTCATTCTCCAGCAGGACTTGGCACCTGTTCACACTCCCAAAAGTACCAATACCTGGTTTAGAAACAACAGAATCACTTTGCTTGATAGGCCAGCAAACTCGCCTGATGTTAACCCCATAGACAATCTATGGGGTATTGTCAAGAGGAAGATGAGAGACACCAGACCCAACAATGCAGACGAGCTGAAGGCTGCTATCAAAGCAACCTGGGCTTCCATACACCTCAGCAGTGCCAGAGGCTGATAGCCTTCATGCCACGCTGCATTGATGCAGTAATTGATGCAAAAGGAGCCCCAACCAACTATTGAGTGCATTTACTGAACATACATTTCGGATTTAAAAATCATTTTTCAAGCTATTGTTATAAAGTATTCAAATTTACTGAGATAATGACTTATGTGTTTTCATTGTCTGTAAGCCATAAACATCAACATTAATAGAAATAAACACTTTAAATAGATCACTCTGTTTGTAATGACTCTATAAACTATATGAGTTTCACTTTTTGTATTGAAGAACTGAAATAAATTAACTTTTTGATGATATTCTAATTCAGTGAGATGCACCTGATTGTTCCCCATCTTGGTATATTTGTCCCTTTTCCTGGGCCCCATCCTGGTGTATATATCCCTCATCCTGGTATATATGTCCCTTATCCTGGTATATACAGTATGTACCAGAATGGAACCAGGATGAGGGATATATACTGGGATGGGCCCAGGATGAAGGAAAATTCGTATGTCCTTTCAGGATTTAAAATGTTACAAAGGCTCATACACCTGACCAACATGCGCCCCCCCCCCCCCCGCCCCGGTCCAAATTTTGCACAGGGGCCCATTGGGCTCTAGTTACATCACAGTCCCTGAGTATTCTTTTTTTAACCCACCATACAGCCTCAAAACTATGTACCTTTTTATCTAGTGCTAATTTTTGACCCACACCCCCTCGTTAAGGACCATGAATATTAGCAATAAATAAAAAATCCAATATCTCTGAAAGCATATAGTAAGAAGATGAAATTCCCAGAGGAGCAGCAGGAGTAAGATAAAAACAAAAGCTGACCATTTAGACAGTTCCTCATTAAATCCTTAGTTCAGTCTTATATTAACTTTTTATTGTGTCTGTACAGTCTAATTATCTTTCATTCAGCCTCATTAAGTATTTTAACTTGTCAGTATGGTTTTACATTTGTTTTCATATAACCCTTTTTAGCCATTACAGTGAAAACAATGACTATTCTGCATTGCAGATCTCTGCAAAGTACGGCCCATGAGCTACAGTACATCCAGCCTTCTGGCTATTCCAGTCCGGCTTGCAGATCGAGACAGCCGAAGGGCTGGAAACACGGGCCACGCCATGTCCTCCGTCAACCACGTCCAGATATTACCACTGTAGATAGCAGTGAATACATTGGTGGAGGACGGAGCTGGAGGCTAAATCATGTCTGCTATGTGACGAGTTAGTGAGTGAATCGGAAAAGAACGCCAAGGGAATGGGAGCGAGGTGAATATATGTTGATTATGTGGGGGCTCATACTGAATATAGGGTGGCTATGTTGGGGCTCACTCTGTATACAGGGTACTATGTAGGGGCTCACACTATACATAGGGGGCTATGTGAGGGCTTGCACTGTATTTACTGAGTTATGTGCGGTATCATGCTGTATATAGGGGACTTTGTGGGGGGTCTTACTGTATATAGGGGGCTATGTGGCAGCTCAGACCATATATAGGGGGCTATGTGGGGGCTCATACTGTATATAAGTGGATTATGTGAAAGCTCACTATATATAGGTGGCTATGTGCTATCAGACAGGGGCCAGGAAGAAATGTTAAATACAGAAAGTTGGCAATATTAGATATAGTGTGAAGTGATCATGTGATGCAGTGGGTACAGAAAGTACAGAACGTATTCAGACCCTTTAAATTCTTCACTCTTTGTTTCATTGCAGCAATTTGGCAAATTTATTAAAAAGAAAAATTGAAATATCACATGGTCATAAGTATTCAGACCCTTTGCTCAGACACACATTTAAGTCACATGCTGTCCATTTACTTGTGATCCTCCTTGAGATGGTTCTACTCCTTCATTTGAGTCCAGCTGTGTTTAATTAAACTGACAGGACTTGATGTGGAAAGGCACACACCTGTCTATATAAGAGCTCACAGTGCATGTTAGACCAAATGAGAATTATAAGCTCAAAGGAAATGCCCAAGGAGCTCAAAGACAGAATTGTGGCAAGGCACAGATCTGACCAATGTTACAATAGAATTTCTGCATTACTCATGGTTCCTAAGTGCATAGTGGTCTCCCTAATCCTTAAATGGAAGAAGTTTGGGACCACCAGAAGTCTTCCTAGACCTGGCTGTCCAGCCAAACTGAGCAATCGTGGGAGAAGAGCCTTGGTGAGAGAGGTAAAGAAGAACCCCAAGATCACTGTGGATGAGCTCCAGAGATGCAGTAGGGAAATGGGAGAAAGTTCCACAAAGTCAACTATCACTGCAGCCCTCCACCAGTCGGAAGCCTCTCCTCAGTGCAAGACATATGAAAGCCCTCATAGAGTTTGCTCAAAAACACATGAAGGACTCCCAGACTATGAGAAATGTAACATCCCAGGCGCCATGCTGGCATGGCTTACCATATCCCACCATGCAAGACCGCCAAGTTACCTATCAGTCCAGGCTGTGCACTGTACTCCTTTACTTGCTGTGTGCATGTCTCTTGTCTGCTAGCTTAGGGCGGCAGCGCTGGTACTTCCTGATTCTTATAGTTACAGTGTGCGCAGTCCTAATGCGTCCCCAGCCTATTGCTGTGAGTCACTGGATACTTAAACCTCCCCCACCCAGTGGGAGGTGCCTGAGCAACACTTTCTTTCAGTGTGTTCTGTGCAACTGAGTTGCCAGGTCCTGTCCTGTATCTTGTCTGTTCCCGCAACCCTGGGGGCTGAGTACCCAAGCCCGTTACCTGTATCTGTGACTTCTAGTCTATTCCTGCCACCCTGGGGGCTGAGTACCCAGGCTCGTTCCTGTATCTCGTTCCAGTATCAGTTCCTGTCTGAACTGTGTTCTAGCCCGTTACCTGTTTCTCTCTATGTCCGATCCTTCCCTTTTACTCCTGTGTCTGAACCAGTACCTAACTCCAAATCGTTGTCTCTGTACTCCTGTTTGTGAGTTTTGTGTCCACTCGCTACTTCATTGCAAGTACATTGTGTGTATCTGGTTCTGCCTGTCCCATTTCCCTGCCTTTGTTTCCACCTCCTGTGTTCTATCTATCTTCCTGTGTTTCCCAGTCTGTTCCATGTGAACAGAGCCCTGTCCTGTCTGCCTGCACCTGCAGCTCTTCTCCGCTCTGCTTTGCTTGCCCTCCGCACCTGCGGTTCTGCTCTGCTCTGCTCCGCTTGCCCTCCGCACCTGCAGCTTTGCTCTGCTCTGCCCTGCTCTGCTTGTCCTCCGCACCTGCAGTTCCGCTCTGCTCTACTTGTCCTCCGCACCTGCAGTTCTACTCTGCTCTGCTTCGCCTGTCCTCCGCATCTGCAGTTCTGCTCTGGCCTCCACACTGGCAGTTCTGCTCTGCTCTGCTTGTCCTCCACACCTGCGGTTCTGCTCTGCTCTGCTTGTCCTCCACACCTGCGGTTCTGCTCTTCTCTGCTCCGCTTGTCCTCCGCACCGGCGACTCTGCTCCTGTATCCCAGTCTATACTGGTCCTTATCCAGCCTGTTTTCCTACCTGCCTGTACTGGCCCATCTGTATACCAGCCGTACCTGTCTGTACCCGCCTGTCTGCATACCAGCCGTGCCTGACAGTACCCACCTGTCTGCATACCAGCCGTGCCTGCCAGTACCCACCTGTCTGCATACCAGCCAAACATGCCCGTTCCTGCATTTCCCAGTGTGGGTCAACAGCTGTGACCGGTGTCTGACCTGGAGTAGCACCTGAGCCACCTCTCACGTCCTTCCTCAGACCACGGAGTCAATTAAGCCGCCGTGTGTTCGTGGTCGGATCTGGCGAGTCCTCTAGTCACGCCCCTCCAGGCACTCCTTGTTTTGTGGCCCAGTGGGACCACTAACCACGCTCACGCCAGTCAGTCTGGGCGTGAGCGTAACAAGAAATAAGATTCTCTTGTCTGATGAGACGAAGATAAAACTTTTTGGTGATAATTCTGAGCGGTATGTGTGGAGAAAACAGGCACTGCTCATCACCTGCCCAATACAATCCCAACAGTGAAACATGGTGGTGGCAGCATCATGCAATGGGGGTGTTTTTCAGCTGCAGAGACAGAACGACTGGTTGCAATTGAAGGAAACATGAATGCGGCCAAGTACAGAGATATCCTGGATGAAAACCTCTTCTAGAGTGCTCTGGACCTTAGACTTGGCCAAAGGTTCACCTTCCAACAAGACAATGACCCTAATCACACAGCTAAAATAACAAAGGAGTGGCTTCAGAACCACTCTGTGACCATTCTTGATTGGCCCAGCCAGGGCCCTGACCTAAACCCAATTGAGCATCTCTGGAGAGACCTGAAAATGGATGTCCATCAAAGTTCACCATCCAACCTGACGGAACTGGAGAAGATCTGCAAGGAAGAATAGCAGAGGATCCCCAAATCCAGATGTGAAAAACGTGTTGCCTCATTCCCAAGAAGACTACATTTCTGTTTTTTTTCAGTCAAGATGGGGTGCAGAGTGTACTTTAATGAGAAAAGAAATGAACTTTTTAGAATTTACCAAATGGCTGCAATGAAACAAAGAGTGAAAAATTTAAAGGGGTCTGAATACTTTCCGTACTCACTGTATGCCTGCCTAGAGTATTTGAGAAGAGTAGGCCTTGCAGTGTGCAAGAGATTGTAGGTAGTGTAGAGATAAGGGAAGCATGGTCCATAGGATCCAGAATGCAACATTTTGTTGCATAGGATGTCTGGAGTATTGTCAATGGGATATAATCCATTGAGTGATCAGACAAAAAGACTGTTAGATTCTGGATAATATTGCTGCAGGATTGTGTGCTACAAAAGCTCAAGCCCAGAAAAAGAGATAACTGTTCATCTGAGTACAGTAGAGTGAGGCCTAATCAAGAAGGAAGATAGAGGAGATAGAGAGTAATCCTTCCTACACACAAATGAAGTGTTTCACTGAAACTTTTAAATTGAGACTGCATCCTAGTCAGTGGCGTAACTTGAATCTTGAGGGCCCCAATGCAAAAGCTTCAACTGGGCTCCTAATTATTGCAAGTATTTAATAGTAATGGTCTAATCATATATGCCAAATGGGCCTTTTGGGCCTCCTAGTCTGCAAAGTCCAGGTGCGATTGTAACCACTGCACGTATTATAGTTACGGGCCTCATCCTAATCTTGTCCCATGGCTTGTCATGTCCTCAACACTTTCCTGCTGATGACACTAGGCTCTGTTATTGACACTAGGCTCAGCTATTGCTTTAGTTTCCCTCACCTAACCTTTCTCCAATTGATGACTCTTCTGGGAATATCTAGATAGCTAGCCAAAACATTTAGAAAAGTTGGTAGTAGAGATTAGTATATTAGCATATCCATATTCTTATTTGATATGAATCTAAAATCTAGGAAATCATTTCAGTGACCTCAATTTAGCAAATTAAATGATCAAAATAGGGTCCTTTTTGATAGGATTGCAAACAAACATAAAGTGAATAATCAATCTAGGAGATATGCAAGCTGTGGGTAATTAAATATTCATGTGTGGAATAGAGCATAACAGACTGATTATACAAGACTCATATTATGTCAATTAGCAGTAGTGTTAAAAGTAGAGAAAGTGTAGGTATATTAAACCCTTACAAATATACTAATGATGCTTATTATTATTATTATTACTATTATCATATACATTATGTGTGTGTATTTATCTATATTAATTCCATTCTATCAGTTATATGGAATGATTTGGAGCTTGATTTTATATACTTGTAAGTTATGTGACCCTTGCCCTCTTATTAAACTGTTTTTATAAGCTTGGTGTGGACATTTTTATTTTAGATTTATGTTACTGTCAGGAAACTACAACCTTGATTTTATTGTTACTAATTCAATTTAATCATTTTTCATTTGTCATCACCTACTTTATAAGTTTCATCACTTATTAAAATATATCTGTACTAAAGAACGTTTATCAGCACGGTGGTTCAGTGGTTAGCACTGCAGCCTTGTAGAACTGGGGTCCTGGGTTCAAATCCCACCAAGGTCAACATCTGCAAGGAGTTTGTATGTTCTCCCCGTGTTTGCGTGGGTTTCCTCAGGGTTCTCTGGTTTCCTCCCACACTCCAAAGACATACTGATAGGGAATCTAGATTGTGAGCCCCATTGGGGACAGCAATGATAATGTATGTAAAGCGCTGAAGAATATAATAGCGCTATATAAAGATTATTATTATTTTATTATCTCTTTTTCATCAAAAGTACATATTTCTGTATCTCTGGTTGTTGCAATTACAAATCATACACAATTCATAGAATAACACGTGTGCCAGTCAGTGGCTTCTATCTTGTAAGATATGGGGCTTATAGCTGTTCGACAAAAATCATTATGAGACACTCATTGGGACAGCTCATCCAATAACTTGTATTGCAAATTGAGCAATAATATAAGTAATAAGTGGCATTGTGTTTATTAACCAAACACGAGGGCAGATGTCTTAAAATATTTATACCCTGTGACAAAGTCACTGGCAGAAAACTGGAGGGGAGATATGTTTCACTGAGGCTAATAGATTGAGTGATGTGAAACTGGTAAGTCTTCTTCAGCATATTATGTGCTGAGAGGGTTAAACCGCTATTTTAGAAGGGCTGTTTTTTTTTGTGAATGGCCATAGTGCGGGTGGGAGGCCATTCACCATATCTCCACCCCAAAGTGTGGTCTGGGTTATACATAGCCAGCCTTTTGACTCAGGTGTTGTTCAGTATCTGCAGGCCAGCTCCAGAGAGAGGAGCTTTTGTGATTTTGTGCTAATCTGAACCGTGTGTTTTGCTAAACTCTAAGTGGCCGAACCCCGGCAGGTACAAGGACTATGCTGGACATTTTTTTTTGTTTTGCTATTATGCCAGAAGGGCCGTATTTATTTTTGTGAACTCTATATTGGTTTATGCCGTTTAATAAACCAACAAGAAATTTAAAGAGACAGTGTTCCGCGTCTACTTCTGTGTGTAGCCAAGTGAGCCAATCTACCACAGGTTTTGTTAGAAGTGCGAGCAGCATTCCCAGCGAACACGTGTGACTGCTACAAGAGGGATTGCATGTCCTGAGTGAAGGCTGCAGTGAGCCAGGAGGCAGAGTCAGACAACATGGAGGACCTGATTAAACACCTTGTAAAAGCTCAACAGCAGCAACAGCAAGCCCAACAGCAGCAACAGCTGGCCCAACAGCAGCAACAATTGGCACATCAGGAGATGAGTAAGCTACTGATGCAACAGATCCAACAACAGCAGCAGCAACTGCAGCAGCAACAAGACCAGTACCGAAAACAGCAGCAACAGATTAAGTTGTTCACAGAAGCAGTTCATGGGAGGACTGCTGCCCCTCCCCCAAGTCCAGGTGATAATGACACATATGTCCGGAAAGTGGTAAGATGAGCAAAAAAATACCCCAGGAGAAGCCTTTTTGACTGTGTTTGAAAGGGTAGTAGAGCGGGAAAAGCTGCCGCAGGAGCAGTGGGCTGGGGTGCTGGCACCCTATTCGACTGGCGAGCCCCAGAAGGCTTATTATGACTTGGCCTTACAGGATGCCCAGGAATATTCCAAACTAAAAACTGAGATACTGATATGCTCAGGGGTGACTATGTCTGTTCGAGCTCAAAGGGTCCACCACTTGGCGTGTTGCGGTGATAAACACCCTCGCTCACAAATGTTTGATCTGCTGCATCTGGTATGGAAGTAGTTGCAGCTGGAGTCCTCCACCCCAGCCCAGATGGTGGAGCGGGTCATAATGGAAAGATTCTCTCCCTTCCCAGGCCGGTGAAGACCTAGGTTTTGGGGTTTCCCAGGGGGACCCCCGAAATGCAGATAATCTAGTAGGCCTAGTCGAAAGGTACCAGGTGGTCAAAAGGTCCGAGAGGAAGTTGGGCTTTGTTGCATCCCCGTACTGGGGTACCCAGAAGGAACCTGAATCTCCAAAGAGAGGTAGTAGATCCACCACAAGGGGTCACTGAGGGGTTTCCAAAATCCGCTGGTAAGGATTTGACCTGTTGGAGATGTCATAGTCCTGGACACATAGCCGCCCGTTGTCCAATGTCCTCCGAACAGATGGATGGCAGCATGGGGAGGCACTTTTCATATTATGCCTATCCACCCTGCAGTGTGGACTGTCAGCCAAGTGAGGGGCCACAGGCATGTTCCATAACAATAAATGTGATACTGGTGATGGGATTCTTGGACTCTGGGACTTGGGGAGTTTGGTGACTCTGATAAGGGCCACACTCCCCCACCAGTTGATCCCTGGGAAAAATGTGGGCGTTCACTGTGGGGACACCAAAGAATACCCTGTTTCCAGAGTGACTATATAAACGAACTGAGGCGCTGAGTCCCATGAGCTTGGAGTAGTTAAGCACCTGCTACACCCAGTAATTACAGGGCGAGACTTTAGCCGGTTCTTTGACTTATGGAGGAAGCATGCATACCTCGTGACTCAGGAAGGAGCCTGTTCCACCATGTTGAATCCCCAACACAGTCAGAGATAGATGAATTCCCCGTGTGTCTCCTTGGCAGTGACTAGTACGAGACGATGACCCAAGAGGTCATGATTCCTGAGTTGTGGGTTCCTGGGGGGAATTTTGGTACTGCTCAGATGCAGGATCTCACATTAAAAAATGCATTTGATAATGTGGTGTTGCTCAAGAGCCGGGGGTGACACCAGGTTCCCATATTTCACACTAAATGAGGAACTGCTTTATCGGGTCACTAAACCAAGAGAGGGAGTGGTAGAGCAGTTGGTGGTGCCGGGTACCTATAGGCATAGTGTGTTAGACCTGGCCCATTCTCATATCTTGAGTGGGCATCTGGGAGAAGAGAAACCCAAGAGCGGGTCCTGCAGAGGTTCTACTGGCCTGGATGTCACAGAGAGATTGTCAGTTACTGCCTGTCCTGTCCCACTTCCGAAGCCCTCTAGTGCCATTGCCTATTACAGAGGTCCCATTTGACCGGATTGCTATGGACATTGTCGGGCCCTTGGTTAAGTCTGCCAGGGGGCACCAATACATCCTGGTAGTGCTGGACTATGCCACTTGATATTCAGAGGCGGTACCACTGAGAAACTCCTCCACCAGGAATACAGCCAGAGAACTAGTGAATATTTTCTCCCGGATGGGCCTGCCAAAGGAGATCCTGAATGACCAGGGAACTCCTTTTATGTCCAAAGTAATAAGGGAGTTGTGTAAAGGTCTCCAGATTACACAGCTTCGGACATCAGTATACTATCCACAAATGGACGGCCTGGTGGAGAGATTCAACAAGACCTTGAAGTCTATGCTGAAGAAGGTCATGGAGAAGCATGGGCAAGACTGGGATTGCCTACTGCCATACCTGCTGTTCTCCATCAGGAAAGTTCCCCAGAGCTTTACAGCATTCTCACCGTTTGAGCTACTATACGGATGGCACCCTAGGGGACTTCTAGATATAGTGAAGGAGACCCGAGAAGCAGAGGTTACACCCCACCGGAGCATCATCAAGCATGTGACCCAGATGTAGGATCTGATTGGAAAGGTGATGCCGATTGTGAATGAGAGCCTCCTTTAAGCACAACAAACCCAAGCAAGGGTCTATAATTGGGCGCAAAGCTGAGACAATTCAGTCCTGGAGACCTGGTATTGGTGTTAGTACCCACGGTTGAAAGTAAATTTCTGACCAAGTGGCAAGGGCCATATGAGGTGGTCGAGAAGTTGAGTGACATCATCTGTAAATTTCACAAGCCAAGAAGAAGAAAGCCGTACCAGATATACCACATCAACCTGCTTAAACCATGGCGAGACAAAGAACCGGTGGAAATTACCTGTCTGGGGGCCAATCCTGAAGCCAGTGTTGAGGATGTCAAAGTGGCAGAAACACTGTCACCAGCCCAAAAACAACAGTGCCGAGAACTGCTTCAGCGCGGCCCAGAACTGTTTTCGGAGTTGCCAAGGTGTTCGCAGGTTGTAGAGCATGAGATCTTAACAGAACCGCATGTATGCGTGAACCAGAGGCCACATCGAATCCCCAAAGCCCGCCACGAGGTGATCTCCATGGAGGTGCAGAGAATGTTGAACCTGGGCGTCATCGAGGAGTCAAAGAGCGGCTGGTCCAGCCCTTTTGTTCTTGTGCCGAAGCCGGATGGAGAATGGCGCTTCTAATGACTACAGAAAGCTAAATGAAGTGTCTAAATTCACTGCATATCTGATGACCCGGTTCGATGAACTTATTGAAAGGCTAGGGCCAGCCAGATACAACACTACCCTGGATGTAACAAAACAATATTGGCAAATCCTCCTGTCTCCAAGTGCCATGGTGAAGGCAGTTTTCTCTACACCCTACGGTTGTTTTCATTATACCTGGATTCTGTTCGGTCTGCAGGGTGCCCCAACTACCTTTCAGAGGGCCATGGGCCAGATCCTAGCCTTGCACAAGAAGTGCGCCGTTGCTTACTGTCAGGGAGATATTATGAAAATATAAACCATTTCTTCCAAACCCCTCTTCACCCCTCCCTTATCCACCATTTGTCCCAAGGGGTTTAACACAAACTCCAGGATGTCCGGAGCTAATACGAAATATGGAATATTGGAAGTTCCATAACTCTGCTAATAATGGGACCCATATTTTTAGAGGCAGGGTCAGCTAAGGAACAAGATGCTTATTTTTTCGTAGCCGTAAGCCCCTCTGGGGGGCTGTGGTGCAAAAGCACCATAACAGCAGATCTCAACTACGCCATGTGTGGTCTCTAAATGAAGATAAAATCATAATAGAAAATATGGCATCACTTTTGGGCTTCTGGGATCAACCAGCAATAAGTTATCCCAGATCTCTTTATAAAAATCTGCAGGCTAGAGCCAGCCCACATGATGTCATCACAGGGGTGTGTGGGTCGGTCTCCCCCCTCAGCATAAAAAGAGCCAACTGAAGATTGATATTCATTGCCAAGGGGGTATAGATACTATAAGCAACGGATCACATTCAATAACGTTCAAATCAAATCGGGGAGCCCCTCCTCCAGCTATACTGAATCGTCTCAGCGATCTTATAGTAAGTTTCTGCATTAATCCTTATTATTTTGTGTTACTGCATATGTATTGTAATTGTCCCAGTTTGTAAAATCTTGTATATTTTTTCTAAACACTGGCTCCCTTTTGGATTAAATATAAAATTGAATAGTTCTGTTTCTTTTGTCCTATAATTGTTCCATCCCCCAAAGCCATATACGCTACCAGAACGCAGGCGTCTACCCAGGCCTTTTTTATATTTCAAATCTGAACGGTGGTTGCAGCGAATAATCATAATTGGGCTATCGTGAAGCTGACAGTGACCGTGACGAATACACATATTCCATGCGTTGGAATACGGGCATGTGATGCCATATGCTCACCTAAGTAGTGAGTAGTCTGGATCGTGTGCTCGCGAATCCCTGACAAAATCCTGACAGTGACGGCAACAGCGAGATATTGCGTGATCTCCCCAATGTCGTCTATGTGAAACCCTGATACTTACCTTGACAACATAGTGATCTTCAGCCCAGATTGGGGAAGTCACCTACAGAAGGTCCAGGCGGTACTGAATGCTCTGAGTACGGCCGGCTTTACCATAAACCCGAATAAATGCGCTATGGGAAAAGAAGAAGCAAAATACTTGGGCTACATCGTCGGAAGGGACGAAATAAAGCTGCAGGTGAAGAAGGTGGAAGCAATCCAAAAGTAGCCGCAATCAACCTCCAAGAAATAGTTTCAGGCGTTTCTAGGAATTGTGGGATACTATAGGTGATTTATCCCGAATTTCGCCAGGTTAGCGGCACCCCTGATCAACCTGTTTAAAGGGACGAAGACGGTGATGGCCAAATGGTCTTCTGAAGTGGAGGGAGCCTTACAGGAATTGGAGCTCTCCCTGTATAAGCACCCGGTCTTGATTGCTCCTGACTTCAATAAAGAGTTTTTGGTCCAGATGGAGGCCTTAGAGGTTGGGTTAGGAGCCCTGTTGTCCAAAGAAGTGAATGGGGAGGAACATCCCATCCTGTATCTAAGCAGAAAACTCTTTGCCTGTGATAAAAACAACGCCATCGTAGAAAAAGAGTGCTTGGCCGTCAAGTGGGCAGTTGACACCCTGAGGTATTACCTTTTAGGCCGGAGGTTCAGGTTAGTGTCAGATCATGCACCCCTTAGATAGATGAGGGAAAGGATGGGGAAGAATGCCCAAGTAACCAGGTGGTTTTTAGAGCTCCAGGACTATGCTGGACATTTTCTTTTGTTTTGCTATTATGCCAGAAGGGCCGTGTTTATTTTTATGAACTCTATATTGGTTTATGTCGTTTAATAAGCCAACAAGAAATTTAAAGAGACAGTGTTCCGTGTTTACTTCCGTGTCCAGCCAAGTTAGCCGATCTACTGCAACCCTTTTTTATGGTAATCATGGGCGGATGCCCCTGCAACCTGTGCAGCCCCACACAGGCCCAACAGGTAAGGGGGCCCATTTCCACCTATAAATAAGGAGGAGTTGTGCACTATGATGAGATATTGGACTGGAAAGGGCCCATATACTGTTCTTGCACAGGGGCCATCTTCTGTCTGTGTCCGCCAATAATAGTAATGATACCTCTATGACACCCCTGTGCCACTCTTTCACCACACTGGACTTTGTCAGGAAAAGTGGATAGGTCATCAGTAGAGATGAGCGAACCCAAACTTAAAAGTTTGGCGCTCAAACAAAACAGTTAGTGTCCGGTGCTAAACGCAGAACACTGACTACTCCCCGAAGTCCATTGCAATGTTTAGAGTTCCAGGGGAAGTACAAGAGAAGAGAGAGAAGGTTTTCCAGCTCAAAAGTTTGGGTCACCATTGTTTTCAAATGAGTTTGGATTTCTGGTACCCGAACCCATTTGAAAACAACTGTGGAATAAAGTTTGGGTCGGGTACCAGAATCCGAACTTCAAAAAATCCGCTAGTCATTAGATTTACAACTTAGTGTGACTTATTTAGAAATATGAAGATAATGAAACTTTTCGAAACATAACATTGTTAAGGCATTGCTGTAGCTACATTCGTAAAAGTTTATTATTATATATTAATTTATACATAATACCTGAAGATTAATTACTTGTTTTATTATTCTATCAAATTCAATGTTTTCTATAGTTATAGCATTAGCAAAAGCTTCTGAACACACATACATTTAACAATCACATTTAGACAGTCTGGTTTACCATCTACACAATCACATGCGGCATGCAGAAGCACGTTAAAATTTTTTACACAGTAAAACATTTTAACAGACCTGTGGAGGGAACTGTCTCCCTTTTTGGTCAGGGTACATGACATAAGCAGCTTGTGTGTAGGCATAGCTTTTGTAGCGAGGTTTGGGAGGAGGTGAAGGGGTGTGCACACGTCCCTGTGCTACATTGACAGTGATCTGAGAAGAAGAGAGGAGAGGACAAAAGGCACACACAAATTGGTAAATGCATACAGACTAAGATTCATATATGTTTTAAATCCGTAATCCACCAGCAAATCTCCTTTAATCCATTATATCCTTTAATATGATGTGACTTCTTTAAGTTAAAGAAAATGAGTGTTACATAATGTCTATAATCCAGAAATACATACGAGCACAAATCATCACTTGAATGTGGTCAAAATGTATCTGTCAAATAAATATACTGTGGAAACATGGCAAAATTGCATGGAAAAG
Organism: Phyllobates terribilis; assembly: GCF_046119375.1. Taxonomy (NCBI): domain Eukaryota; kingdom Metazoa; phylum Chordata; class Amphibia; order Anura; family Dendrobatidae; genus Phyllobates; species Phyllobates terribilis. The sequence goes on along the minus strand of NW_027362762.1, from coordinate 368,110,490 downwards.
TGTAGGCAAAAATATCTTTTACTATTTAATTGCTGAAAATATATTTCTAAAATTATTGTTCAAATTCTAATTAAATTCAAAGTGGAAAAATAAGTTTTAACTTTATTTTTGCTAAATTTGCGTCAGGGTTTATGTAAAATTAATTTTACATGGGAAAAATTGCACTTTAATAGCTATGGCAATACTATGTGCTGTGCAAATGAAACCTTAGAACAATCATTGACCTTATGTTGTGTTTCCCCTTGCATATATTACACTTTATAGCTCTTTACAGAAACTGTCACTATTCTTTCCTTCACAATAAGTCTTACAACCCTAATTTTCTAAGCACACTAAGACCAATTTTATAGGAAACCAATAAAGCCAACTGTATAATTTTATAGTGCGGCGCGAACTTCAGGAAACCCATACCAAACACCTGAAGGACATAAAACATCAAGCAAATGTGTACCTCTAGAGCACACATGTCAAACTCTGGCCGGCGGGCCAAATCTGGCCAACGGGGTAAGTGTATTTGGTCTGTGACACCAGGTGGGCCCCTCATCTGGAATCACACTTTCAACTGGATTCCGATACAGTTTAAAGCAATTGTGAAATAGTGAGCCTTCAGCTGACGCTCCCTCCACCATCATTCTCTCTCTGCATCTAATGTCTAAGCCGAGAAGGTCCGATGACGTTAATGCAACAAATCCACTATGCCAAGAGGAGAGGTTAAGCGCGCTTGCTGCCAAGACAAGAGCATCAGGGGAACGAGGAGAGGTGATTATTTATTTTATTTTTTTAATGTAGGGCCATTATACTGTGTGGGGGACTATGTAGGCTATTATACTGTATGGAAGACAAGCAGGGTCCATTATACTGTATAGAGAACTATGTAGGTCCATTATTGTGTATGGAGGACTATGTGGTGCCCATTATACCATTTAGAAGGCAATGCAGGGCCCATTATACTCTATGGAAGGTAATGCAGGGCCCATTATACTGTATGGAAGGTACTGCATGGCCCATTATACTGTATGGAAAGCAATGCAGGTCCCATTATACTGCATGGAGGACTATGTGGGCCATTGTACTGTATGGAGGACTATGTGGGGCCCATTATAATGTATAGATGACTACGTAGTGCCCATTATACTGTGTGGAGGGCTGTGTGGAGATTACAATTGGGGAATCATACTGTAATGGGGTCACCATACTTGGCCCGGGTGGGGTTAAGGGTACAGTAGGGTCATCTTACTGTGTTTAGCGGGTTCTTTTGTTGGGATCATACTTTATTATCTCTATTATTTAAATTTTTTTATCCTTTGTTGTTACATATTTAAATTAAGCCATTGGTCCGTATGCTTTTACTGCTCTTACATAACATATTATGCTGTTCCGGTATGACTCATTTGTGATTATGTGTTTTATTTTATTCTAAGATCTATTAATTAAAATATACTTTGTTCGTGGGACAACACCTGTAAGTTTGTTTCCATATGCAAAGGTTCATTGTTATATTTCTTGATAGAGAAAAATTTCCTCAATTGTAGACAATTGTTTTTAATAAATATCAAGGTTGGCCCCCAACTTTGTCCAAGTTTTAAATTTTGTCCCTCTGTGTATTTGAGTTTGAAATTCGTGCTCTAGAGAGTCCTCAGTGGTTAAGACCTTTTAATGGCTAACCACTGAGGACTGTATCAACCACTGAGGACTCTCAAATGTTAATATTTTTCTATCTACTAGCTAACACAGTACAAAGATACAATATATTGTACTTCTAGAGCAACATCAGTTACTCCACCATTTAAGTTTTTTCCGCAGCTACGAGGTCAAAAATTATGGTGGTGTAAAAGGCCTTTAAATAGGTTTTGTTTACTGGATTTTTTAATTTACATCGAATATCTCCTTCAATTGGAACTACATCACTGATCCATAGAAGCTGGAACAGTTTTTCCTTTTTGTCTATGCTTCTCCAAAGTTATGCCTCCGTGCTAAAAGATAGCCCAATATGCAAAGTATCCCTTCATCCAACTGAAGTTTAACGTGTTCTTTCTTTACAGACCCTGAAGATAGAGCACCAGAGCGCAGTAGAAGAGCAGCATAGTGCAGTGCAAAGCACATATAATATTGTAATATATCTTATCAGAGAAATATGGCTTTCTTCACCTACTCTGTTACATACACCTGAACTCATAATTTACTCTCAAAAACAGTTAAAACTATCTTTGTCAAAATAGGACAGTCTAACAGCTCAATTAAGTATAAGATTGTAGTTGACTATTAAAGTCTATGAAGAGGAAGAGAAGGAAGAAAAGTGAAAGAACATGCAGAAGTTGAGAGACAGGTAGATTTTCTGCAGCAGCCTGACTACAGTGCTGGATTCAAAGCTACATTGCTCAGTGTAGTTATATAATATCCCCCATGCTGCTGTATATAATCCTCCATGCTGCTACTGTATATCATCCACCGAGCTCTTGTCCTCATCAGGGGTGCACCAAAGCCCCTTCATTAACATGTTTGATAAAAATTATTTTCTATTCCACAAATGTATTAAAACCTAGAGTACAAGTATTATTTTTATAAGGGCTAAGTCCTTTTTATGAGGTCTGAATAGTTAAATTTCAGCTTTTGGGGTGACAGATGTTTACATGTTAGATGCTATTCAATTTACATATAATTAGCAACAAAGATCTGGTCAGCAAAGTAGAATGTAAAATATCCTTTCACTTCATCAGGTAATCCCACTAGGATCACACATTTTACTTTTAAGGGTTTGAAGATTGATATGATGGACTCATTTTTTATACATCGTGTTTAATTGTAATGGTTATATCACTTATCATTCACAAGGTAGCACAGCAATCCTGACTATACTATTCTGCCTCTCAGACCTTTGAGAGGTTTTCCTGGGATTTTAATACTGATTACATAAAGTTAGGCTAAATCAGCATTTTCCGATTGGTGGGATCTTATTCCTAGCACTCATGCCAATCAACTGATGTAGATCAGATCGACACAGATCTGAACATTGTGTGTGGTGCTGAGTGGTACTGCAGCTCACTCCAATGCAGCACTATTTAAGATGACAGATGCTTAGTCAAGTGAAGCCATTAATATGATATAGTTCACTAGTATCTTGAAATAAGCAAAATGACTCTAAACAAATCTGATTAGTTATGGATTTCTCACAAAAGTTGGATTATAGCTAGTGTTGAGCATTCCGATACTGAAATATCGGGTATCGGACGATATTCGCGGTATCGGAATTCCGATACTTAATTCCGATACTTTTGCAATATCGTATACCGGAATCGGAAGTTCCCATAATGCAATGAGCCATTTTCATTTTATTCAGCCAATGAGGATCCTAAGAAGTGTGGGCACATCCTGTTAGGCATGTAGGCATCTTAACTAATGGCATGGCTGTGATTGGCTGCTGAAATGATGTCATGATGCACTATAAAAGCCGCCGCCGCCATTTTGAGCTCACTCTGCTGTGAATTCAGTTAGGGATAGGACGCTGTTGTTCTGAGGGACAGTTTTAGCTACCTATTTGGTCGATTCTGCTTTACCCAAGCTACTTTATAAATCGCTGTGCCTTGCAGTGCTAGTGCACAGTTCTCTGTGCTGTTCACCGCTTTCTGCAAGGTCTCTGTGTGAGTGCAGCTCACCCTGTAGTGTGTGCTTCAACCACGTCTGGTTGTAGTGCACTCAGTGTGTGTCACTGCCTCATACATTGTCCTTTTTTGCCAATTCACAATTTTTCCTGATATCTCCTATTAGTGTGGTGGTTCCATCCGTATTCAGCTAAATTGGTTCCAAACACACTATATAGGAGTAGATAGAGAAATTTTTTTGGTCTTGCAGCGCTAGTGCACAGTGCTCTGCATCTGTACTGTTCACCGCTGTCTGCAAGGTCTGGTGTGTGAGTGCAGCTCACCCTGTAGTGTGTGCTTCAACCACGTCTGGTTGTAGTGCACTCAGTGTGTGTCACTGCCTCATACATTGTCCTTTTTTGGCAATTCATAATTTTTCCTGATATCTCCTATTAGTGTGGTGGTTCCATCCGTATTCAGCTAAATTGGTTCCAAACACACTATATAGGAGTAGATAGAGAATTTTTTTTGGTCTTGCAGCGCTAGTGCAGAGTGCCCTGCATCTGTACTGTTCACCGCTGTCTGCAAGGTCTGGTGTGTGAGTGCAGCTCACCCTGTAGTGTGTGCTTCAACGACGTCTGCTTGTAGTGCACTCAGTGTGTGTCACTGCCTCATACATTGTCCTTTTTTGCCAATTCATAATTTTTCCTGATATCTCCTATTAGTGTGGTGGTTCCATCCGTATTCAGCTAAATTGGTTCCAAACACACTATATAGGAGTAGTTAGAGGAGCCTTTCTGCAGCATTGGGCCTTGCAGCCCCAGCCAGATTAGTATTAGCCTCTTTTTTGCAGCCTCATCTATTGCATTGTAGGTTACCTTCCTACATTGTAATAGCTACAAAAAGTTTGTGATACTATCGTTATTACATCTTTAGGCACATCCAGTGTCTTTTTGTGACAAAAAAAACCTAAATAAAGTTCACCAAACACTCCACTTTACAGTTGTGTAGGCCACATTAGCTCATATTAAAGTCTAGTCCACACTTTATAAAATTAGTGTTTCTTATACCTGTTAGCAGCTGTTCAGGAATAAGCACACTAAGTCCTTAGTACTTTTCTGCCTATCTTTATCAGTCTACCAAGATGAAGAAGGCAGGGAGTAAGGCATGTCGTCGTGGGCGTGGGCGTGGGCGTGGAGTTTCTGCAGGGAGAGGACGTGAGGATTCTGTGCCTGCAGGGAGAGGACGTGGGGATTCTGTGCCTGCTGCAGGCACCAGTGACTCAGCATCCCCCAGTTTTACCAGGGAACAGTCCTTTATGCGCAGCTTTGTAGGAGCTAGCCGTACCCCACTGCTGCGGGAGGACCAAATTGAAGCCGTTGGCGGATGGATGGCAGCTAACGCATCGACTTCAATTAGTTCCAGATCCTCTCAGGTCCTGAGCACTGAAGAGCACCCATCTGTCTCTTCACCACCTGCCAAATTGCCCAGGCAGTCAGAGAGCCCTGGACAGGAGCCATCTCTACTTCTGTTCTCTGAATCTCTTGGCTTGGAAAGAGGGGGCCAGCCAAGCAGAATTCAAGAATTTGAAGAAGAGGTAGTATGCAGTGATGCGCAACCGTTTTGTCTCTCTGAATCTGAAGAGGCGGGTGGGCCAGTGCCTATGGTCAGCAGCACACCTCAGTACGTATCTGATGATGAGACTCAGGTGCCACTTTCTGGTGCGTACTGTGCTGTCGAGACTACCCAGGAGAAGCAGTTGTTTGAAGAGGGTGGTGTAGATGATGAGGTCCTTGACCCATCATGGCGTGAGGGACAGGAAGGTGGTGGGAGCAGCTCTGAGGAAGAGATTCCCCGAACGGCCCAAAAAGGAGGGAGAGGGAGGGGGCAGACTTGGTTGCCTGTAGCCTCCACTTCGGCACCCATTAGGAGCATGGCTCTTCCAAAATCCAAAGCGGGCGCTCCCAAGACTTGCAGTGCCTGGTCCTTTTTTGACACAGTTGCAGATGTCATTTGCTTTGTCAAATGCAAGCTGTGTAATCAGAAGGTGAAAAGAGGGAAAAGTGTCAGCAACCTCAATACCACAAATATGTGGAAACATATGCGGACCAAGCACGTGGTGGAGTTACAAAAACACACTGAAGACCTAGGCCAACCTACAGCGCCACCTACCACCTCTTCAGCTCGTGTTGCAGCCTCTTCCTCCAGCTCACACACAGATGGTTCGGCTTCCTCACAGGATCGCCATGGAAGAATCTCTGGCACTGTTGTACAGAGACAAAGTGTAATTCCACCCACAGCACCACTTTCCCAGTCATCCTCACACTCCCAGGCCAGTCTACAGCCATCGTTAGCACAGGCATGGGAGAAAAGGCGCCCATACTCGGCAAACCACCCCCGAGCACAGGCTCTGAATGCTGGCATTGCTAAACTACTGGCCCTTGAAATGCTATCATTCAGGCTGGTGGAGACTGACACATTCCGTAACTTTATGGCATTGGCAGTTCCACAATACAATGTGCCCAGCCGATTTTATTTCAGCAGGCAAGCCGTCCCTGCCCTGCAACATCATGTGGAGGGAAAAATTAAACATGCGCTACAAAACGCCGTTAGTAGCAAGGTCCACCTGACCACCGATGCGTGCACCAGTAAGCATGGACAGGGACGATACCTTTCCCTCACTGCCCATTGGGTAAATGTTGTGGAGCCGGGTACAGATCTTGAGAGTGGCGCTGTACGTGTTCTGCCAACTCCAAGGATTGCAGGAATTCAGTCTGTACACATTGACTCCTCCTCATACTCCAGTTCCTCTGAATCAGCGCTGCAGGAGCCGTCACGGTCTAACTCCACATCGACCCGTGAACGGTTACCTGTTATGGTGACCAATATGAGCACAGCCGTGGCCAAACGTCAACAGGCCGTATTAAAATTAATTTCTTTGGGGAATCGAAGCCACACAGCGCAGGAGCTCTGGAATGCCATCAAGCAGCAGAGCGACGTGTGGTTTGTGCCAGCGAATCTCCAGCCAGGCATGGTAGTGTGTGACAATGGCCGAAATCTGGTGGCAGCTCTGGGCCTAGGCAACCTCACTCACATCCCATGTCTGGCACATGTGCTCAACTTGGTCGTGCAGAGTTTTTTGAGGGACTATCCGGATCTTGATGCACTGTTTCACAAGGTCCGCATAGAGTGCGCTCACTTGCGGCGTTCCAGCAATGCAAGATCACGCATTGCAGCTCTGCAGCGCCGATTACGTCTTCCGGAACATCGCATCATATGTGACCTACCCACCAGGTGGAATTCAACGTTACATATGTTGGAGAGGTTGTGTGAGCAGCAGGCAGCAGTAATGGAGTACCAGCTGCAGCAGGCGCAAACAAGTCGCAGTGCGCGCCGTTCACACTTCACCACCACTGAATGGGCCTCTATGAAGGACATTTGCCACGTTTTGCGTGCCTTCGATTATTCCACGCGGATGGCGAGTGCAGATGATGCACTAGTCAGCATGACTATCCCACTTATCTGCCTGCTTGAAAAAACACTGCAAGCACTAAGGGATGAGGTTTTGGAAGAGGTGGAGGATGAGGAGTCACAAATGCCATCTGCTTCTCTACAGTCTGCGCAACGTGGTTCCTCACAAAGGCATAGGCAGGGGACACTTTGTGAGGAGGATGAGGAGGAGTCAATGGATGAGGAAGACATCTGTCCAGAGGAGGGAGGTACACAATGCTCTAGTAGTCAGTATCTAGAGCAAGGGTGGGGTGATGCAGAGCAGGCAGAGATCACGCCTCAAGCAGGGGACAGCGTTTCTTGGCCAGTTGGCAGTCTGCAGCACATGGTTGATTTCATGCTGCAGTGCCTGAGAAACGACCGCCGCATCGCCCACATTCTCAGCACGGCTGATTATTGGGTGTCCACCCTCCTAGATCCTCGCTACCGGGACAACTTACAAAGCCTCATAACACCGTTGAACCGGGAGCGTAAAATGCGGGAGTACCAAGACGCACTGGTGCATTCCATCATGTTCTCCATTCCAACCGAGAGCAGTGCTGCTAGTGTTTTACAAAGCAGCTCAGTGCGTCAAGGCAGTGGAGGAAGCTCTGCACAAAGAGGGAGCAGAAGCAGCGCCTCAGCACAAGGCAAGACCAGTATGGCCGAAATGTGGCAAAGTTTTGTGTCCCCGCCCCCACAAATGTCTACACCATCACAGACAGCTCCAGTCAGCAGGAGGCAACGTTTCCGTCAGATGGTGACAGACTACATGTCTTGCCCTCTTAGTGTACTCCCAGACTGCTCTTCTCCCTTCAATCTTTGGGTCTGTAAGCTGGATACATGGCCAGAGCTTAGTTAGTATGCATTGGAGGTGCTAGCTTGCCCTGCTGCTAGTGTATTATCGGAACGCGTCTTTAGTGCCGCAGGTGGTGTACTAACAGACCGTCGCATGCGACTATCCTCCGATAACGTTGACCGGCTTACTTTTCTCAAAATGAACAAGGCCTGGAAATCTCATGAATTTGCCAGTCCTCTTCAGGAATAAATAATTGGTTGGCAACAGTATCCAGGTCTCCTGTTCTGTTCATGTTTCTACCACCTGAACTGTAATCCCTGAGCTCCAACACCGCCAGTTGGCGCTCGGAAGTGCCGTATGCACAGTCAACACTTGCTGCCATGTTATTGGGGTTCAGTAACGTCAGCTGTTCCCCTGCTGTGCGGACGGCAATTTCTCCTGCTCTGTCCACATCCACTGTACTACTGATTTAAAACCTCCTCCAAATACACCTCTGGCTCCACTCTGTTTTTAGTATTTACCCTGGGTTCCAGCACCGCCAGCTGGTTCTCGGTAGTTCCATTTGCTCTTGTACCTTCTACTACCCATCCGGGTTCCAGTACCGTCAGCTGGTTCTCGGCAGTGTCTTTGGCACGGGTACTCCCTCCTGCCCAGCCTGGTTCCAGCACGACAGCTGTTTCCGGGTAGTGTCAACGTCACTTTGCCTCCAATGCGTTGTCCTGTCGTGTTGCGGTCGGGTTAACCGACTCTATGGTGCCTGCAGTTTAGGTGACTCCTATGTGGGCTGCGGGATCTGGCAATGAAGGCTGGTTCCATAGTGCCAATAGGACAAGCACCCCCTGTAGGACTGTGGGTTTTGGCAACTGCGGCCGGCTCGCGGCCTTGAACTTTTTTTTACATGGGTACCTTCTGCTACCCATCCGGGTTCCAGTACCGTCAGCTGGTTCTCGGCAGTGCCTTTGGATCAGGTGCCTCCTTCTCGGTATCCAAGTTCCACCAACGTCTGCTGGTCCTTGGTAGTGCTTTCTGGCACAGGTACCTCCTGCTTAGTAACCGAGTTCCAGTACCGTCAGCTGGTCTTCGGCAGCTCCATTGGCTCTTGTACCTTCTGCTACCCATCCGGGTTCCAGTACCGTCAGCTGGTCCTCGGTAGTTCCATTTGCTCTTGTACCTTCTACTACCCATCCGGGTTCCAGTACCGTCAGCTGGTTCTCGGCAGTGACTTTGGCACGGGTACTCCCTCCTGCCCAGCCTGGTTCCAGCACGTCAGCTGTTTCCGGGTAATGTCAACGTCACTTTGCCTCCAATGCGTTGTCCTGTCGTGTTGCGGTCGGGTTAGCCGACTCTATGGTGCCTGCAGTTTAGGTGACTCCTATGTGGGCTGTGGGATCTGGCAATGAAGGCTGGTTCCATAGTGCCAATAGGACAAGCACCCCCTGTAGGACTGTGGGTTTTGGTAACTGCGGCCGGCTCGCGGCCTTGAACTTTTTTTTACATGGGTCCCTTCTGCTACCCATCCGGGTTCCAGTTCCGTCAGCTGGTTCTCGGCAGTGCCTTTGGATTAGGTGCCTCCTTCTCGGTATCCAAGTTCCACCAACGTCTGCTGGTCCTTGGTAGTGCTTTCTGGCACAGGTACCTCCTGCTTAGTAACCGAGTTCCAGTACTGTCAGCTGGTCTTCGGCAGTTCCATTGGCTCTTGTACCTTCTACTACCCATCCGGGTTCCAGTACCGTCAGCTGGTCCTCGGTAGTTCCATTTGCTCTTGTACCTTCTACTACCCATCCGGGTTCCAGTACCGTCAGCTGGTTCTCAGCAGTGACTTTGGCACGGGTACTCCCTCCTGCCCAGCCTGGTTCCAGCACGCCAGCTGTTTCCGGGTAGTGTCAACGTCACTTTGCCTCCAATGCGTTGTCCTGTCGTGTTGCGGTCGGGTTAGCTGACTCTATGGTGCCTGCAGTTTAGGTGAGCTTATGTGGGCTGCGGGATCTGGCAATGAAGGCTGGTTCCATAGTGCCAATAGGACAAGCACCCCCTGTAGGACTGTGGGTTTTGGTAACTGCGGCCGGCTCGCGGCCTTGAACTTTTTTTTACATGGGTACCTTCTGCTACCCATCCGGGTTCCAGTACCGTCAGCTGGTTCTCGGCAGTGCCTTTGGATTAGGTGCCTCCTTCTCGGTATCCAAGTTCCACCAACGTCTGCTGTTCCTTGGTAGTGCTTTCTGGCACAGGTACCTCCTGCTTAGTAACCGAGTTCCAGTACCGTCAGCTGGTCTTCGGCAGTTCCATTGGCTCTTGTACCTTCTGCTACCCATCCGGGTTCCAGTACCGTCAGCTGGTCCTCGGTAGTTCCTCAGCTTTCTTGTACCTTCTGCTACATTTCCAAGTTCAAGCTTTTTGAAATGGTTCTTGGTAATCACTCTAGATCTCCCTGACGAGGACCCTGAAGTCGAGGACCCTGAAGACCAACCCTAAGAAGACGAGGACCCCGAAGATGATTACCCTGAAGACGAGGACCCTGAAGACCACCCCGAAGAAGACAAGGACCCTGAAGACCACCCCGAAGAAGACGAGGACCCTGAAGACCACCCCGAAGAAGATGAGGACCCCGAAGACGAGGACCCAGAAGACCAACCCGAAGAAGACGAGGACCCCGAAGACGAGGACCCCCGAAGACGACGACCCTGAAGACCACCCCGAAGAAGACCAAGAAGATGACCCTGAAGAAGTTGACCAAGAGGACAAAGAAGAGAAGACAAGCACCAAGATACAGAAGAACAAGAGACAGAAAACCAAGAAGCAGAAATACAAGAAGCTGCAGAACAAAAAGCGGAAGAACATTAAGCATAAGACTAAAAATCAGAGCAAAAGATAATATCTAAATTATAAGCAGAAGATGACTAAGCAGTGTATGGGGGTGAGTCCGTTCCTCCTCGTGGTGCCCCTGGAAAAGACCTGCTGCTGCAGGCCAAACTGAATGCGGACAAATCCTGTTGTAAATCTTTTGTGACGGGCAGAACGAAAGGTGTAATGTCCAACCTTTTATAGATAACAACTACAGGAATGCCTGCCACAAATAAGACCGACATTTTCGGTATCGGTCCGATCCAATCCGATCCGATATTTCCCGATATCGGAAGGTATCGCTCAACACTGATTATAGCTAATCAGAATTTAAGGAATTTTATTCATCCAGCAGAGCAAAATGGGGACCAGTCATCCACCATTTTGCTGCATTCTGAGGGATGGGAAGGGGTGATAAAAAAAACATTGTTCTGCTCACATCTCCTCTGTCCTTATCATATTTGTCTGGCTTCTGCCATTCCTCTACTTTGTTCCAATTGACTCCCTATGGGCCTGGCAGTGGGTGCCGATACTAACTAGGTTCCTTTCAGTCACAAGGGGTGTGACACACGTAAATGACATGCGTTGCATCCCACGTAACGATATGGGTTGCTGCACATGTCATTATTGGCATTCATTGGCAATTACATTAATCAGGATCTTTGTCACTAAGTGGGGCCTTGTTACTGGTTGCAACTGATGAAAAGCTCTGATGGAGAAGACCAAAAAGGAGCCAATTGATGAACAAGGCTAGTACTAGTGGCGGAGAGACAGGAATGGAGAGGGTTAAAGAGAGGTGAGTATAAAAGTTTATTATTTCTTAACACATTTCCAGCAGATTTGATTCACACTGAATTTATTGTCTGAAAATCATTTCTTCACCTTTGACTTGAGCAAATCTGCCAGAATCTAATTTTTGGGAGATTCACTCAACTCAGTAATCAACCAATATTAAAATGGGCATGTTGATTATCATGATTTAGAGCTGAACAGTAAAGATCTCACTGCGATTTCTATTGGGAGTATAACCTACATAGCTACATCCCCTGATTATGCCATCTGGCACCTCCAAACTCTACATCTGAAGAACAGAAAAGTCAGTTATGAAACATGGTACTATATTTTTTCCTGAAGAACACTTGGAAACCGTTCTAATATAAATCAATGCATAAAGCATCTGTGACTATAGATCTCATTTTCTGATTCCTAATTTACATGAAAAAGTGAATAATTAGTATGAAATAAAACATAAAATACTTTTTTAAAAAGGAAGCAAATTTCAAATATAAAAAGTGATAATTAAGATGTGGCACATATGTTGCTAAAAGAATAAAATATTTCATTGGTGTCAGCTTTAGAAAACTCTTAACTTCCTTAATAATTAGCAGCCTTTTTTTGGCCTAAAATGTACATATAAATGCATGGTTTTAAGGGCTCAAACACAAGAGCATATAGTTCGGACGAGTGCTATCTGATGTTTTATTGGATAGCACTTGGCCAAATGTTATACTATGGGGCAATTCAGATCACCGTCTTTTCTCACTCCGATTCGGCGTAAGAAAAAAATTGCAGCATGCTGCGAGTGGCTCCACAAATTGGGCCATATGCACCCTTTCAAGTCTATGGGTGCGTATAAAACATTGGACTGCAATCGGATGTCATCCGAGTGCAGTCTTATTTCTGCAGACTCATACAATGGAGAAGATGGAGAAATTAAGTGCTCCGTCTTCTCTGCAAGTGTGATACTATTCTCGGATTACACTAAAATGACACTCAGCTGAAACTCTGATCAAAGATTGAACTGAGTGTAATTAACATAACCAATCTGACTCTCTTGGAAGATAGAATCATCTTTTGTTTGTTAGAGCCATAATGGTCTTTTTCTTGCAAATAGCATATACTTTTGTACCTGCATTTTTGGAAATTATGTGGGAACGCTAAACTATGTCAGACCTGCATAGGAACTATTTTTATAAACAAGGTAAATAAAATAGTTAAAATAAAGGCAAAGTATCTTCTTTTTATTTCTCCCTTTTTAAGCTTTTAAGGTTTCCATTTGTGGACTACGTCAGATTCCCTGGACTATATCGGACCTGTGTGTGATTTTTTTTTTTAAATAAATAAATAAATTGATGAACCAGAGAAAGTGTTGGGGAGAGTATTTTTAAATATAAAGTTTAATGGTTTTTATTTTGGGGGGGGGGGATTACTGGGTTAGTAATGAGGGTGTCTGATAGACACCTCTCCATTACTAACACCAGGACTTGATGACAGTTGTGTTTTTGGACAATTCACAGCTGACATCAACCCCAACTACCATTACCCTGATTGGCAATGCATCAGGGAAATCGGGAAGAGCAAAGGCAAAGCACCAGAAATGGTGCATTTAACATGATGCTCCAATTCTGGGGCTGCTGCGGGCTGGTATTTTTAGACTGGTAAGGGCCCAACAACCATGGACCATCCCAGCCTGATAATATCAACTCCCAACTGTCTGCTTTACCTTTGCTGGTTACTAAAAATGGGGGGACTCCACATTATTTTTTTCATTTACTTATTTGGTGGTTAATCCATGTCTGATACAAGTGGGAAACAGAAAGTGATTTCAGATATATCAGGGTGATCAATCAGTTGATCCACCTATTTGTCTTTTTGATGCTATATCATGGCTTATCATAATCTGTCTGTCAACTGACCATAGGAGTGGTCTTTGTCTAGCATCTAGGGCTTCCCCATTAGTAAGATAGCGATATCATAATAGGGATATCTAGGGCATACTTAGGGTGAGTCACCGTGGAACGGGGTGCCAAAACGTATCCCCATAGGGTGCCAACCTCCGCTGTAAGTCAGAGTCAGATTTAGTGACTATATAAGGGATATCTAGTGAATACGCAGACAGGAACTGTTTTTTTTATTGGTGTTTGGTTCATCACCTGTTGTTTGTGTATATCTGAGGTTTTAAATGCGGGAAATAAAAGTTATAATTTAACGATAGGTGTTTGACACCAAATAAGTACAGTGTTATTTTACGTTTTAGTACTTTTGCCAAATAAAAAATATGCTTTATGAAAATAAAGTTATTTTTGGGCAGACGTGTAAAAGCGACTAGAGAACTATAACTTTTTTACTTTTCAACAAGGTAGCAAAATTATTTTTGCGGAAATGGTCTTTTAATGGTAGTATTTTGAGGCTGACATAATGTATTCATTTTTCTAATTCACTTGATGTCAAAAAACAAACCCATCAGTTTCACCGTTGTTGTTTTCTTTTTTTTTCTTTCACACCTTCATGTATAAATTAGAATTTAACTTGCTTTTAGAGGTTATTAGATTTGCAGTGGAACCGTATATGAGTTTTTTCATGGCCAAAAAGTCAGATGCTTTAGGCAGAAAAGGGATAATTTTTAGGTCTCCTGGCTAATGGACTCTTTTGTCAAACACCTTAGATGCTGCAATTGCTGAATACATCATTTAATGTGTAAAATGATCAGAGACCAGCAATATGGGTCTCTTACCAGGGCCTAATGGCCATGTCTACATGAAACAAACTGGAAATCGATATTGTGCAGTGCACACCAGTGCAACCTTCTTCTGAAACATCATCGTAAAAAGGTGGCGATCAGAAGAGTTACCCTAATGGTATCAGTAAAAATACTGTACAACATTCACAAAGGAGTTAAGCTATGACAGATTTGTTTCCAAATGTGACAGGAAAAAGTTATTTTGTATGCTGAAAAGTTTCCGAAAACATAATTGACACTTGTCAAATATATCTATTGAATACTATTAAAAAGTAACAGGCAATTTAATGATAAGTAGAAGCACACAGTTGTCTTGCAGCAGTTATATTCCTACAAATGCATCAATTTTTTTTTGTACTTGTGACACAAATCTGAATATAAGTCATTTTTGTAAAAGAAAGAAAACCCTCCATACTTGCTGAGAGAAATGTTGTTGATCAAAATGTCTGATTTGCTCTTCTGGAGATATTATTTGGCGTGGCAAAGTGTCCAATTCTTGAAGAGATTCAATGGATACTTTTTGTGGTAAACCTTGGAAGAGTGATGTTACATACATTAAAATGGACTTCTTGTCGGGATGAGCTGTTGCAATATCTGGAAATGAAAAAAGAAACATAGGTGTGTGTCATTCACTGTAAATTATGCACATTAAATGCACCTAAAATGAGCTTCCAACCATGCAGCCAGACTAATGAGCAGAAGCTCGGCTTTTCCAGCACCCTCCTGGGACTAATTAGAGCTCTATAATCATCTGTAAACTTTTCTGTAGATGTAGCATACCAATGAGCAAAATCTCAGTGTAAAAATGGTAATGATTTCTCATTTAAGCACATTTCAAACCATTACACTCTTTATTGTACTATAGAAAGTCATAACTCAGGATTTATAATGCCTCCGTATTCACTGTGAACAAAGCTGTACATCAGCTTTTATGTGGTATTTATCTAAGCATATTTGATTAAATGTATTACCAAAATATTTCTACAAGACAAGCCTTCTTAAAAAACATTTAGAGTAAATAGACTTGATATATTGCCATAAAAAATACTGCGTGTGTTCTAGACTATACAGATACTGGCTGATGACTGGTTCATGCAGCTTTATTTGAATATCAATATTTATTAATAATAGTCATGGCTGGACCTTACATGGCCAGAACTTTTTACCTTTTGTGTCGTTGCCTATTTCTTCATAGCTTGTAAGCTTGTGAACAGGGCCCTAACTCATCTTCTTTGAATTGTTTAATAATGTATTGCTATGTAATGTCTTATATAGATTTTACATGTCCCCTCTCAACTGAAAAGTGCTTTTGGCGCTATAGAAAGAAAATTATTATTATTATAATTATTATTATCATTAAAGACTATTGTATTCTCATTGAATCATCATGTTGTCCTTTTTAAAGGGACTCTGTTAGCACAGAATGAATGTATAAAACTAAATCCTGCTGCTTAGTGCTTCATGGCGGGGCCAATCATTTATATACACCTTCCCACCTGCTTGTTGTCCCTGAACTGAGCACCTGTTCTTGGTTTATATAATAATAATCTTTATTTATATAGCGTCAACATCTACCGCAGCGCTTTACAATTCAGAGGTTCATATTCAACATTCATGAGTAACAGCTAAAGATAATACAATAATTAAAGCAAAAATAATGACGACCCTACTCATAAGAGCTTACAATCTACAATGAGGTGGGGGTGACACAAAGTACAGGGGCTTATTTACAAGGAAGGTCCAGCCATCTTGAGGGGATGAGGGATAGATAAATGCTGCATGAGCTCGTCACCAGACAGTATTTGTATTGCTTTTGGGTGACGTGGAGTTTGGTGGAGACTTATGTTTGGAGAAATAATGAATGGGCTATAAAAATATAAAAGGACTTAAATTAGGGAACGTGAAAGGTGAGAGGATGATGGGAGTTGTACTTCACGCAAGACTACGATGTAAGACACAGATGAAGTTATTCTTCCCTTATCTGGACATTTGGACTGACGCCCAGAAACTAGATTGTAACTTGTTTTTAGCTGTCTCAGCAACCTTCTACTAATTATCACTTTTCTGTTTATGAAACTTTCTTATCAACATTCCACTGTTATGAATCATCACTTCACTGCTTGTGAAACAAAGGCATTTTACTGCGCATGTCTGACAAAAAAAAAAAAATGAATGAAATGATTATTAATATAAATAAAGGGACTGCACCTATAGAGGCAGACGCGCTCAGGGGCTTCCCAGTACTTGATTATACACTACGTGTCTGTGTATTTCTTGTTACGGGGATACCCCGACTCCAACAAGGACCCTCCATGGCTGAATGATCCTAACATTTCCTGGCGCCCGAAACAGGGACCCGAGGTCTGCGTATTCCTTCAAGTTCATCGACCGGCACGAGTAACCGCTGAGATTGGGACATCGGAACAGCAGATGACAAACCTGGCCAGGTAAGAGACACTGTTAGTTCTCTTACATCTGCTCTGCGATAGTCCGTAAATTTCATGCATATCTTGTGTTGGGATTGAGGAACTAGTAGAGAAGGATACCTATAGCTCGGGTCATTCATGTATATACTGTAGGATCTGCCGAAGGAGAGGTCAGAGAAGGTTATGGAACGGATGGTATGAAAGAGATGTGGATGTCGGGAATAGCCTCATATGCCGCACTAAGGTAGATGACATAAGTATTACGGAGATTGCCTAACTGAGTCATAAGGTTGTGTCCTTTCGGGGAAACCTTCGCTCACGCTTAACTCCCGAACCTTTGTCCTCCTTTTTGACGGATAAGAGATTGACAGAATGAGCCCATGGAAGTAATGATAATACTCCAGGGACACGATATATAATGGAGACTGTATGGTTCATTTTATGTATTGTTGGTCTTGCCCTTGTTGCCATATATATGTGTGTTAGAATTACTCTACACTTCAGACAAAACGGTCCAGAGAAACCGTTTCAGATACTGGCTCCTTAGGACAGAATAGGTAACGAGGAAAGGTAGAATATAGAATATATTTTATCTAACCCAAAAAGCCTCCTAAGGTAGGAATAGTCAGGAAAAATGGGCAACAAGATACTGGCTCCTTAGGACAGAATAGGTAATGAGGAAAGGTAAAATATAGAATATATTTTATCTAACCCAAAAAGCCTCCTAAGGTAAGAATAGTCAGGAAAAATGGGCAACAAACAGACTAAGACCACAAATGATGAACAAGATGTCTATACAATCGTGAAAGAAAGGTGTGGTGTAGAAGCAACTAAGAATTTAGGGAAAGTTTGCAAAACTTTTCAGGTAGCAAGGCATGACAGGTTTAACAGGAAACTATGGGAGGACATTCGGGCTAGAAAAGCAGGAGTGGTAAGAGACAAAGGATGGTAGAGTCCAAATTTTGGTGCCAGATGACCAAGAGTCTCTAGAAAACATTGTAAAAGTCCAAGCCTTAGAGGATGAGAAAGATCCTGCCCCTACCAAAATTATTTTAGATCTTTCTGAGGTACCAGAAAAATTATGGGCACAACATGACACTGATGTAGGACTAATGCCAATAGCTCCTGTAAAAGTCACTCCTGTTCCAGGTGTGACACTACCCCAATTGAGACAGTATCCTATTAGTGCCCAACAAGAACACGCCATAGGAGAACAGATAAAAGATTATCTAAAAACTGGAGTACTGATAGAAGTAAAGTCACCAGCCAATACACCGTTGTACCCCGTAAAAAAAGAAATCTACTGAGGGGTCAGCTGCTAGATACCGGATGGTACATGATTTAAGAGAGATAAATAAAATTTTGGAACCTATTACTCCTGTTGTGCCAAATCCACACACGTTGCTATCACAGATCCCAGCAACAGCACGAGTATTTTCTGTCATAGACTTATCAAATGCACTTTTTTCAGTACCATTACACCCAGACTGTTACAAACTGTTTGCATTTACATTTAAGAATAGACAATTAGCATGGACAAGATTACCACAGGGTATGATACATTCACCTACCTTGTACTCAGAAGCTATGAGATCAGTTCTTCAAAATTTCAAACCTACGGATGAGGTTGTAATTCTTCAATATGTTGATGACCTATTGTTATGTGCCCCTGCTCAAGAGTCCGCAAACAGCAACACAATAAGGTTGTTAATATTTCTAGCAGACATGGGCTGTAAAGTTAACAAGAAAAAAGTACAACTTTGTATGACTACGGTAGTATTTCTAGGTCACTGCATTTCACAAGGTATTCGGCACCTCACCGCCGACAGACTAAAAATCATTAGAGATCTTGTTCCTCCCAAGAACTACAAAACATTAAGAGCATTTTTGGGAATAGTATCACACTGCAGACAATGGGTTATACATGCTAGTCAGCTTATGCAACCTCTATATGATTGTTTAAAAATCGAGCCTTTTCAGTTAACTGAATCAGCGCTCATAGCCTTTCAAGACCTCAAGAAAGGTCTCATGTCAGCCCCGGCCTTGGGAATCCCAGACTACGCCAAACCATTCCAATTAATGGCTGCGGAAATGTCTAATCATGCTACAGGAGTACTAACACAGAAACATGAAAATAAACAAAGACCTGTCGCATACTATTCTGCTCAATTAGATAATGTTACCAAAGCTGCACCATCATGTGTCAGAGTAGTAGCAGCTGTCTCTCTTTTGGTAGAAAAAGCCTCAGAAATAGTACTAGACCATGCCCTAATAGTACAAACTACACATGATGTACATGGCATACTGAATCAGGTATTGCCAAAACACATTTCAATGGCTAGACATCTTAGATTACAATGCTCCTTACTAATGCCACCAAACCTCACTTTTCGCCGCATATTGTCTCTAAATTTAGCCACTCTGTTACCACTAGAGACAAAGGGGGGAGTGGAAGGAGGTCAGGAAGACGAAGATGAAAATTTTTTACAATACCACGAACAAGACAATATAATACATGATTGCTTACAGTGTATAGAACAAGAAACACAAGGGCTACCTAATGTACAGGACACCCCTCTTGACAATCCAGACCTACATATGTATATAGATGGTAGTAGGTATGCAGATGAAACTGGTAACTTTCACACAGGTTATGCCATTGTATCAGATCATGATGTTATTGAAGCTGAGCCAATGCAGGCCAGCTGTTCAGCCCAGGAAGCTGAACTATTAGCTCTAATACGAGCATTACAGTTAGCAAAAGAAAAAAACGCTAATATTTTTACTGATATGCATATGGTATTGTACATGATTTTGGATGTATATGGAGAGCTAGAGGTTACATGACAGCTTCAGGTCAACCAGTAAAACATGGACAAATGATTAGACAAATCCTAGAATCAGCTGCCTCAACCAAACAAGTAGCAGTAATAAAAGTACCTGCACATGTAAGACTCGACACCGAGATAGCTAGGGGTAATGACCGAGCCGACAAGGCTGCTAAGCGAGCTGCAGTAAAACCTCTGACAACTGACCACACTATTAGTGCAGTATCAGAATTTGACTTAATTACACGGCTCAAAGAAGCCCACCAGCAGGTGAGTAGAGAAGAAAAAGAAGAGTGGCAGAAACAGGGGGCAGAAGAAAAAGAAGGACTATGGAGAAAAGGAGATGAGCTTTGTCTCCCCCGAGCGTGGTACCCTGTTGTGGTCAGTGAAGCCCACGGACCTACACATGTGTCTGCAAACGGTATGATACAGAGGGTCAGACAGAAGTGGTTAGCCCCAGGGTTCGGCCAGGTAGCTCGAGCAAAATGTGGTTCTTGTGAAATCTGTTTAGCCCACAATCCAGGACAGACTGTTAAGACCCCCCAGAAGCACCATGTAAGACCACTATATCCGTTCCAGAGACTTCAGATCGATTACATCCAGATGCCTAAGCATGGACACTATGAGTATGTACTGGTATGTGTGGACATGTTTTCGGGGTGGCCAGAGGCTTATCCAGTTCATACAGCCACGGCTAAAGTCACTGCAGTAAAAATAGCACATGAACTGGTACCCCGTTATGGTATCCCAGAAGTGATCGAGTCGGATAGAGGTACACATTTTACTGGAGAGATCTTTCAGAATGTAATGAAAATGTTGTGTATAAAAAGTGAACTACACACCCCTTACCACCCACAGAGTTCTGGTAAGGTTGAGAGAATGAATGGAACACTTAAGTTAAAAATACAGAAAGCCATGGCAGAAACACAGAAACCATGGACTGAGTGTCTCCCAATAGCATTGTATTCAGTCAGAAACACCCCCCAGGGAAAGAGCAAACTCACCCCCCATGAAATATTGTTTGGTAGAGTTGCCAATACAGGATTGTATTTCCCACAGACTTTAATGTTAGAAACTGAAAGCTTAACTGCTTATGTACAAAATTTATGTAAGCATGTGTCTAAAATACACTCTTTAGTGTTCTCTTCCATTCCAGATCCTGATTCCATTGAGGGAACGCACAAGCTGCAACCAGGAGACGAAGTTTACGTAAAAAGACATAACAGAAGAACGCTAGAACCCAGATTTGAGGGTCCATATCAGGTGTTATTGACAACTCCAACTGCAGTAAAATTGGAAGGAAAATCAGCATGGGTACATGCAAGCCATTGCAAAAAGAAATAGTGGTGATTGTACTTGTGTTAGCTATAACGATAGATCAGGGAGACTTGTGGGATAAACTAAGTTCCCCAAAACCTACAGATAATAAATTTATAAAACATCATGAGATATTGGTAAACGGGCTGCTCGATGGCGGACAGAAAATAGCAGACTGTTGGATTTGTACGCATTCTCCAATATCAGCCACGAGCATACCCTTCCTGGCCGTACCCATGACCCCTGAGGAAGTGTTTACATGGACTAATTGCTCAGACAAATTAGCAAATAACCAAACCGTTAATTCTAGATTATGGAACACCACTGTTGCCATCCCAGTTGTGGGGTGGGTGGGATTTCCCTGGTGGCAAGGTAATATGACCGGAAAAATAGACAACTTACAATATTTAGCGTTTAAAGGAGGTGTATGGGTTCCTAGAAATAAGACGGGACTAACAGACTTAGGGTTAATTCCTACAGAAAATATACAACTCAGTTTTAGTAGCACAGTATCTTTTTCTCAACCTTTTAAACCTGATATAGTAGAAAAATACATACACAATAATGGTTGGAAATATTCACAATTATTCCCCGATGGAAACAATGATACATGTTCAAAAATACCAGGTAATATATTATGTAATGAGTCAAGTGCATATGACCCAGGTACACCGACTTGTGAAAATCCAGATGCAGGATACTGTAGTCCATTAGGTCAAAAACCCCCTTGGTGTATACTTCAGAATGTATCTAAATTTTTAGATTTGGTACATAGGTTGGTGCTCCAACACTCTGCAATATGGGATCTGCCTGAAGGAACCTTCTGGATTTGTGGAAATGGAGCATACAAATGGCTCCCAGTAGGAATAAAAGGTGCATGTACTCTAGGACGCTTAACACCGGCCACATTTATAGTTCAGAATCAGCAGGTAGATATGCAAGCAGTACCTAAACACACACTATACAAAAGAGCAGCCGACAACTCGCCTAGACCTTCAGGTAGGCCACATGTGGTCCAAATGGGAATTCCTAATAAAATATTCAGCACTTTCTTTGTGTATCCAATGTTGATGCAGATGTGGGATAAATATGACAGACACAATGACCAAAATAAAGATAGCTGGTGGTCAGACACCTTCTCCTTTCTCAACCCAAAGAACTGGTTTAAGGGTATTGGAGGTTGGGTGGCTGGAATTCTGCAAGGTATATTACAGATTGTGCTAATTATAGTAGTCATATATGTAGTGTTTAAAATAGGATTAAAAATTATTTTAATATGCATAAATAAGCTTTGTAACACGGACTCAAGAATATGAAAGAAAAGAACTCCCGGACCAGGTCTTCTACCAAAAGTCCATAAGGAAGAATCAAAGGGGGGACTGAGAGGATGATGGGAGTTGTACTTCACGCAAGACTACGATGTAAGACACAGATGAAGTTATTCTTCCCTTATCTGGACATTTGGACTGACGCCCAGAAACTAGATTGTAACTTGTTTTTAGCTGTCTCAGCAACCTTCTACTAATTATCACTTTTCTGTTTATGAAACTTTCTTATCAACATTCCACTGTTATGAATCATCACTTCACTGCTTGTGAAACAAAGGCATTTTACTGCGCATGTCTGACAAAAAAAAAAAAAAATGAATGAAATGATTATTAATATAAATAAAGGGACTGCACCTATAGAGGCAGACGCGCTCAGGGGCTTCCCAGTACTTGATTATACACTACGTGTCTGTGTATTTCTTGTTACGGGGATACCCCGACTCCAACAAGGACCCTCCATGGCTGAATGATCCTAACAAAGGGCACCCTAAACAGGTGTGTTTTTAGGGAGCGCCTAAAACTGTGTAAGTTGTGGTTCATCCTGATTTCTTGGGGTAGAGCAATCCAAAGAATAGGTGCAGCTCGGGAGAAGTCTTGGAGCCGGGAGTGGGAGGTATGGTTTAGTGCGGATGTTAGTTGCAAGTCGCTTGTGGAGCATAGAGAACGGGTAGGCTGATTGGTTTGAACAGTCATTCTGTGCTAACAGAGTCCCTTTAAGTTAAGATGCCTTTATGAACACTTGTTGTACATATGAAAAGTTAGATACCATTGAATCCATTAATTTTCTATGGAAATGTGAAGAATATAAAAAATCACTTAGGCTGTAGGTGCATGGAATATGAAACTTGTTGTGACTCTGTGCACCTCTAGATAAGACAGAAGTCACATTGAAGTATATTCTAGAGCAGCGTTCTCCAAGTCCAGTTCTCAAGAGCCACCAACAGGTCATGTTTTCAGGATTTCCCTAGTATGTAAAGGAGGTGAAATAATAACTTGTGCAATCGTGAAAACATTTTCTGTTGGTGGGCCTTGAGGACTGGAGTTGAGGAACACTGTTTTAGAGAATTATTATGAAATAGATTGCAGAAGGTTCAATCAGAAGCTTTATAACCAAGGTTTGAAATGCTGCTTTCAAAGATCCTATGTCTCTCCAGATCGATATATGATGACGTGCAAAGTCATTTTGAACTTTAAAATGCAACAAATGAGGTCATAGTAAGTGATAATTCTAACTGCTTGTAAAAAATGTAGGCTGAGATATTACCACTAGTGATGAGCGAGCATGTTCTGTTAACTCTTTCGGCGAGCCTGCTCGGGTGCTGGCCGAGTATCTTCAGAGTGCTCGGGTGTTATGTTTGAGTCACTCCGTGAACATGATTTGCAACTGTTTGACAGCTTTACTACATGTGAGGAATGCCTAAGAAACAGGCATTCCTCACATGTATTAAAGCTGTCAAACAGTTGCAAATCATTCTCACAGAGTGACTCAAACATAACACCCGAGCAAGCCGAAGATACTCGAAAAACATCCGAGCATGCTTGTGACGCGCCCCTGGGCCTGCTGTGTCGCGCAGCGTCTCGCGCACGGGGGCTTACCCGGAACCGGATCAGATGAGGGTTGTAGTCTCCGAGTAGCGGGGACCCGGTCCGTGCCCAGGGGGTCAGACTCAGTGTGTGGCAGTCTTGATAGATGTTATTTGAGTGTCGACTACGCCACCCGTTGATTTGCAGCTATGGAGCTGCCGCTGCAGGGCAGACCGCTGAGGCCGGTGTAGAATTGTGCAGCGTGATAGTATAACCCCCAACGGGAGGGGTATGGCCTCAGGGCAGCCGACGTGGAAGATGGGGGTAGCAGGAACCACTCAGAGACGGTGCGGTGTAATTCAGGGTCTTTACTGGTAACAACGATAGACCCTCCCGGAGTACTTGCTAGCGAACGGGGCCTGGTCAGTCCTTGAGCAGATGGGATCTCCCCTGGCCAGGCGGAGTTGTAGGCCTCCCAAACTGACTGTACTCTTCTGGCTACCTTGCTAGAAGCGGATATAAGTAGCCCACGTCCCTGAGTGTACCGTGTGGTGCTCACCCGTATGGCCGGTGACTCGGGGCCTTCTATTGGCTTCCGCTCCACGATGGCGGTGCTGGTCCCACACGTGTGACCGTGCCTTCGGGTTTCTGGGCCTGAGGACCTGAAATCCCCTGCCGGTCGGCTTCTGCTGCTGGGTAAGAGTTAGTCCCCACAGCCTCGGACGCCGGGTCCGGTAGGAAAGCTTCTCAGTCAGGGCGAGCTCTGCAGCTGCCAGCCCCTGACTCGTAGTAGTATTGCTCCCACTGAGCTCCAGCTGTTTCTTCCTATGACTGTCTCTTGTCTCTACTCTCCTTGACTCCTAACCCTGCTTCAGCCCCGGGTTTATATAGGGGAAGTTCTTCCCCTCCCAAGACTGGGCAGGAGGTGTGGCATGCACAGGATCCCTGACCAAAGGACCTCCCACCTGCTCTCAGACATAACATCTCTATCACTGTGGCAACCAGACCCCTGGGGTGTCACATTCCCCCCTAGTGAAATTTAGTACTCCGGGACTAAACATATTTTAGAAAAACATAACAAGATAAAAACAATAATAATACAATAAGAAAAACATATAAAGATGGTTACGGCATGTCCGTAACCGGGTGCAGTCTTTGAAGAAAAGCAAGGTGTCCATTTCACCAAAACAGGGAGACGTAACCAGGTAGGGGTTTGTCCTACCCCGAGTCCTTAACAGTCTTCAGTCCGTCCTGGGTTACGCTCCAACTATGTACAAGGATTCCCGGTAAATCCACCAAGGACTCCTACAAATAACTAGAAACACAAAATTATACACAAGCAACAATACACAGGTAAACATAAATAAAACAATTTATACACTTCAAATCCTCCACCGTGCGGGTAACTGGCCTCTAGTGGCCCTAGTGGACCTACGGAGCTGACTGCCTAGCCCTGAACTACAGGGTGTAGGAGCTGTCAAGGGTAAACTGGGCAGCTGTCTACCGGCTCTTTGGCTCACTAGGGATATGGCAGGCTCACTGCAAGCAGAGGGTTGATCCTCCTGGTCTGCGGGTGTGGGGTCTTCTGCCTCCTGGACCGGCTGTTCTTCCAGCTCTACCTGTTGCTCCGTAGGTGCTTGGGATGCTGGTTGGAGGAAGGTGAGTACGGGTACCACAACTGCACCATTGACTTGAGTCCAAGACCGAGGGAAGTCCCCGAGCACAGTACTAACCATATCTTCCCTTTCCTCTACGGGTCGATGGTCTTCTTGTTCCTCTTCAGGGTTCCTCAGTTGTTCGGGACACTTCTTCAGGTGGTCCCGGGATACAATAGCTGTGGTTTCCCCTCCGTCTTTACTGATGGTACAAACCTTCGGGTTCTCGTGGCTTGAGGGCAGTACGGTGTACGGGTCCTTTTCCCACTGGTCGTCCAACTTGTGGAGCCGTCTCTTCCTCTTCAAGACCTGCTCTCCGGGTACCAGGGGAACAGCGGGAGCATACTGGTTGTAAGTTTTCTCTTGTCTTTCCCTAGCCTGACAGAGACTTCGCTCCACGCTCTCCTGTATTCTCCGGTACTGCTGCTGCCTCTCTGTGTCCCAGTCTGTTTCTGGTGAAGTGTCCTCGGGTGTCAGGACTCCCATTTCCAGGTCAACAGGTAACTTACCAGGTCTTGCCCTCATTAGGTAAGCCGGGGTACAGTTGGTGGAACCTACCGGGATGTGGTTGTATAGGTCCACCAGATCGGGCAACTTCTCAGGCCACAGACTGCGTTCTTCCAGGGGCAACGTTTTTAAAAGATCCATTACCACCTGGTTCATTTTCTCACAAAGTCCATTAGTTTGCGGATGGTAGGGTGTCGTCCTTATCTTCCGGCAGCCATACAGATTGCAGAATTCCTGGAAGACCTCCGCTTCAAAGGCAGGTCCCTGGTCCGTCAGCACTTGGTCCGGGTACCCGTGTGGACGGCAAAAGTGCTGCTGGAAGGCTCTAGCTGCTGTTTGAGCCATTAAGTCCTTGACGGGGACGACAACCAAGAACCGGGAGTAATGATCCACGATGGTTAACGCGTAGACGTAGCCACTTCTGCTTGGGGTCAGTTTTACATGATCCAAGGCTACCAGTTCCAATGGTTGCCGGGTGACGATGGACTGCAGGGGAGTCTTCTGGCTGGCACGGTCCTTCCTTCTCAGGTTGCACGGGCCACAGTCTCTGCACCACTTCTCAATGGTTCCCCTCATGCCTACCCAGTGGAATCGCTCGCGCAGCAGGAACTCCAGCTTCTTCCACCCGAAGTGTCCAGCTCCATTGTGGTATGCCTCCATCACCATGGCTGCGTCTCTTCGTGGCACCACTACTTGCCAGAGTAGTTCATGCGTCCGGGAGTTAACCATTCTGCGGCACAACTTCCCCTTGTAAAGGAACAGTCGACTCTTCTCTGCCCATAGTTGTTTGGCTTCCTCCGGAGCGTCTGGTTCAAGGCAAGCCTCCGGGCGAGTCAGCATCTCCTTCACCAGTCGGACGGCAGGGTCGCTGTCTTGCGTTTCCGCCCAGTTGTAGTGAGGTAAGGGGTTCAACGTAGCAGCCTGCTTACTCCTTACCCGGTGGGAATACTGGATAGTCCCATGACGGTGGAACGCAGGGAGTTCAACTTCTTCCAGTCCCTCCGGATCTTCTCCTTCGTCCGGCAGGTTGGGCATCCTGGACAGGGCATCCGCGTTGGTATTGGAGCGTCCGGCCCGGTATTTGATTGTGAACTCGTAGTTGGACAGACGGGCCATCCACCTCTGCTCCAGGGCACCGAGTCTTGCCGTGTCCAGGTGTGTCAACGGGTTGTTATCCGTGTACACGGTGAACCGGGAAGAAGCGAGGTAATGCTTAAAGCGCTCGGTGACTGCCCATACTACGGCCAGGAACTCTAGCTTAATTGAGCTGTAATTCTCGGGGTTCCTTTCGGTGGGTCGCAGTTTTCGGCTGGCGTAGGCGATTACTCGTTCCTTCCCCTGCTGGATCTGGGACAGTACGGCTCCTAGCCCGATGTTACTGGCGTCGGTGTAGAGGATAAAGGGCTGGCTATAATCCGGGTACGCCAGGATTTCGTCCCCCGTGAGGGCCATCTTCAGCTGGCGGAAGGACTCTTCTTCCAACTCCTCCCATTTGAAGGGCGGCTTCTGGTTCTTGGCCTTCCGGGACTGGCCTATCAGGAGGTCCTGCATAGGTGCTGCCTTTTTGGTGAAACCGGGAATAAACCTTCGGTAGTAGCCTACCAACCCGAGGAACTGCCGCACTTCTTTTACGCTGGAGGGGCTTGGCCATTCCTTAATTGCGGTGATCTTATCAGGGTCGGGAGCCACTCCGTCAGCGCTCACCACGTGTCCCAGGTACTGCACCTTTGGTTTCAGGAGGTGACCCTTGGAGGGTTTCACCTTTAGGCCGTAACTCGCCAGAGCTTCGAACACTTCCGCCAGGTGTTTCAGGTGGTCCTCATACGTCTTGGAATATACGATGACATCGTCCAGGTACAACAAGACCGTCTCGAAGTTTCTGTGGCCCAGACAACACTCCATTAGTCGTTGGAAGGTTCCTGGTGCGTTGCAGAGTCCGAACGGCATGCAGGTGAACTCGCTAAGTCCCATCGGGGTGGTGAATGCGGTTTTCTCCCGGTCCGCCTCTGCTACAGGAACCTGCCAGTACCCGCTAGTGAGATCCAAGGTAGAGAAGAAGTTAGCAGATCTTAAAGCAGCCAATGACTCCTCTATCCTTGGTAAGGGGTACGCATCCTTGTGTGTGATACGGTTGATTTTCCGGTAATCTACACACATCCTCATGGTGTTGTCTTTTTTTCTGACTAAGACTAGTGGAGCTGCCCAGGGGCTACAGCTATCCCTGATCACCCCAGCCTCCTTCATGTCTCTAAGCATCCCCTTGGCGTGTTGGTAGTGGGCAGGGGGTACGGGTCGATACCTCTCTTTTATAGGAGGATGGTCTCCCGTGGGGATGTGGTGTTCTACCCCCTTGACTCGCCCGAAGTCTAACGGGTGTTTACTGAACACTCTCTCGTACTCCTGAACCACCCGATAGACTCCTTGTTTCTGGTGTGAGGGAGTGGAGTCAGTACCCAGATGTAGCTGCTGACACCAGTCCTCCATGTTTTTCTTAGAGCCGTTACCTTCCTCCGGGTGAGATGGAGGCAAGGGTTCCACAGATTGTATAGAATTTTGGTTAATGGTATATAATTTGGCTAGCGTGGCATACCGGGGCAGGTACACTTCCCTCTCCCCGATATTTATTATGCGAACGGGCACCCTCCCATGGCGTACATCAACCACCCCCCGTGCTGTCAAAATGGTGGGCCTACTGTCTGAGTAAACTGGTTCTACCATTGCCTGGTAATCCCTACCTCTCAGACCAATAGCTGCCCGGCACCAAATCATCATTTCACTTTTTGGGGGCATGGCAATAGGAAAAGGGTCACACATTCTTACGCTACCAATCTCACCGCCGGAGAGTTCCACCTGTTGCCGTCGCATCAGTGCCCGGATCTCTTTCTGGAGCACCCGCTGCTCGCCGGAGCTGGCGTTCTTGGCAACCTGCTGTAAAAGGAAAATCACCTCTGCAAGACAATTTTCAATCACATTAGTTCCTAGAGTTATTTTTGGGTGACTCTCATGTTTGTCAATATCTACAATGATCAGTCCCTGTGCTGCCAGTTCGACTCTACCGATTTTGATGGTCACCTCTTTAAATCCGATCTGTGGCACGGGCTGGCCATTGCTGGCGATGATACTCAAGTCGTCGTCAGGGTAGCGGGTAATATCCGAGTCATTCCAGTACTGCTTAAAGAGCACGTACGGGATGGTGGTGACCTGCGACCCGGTGTCCAGTAGGGCACTCATGGGAATGCCATCCAGTACCACCGGCAAGACTGGACGTCCTCCCACATATCTGTCGCGCCAGTTCGATGGGCCTGGTGATCTTTTTCCTGGGGGTTGGCCCTCTACCCCAGGTTGTGCCCGTTTAAAGAACAGTACCTTGCCATATGTCCGGGTTGATTGCAGCGGCGGCAGATGGGTCGTCCGTCCTCGCTGTATCGGTCACTGGGTCTTCCTCTGGCCGGTGGGGTCCTCCTTGGTCGACGCCACGGGATGTCCTCCGGTCCGGATGCCAGCTGGATCTTCCCTGGGGTGGAAACCTGTAAAGACTGCACAGTTCGGGTTAGCGCAGCAACGCTCTTAGCTAGCTCTTGGACCTGATGGTGTAGGTCTGGAGCCGGGTCATTGTCCAAAGCCTGCGCATCAGCTCCCACAGGCCCTGCCGACAAGGGCGCCGCCTCCTGGTGGTAAGTAATAGCTGGGCGCCTGTGGGTCATAACGCCACCCGGTGACGGTTCTCGGAGCACCCGGATGGCTCTGTCCTTGAACTGTGCAAAGCCCAGATGGGGATCCTGTAAGGCCATCGCCCGCAACTGGGTTCGGTGGGCATTACAATATAGTCCCTCTATAAATTGTTCAGTCAACAGCCTGTCCTCGTTTCCCACTCCATCAGGGTCGGTCTGCTTAATGGCCCTCAGGGCCTCTTGTAGGTTTAGTGCATAGTCCCTTATACTCTCATGCGCTCGCTGCTTGCACCCGTAGAATCTAAGCTTAATCTCGGCTGAGGTGCGGGTATCAAAGGTATCCTTCAGCCGGGTTAGTATCCCTGCGACAGTCTTCCTCCCAGGTGGCCAGGATTTTACTTCCCTTTTAGCTGCCCCGGTTAGTTGGGCCACCAGGATGCTCACTTTTTGCTCTTCTGTGAGGGGGTACACCTGGAAGAGGCTATCCAGCTTTTCTCTAAAGTCATGCAGGGTATGTGACTCCCCTGAGTACTGGGGTAGCCAAGCTGCTCCCGGGATATAGGGCATGGTGAAGGGCATAACTGCAGCAGCGGTGGCGCTGGCGGGGGTTGAGGCAGTGAAGCTCTCCTCCGTATCCGACATCTTCCTCCCCCCTAGTGGACCGTGGCCTACCTTGAGATGATCCTGTTCCGTAGGCCGCGGCTCCGCAGTAGATCGTCAGGGTTGAGGACCTTCCGTCGCGCTCCGGTGACGTCGGCGTCTGCTGGGCTCCTTCCAGGACCTTACGCAATGTCCGGACGTGAGGCGGGGCTTCAGTTCTCGCGCGCTTTCGAAGTCCACGCCCTTCTTCTTCCCGCGCGGCGTCCTCAAGATGGCGTCCAATGGCGGGAAAACTCCACGGATGGCGGGAAGAAGGCCGAAGATGGCACCGGATGGCGGGAAAACTTCGCGGATGGCGGGAAGAAGGCAGAAGATGGCGCCGGATGGCGGGAAACCTCACCACTGGTAAGTTTGAACAGTCTTTGCTTTTCAGGCACGCAGTACCCGGTGGTTGCGGGCACGAGATCCTGCCGACTACGCCAAAGTTGACGCGCCCCTGGGCCTGCTGTGTCGCGCAGCGTCTCGCGCACGGGGGTTTACCCGGAACCGGATCAGATGAGGGTTGTAGTCTCCGAGTGGCGGGGACCCGGTCCGTGCCCAGGGGGTCAGACTCAGTGTGTGGCAGTCTTGATAGATGTTATTTGAGTGTCGACTACGCCACCCGTTGATTTGCAGCTATGGAGCTGCCGCTGCAGGGCAGACCGCTGAGGCCGGTGTAGAATTGTGCAGCGTGATAGTATAACCCCCAACGGGAGGGGTATGGCCTCAGGGCAGCCGACGTGGAAGATGGGGGTAGCAGGAACCACTCAGAGACGGTGCGGTGTAATTCAGGGTCTTTACTGGTAACAACGATAGACCCTCCCGGAGTACTTGCTAGCGAACGGGGCCTGGTCAGTCCTTGAGCAGATGGGATCTCCCCTGGCCAGGCGGAGTTGTAGGCCTCCCAAACTGACTGTACTCTTCTGGCTACCTTGCTAGAAGCGGATATAAGTAGCCCACGTCCCTGAGTGTACCGTGTGGTGCTCACCCGTATGGCCGGTGACTCGGGGCCTTCTATTGGCTTCCGCTCCACGATGGCGGTGCTGGTCCCACACGTGTGACCGTGCCTTCGGGTTTCTGGGCCTGAGGACCTGAAATCCCCTGCCGGTCGGCTTCTGCTGCTGGGTAAGAGTTAGTCCCCACAGCCTCGGACGCCGGGTCCGGTAGGAAAGCTTCTCAGTCAGGGCGAGCTCTGCAGCTGCCAGCCCCTGACTCGTAGTAGTATTGCTCCCACTGAGCTCCAGCTGTTTCTTCCTATGACTGTCTCTTGTCTCTACTCTCCTTGACTCCTAACCCTGCTTCAGCCCCGGGTTTATATAGGGGAAGTTCTTCCCCTCCCAAGACTGGGCAGGAGGTGTGGCATGCACAGGATCCCTGACCAAAGGACCTCCCACCTGCTCTCAGACATAACATCTCTATCACTGTGGCAACCAGACCCCTGGGGTGTCACACTTGTAAATCTCGACTAACTACCATACTCGCTCATCACTAATTACCACCTTCCTGTCTGCTCTCTCCTCCCATGAATGTTTCAGAAAGTGGGTACTGAATCGGAGTAGACTTGACTATAACAAGATTAGATAACTTATACACATGTAACTGCTCCTGGCTTTAGTTTAACTGATTGATGGCCAACATGCAGTAGAGGTAACCATTTTGCAGTAAACAAGAACAAATATTAAAGCAGTTTCAAGAAATGTTAAATAGGTTGTCGAGGCAAAACAAACATTTTAACCTGGGGACTGGATGTGAAAAAATAAACTTTCTAATTCTCCCTTCCCTTTGGGTAAGGTTTTATTTTGCCCTGAAAACCTCTTTAATATACTCCTCTTAGTTATAACATTCCACTAAAAGGTAAAGTGGGTGACATTTATTATCTCTTGATAATGGCCCTTGTGGCGTATTACCACGCGTTTTTTAAGCGTCTTCGCTGCGGAAATTCCGCAGCAAAAACATTTGAAAAGCGCATAGTGGGCACACAGCCTAAGTGATACATTGCTGGATTCAGGGTCCCTTTGCCTACATCAGGATGCTTTCAGATGAGGTAGCAAAAACCTGGTGACAGATTCCCTTTAACTATCACTGTGCTTCTTTATGTCGAGGACTGGTGGGGTCCTGGCAGTAAGATTCCTTCTAAGGTGGTATATGTTAGCATCATATTGATGGGCTAACTCCTTTAATTACATTTTTATATGATTAACAACAATAAAAAAAATGACAAGAAGAAATCTTTTTTTTACCGTAATATCATTGATACTTTTTATAAAGCTTGGTATTTACTATGCTAAATGACCACACAACCTTCAGCTGTAAATGTAGCTGCAGTACGCCAGGCACTGGTTATCAGAGGAAGCTGCTTAAATTAAGCATTGTAAAATAGCTCTTGGTAGTAATCACAAAATAGACATGCTGAGGACAAATAAACAGCTGGTGTATTGTATTGTGAGAGTCGGCTGATTTGATTTAGGGAAGTGTCTATGATCCATGCAGCATAGCCTATTACCAGCAAAACAGTAAATTGGAAATTTAGCTTTAGCTTTCAAGAGAAGCTCTCAAAATGAACAATTAAAATTATGAATGTAAAGCAGAAAAGTAGCAATATGTTAACACATGCTGTGCCTTTCAGGTCGATTTTTCAATGACAAGGAGACTTCGTGATAAACAACCTTTTCAGTACTTTTTTATTGCACTAGGTAGTAATCTCTGGAGAATAGGTACTAATGTAGTTCACAAAACCAGTGGTCAGGCAAAGTGTGATTAAATTAGAGTTTCCATCCGTCTCTTAGGGACTGAAGCAGCCATTCTATTTCTAAAAATCTTTTGAGAAATGTATCCTGCTGGTTACAATAAATACATTTATAAATTGCACAGTCTCACATTTTTGGTGACAGGCTTTAAGAAGACTACTAACATGGCAGACATAGGGGTCTTTATTAGACCCCCTGACAGCCATGCCAACCTATTTTCACCCTACAAACACATTGTGAAGGGGAATATGGTCCAGAAATAACTACACCATTAATGCTGTAATTGCTAACTTCATATTGCAGTAACAGAAGGTATGCTAATTAGGGTGCTTAGTGCACCCTTGTGGCCGAAAGGCTCAGCGCACTGTTCCTCCCACTGGTTTTGCATGTCCCTGCTTCCTTCACTGGTAATTGGCATACCTTAACTATGCTCGCTCCTAGCAATCCAGTGTAGTCAATCACCAATGAGAAAGGTGGGACATGCAAAAAAAACAGGGTGGAAAGGTGCCCTAAGCCTCTTGGCCACATTAGAGGTGCACAGAGCACCCTAATTACCATGTTTGATTAAACATCAGCTGCTGCAGATCAAACGTAGTTATTAGAGAACTAATGATGCCAGGTTTATATGGACTCTATTCACTTAAAACTATGGACCCTATCCATCAAGACCGGAAATGTTCATGTCAGACTGATAATCGAGGCATGGTGGACTAAGACAAACCTGATACACTAAGAGGGACAAGACTTTTAATGAATCAGGTACGTCTTAAAAGTGGGTGGGCCTCCACTTGCAGCACCACAAATCTTACTCAAAGTCCTTTTTTATGCCAGTTTTCTGATCTGTTCCCAAAGTTTAATATATCATGAACTGTTGTTCATGATGTGAAAAATAGAAATCAAAATAATGAAGTCCTTTAAATAAGATGCTAATATAATATATAACTCTTTTGAAATAAAAGTATTATATTCTAAATGGCATTAATAGTGTTAAGCTCAAGTTGGTAGACTGTTTCCACAAGTTGCTATTTGTAAGCAGAAATGTTAAAATCATTCTTCATGAGTCAAACTATTGCAGAAAATCATTCTACTGAAAAAAGGGTCTAAAACAGTACATCTAGTTTCCTTCAGGCAAGGGCATTTCAGTTGAAAGAACTGAATGACAGATGCAACATTTTAATGGTTGCTTTAACTACTAAACTGCATATGCGAAGCAATAATTCATATGTTGTGCACTTACACCAAGAATATGGAGTTCAATAATATGGTTTTAGCTCTCTTCAATGGAACAAGTTGACTACAGAAACACTGTATATTTTCTCTAAAATTAAATTGAATTGTACGCTATGTATATACTTTGGAAGATAGCCCGAGTATATATATTTTAATGGTACACACTATTATAATATAATAAGTGTCTTTTCTTCTTTACATTCTTTCTTTACATTTCCATGGTCAGTTTCATCATTATGATATATATATATATATATATATATATATATATATATATATATATATATATATAGAAGAAAAAAGATCAAAAGCAGCACCAAAGAAAAAACAGGTGCAAAGCCCCCCAGGTACACACCAGTCCTGTATACATCAAAAAAAGAGAGGGCAACACACTGCCTCCACTCTCTCTTTTTGATATATATATATATATATATATATACATATATATATTATGAAAAAGTAACTGGCAAAGTACTAGAGGGGAGATATGTAGCACTGAGATTGATAGCTGCAGTGATTATGCATAGAAACAAGGTTCCAGCACACAAGTGGGTTAAGCAGCCATTGTGGTGCTGGGGTGATTGAACACCTGTAGAAAGGGAGGAACTCAGAGGATAAAATCACAGCCTTTCAGAGAATTTGGTGTGAGGTGGGCTGGAGGTGAAAGCTCTGAGCTGTTTGTGTAACACATCCTGGATGTATAGAGATTGCAGGACTCCTGGTGTGAATCCCTTTGTTAAAGGACATGAAAGCTGGACTCTAAGCCAGGTGGGCTAAACAGCACTATTGTATGGACTTGTTATTTTATGTTTACCCTTCTGCTGTACAAAGACTGTATTTCACTAAATAGATCAGTTGCACTTTAAATAGAAACGGTTCCTGTGTTCCTGTGTCTGCCTCTTTAAGAAGCCGAGTGAGTCGATGTACCACAATATATATATATATATATATATATATATACATATGTATGTATATTTACACACTACAAAGCTTAATATTGTTATCTCTTAGTCTAGTCAAAGTCTAATATACGCATTTGTATCTCATGTCTACCTGTACTGGTATCTGCCACCACTGAAAAGGAATATGGAATATGTTCAATTTTAGCATGGTGCAATCCTATCCCCTCAAGAAAAGTAGCAAGGTCACTTTTCCATCCTCTACTAATTAAATTAATCCAATTCAGACATTCTAGTTAATAAATGAGTTGAGAAAGCTAGCTGTAGACTACATAGAAGTTTAGCAACTATGAAAATCTTACAACATACAGTACATCTTTGCTTTCTGGTCCTCTTTGCTTGAATAGCCACTCTACTTTAAAGTCAATGAGATATATGGAAATACCTGAATACATTTACACCAACATGTATTTTGTTACAGTAAAAAGGAAAGAAGAGAAAAGCAAAGCTATTTTTATGGTAAAATAGTTGTTATTATTATTTATTATTATTATTTATTATTATAGCGCCATTTATTCCATAGTGCTTTACATGTGAAAAAGGGGGTATACATAGCAAAATCACTTACAATAATCTTAACCTTTTTTCAAGGTTTTGAAAGACAAGAAGTCCAAACATTTTAATCTGATGTTGCAGAAAAGTTTTACAATACCTGTTTAGACAATATTTTATTGGCTTAGAATCTTTACATTAATGTAATCCCTAAAGAGCTGAAAAAAGTTCTCAACTCATGATAATTTAAATCACAAAAACAAAGACTGTTAAAACAACCCTAAATTTCACATATTGGTGAACTGTTTAGTCAACTACTCATCCCCAAAAGATGAATTAAATGAGCTGTAGTGTCATGCCCCCATACCGCACCTACTTCGCCCATGTTGGTGGAGCTGGGAGAATCTGATGTGAAAATGCCAAGATGCAAAATTTTGGTAGAAGTCCAAGATACGACAAAATTTTACCACTTTTCAAAGCTTTAACACCACTTTTTTTTTTGCTGTAAAAGTTTTGATGAAAGAGGGCCTATATTTTAATAAAACCATTATCTTTGCTGATGATAATACTACATTGTAAATATTCCTGCATCCCCAATCTTCTCAACATTAAATTATAAATGTGCATATTTTAGCTTATAAAAATGTTACATAATAAGTGAGGAAATGAGAGATATGGAAATACCTTTACAAATTAAGTTAAATTTAAAAAAATGTCATTTTAAAAGTCTGTTTTTTTCATTTTCATGTAAATTATGCTTATTATATATTGAAACTTTATGTCAAGTTTTGCGTATCAATTCCATACCATGTGCTACCCATATCTAGCTGCTTCCAGTGAATTAAAACATTTTTATTTATACCCAGAGGTAGAGACCATTAAAAACATAGTGCTCCTCACAGCTGAGAGATAGTTACAATTGATTCATCATTCACTGACAACAGAGTTCTTGAAATGTAAGTTCTACCAAGTATATAAATCATGTCCAAAGATTGTTAGAATAGGGATCTGCAGAGACCAATCTGAATATGGGAGTGCTGAAAAAAGCTGAGTACGGCTGTCAGCAATTTTCAGCACTCTCACAGTGCATAAAGAGCAGAAACCTTCTTGAGATCAGTGGGCTTTTAGTGATTGGACTCCCAGTGATCAATATGTTATCCTGTATCCTATCTACATGGCTTATCAAGTATAATTGTTCCAATCTCTTTAAATATTGAAACATGGCACGCCTTCATTATACATTAATTAAGGTTTAATTACACAAAAAGACAGGAAAGTCATACAATATTGTGTTAGGCATAAAGTTAAATGGCTATGAAAGAAAAAATTGCTAATTTGCATATTTTTTTTGTATTATAACTGTAAAAACAGCATGTTTGATTTTTTTTCTAGGTAGAGCTATTTATCCAGAATTTCAAGGAGCTTCCATAAATACATAACTTCTTAAAAGAGATAAGCAAATTGACTCAATGCAAATCAATTTGTGTCAAAACTTAAAAAATTCAGTAAACCCAGCAAATTCAAAAACCTTGAGATTTGCCTTGCGCGAGTCACTTAGAATGGCCACAGCCATTTTACATTTTGCCAAAGATTGCATTGGTGGGATTCTATGTGATGTCTTCAGCTATTACATCACATTGTAAAGCACAGCATATCAGAAGGGACTATGACAACCTGTATAATAGCCTTAGCAAGGAATGTAGCAGCTATTTTGTGGTAATCTGGAATAGTGAAAGAATGTCACAACTCACAGCTTAGCCACAGGGACAAAATGCCATAAACACTGCAGAAACTGTACAGAAGAAGAAGACTATTGGGAGAAGAACAGGCTGTTGGTTACCACTGGTTACCATATATTCACCATAGTCAGATATGTTGTGATTACTAAGGCTGTATTTGCATTAAAGATCTTGAAAGATGTTGGGTACAGCCCTATGAGACCTCAGCATTAAACATGAATTTTAAAGCAGTACTTCCACCAACATTTTTATCCTTTTAATACAATGTAATCATCATATTATATGGTACTGTGTCTTTAAAATTGCTCATTTTGCCCTTCTACCCAGCTAATTCTTCTCTTTTTTTCTGCTCTACATAGAAACAGGAAGTTTATAGTCCCTGTATTTATGATTCCCCTCTTCAACTCCTGACCCAGCTGCATCCTTCTCCCTCTCTTTTACCTATAAGCTTATCAGTCTTCTCTTTAATTAATACTTAATGGCAGATAACAATTGAAAATACAAGAGATGCTCCAATAAGAAAGTTACTATATGACCTTGCAAAAAATATTTAGAAGGTATAATATTAAAAGAGAACATAACTGGAATTGTATAGGCTCTATCCAAAAATGGCTGAGTACTGCACTAGACAAACTTTCCTGAATAAACCCTTTGTACTGCAATGTTCTTTATGATTAGAGACACGCAAATAAACAGCAAAGACTATAAATCAATGCCTTTAATATTTATAGTTCATACCAAAATAGGGAAGCCTGTTATCTGCATCTGCATATGTGGAAAAATGGTCAAAACTGCAACATTAAGACTTTTGCATTAGTTATTAATATGAATGTTAAAAGAAGCTCAGTGCAGTTTTAGAACAAATTGTACGGTATTTAATATTTTATATTTCTTTTATTTGTATTCATTTTTTAGTTATATGTTTTCCAATTCATGTCTTTATAACCAAGAAGACTGCTTATGTAACTTAGATAGATAGATAGATAGATAGATAGATAGATAGATAGATAGATAGATAGATAGATAGATGATTAGAGATGGGCAAACCCGAACGGTAAAGTTCAGGGTCTGTACCGGACACCTAGTGTCTGTGCACGAACCCTGAACAAGGACTTCTCACGGAAGTCTGTGTTACTGTTCAGGTTTGGCAGCCAGAACAAAGCTTGTTGAAAGGCTGCGTCGCAGCCAATCAACAAGCTTTTCTTGTGTGGGCACTTCTGGCCCCATCAAAGCCATGTCAAGTATTGGCATGGCTGTTATTGGACGATGAACTGTACAAAAAAATAAATAAATAAAAAAAAGACATGGGGTCCCCACTATTTTTGATAACAAGCACAGGCAAAACAGACAGCTGCGGGCTGCAGCCCTAAGCTGTCTGATTTATCTTGGCTTGTTATTAAAAATTAAGGGCCCCCCACACAGTTTTTTTTAATTATTTAAATAATTAATAAAAAAAACGGCATTGGGTTCCCTCCAATTTTGTTTACCAGCCAAGCTAAAGCAGACAACTGGTAACTGGTATTCTCAGGTCAGGAAGGCCGTTGGATTTTTGGCCCTGCCCAGCCTAAAAATAGAAGCCCGCAGCCACCCCAGAAGAGGCACATTCATTAGATGCGCCAATTCTTGCGCTTTGCATTGGCTATTTCTGCTTGCCCTGGTGCATTGGCAAGCGGGGTAATATTTTGGGGTTGATATCAGCTGTGTAATGTCACCTCCATTACTAACCCCTTAAGTAAAAAGAGAAAAAAATACAAAAAAATTCCCCAATAATTTCCTCTTTCCCCCATTTATTTAAAAAATAAATGAAATACACACAAGTCCACTGTAGTCCAAATGGAGGTCACACGATGATCCCAGTCTTCTATATCCAGTCTATGGTGCTCCATTTAGAGAATGCAGCTCCATAGTCTGGAGCAGTAACCACTGCCACACCCGGCTGCTGTAAACTGAGGTGACATCAAGTATGGTTACCTCAGTTCATAGGCGCCGGTTCGCATGAGAGCAGCGTGAGTGCTGGACTGAGGAGCAGTCTCTCATCAGTCTGGTATACAGGCTGCCCTTGTGAGAACCGGCTACTGTGAACTAAGGTGACCTCAGTAAGTTTATCTCAGTTTACAGCTGCTGTTTCAAATGAGGGCAGCACGAGAGCCTGACTAATGGGTGACTGCAAGTCCGGCACTCAGCACTCCGGAACTCATCAGTCAGGCACTTGTGAGAACCGACCATTGTGAACTGAGGTAACTTTAATGACGTCACCTCAGTTCACAGCAGCCGAGTTCTCACAGAGCACAGTGTGAGACCAGGCAGTAGCTGCTGCTCCAACTGCTGCTCCAGTCTATGGTGCTGCATACTCTGAATGGAGCTCCATAGAATGGACGAAGAAAGCTGGGATCTTAGTGGGACCTTCATTTGGTGGACTGGTGTGTATTTTATTTATTTTTTATTTTTATTTATTTTTTAATAAATGGGGGAAAGAGGGAAATTGTTGGGGAGTTTTTAATTTCAAATAAAGATTTACCTCTTTTATTATTCTTCTACTTTTGATTTAATAGCCAATAGATTGAGAGGCTTGCACATAAATGATATGGATTTCGTGCTGCTCCAGTTTTTTTCTTTTTGAATATGGATAGTTTGATAGCAAAATCAAAAGATGTGGGCAGCACACCAGATTAGAGATGAGCAGATCTGACGAGATATGAATTAACCAAATCATGTAGATTTTACCATGAAATCCAATTTGCAGCAAACGTATTCTCCGTAAAATACAGTATATGTCCCTCATTATGCTCTAGGGTCTGGAGGGATAATAGGTCGTAATGCAGAAAAAACAAAAAACAAAGCTGATATTCACCCTTCACCTCGGTTGCTCACTGTCCTTTGAATGGTCCTCAATGCCTCTTCTTACAGCTGCCACACGCTAAAACCCTGGGCATATTTACACCAGAGAGGGAGTCTCAAGGTGACAAGGCCTGGAACATCCTTGTGCATAAACAGTCATGGTGGGAAGTCACGGTGTTTGGTAAGGTCGCAATGCACTACATGACATCATAATGTCACCAAGACGTTACAAAATGTATATGCAAAGACATTATGAGTAGTGATGAGCGAGCACTAAAATGCTCGGATACTCATTGTTCTAGTCCAGCAAATAGGAATAGTTGAGTGCTCGGACAGAGTAACGAGCCCAATGTAAGTCTATTGTGAACTTGAGCATTTTTCCGGAGGCTCCCCCTGGCGGTCTGCAGAGGGCCTAAAAACTGTCCAAATCGATGGGAACAGTGCTTAAACTGACTCCCAGGTCACTGCTGTCAACAACGTTGTCAGAGGTGTTGCGCCACTTTTATGGACTCACGAAAAAACATACAAAAAACCAAACCAAAATGGATTTTCCAGAGAAATATGTTAAGGAACATCCTTTCCAGGGTAATGACTTGTATATAATTCAAAATAAATAACCCAAAACAGAAATGCTTCTCCACACCTTGAGCTATGTTCACACGTAGCGTTTTTGAAGCATTTTTGCACTTTTGCATTGCTTTCAACCAAGACAAATGCATTCACCA
The DNA here is from genome assembly GCF_046119375.1 of Phyllobates terribilis. Classification (NCBI taxonomy): domain Eukaryota; kingdom Metazoa; phylum Chordata; class Amphibia; order Anura; family Dendrobatidae; genus Phyllobates; species Phyllobates terribilis. Next base: position 368,069,638 of record NW_027362762.1, on the reverse strand, counting down.
GGAAATGTCATTTTATTACCTTATCTGGCTATGTGGTGTGTGACACATCATCAGACACATCCTGTTTCATTTATGATGGAGGAACTCTGAAAGTCACAAAGACTATTTTTATAGGGCCATCAGTTGGCCCTTGCTATTCTTAAAGTGCCAGCAGTCGGCTATTCTTTCTTGTTCCCATTATTAACGAGTGGATCTCCTATACTTTTATTGCGTGTGCAGTGACTGTAATGGCTGGCAAAAATTTGGAGGAACTCCAATGCCCCTTGCAAGAGACATAGAGGTCAAAGGGTCTCCTGAAAACAATGTTCCCATTATTAGGAAGTGGGTCTCCCATACTGTTTGCCTATGCAGTGAAGAAACGGCTGCCAAAAATTTGGAGGAACTCCAATGTACCTTGCAAGAGACGTAAATATGTTGATATGGTACATATGGTGGCGATATGATGGTGGAGGATGAGGATGCGTAGAAGGAGGAGGACAAGAGCAAATAGACAAAATCAGGAAGTGTATACCCATGTATGGGTGTGAAGACAGAAGAGCATGGGAATAGAGTTAGACCTCCCCAAAAAAAGATGCTGTATTTGAGTTTATGTTATGCTGCTATCATTCGGTGGTGTTGAAAAGTCTGGCCCAATCCAGCCTTGTTCATTTTTATAAGAGTCAGCCTGTCATCATTTTCAGTTGACAGGCGGATGTGCTTATCGGTTATAATTCCTCCGGCGGCACTAAAAACCCGCTCTGAAAAAATGCTAGCGGCAGGGCAGGCCAGGACCTTCAAGACATAGAGAGCCAGTTCATGCCACGTATCCAGCTTGGATACCCAATAATTATAAGTCACAGAGGAATCACGAAGGACATTGGTACAGTCGGCAAGGTGCTCCCTCAGCATCTTCCACAACTTTTCCCTCCTTGAGAGAGTACTCCGCACATCAGGGCTTGTGCGATGGGAGGGTCTGAGAAAACTGTCCCAGAACTCTGACAGTGTTCCTCTGCCTCTGCTCGATTGCATTTGTGTCTCTCTTGCCTGTACTCCTTGGTTGTCCAACGAACTGTGACCTCTGCCGTCAGCATTTTCAGATGGGAATTTTTTTAATAATTCCGCAACAAGGGCCTTCTTGTACTGCAATTTCATTAGCCTGTCCTGCAAGGGAATAAGAGACAGAAAGTTCTCCTTGTAGGGTGGGTCTAGAAGTGTAACCAACCAATAATGACTGTCACCCAAAATTTGGACAACGCGAGGGTCACGGGAAAGGCAGCGTAACATAAACTCAGCCATGTGTGCCAGACTGCAAACAGGCAAGACTTCCGTGTCTTCACCAAGAGGACAACTGACCATGCTCTCCTCCTCATCCTTCTCCTCTTCCTCCTCCTCCCTGTCCTCAGGCCATCCACGCTGAACAAACGGTATGACAGTTATGCAGGTAGTACCGTCTATAGCGCAGGAAACTAGATACTGTTATTTCTCCACCTCCTCCTCTTCCTCATTGTCACCTAATCCACATTGAGATGGGATGAGGCTGAGCTGTGTGGAATCACCCTGTATGATTCCTTGCTCCATCTCATTGTGCTCCACCTGCAATGCATCCTCTTTAATTGTGAGCAGAGAGCGTTTCAGAAGACAGAGAAGCAGGATGGTGACACTAATTATGGCATCATAGCCGCTCAACATCTTGGTGGAGTCCTCAAAGTTTTATAGGATGGTACATATGTCTGACATCCATGTCCACTCCTGAGGTCTTATGTGTGGAGTCTGACTTGATTACGGATACCCTTGTTGATGCTGGCAGTCAACAAGTGCCCTCTTGTGCTCACAAATCCTTCCCAACATCTGCAATGTAGAGTTTCAACGCGTGGGGACATTGCATATCAGTCGGTGAGCTGAAAGCTGCTGAAGCACGGCAAGGGCGGCGGAAGCTGTAGCTGACTTTCTAAAATGGGCACACAGGCGGCGTACTTTGACAAGCAGATCCGATAGATCCGGGTAGGTTTTGAGAAACCGTTGAACCATGAGGTTAAGCACATGGGCCAGGCATGATACGTGTGTGAGCTCGCCTCACCTCAGAGCCGCCACCAGGTTCCGCCCATTGTCACACACCACCAAGCCTGGCTGTAGGTTCAGCGGTTTCAGCCACAGATCTGCCTGCTCATTCAGATCTGTCCACAACTCTTCAGCGTTGTGCGGTTTGTCACATAAGCATATTAGCTTCAGCTCAGCCTTTTGCCGCTTGGACAAGGCAGTGCTGCAGTGCTTGCAGCTTGCGACTGATGTGGTCATTTCGGAGATGGAGGCTGAAGAGGAGGAGGAGGTGCAGGAGCTGTAGAATGTGGGTGCAACCCTGACTGACCCAGAGCCCACAATCCTTGGCGTCGGGAGGACGTGTTACGTCCCAAGGTCCGACTGGATCCCAGCTTCCACTATATTAACCCAGTGTGCTGTCAGCGAGATGTACCATCCCTGCCCACAAGCACTTGTCCACGTGTCCATGGTTAGGTGGACTTTCCCTGTAACTGCATTGTTGAGGTCATGTCTAATGTTGTGGGACACATACTTGTAATGCGGGGATGGCACACCGGGAGAAATAGTGGCGGCTAGGGACCAAGTACCAAGGGATTGCTGGGACCATCAGGTTGTGGAAAGCTTCTGTCTCCACAAGCCTAAGAGGCAACATTTCGAGTGCAAACATTCATGAAATGTGTGAATTTAGTAGTGTGGCCTGTGGGGCTGTGGCTGCTTATTTGCACTTGCATACCAAGGACTGGGGTAGGGACAACTGAACGCTGCGCTGGTACAAGGATGTGTACGTGCTTGCTGAAGGTGCTAGTTGAGAGTGCGCACTGACACATGCAGGGCGGGAGGCATCTTCACATGCGCCATGGACAGGGGATTGGCGTGCACGCACAACAGCGGAAGAAGCAGTGGTGTCAGTGGAGGAGGGAGGATCAGGGTGAGGAATATGCTGTCCAGAGTCATGGCTACTGAGACTTAACCGTGTGGAAGACAGGGTGGTGGTGGTGGCTAAGTGACTGGAAGCATTATCTGTTATCCAACCAATATCCTTTTGACACTGCTCTGTGTTCAATAGTGATGTTCTGCGGTCCCCTAGTAATTGGGACAGGAAGGTTGAGCGACAAGATGTGGATGTTTGTTGTGGCACAATTTCAGCTTGTCCAAGGCCACGTCCTCAACCTCGGCCTCTGCATGCACCATTACCATCACGTCCACTTCTCTGTCCCTTGCCACACACCTTGCCCATTTTTAATGGAGGACAATATTTTCCACGTTGACGAGAAATGGCTGATTTTGGAACGCAGTTATATCTGATATATATCTACATATCTTCATAGCATAGACAACTGCCTTCAGATGACCCCAAAGATAAAAGTCTAAGGGGGTCAGATTGGGAGACCTTGGTGGCCATTCAACTGGCCCACGACGACCAATCCACTAAGAGTTGTAAGAGTTGTTGGGATGAAAACTCATGGGCATTCACCAACTTCTATATTAGGCTTGTACTACTTTTTCATTTCTTTATTGATAAATAGATCCATAGATAGATAGATAGATAGATAGGTGAAAAAATAGGCATACGCAGGTGTGACATTAAAGTAGTTTTCCAGTACTATGACATTGATGGCCTATTGAAATGCAAATGATAGGTCATCAATATCAAATTGGTGGTGGACCAATAACAGGCATCCCCACTGACTACCTGTTACCAGCTTCGACAGCTCAAGGATGTAAACACTATATGGAGTAGAATACCACCAATCTGTTATACCATTTAGTTGCTGCTGCCAGGTACAGCAGATCAGCATCTACAGTCCTGCTCATCGTTATTGGCACCCATGAAGTTTAAGTACATCAAGTGGAATATCTCCTGAAAAAAAATTATCAGGTGAAAAAGTTTTTTTGTATAGAGCACTCCTGTTAAATATAAAAGAGCAAATGATAAACAATAATTTAAAACCAAAAACAATGGGAGGGAAAAATAGAAAAACCTTAAGTTTGCTGTGTCAATGATATTGACACCCTTTACATTAATTTAGTATGAAAACACATTTTGACTAGCCTGTGGTAAATCACAAAAGAGATTCTCCTGTGATTAATTGTTGGTGCTCATGTGGCATGAATTAGCCAATGAATGATGACTTCAGTGTTTTAAAAAGCCACATGGCAGGCCCTGTTCCTTTGTCACAATGGTGAAAACAAAGGAGCTGTCTGAGAATATCAGAACTGCTACTATTAGTAAACACAAGACTTCCAAAGGTTATGAGGCCATCTCCAAATAACTTGTTACACCAGTTTGAACAGTGCGCAATGTTATTAAGAAGTTTTCCAAACATTGCACTGTCATGAACCTCCCTGGATGTGGGGCAAAGAGGAAAATTGACAAGAGATGTCTTTGAAGGTTGGTGTGAAAGGTGGAAAAAACACCATGTCAAATATCCAAAGACTTGAAGGCCAACTTGGAACAGTCTGGGGTCACGGTTTCAACATGTACCATATGCTGCACACTAAACCAAGCAGAGCTTTATGGGCAAAGGCCAAGGAAGAAACCATTGCAGAAGAAAAGACATAAAAAATAACCACAGATGTTTGCCAAAGAGTTCCTTGACAAACCACAGTCCTTCTGGGAAAATGTCCTGTGGACAGATGAAACAAAAAAATAGTTTTTTGACAATGCAAAGCAACAGTTTGTTTACAGACGGCGCAATGAAGCTTATAAGGAAAAGAACACCTTATTAACAGTTAAGCATGGTTAAGGATCCATATTGCTTTGGGGTTGCATTGCTGCATCTGGTACTGGAGGCCTTGACCATATCACAGGAATCATGAAATCAGAGAACTATCAAGAGATTTTAATGAGATGTCCTACCCAGTGTAAGAAAACTTGGTTTGAGTCTAAGATCATGGGTCCTCCAGTAAAACATTGACCCAAAGGACAAATCCAAAAGTACAAAGGAATGGTTGAAAAAGAAAGAATGGACTGTTTTAAAATGGCCAGCAATGACTCCTGACCTCAATCCCATTGAAAATCTTTGGGGTGAGCAGAAATCAGCCATTGGGAAAAAGAACCCTACAAACATTCAAGATCTTGAGCAAACTGCAAATGAAGAGTGGGAGAAAATTCCAGCTGAGAAGTGCAAGAAGCATATAGATGGCTACAAGAAACGTTTGGAGGCTGTCAAAGCTTGTGAAACCAAGTATTAATTAGGGGTGCTGTTATTGCTGCACATGCTGTTTATTCTGTTTCTTCTTTGAAAGAGCAACATGTAAATTGAAAATCAATGTTTTACTGTTGTATTACTTTGGACTACAAATTAAAAAATCTTGAGGATATAACTTTGGTACATTTCCATTATTTCTGGAGATATACAATCTATGAAATAAATGAAGGGGTGCCAATGATGGTGATCAGCACTGTTAGGAGGGCGGTTGCAGACAACTTTATTATAATGGAACGCAACTGACCCCGGGGCCACGATGCAGTCTGGTGGACTGCTGCCGAACACTTTCCGGAGGAAAGTAAAGTAACCAACTTAAATGATAGACCCTTCCGTGTTACTGCACACAGGAACGGGTATAGCGGTTCGCTCTATCTCCGTTAGCAGCACAAGAGATAGGCGGAGAAAAACTATCTGTAGTCCTGTTAACTACACAGAGACTACACTGGTGGTGCTAGGATGCATGTGTGACTACGCCGACGGGTACACGTGCCTCCAGCCGGCGTGCTACCGGACTGCTGGGTATTACTCCACGTGTCTGACAGACGATAGCCGTGAACAGGACATCTGCAGGCTGCTCGGAGTGTTAGGCGACCCCCTTGGCTGAGCCAGACTGCTAGACGAAGCTACCTGCCTCTATGGAGCTTTCCTGCCTCTATGGAGCTAACCTGCCTAGCGGAAACTACACGTGGAACAGAGTCGTCCACACACCAGCATCACTGCTCAATGATCAGAGCGCGCCGCCATGTTTGTGGGCGGGCCTTTTAACCCCTTAATAACATCTGACGTACTAATACGCGTCTGTGCCCTGGGACTTAAGAGCCAGACCCGTATTAGTACGTCATCGCGATCGCGCCCGCACACAAGCTGTGCGGGCGCGATCGCCGCCGGGTGTCAGCTGATTGTCACAGCTGACACCCGGTACTATGTGCAGGGAGCGGTCACGCACCGCTCCCAGCACATTAACCCCCGCGATGCTGCGATCGAAGTCGATCGCGGCATTGCGCGGGCAAGGGGAGGTGATCGGCGATACTCACCTCCTCTTCCGGCTTCCAGCGCAGTCTGCAAAGGCTTCCCGGGTGTTGCCATGTCGACCCGATGTCGTCATGACAACATCCGGGTCACCAGAGAGCAGGAAGATTGCTTGGACATGCGCAGTGCATCTCCAAGCAATCTTCACACTGTGCACTTCTGACAGCCTTCATGGCATAGGGATGGTGCTCCATTCCTGTGCCATGCAGGCGATCAGAAAAAAGAAAGTGAAAGTCCCAGAGTGGGACAAAGTAATAAAGTGTATAAACTGTGTGAAAGTGGAAAAAAAAAAAAAAAAAATGTGCAAAAATATTATAAAAAAATAAAAAAAATAATACACCAAAAATAAAAATATAATGTACCCATCAATAAATATTATTATAAAAAAAATAAAAAAAAAACAATAAAAGTACACATATTTGGTATCGCCGCGTCCGGAACAACCTGACCTATAAAACTGTCCCACTAGTTAACCCCTTCAGTGAACACGGTAAAAAAAAAAAAAAAAAAACCAAGCAAAAAACAATGCTTTATCACCATACCGCCAAACAAAAAGTGGAATAACACGCGATCAAAAAGACGCATATAAATAAAAATGATACCGCTGAAAACGTCATCTCGTCCCGCAAAAAACAAGCCGCAATATAGCTCCATCAGCCGAAAAATAAAAAAGTTATAGCTCTCAGAATAAAGCGATACTAAAAAATATTTTTTTCTATAAAATAGCTTTTATTGTGTATAAGCGCCAAAACATAGAAAAATGATACAAATGTGGTACCGCTGTAAACGTACTGACCCGAAGAGTAAAGCTGCCTCATCAATTTTACCACACGCGGAACAGAATAAAAAAAAAAAAAAAAAAAACAATTCCTGAATTGTTGGTTTTTGTTTATTCTGCCTCCCAAAAATCGGAATAGAAAGCGATCAAAAAATGTCACGTGCCTGAAAATGGCACCAATAACAACGTCAAGTCATCCCGCAAAAACGAGCCGTCACATGACTGTCTGCCAAAATCTGGAAAAATTATAGCTCTCAAAATATGGCGATGCAAAAACTAGATTTTACAAAAAATGCGTCTTTTAGTGTGTGACAGCTGTCAGTCATAAAAACCCCATATGATTCTGGCATTGCTGTAATCACACCGACCCGAAGAATAAAGTCGTCTAATCACTTATACCGCACAAGGAACGGCGTCAAAAATAAACTCTTGAGTTAGGATTGGGCTAGGGTTAGGGCTGGGTTTGGGGCTAGGGTTGTGCTGGGGCTAGGGTTGTGCTGGGGCTAGGGTTGTGCTGGGGCTAGGGTTGTGCTGGGGCTAGAGTTGTGCTGGGGCTAGGGTTGTGCTGGGGCTAGGGTTGTGCTGGGGCTAGGGTTGTGCTAGGGTTAGGGCTGGGGTTGGGATTTTTTTCAAAAGTAAGAAAAAAAGATGACGATATGGCGACTAGTGTTGAGAGCAAGTGTTCGCTACTTGAGTTTGCATCGGGTGCTCTGGTATGCATTTAGTATCGTGGGTATTTGAGTGACATGCTCGAGTCTCTGCCCCATATGCTTCGCGGCCAAAAAACTTTACGGGGATTGCCTGCCATGCACGAGCGATCCCCGCATGTTTTTTTTTGGGTGTCTAATAACCGTGAAACATGCGGAGCAGGGACTCGAGCATGTCACTCGAGCACACGCTGTACATGGTGCATACCTGAGTACCCGATGCAAACTCAAGTAGCGAGCACTTGCGCTCAAGAATAATAAAAACTAATTCAATATGATGACCTAATGTAAACAAATAATGTGCCGTACCTCTGGGTTCAAAATGTTCACTATACACCTTAATAAAATCTTTGAGGGGTATAGTTTCCAAAATGGGGACACTTGTGGGGGAGCTCCACTGTTTAGGCACATCACGGGCTCTCCAAACGCGACATGGTGTCCGCTAACAAATTGAATGGAAAATCGGCTCAAATTGTTAGCGGACGCCATGTTGCGTTTGGAGAGCCCCTGTGTGTCCAAACATTGGAGCTCCCCCACAAGTGACCCCATTTTGGAAACTAGACCCCCCAAGGCACCTATCTAGATGCATAGTGAGCACTTAGAACCCACAGGTGCTTCACAAATTGATTCGTAAAAATGAAAAAGTGAAAATAAAACACTTTTTCATTTTTATGAATCAATTTGTGAAGCACCTGGGGTTCCAAGTGCTCACAATGAATCTAGATAGGTGCCTTGGGGGGTCTAGTTTCCAAAATGGGGTCACTTGTGGGGGAGCTCCAATGTTTGGGCACACAGGGACTCTCTAAATGCTACATGGTATCCGCTAACAAATTGAATGGAAAATCGGCTCAAATTGTTAGCGGACACCACATTGCGTTTGGAGAGCCCCTCTGTGCCCAAACTTTGGAGCTCCCCCACAAGTGACCCCATTTTGGAAACTAGACCCCCCAAGGCACCGTTGTAGATGCATAGTGAGCACTTGGAACCCCCAGGTGCTTCACAAATTGATTCATAAAAATGAAAAAGTGTTTTTTTTTTCACTTTTTCATTGTTACGAATCAATTTGTGAAGCACCTGGGGGTTCCAAGTGCTCACTATGCATCTAGATAGGTGCCTTGGGGGGTCTAGTTTCCAAAATGGGGTCACTTGTGGGGGAGCTCCAATGTTTAGGCACACAGCAGCTCTCCAAACGCAACATGGTGTCGCTAACAATTTGAGCCAATTTTGCGTTAAATTTGTTAGCGGACACCATGTTGCATTTAGAGAGCCGCTGTGTGCCCAAATATTGGAGCTCCCCCACAAGTGACCCCATTTTGGAAACTAGACCACCCAAGGCACCTATCTAGATGCATAGTGAGCACTTGGAACCCTCAGGTGCTTCACAAATTGATTCATACAAATGAAAAAGTGTTTTTTTTTTCACTTTTTCATTGTTACGAATCAATTTGTGAAGCACCTGGGGGTTCCAAGTGCTCACTATGCATCTAGATAGGTGCCTTGGGGGGTCTAGTTTCCAAAATGGGGTCACTTGTGGGGGAGCTCCAAAGTTTGGGCACACAGGGACTCTCTAAATGCAACATGGTGTCCTCTAACAAATTTAACGGAAAATCGGCTCAAATTGTTAGCGACACCATGTTGCGTTTGGAGAGCCGCTGTGTGCCCAAACATTGGAGCTCCCCCACAAGTGACCCCATTTTGGAAACTAGACCCCCCAAGGCACCTATCTAGATGCATTGTGAGCACTTGGAACACTCAGGTGCTTCACAAATTGATTCATAAAAATGAAAAAGTGTTTTTTTTTTTCACTTTTTCATTGTTACGAATCAATTTGTGAAGCACCTGGGGGTTCCAAGTGCTCACTATGCATCTAGATAGGTGCCTTGGGGGGTCTAGTTTCCAAAATGGGGTCACTTGTGGGGGAGCTCCAATGTTTGGGCACACAGGGACTCTCTAAATGCAACATGGTGTCCTCTAACAAATTTAACGGAAAATCGGCTCAAATTGTTAGCGACACCATGTTGCGTTTGGAGAGCCGCTGTGTGCCCAAACATTGGAGCTCCCCCACAAGTGACCCCATTTTGGAAACTAGACCCCCCAAGGCACCTATCTAGATGCATTGTGAGCACTTGGAACCCCCAGGTGCTTCACAAATTGATTCATAAAAATGAAAAAGTGTTTTTTTTTTCACTTTTTCATTGTTACGAATCAATTTGTGAAGTACCTGGGGGTTGCAAGTGCTCACTATGCATCTAGATAGGTGCCTTGGGGGGTCTAGTTTCCAAAATGGGGTCACTTGTGGGGGAGCTCCAATGTTTGGGCACACAGCAGCTCTCCAAACGCAACATGGTGTCGCTAACAATTTGAGCCAATTTTGCGTTAAATTTGTTAGCGGACACCATGTTGCATTTAGAGAGCCGCTGTGTGCCCAAATATTGGAGCTCCCCCACAAGTGACCCCATTTTGGAAACTAGACCACCCAAGGCACCTATCTAGATGCATAGTGAGCACTTGGAACCCTCAGGTGCTTCACAAATTGATTCATACAAATGAAAAAGTGTTTTTTTTTTCACTTTTTCATTGTTACGAATCAATTTGTGAAGCACCTGGGGGTTCCAAGTGCTCACTATGCATCTAGATAGGTGCCTTGGGGGGTCTAGTTTCCAAAATGGGGTCACTTGTGGGGGAGCTCCAATGTTTGGGCACACAGGGACTCTCTAAATGCAACATGGTGTCCTCTAACAAATTTAACGGAAAATCGGCTCAAATTGTTAGCGACACCATGTTGCGTTTGGAGAGCCGCTGTGTGCCCAAACATTGGAGCTCCCCCACAAGTGACCCCATTTTGGAAACTAGACCCCCCAAGGCACCTATCTAGATGCATTGTGAGCACTTGGAGCACTCAGGTGCTTCACAAATTGATTCATAAAAATGAAAAAGTGTTTTTTTTTTTCACTTTTTCATTGTTACGAATCAATTTGTGAAGCACCTGGGGGTTCCAAGTGCTCACTATGCATCTAGATAGGTGCCTTGGGGGGTCTAGTTTCCAAAATGGGGTCACTTGTGGGGGAGCTCCAATGTTTGGGCACACAGGGACTCTCTAAATGCAACATGGTGTCCTCTAACAAATTTAACGGAAAATCGGCTCAAATTGTTAGCGACACCATGTTGCGTTTGGAGAGCCGCTGTGTGCCCAAACATTGGAGCTCCCCCACAAGTGACCCCATTTTGGAAACTAGACCCCCCAAGGCACCTATCTAGATGCATTGTGAGCACTTGGAACACTCAGGTGCTTCACAAATTGATTCATAAAAATGAAAAAGTGTTTTTTTTTTTCACTTTTTCATTGTTACGAATCAATTTGTGAAGCACCTGGGGGTTCCAAGTGCTCACTATGCATCTAGAAAGGTGCCTTGGGGGGTCTAGTTTCCAAAATGGGGTCACTTGTGGGGGAGCTCCAAAGTTTGGGCACACATGGGCTCTCCAAACACAACATGGCGTCCGCTAATTATTCAAGCAAATTTTACAATCAAAAAGTCAAATGGCGCTCCTTCCCTTCCGAGCCCTGCCGTGCGCCCAAACAGTATTTTTTCCCCAAATATTGGGTATCTGCGTGCCCAGGGGAAATTGCACAACAAATTTTGGGGTCCATTTTTTCTTGTTACCCCTGTGAAAATAAAAAAAATTGGGTCTAAATTAACATTTTTGTGAAAAAAGTTAAATGTTCATTTTTTTCTTCCACATTCAAAAAATTCCTGTGAAGCACCTGAAGGGTTAATAAAGTTCTTGAATGTGGTTTTGAGCACCTTGAGGGGTGCAGTTTTTAGAATGGTGTCACTTTTGGGTATTTTCTGTCATAAAGACCTCTCAAAGTGACTTCAAATGTGATGTGGTCCCTAAAAAAATGGTTTTGTAAATTTTGTTGGAAAAATGAGAAATCGCTGGTCAACTTTTAACCCTTATAGCTCCCTAACAAAAAAAAATTTTGGTTCCAAAATTGTGCTGATATAAAGTAGACATGTGGGAAATGTTATTTATTAACTCTTTTGTGTGACATATCGCTCTGATTTCAGGGCTTAAAAATTCAAATTTTGAAAATTGCTAAATTTTCAAAATTTTCGCCAAATTTCCGTTTTTTTCACAAATAAACACAAGTGATATCGAAGAAATTTTTCCACAATCATGAAGTACAATATGTCACGAAAAAACAATCTCAGAATCAGGGGGATCCGTTGAAGCGTTCGAGAGTAATTACCTCATAAAGTGACAGTGGTCAGAATTGTAAAAATTGGCCCGGTCATTAACGTGCAAACCACCCGCGGGGCTTAAGGGGTTAAAGACTAAGCCCTGCCCACCGACGCGCCATTGGTGACGCTACCCGTGGACCAATCAGTCGGTGCCAGGTCAACGGGTCAGGTGGGTGCCCAATCACCAATCACGATCCACCAGGTCGCGGGCATCCTCAGTGCGGCGAATCCTGGACTTAGACTCCAAAAGCCCTGTCTCCCTCTGCAACCTATGCTTAACATTGCTAGGCATAAATACCTGGGAGACAATCTGCACATCTTGTGGACCAGCTAGGCGTTGGGGCTGATGATGATGCTGAACAGCATCAGCCGTGGCTGGACTGAAATGGGAGACCACAGAAGATTATGGACCCATTTCAAATCCAGCACCAGACAGACACCTAACATTATCCCCCCTCCACTTGAAGCTCATTTTCCTCCATGAGCAGGGGGGACAAAAATGTGGTCCACCGGGTCACAGAGGGGATTCACAGAACCATGACCTCTCCGGAGTACAGGGTTCCCTTTTTTAAAGCAGGGGGCAAACCTCGCAGAATCCCTGCGTACTTTAGTATTGTGAGCCGTGAGCCACACTCTGTCGCCCTGATAGAATACGGGAGCAGGACGACGAGAAGTGACAGCCGACTCTTTATGTGTGGAGTCCGTCACGGGTGACAGATGGGGAAGACCCGCCGGACTTTGGCGGAAAGATTTATCTCCCGCACAGACAGGACATGCGAGGACAAAGTCCTTAACGTCCTGGCACCACCAGGGCCACCAATAGGACCGTTGAAGGGACTTAGTGGTACGTTTGATCCCCAGATGAGCTCCGATCTTAGGGGCATGAGCCCATGAGAGCACCATATTCTGTAGATTAGGGGAAACAAACGTCCTCCCCGATGAAACCTGGTTAGAGGACCCAGCAGCCACCCTCTCTACCTGAGAGTTCCTTTTGACATAGTCTGACAAGACCCGGGTCCTGGGGACAGACAAAGAATCTGTACCGGAAGCCACAATGGTAGAGGGATCAGAGACTACCCTCCGGGTGACTGCAACCCTACACTGAGACGCACAATTCTCACTCCAGGAAGAAATCTGCCCCGTATTTCAGTCAATGTGTGGAGTATGACAACGTAACCAGGGGAGACCCAATAACACCTCGTCTAATCCACCGGGAATAATAAGAAATGAGATGACCTCCCGGTGGCCCTGAGGAAATGACATGGTGAGGGGAATCAACTGGTGGGTGATTTGCGTGTCCAGGAGTGAACCATTGACAACATTAATGTTCATGGGTCTTGACAGTAACTCAAAAGGGATGGCATGCCTCTGGGCAAACATAGATGATAAAAAATTGGCATCAGCACCAGAGTCCACCCACGTCTTGGCAGTAACTGCAGATGTACCAAAGGACAATGACACATTATATAATAATTTGGAGGAAGAAGTTCCAGAATTTAATACACCTCCTCCAGCGGTGGTAAGACCAACTCGTTTACCCGACTGCTTGGAACCCTTATTAACGGGAGACTCCAAGAGATGAGCAGGTCGGGAACGAGAAGAGTTAGACTCAGTTCGAGATATATCCATAGCCTCAGGCTCCGGGTCGGGAGTCTCGGGTTTGGAAAAGGGTCTAGAGAAGGATGGAGCCAACTGATACTGAGGTCTGGCAACCTCCAGCTCTAACTTGTGTTCTGCATGACGCAAGTCTATACGGTTAGCGAGAGATATTAACTCCTCCAGGGAGGTTGGGATTTCTCTGGTAGATAGAGCATTTTTAACGTCACCAGCCAGACCCTTCCAGAACACCGGGATAAGCGACCGCTCAGACCATTCCAGTTCAGCCGCTAGGGTTCTAAACTGGATGGCATAGTGGCTGGCGGTGGCCGAAACCCTGAATCAACGCAAGAAGCTTAAGAGCTGTATCATGTGTGACCTGGGGACCTAGGAATACACTTTTTATGGTTCTGAGAAAGAGACCCGCATTAGTCACTACCGGGTCATTGCGCTCCCACAGGGGAGTAGCCCACTCCAGAGCTCTGTGGGAGAGTAACGAGATTACATATCCCACTTTGGCTCTTTCAGAGGGGAACCATGCCTCCATCATCTCCAAGTGAATGGAGCATAGATTAATAAAACCCTTGCAGGATTTACTGTCCCCAGAAAATTTTTCCGGGAGAGCAAAATGGGGTAATAAGGCAGTTGCAGCTGTCGCAGCATTTATCGCAGCCGAGTTAACCAGATTGGCTGCTTGCAAAGCCGCCTGGGTAGCTACTGCAGTGATATCAGCGACTGGAGCTTGTTCCAGAGACCTTAGTCTGGTCTCCAGTTGCTGTATGTAACGCTGCAGTTGCTGGTTGTCGGCCATGTTCGGCAAGACCCTGGCGCTCTGATACAGTTAGGAGGGCGGTTGCAGAGTACTTTATTATAATGGAACGCAACCGACCCCGGGGTCCGCGATGCAGACTGGAGGACTGCTGCCGAACACTTTCCGGGTGGAAAGTAAAGTAACCAACTTAAATGATAGACCCTTCCGTGTTACTGCACACAGGAATGGGAATAGCGGTTCGCTCTATCTCCGTTAGCAGCACGAGAGATAGGCGGAGAAAAACTATCTGTAGTCCTGTTAACTACACAGGGACTACACTGGCGGCGCTAGGATGCGTGTGTGACTACCCCGATGGGTACACGTGCCTCCAGCCGGCGTGCTACCAGACTGCAGGGTATTACTCCACGTGTCTGACAGACGATAGCCATGAACAGGACATCTGCAGGCTGCTCGGGGTGTTAGGCGACCCCTTTGGCTGAGCCAGACTGCTAGACAAAGCTACCTGCCTCTATGGAGCTTTCCTACCTCTATGGAGCTAACCTGCCTAGCAGAAACTACACATGGAACAGAGTCGTCCACACACCAGCATCACTGCTCAATGATCAGAGCGCGCCGCCATGTTTGTGGGCGGGCCTTTTAAAGACTAAGCCATGCCCACCGACGCGCCATTTGTGACGCTACCCGTGGACCAATCAGGCGCTGCCAAACCACCAATCACGATCCGCCAGGTCACGGGCATCCTCAGTGCGGCGAATCCTGGACTTAGACTCCTAAAGCCCACTCTTCCTCTGCAACCTATGCTTAACATTGCTAGGCACAAATACCCAGGAAACAATCTGTACATCTCATGGACCAGCTAGGCGTTAGGGCTGACAATGATGCTGAGCAGCATCAGCCCCAGCTGTACTAAGAATGGGAGACCACAGAAGATTCTGGACCCATTTCAAATCCAGCACCAGACTGACACCTAAGGCTATGTGCCCACGTTGCATTTATGAAGCAGAAAATTTCTGCTTTTTTCTCCCTGAAAAACGCATGCGGAATTCCGCACGCGTTTATCACGCATTTTTCGCGCGTTTATCATGCGTTTTCCACATGCGGAATTGCCTTGCGTTTTTTATGCATTGAACAAAGGCAATTCTGCTTGCGGAAACGCAAAATTAAATGACATGCTGCGGATTTTTGAACGCAGCATAAACGCTGCGGAAAAATCCGCAGCATGTGCATAGAACTTGCGGAATCCCATTGGGGACCATGGGGTGTGTGTTACCAAGCGTTTTACAAGCGTTTCCGCTGCGGAAATTCCGCATCAAAAACCCTTGAAAAATGCTACGTGGGCACACAGCCTAACACCACTGTATTTAAATTAATGGAAGATGATTTGCAGTACCTTGCAGCAGCCACTAAACATTGTTCTATTCAGATCCATCCACTCCCAGGGCTACCGATAACTAATCTGTAGGGGCGCATCAATATCATAGTACTTGAAAATCCTTTTTAACTTTTGATTTCTAATGCAAAATCTGCACCAGAGCCCCCACTCACCATGTGTGATCTATGATGCTGATGTCATCCTGTGGCAGAGGGGACAAAGGCTCTTGAAAGCCTACTAGCATTATATGGCATATAGTTATACCACTGGATAGCAAGTAAGTCAGATGACTCTCAATGTGCTTTTGTATTATTCCCTAGTATCCACTCTTTTTGAGTGGGTGGTTCCTCTTAATCAGCATTCTGCCAGCTCTGTTGGTGCTGGTTCTTAATTTATGTTATTTCCCAACATTCACAGCACCGTCCGTTATCCAATGACTTGCCTGTGCCTAAATAAAAGCCTGCCTATCTGCCATAGTTGCCTATCTGCCATAGTTAAATAGACAGGAGAGCAGGAGCAGAGAGACAATGATCTGCCCCCTCTTTCTGTAATCCGACTTAGCATCTCTCCTTGACAATTATACTTGACAATGGACAGCAACTTAGACAGAAAGGAGTGGCTGTCATTCTTTAGTGATTGGAAGGCAAAATTTAATTTTTGGTAAATACAATTCCTTGCAATTTTGTTAGTTATTAAATTGGTCATCTGATAATCCTTCATTTATTGAAATACCAGTGACCTGGCTTTTAGCTTAAAAAAACACACAGGCAATGGTATTGATAAAAAGTGAATTTATGTTGCATTTAGAAACAGCTGAGAAAGGCAGCAGTGTCTTTACTCAGTTGGACTTCACATCAAGTTTTTTTCCCTTAATATCATACTTTTGGTAAGTAAATGCTAGATTTCGACAGACTTCCCTATAATCTCAACATGGGATGGTTTTGATATGTGAACATAAAATGAATGGGCATTGCAGTCTTTTCTGTCATCATTCATTTTCTCATCCTCACTGCTGCCTGTTCACTCCGGCACCTGCAGCTAGTAAAAAATTAAAGCTTCTAACAAATATTGGAAATGAGGTTTAAGTGTAATCTGCAACAATTCAGAAATGATGATTCAAATACAAAATATCATGATCTGTCAGACTGATTTCATAACCCATATTGTATAGGCAAAACAGGGACAAAAGCAATTGCTGCTTTATAGACATAACATAAAATCTATAATATAAGGTGGCATGCGTGTCTCTGTCTGGAGCCTCGATAGACTGCGCATGCGTGACGCGCAGTCTGGCTCCAGACAGAAGCAGGCATCCAGCCGTTACAGGTAAGAGGAGGTGTATGGCGCGGGAGATCGTGGGATGTGTAGACACTGAAAGCATACCGCGATCTCCGGTGCCATACTTACATACTTTCCTGACCGGGAGGAGCGTTGCCGCGGCGCCTCTCTTCGCTGGAGACCGGGGGCGGAGTGAAGGCGTTGGACCAGCGCGTGCGTATTGCGCTATCCGGCGCCATTTTACTGAAGACACATTTACAGTGTGTCTTCAGCAAAATTGCGCCGGACAGCGCGGTGCTCCAGCGCCGCACTCCTCCCCGGCCTCCGGCAGAAGAGGACGCAGCAGCGCTGGAGTACAGAGAAGAAAGGAGAGAATAACTGTTTTTTTTTTTGTATGTGTGTACAGTGTGAAAGGGATGAGGGGGCCACACATAACAGGATGGTGGGGTGAGGGGACCATGCATATATCAGGATTGGGGGGTGAGGGGTACCACACATACCAGGATTGGGGGGTGAGGGGTACCACACATACCAGGATTGGGGGGTGACGGGTACCACACATACCAGGATTGGGGGTGAGGGGTACCACACATACCAGGATTGGGGGTGAGGGGTACCACGCATACCAGGATTGGGGGGTGAGGGGTACCACACATACCATGATTGGGGGTGAGGGGTACCACGCATACCAGGATTGGGCGGTGAGGGGTGCCACACATACCAGGATTGGGGGGTGAGGGGTGCCACACATACCAGGATTGGGGGGTGAGGGGTACCATGCATACCAGGATTGGTGGGGTGAGGGGTGCCACGCATACCAGGATTGGGGGGTGAGGGGTGTCACGCATTCCAGGATTGGGGGGTGAGGGGTAACATGCATACCAGGATTGGGGGGTGAGGGGTAACACGCATACCAGGATTGGGGGTGAGGGGACCATGCATACCAGGATTGAGGGTGAGGGCGCCACGCATACCGGGATTGGGGATGAGGGGTGCCACGCATACCAGGATTGGGGGTGAGGGGTGCCACGCATACTGGGATTGGGGATGTGGGGTGCCACGCATACTGGGATTGGGGATGAGGGGTGCCACGCATACCAGGATTGGGGATCAGGGGTACCATGCATATCAGGATTGGGGGGTGAGGGGTGCCATGCATGCCGGGATTGAGGGTGAGGGGTGCCACACATACCGGGATTGGGGATGAGGGGTGCCACGCATACCGGGATTGGGGATGAGGTGTGCCACGCATACCGGGATTGGGGATGAGGGGTGCCACGCATACTAGGATTGGGGGATGAGGGGTGCCACGCATACCAGGATTTGGGGGTGAGGGGACCATGCATACCAGGATTGGGGGTGAGGGGTGCCACGCATACTGGGATTGGGGATGAGGGGTGCCACGCATACCAGGATTGGGGATGAGGGGTACCATGCATATCGGGATTGGGGGGTGAGGGGTGCCATGCATACCGGGATTGAGGGTGAGGGGTGCCACGCATACCGGGATTGGGGATGAGGGGTGCCACGCATACCGGGATTGGGGATGAGGGGTGCCACGCATACCGGGATTGGGGATGAGGGGTGCCACGCATACCGGGATTGGGGATGAGGGGTGCCACACATACAAGGATTGGGGATGAGGGGTGCCACGCATGCCAGGATTGGGGATGAGGGGTGCCACGCATGTCGGGATTGGTGATGAGGGGTGCCACGCATGCCGGGATTGGGGATGAGGTGTGCCACGCATGCCGGGATTGGGGATGAGGGGTGCCATGCATGACGGGATTGGGGATGAGGGGTGCCACGCATACCGGGATTAGGGATGAGGGAAGGAGTGCCATGCATACCTGGATGAGGGATGGGGTACCATGCATACCATGATGAGGGATACCATACACACCAGGATAGTGATGAGGGGTGCCATACATACCAGGATAGGGTTGAGGGGTGCCACGCATACCAGGATAGGGATGAGGGGTGCCACGTATACAGGGATTACGGATGAGTGGGGCCACGCATTCCAGGATTGGGGGATGAAGGGTGCCACGCATACCAGGATTGGGGGTGAGGGGTGCCACGCATGCCAGGATTGGGGGGTGAAGGGTGCCACGCATACCAGGATTGGGGGTGAGGGGTACCATGCATATCAGGATTTGGGATGAGGGGTGCAACGCATACCGGGATTGGGGATGAGGGGTGCCACGCATACCGGGATTGGCGATGAGGGGTGCCATGCATACCAGGATTGGGGATGAGGGGTGCCACGCATACCAGGATTGGGGATGAGGGGTGCCACACATACAAGGATTGGAGATGAGGGGTGCCACGCATGCCGGGATTGGGGATGAGGGGTGCCACGCATGTCAGGATTGGTGATGAGCGGTGCCACGCATGCCGGGATTGGGGATGAGGTGTGCCACGCATGCCGGGATTGGGGATGAGGGGTGCCATGCATGACGGGATTGGGGATGAGGGGTGCCACGCATACCGGGATTGGGGATGAGGGAATGAGTGCCATGCATACCTGGATGAGGGATGGGGTACCATGCATACCAGGATGAGGGATACCATACACACCAGGATAGTGATGAGGGGTGCCATACATACCAGGATAGGGTTGAGGGGTGCCACGCATACCAGGATAGGGATGAGGGGTGCCACGTATACCAGGATTGGGGGTAGGGGTGCCACGCATGCCAGGATTGGGGGTGAGGGGTGCCACGCATACCAGGATTGGGGGTGAGGGGTGTCACGCATACCAGGATTGGGGGTGAGGGGTACCACGCCTACCAGGATTGGATGATGGGGACAGGATGGGGGCAGCACAAATACAAGGAGGGGGGCAGCACATACCAGCATGGGAGACTATATATCAATAAAAATGCTCGCCACCCGGGTGTAGAACGGGTTCAATAGCTAGTGAGATTATAGTCAAGTTTATATTAATTAAAGGGAATTAGTCAACAGGTTTTTGCTATGTAAACTGTGACCAGCATCATGTAGGGGCAGAGACCCTGTTTCCAGGCTTTCTAGGCTTTGTTTTAGTTTCAATAAAATAATGTTTTATCAACAGGAGATTATTACTTAAGGACTAGGTGTCTCGTGCTTCCTGTCCCCATCACTGATTAGCAGCTTTCTGTCAATGTACAATGAACATAGTAAGTTCCCATCAGCAGTATGGGTCGGGTTATCGGCAGCTCAGCATAAGCTCTGCTAGATCTGCAACAGAAAAAACTGATTGTATAACAATTAGTGCACCCAGTAAACTAAATTATATATTGTTGGAATCACCATCTCTATCCCTACTGCTGACAAATTCCCTTTAAATAAACCAGAGGAGATATATTTCATACAGTAGGCAGATAAATGATTATCACATCATCAAAGATCACAAAAAGAAGCAATACATAAATGTAATTATCTATCTATCTATCTATTTAAATATGATACTGCCCAATATGGATGCATTTTCATCTGCTTCCTTTTTTTGACCTTTGCTTTTTGAACATTACATTCCCTGACCTGTCTCCAGCCCAGATTGATTGAGCTCTGCTCTGCTTGATCTGACCTTGGACTTGTAAGGTCATGCCTTCTGGATGTCTTACGATTCTGAAGCGATCGCAAGCCTTTTGTAGTTATTATCAAGGACTAGATAGGAGAAGCCATCAGGGGACTTTCTTTAAGGGACATTTCAAGCTGATAATCTACTTATGTATCAGCTGCCAACAATTCGACTACTACACTATGTTAATGGTATAGTGCCTCTTTGCCATTTCTGTAGCACAGCTGTTCTCATTCACTTTGAATGAGCAGCATGTTACGCTTTTGCCGTATTGCGCTGCAGATCTCAAGATGATGTCTGTTATACAATTATATATTTGTATAAATGTGCAAAAATAGAAGAACATATTCAACACTCTGGAATATTGGGTGCACTATCACTTCTTCTTGCTGTGGTAACCTAAGATGTCTCTTGCTAGAACACTCAGAATTAGGCCACGGCCCCACTATCAGTATTTGGTCAGTATTCTGTCAGTAATTTTCTCAGGAGTGGGAGCCACAACCAGGAGTGGGTGATAAATGCAGAATGGGTGACTTGTTTCTATTATACCTTTTCTCTGATTATTCCTCACCTGGTTTTGATTCCAACTCCTGAGAAAAAATACTGACCAAATACTGACTGAATACTGATATTGGGGCCGTGGCCTTAGCAAATTATCAGGGACCTGTCTGTTTCACTATTACCTTATCAATTAGTCACAAGAAGGCACTATTTATTGCGTTAACCCCATTTCCTTATATTTCTTTTTTATTTAGTAGTTAGACATGATTAATAATGTCGCAGTTTTATTAAAGGCTATTGTATGCGAGGATTCCATAGAAACCTTTTGTTTCTTGCAGTTTTTTAGACTTATTTCTCTGTCTTGGATAAACTGACCACTGGCATGTAATACTTGGTGTATATTACAGAACTGACAATTATTAAATAAACTAACCCTGAGATGAGTAAGAAGGAGAGCAATTAGCAGAGCTATGACTTATTGCATCACACCAGTGTGTTACTAATAGGACAGAGAAATCAAGCTGACTGTTATGTGCTTGGTACTATGTGAATAAATTGCCATATTTCATAGAAAACACTTTCATCATTTCAAAAAAAGTCCAACTATGAATGTAATTGTGCATAATGCAAAATTACCATATTATGGAAATGCTCATAGAAATTGTAGCACAAAATTTCTGTGACTGTCCGATTCATTTGAATGGAGTTTGCAGAAAAGCATACAATTGTATGAGCGATGGTGTATGATTATCATGCATATGTGTGATAGAGTATGATTGTGTAGACTATAGAGAAATAATCAGCAAATTTATTGTTATGAAGAGAAATGAACAGATCTCCAGGTTTCTGATTCACATTATTTACACATGTACCAATAGTACCAAAAATATAGCCCCCGCAGTGCCTTGTTCCAGCAGGTGTAGCATGCTGTCTGCATAAATGATGCTTTCTAGATCTATATGCATAGGTCAACTCTATTACAATATAGTATCAGAGATTTCCGTTTTCCATTTTTATAAAGTGAACAAACCCTTCCTTGAGCGAAGTCATAGCTTTTTGCACTCACAAAGCAAATTTCCTCTGATAGATTCCATCAGTCTGAAATTTACTGGCTTGTCTCAATTTTTTGGAGACAATCCTAGAAGATAAATCTCATCTAAAAGTTGGTGTTCTCACCAGGGCCTCACTAGCATGAAAGGTCTGGGGCACCAGTCCCAAACTTCTTGGTTGAAGTCCTGGACCTCCTGTGACCAACGCATTGCTATACATTAAAATTAGACAGATAATTCACACAACGCGTTTCTGCTCATAGTGCCTTCATCAGGCATATGCAATCTTCCCATGATCGCATATTTTTAATAAATCCAGGCTTTTTTAATTTCTCGTGGTTATTCTATTATCCGGACCACGTTTATTCAACGGGAGTATCTCCAGGATCAAACTCCTAACTCTTGCCCACGTGGAGGCTTTTGTTGGGCTAAGACAAGCACGCCACCTTCGCCCTTGGATGAGCTGCAAACCATGGCTTGAGAACCTCATCAGATTAAGGTCTTGAATTAAGGTGAGCTCAGGTGAGCATAAACGAATTGAATTGAAACACTTATTTTTATTCTACTTACTACACTTGGGTAGCGCCCTCTTTTCCTTTCTCCCTGTCTCACAATTTTCTACCCAATATAAACAGATATCTGAAAGACAACTCCATTATACGGAATAGGAAGGTTTTATTTTACTACAATTAATACGAATATTGGAGGCGATAATATCTGTTAGTGTAAATGGCTAACTCAGACTAATTTTATAACCTGTAAAATTGGTCTGACTGGTCACATATCAGGCTGAGTAAATGCAGCTTAAAGGGTTATTTCCAAACAGAGTTTTTCCTCTATTCTTAGATAGGGGATAACCTGCTGATTACTGATGTCACTTTCATCACAGAAGAAATAGCACACATTTTTATATGTTTACTTGTGTTACTGTAGGTATACTTAAAAAATAAATCTGTCAATTTTTCAGTTTTGTTTCAGAAGTATGATTGTTCTGTTTAGATTTTACGAGGTTATTGGCATATGTACAGTACATTCAACCCCTTACATGAACCTTCATTTCTAGTTTCTGAGTTCCTGAAGTGAATTAGTTTTCTGATCACATATTCAATGATATTTCAAATTCTATGTCTGGTACCTTCATAAGAATGGTAAAAGTAAAGGCAATTTCTGTTTATCTAGGCATAAAGATTAATTTCAATGCTTCGCTGTGTGACAGTCATTCATTTACTGCCAATATTTTTATGAGCCGTAACTTATCATCCTTTAATCAGTGTGTCTTTCTTATCTAAGAAATTAAGAACTTTTTTAACGTACTTGTGTAACACTTTTTACTTGCACTTTGAGTGCCAAAATTATATTTTATTTCCAATAAATTAAAAATATAAATATTTAATTCAAAATGTACACTTTTTTTCTATCTATTATGTGTATTATTGCTTTGCACTATCTGTACTGGAGTTTACTTTCTATCAGTAACTTCAGTTTCTTAAGAAGACAAAACCTAAGAGAGAAACAAAATGAGCTAATACCCTGCTGTAAGTAAATAAATAGTATTTATAAATAGCATAGAGTACTTAGTATATACTGTTTGTGATCAAAAAAAGCATAAACCACGACAAGGTGTACCTAAATCGAGGGGAGTCCTATACTGTCTCTGATATTAAAGTCTTACCACGTGTTAAAAAAGACCTCAATGTGACACATGGAAGATTTTAATATTAGAGACAGTGAGTCATGGTGCCCAAGAGGGTTCTGTACTAGCAAACAGGAGGTCATCGGTGTCAGGGCATCATTACGTAGTACACTGTGAACTCCTGTGCTTAGGCACAGAACCATCCCGTGTCATGGCACCCGGAAGCCTCGGCACAGTGTGGGAGTCACAAAGATCCCATTGCAAGATGTGGCGAGGACTGGAACGGTGGTGGTGAGTAGTGGCTGGACTGAAGAGGTTAGCGGTCAAGAGAGTATAGCAAATATTTTTATTTTCTTAGCTTTGGATGGCAGATTATGGTTCAGAAAAATGTGGCTTGTATTTTGCTGAATTTGCATGCAAGAAATGTACAAAAAATCGATTCTTTTTGGCAAATGCTGATTTTTGTAAAATTAATTTATAATTTAATTCTTCTCAAATTAATGTGTGCATACTTCATTTCAATTATAATTTTTTTCCATTATTCCTGCAGAAGCAAGCCAACAATATTTCTGAAGGAAAATAAAACAAAATAACCTCAGTGTCTGCAGGACAAAGTGTGCTTATCACAAATTACTGTACTGAGTTTTTGCACACCTCTTATGTTAGTCTATGTTGACATCCATATACGCTGCACCTGTGGCCTGTTGTGCTTTTTCCCATGTTTATCTAGTATTTCTTGTACCGTTCTTTTTGGGAAGGGAGGAATAATTGAGAAAATACAAAAAAGATTTGAAGAAAATCCAGACATTTAATGGTAACTGTTGTGTGCATGTTACAAACTGCTGGATTTTTGCACACCCATTTTCCTAATCAAACTTAACATCTTTAGATGCCATACCAAAATTGTGTCATATTTAAAATGTTGTTTTATCAATGTGTACCTAGAATTTCTTGTTCTTTCCTTTTTAGGAAGGTGGAAATTGTGGGTAAAGACAGTGAATATAGTTAATTCGAGTGTAAAAAACATATGTGTTTAACCCCTTTACGACATATGACGTATAGGTACGTCATAAATTGCCTCTTCCTTTTTGGTGCGGGCTCCGGCGATGAGCCCGTACCTTTTCAGGCACACGACAGCTGATTTCATCATGATCCACCCACAACTGTTAACATGCTAAATGAGTCTGTCAATCTCTGACAGTGGCATTTGACATGATCGCGCCGGAAGCGCATCATTAGCTCCTCCGATCAGCATGCCCGTCACACCATCGCGAGTCTCCCATGGAGACTATTGAAGCATGTAAAAAGTAAAAAAAATAAGTTTTTAAAAATATAAAAATAATTAAAAAAATATAAAAAGTTCAACTCCCCCCTTTCGCCCCATTCAAAATAAAGCAATAAAAAAAACACACATATTAGGTATCGCCGCATTCAGAATCGCCTGATCTATCAATATATAAAAATAATTAATTCAATCGGTAAATGGTGTAACGAGAAAAAAATCAAAACGGGAGAATTACGTTTTTTCTGTCGATGCAACATTGCAATAAAATGAAATAACAGGTGATCAAAACATTGTATGCACCCAAAAATGGTATCAATAAAAACGTCAGCTCGGTGCACAAAAATAAGCCCTCACCCGCCCCAGATCTCGAAAAATGGAGACTCTACAGGTCTCGGAAAATGTCGCCATTTATTTTTTTTACAAACTTTGGATTTTTTTTTTACCACATAAACAAAAATGGACTTGTACATGTTTGGTATCTACAAACTCGTTGTTACCTGGAGAATCATAAAGGCAGGTCAGTTTTATCATTTAGTTAATATGGTAAAAACAAATCCCTCCCAAAAAATTATGGAATTGCACTTTTTTTGCAATTTCACCATACTTGGAATTTGTTCCCTTTTTCCAATACACTATATCTTAAAATCAATGGTGTCATTTAAAAGTACAACTTGTCCTGCAAAAAATAGGCCCCAGATGGCCATATTGACATAGAGATTAAAAAGTTATGGCTTTGGGAAGAAGGTGAGCAAAAAATGAAAACGGAAAAACGAAAAATCCCAAAGTCATGAAGGGGTTAAAGAAAAAGTTGCAACAGATGGGATACCTTACCAGAATTTTTTGTATGATAAGTAAACCAAAAGTATGTGCAAGCTGCAGGCCATCCAGACAGTATTTGCAACAAACATAGGTTAAAATTGGTCTCCTTTGCCACAGGCCAATATATTAGTGGGATTGAAGCGAAGGATGTTATGGAATATATGACACATTACTCATCTTAATCAAAGCAGGCTGCAGAGTCCAGTCCTCCGCCTTCGACACATAACAATTAAGGTTTTACATAGCCGACTTTCATTTCCCTCAATGACACTTAAGTTTTTTCTGCTCCTTAGGGCTCTTTCAGATGTCAGTGTGTCCGGTACATGTGGTGACAGTTTCCACATGTACTGGAGACACTGACACATGTAGACCCATTCAAATCTATGGGTCTGCACACATGTCAGTGTGTTTCCACGTACCATGTGTCCATGGGCAAAACACGCTGGCATGTCCGTTTTTCTACATGCTTTATGGTCCGCAAAATGTCTCACGCTGAACACACATGGATGACATGTGTCATAAATGTGTGACACGTACCGGGTGCTGAACGTTGCCCTCATCATTGTTCCTTGCTCGCGCTGTGATCAGCACGAGCAAGAGACAATGTTGGAAGTAGTAGTATGCTCCCGCAGTGTCCATGTGTAAAAATAAGAATAAAATAATAAAATCCTTATACTCACCTGTCCGGAGATGTTCCCTGCTGTAATCCTCTGACCTCTGACGCCAAGCGGAGCTCACTGAGTGACAGGACACCACTCGCTGAGCGCAGTTCCGGGGCCCACTCACTGGAGCGGCTCATTCTCCCCCCCACTCCTCTGCATCAGCGGTCAGAGAATTACAGCGGGGGACATCTCCAGACAGGCGAGTATAAGAATTGTATTATTTTATTCTTATTTTTACACAGGAACACTACTCACAAAATTGTCTCTTGCTCATGCTTATCACAGCGAGGAAGCACCCAGCGCTTGAGAACAGCGTGAACTATACACTGATTCCCAGGCGCCGGTACGTGTGATTCTGATGCGGCACACGGGTGGCACACGGTTGTCACACGTGTGACACACACTGACACGTGGCACATGGATATACTGTTTTTTCCGGTACCGGAAATATATGGAGCTGTAAAAATGCCCTTAGTGAGAGGAACAATCGATGTTTTGACTAGGATGACTTGAGGTTGGAGAAGATGGAGGATATGATTTAAACACCTAGCTGTGTTAGTGACTCCATCAGCCCTGGTTTTTGAGACACTAGTAAATAGTAGTGATACCCTGAATTGGTGCAAATCTAGAGTTGGAATTGGGAAGGGCGGAGTAAAGAGATCAGGACATTTACAACACTGAAACAACTGTCATCTGACTAATGGGTAATGTTAAGAATATTATAATGACTGTGTTGTAGACAGGATCTGGGTGATGTGGACGTGATGCCTTCGAAGGAAAAAGGTTGTGGCATTGTTAATAAAAAGCAGAGCTAAAGACCAGCCAAAAGATTTTCTAAGGGGCAGATTTTCAACTTCTGTAATTAGTTTGGGAGTAGGTAAAGCCTCCACAGTTGGGTTCTTTGTCTGGTTGCCAGGCTGTGCCTATCCACCTCCTTCTTCATCGCCTCTGTATCCTCCTCAATGTATATAACCTCATTACCAGCATCAAATAAGGCAGAATTTTGCATCCACTTCCTCTCCTTAGTCTTTTTGCTATTATAAGCTTTAGCACTGTGACAAATGCTATACAGTTAATGAGTTGATCCTTTGACTTAAGCAGAAAATTTAATACTGGATGGCTTCCCACCAACTGCAACTGGACAATATTGTTATTTATAAAGTGTGGAACATTGTGGTTTGGGGCAAACTAACTGATGCTTCCTAACTGGTTCATATCTTAAATTTAATTGTGCAATTTCTTTTAAAGAGATATACCCATGGATACCCATATTTGTCGAATATACCCATGTAAACCAAGGTCATGTTCAGGATGTCATCACTCTCATATTAATATTGAAAAAACATTTACAAGGATACAATGATTGAATGAAAAATAGCAAAATCTACATGTTCATCACCATCCTGGAGCTGTTGGGGACCTTCCGGAACAATGTCTTATGCAGCAATATGTAGAGGAGAGAGAGGAAGAGGAGATGGATTAAGAACAGGGCAAGAGGCTAACAGTCAGTGTGAAATTAACTAATGCAATTACACTGGCCATGATGTACCACCGTCCCTTGTGTGGACAAAAACTCAACCAACAGGGTCATTGTGCACTGCTGGCATGCTAGGCAAGTTGCACAGTTACTTATCTATGGACTAACAGGTATATTGTTAGCAGCAAGCAAACAGATGACTATTGGATAGCCAAGTTATTAGAGACTCGCTGTAAAAGTAAAATGGGGGAATTTTGTCCATTATCCAAAAAGCTTTCACTGAGCAGACACCTGACAAATGCATGTCTAACAAGGAAAACCCTCTCTGTTCTGTACAGAGCCAATGTTTCCAACTTGTGCCAGTGTTACTGCTACAAATAGCTGAGACAGTAGCTGAGACAGTAACCGTGATTACAGTATATGCCATGATGGAACAGATGTTTATCAGGCACTGTGACAATATGATGCACAGCAACAAGTAGAGACGCACAGCCTGAACAACCATATTCAGTTGTACCTCTGTCCTTTCTCACGCTGATAAGCTAAGCCGCGACGCCATGGTTTTAACGTATGTAAATTGGACTAGAGCCAAAAACTATCTCTGTTTCTCATGGGCATATTGTCTTGTCCAACCCCCATAGTACAGTCAGAGAGGGTATTAGGCATGGCAAGTGGCTTTGTCCCAAATAACCATACAAGAAAACCAGATTAATCCTTTACAAGTGTGTAAAACTTTATATTTGGCAAATTAAATCTGAAATGGATTAGTGTGGATTTTTATTTTCAAACAGCTCATACCAATACTTAGAAAGCCCATAACATCTACATGCTTGTCTATTGTGTTCAACGCTGTTCTGCTACCACCAATACTGATTTTCCCACACAGTCAGGCATTGTTACGCATGGTGTGGGAAAGACTAAGTGCAACATGAAGGGATAAGGGGCAGGCAGCCCAAATGCTAGGGAAAGGGGGAGTGGAGACCCCTAGGCAGATTTAATATCACCCTACCTATCCTACCGTCCCTATATAGGTTCCGCACCTATCGCCGAACAGGAAACCTAATCCCCGTATATCCCTAGAGTTAGACCCTAGATCGGGAGGGGGTGAGCACTGGTCAGTCCCCACTATAAACTAAAGAAAAGGGAGAAAAACAAAGGGGTAAAACTTAGCTTGAGCAGATACCACAGAGATAACACCAAACATCCTCCAAGGGCACCAGAGAGGAAGCTAGCCAACTGCTATTGCTCCAAGCTTGCACAAGGGAAAATGAGAATATCACCGGCAACTCCCTTAAGCAGACTGAGAGTTTATAAACACCCAGACCAGGGTATGTCAATCAGAGCAGGAGGTAGGTTGCCACTGGGTCCAAAAGTAAGAAGGATTAAGAAGGCATCTGAAATGCCAAACACAGTGACCTTCTGCAGCCAGAACCATAGTGACTGTCTGTTACACCTGACACTCCCGTGACAGGCATCTCCTATATTTTACATCTAGACTTTCTGTTTTTGCAGCTACCAGTGCACTACATAGCCTCACCTTCCCTGCCTGTCAATCATTTTGTATACGTTTCTATTATTGTCGCTGCCACTACCGATAGGTAGGCAGTCAGCCATGCATTTCATGCCTGACTGTTGTGCTCTTTAGCTATACAGTATGCTATACAGCTATATTGCAGCTGCCAGTGTGGGCACTACATAGCTGGACATCTCCATGACTATTGCATCATATTCTCTACTACATGATTGCTGCCTCTTCCAATAGCCATACATCTCCTGCCTCCCAATAGTATTCTATAGCTATAGTTGACTGCTGCTGTGAAATCTACCCTAAACAAAGAAAATAAACCGGAAACTGT
This sequence comes from Phyllobates terribilis, assembly GCF_046119375.1. Taxonomy (NCBI): domain Eukaryota; kingdom Metazoa; phylum Chordata; class Amphibia; order Anura; family Dendrobatidae; genus Phyllobates; species Phyllobates terribilis. The sequence goes on along the minus strand of NW_027362762.1, from coordinate 368,039,787 downwards.
TCCTAAAAAAGGATAATTTTTGGACTTTTTTTTAAATATTGCTTCTTCACTTTCAAATAATTTTTTTAGGCTCCTCAAAACAGGCTAACATTTTGATGTTTTGTTTCTTCATTTTTGAAACAACAAACCTGTTTCCTAACACAGAAAAGGGATAATTTTTGAAAGGCCTAAAAAGCCATTGTGTCTTCATTCTCCAAACAATAAACCTGTTGCTACTGCCTAAAAAGGAATAGCTTGTTAAAAAAAAGCATGATTTATTTTGTGTATACCACCTATGTAAGCATTTGGAGTCTTTACAAAAAATTGATTGGCTGCAAATCAGATTTTGGAGAAAAAATGTAATAATCTTTCTTTTTATTGATTTATTGCTACATTAAGTAATGCAAGTATAAATCTGTCTCTAATCAGCTCCCTATAGTAGTGACTAAAGGCTACCAAAACTTTATTCTTTAAAGGGAATCTGTTAGTATGATAGAGAATCGACTATTCCAGAGAAATCCACACTTTTCTTAAAATGTCAATAAGCTGTCAAGATCTATAGGAGCAATATAAAATATAAAATATATGAAAGTGGGAATTACCAGTGTGAGACATGTAATGACTGACAGTCTGCTCTCCTCATCTACATGTTTCACAATGGCATTGTCCCTTTACATTTAAAACAAGCTCTGGAGGCAGATTCTCATGCAGATTTCTGTCCTGCCCATAGCCTGGAATAGCTCATTTATATACAAAGAAAAGCATCGGTTTCTCTGGAATAAGATATAGAATTGAAAATACCAAGGTATTGTTTTCTTTAAGTTTCTATGATCTGCATGCCCATATAGAGAGTTGATTCCATTAAGACATTCCCTTTAATTTTATGTCAATGTGAAGGGGAGTAGAGGTATTTGGAGAGCCATAAATAAACATACGTATAAAGCGTTACCCCTTATTATGCAATAAGCAAGGACAGCCTTTTGGATGTATATGTACACTTTACCTTAGTATATTGAGCTGTAATATCACTTTTATAAGTCTTATATCAAGGTAGGGTTGTTCCTGAAATAACATTTAATATATATTTTAAATCATTATAATGCTAATCAGAGTTCAACTTCTGATCATTATAATGCAAATCAGAGAGAGCTTATTTCTCAGTCACAAATTACAACACTAGAAAGAAAATTAAGACATTGTTTGATTGTGGCATGCAAACATTAAATCAGATTCGCAAGTGTGTTGACAGTGAAAGTGTCTAGCATTAATTGGTTGCTATTTATCTTTCTTTTACAGTCTTGAAGGAGTGTGTTTATCTCCTTGGCGAACCTATAAATTCCAAGCAGCCCAGCGTTCTTCTTGAGAATCCTTAAAAATCATCATCTTTTTAATTAACAAGATCATTTGCATGTACTAATACATAGATAGCATCAAGCTTATTTATAGCAAGTAGTGCAAAAAATTGTATGACTGTGAAGGGTTTTGGTTCTCATATGAAATAACTCTACCTCTAAATTTCTATATATAAGGACCATGTGATATATTCTATAGTGAAAGATTATATTTTAGTACAGAATGTATATAACTATAAAGTTATGTTCCCATATAACAATAAAACAATGTGATTTTAAGTGTAAAGGAATAACTTTCATGATGTACAGTATGTATCTGAATTTCCATTCCAAATATTCAGTCCTGATGCGACATTTGCTTCTGCCACTAGAAGGCGCTGTGCTTGCACTGCTAATGGCATTTGGGGATGCATGCATGGTTCTGTGATACGTTAGTCTGGCCTGGACTTGTGGCTTCATCCATATAGGGTGTCAATGTTCTGCTGTGGGGTGTCGATTATATAATCAGCTCTCTTCTGTGAGCCTTGGGTGTAGCCACTCTCAATCTAAACCTGCAGCAGCTACTTCCAGATGCCAGGAATAGTTTGCTACAACTCTGGTCTGTTGCTTTGTCTGTCCCATGTATCTAGTATCTCCTGGTGTATTGTTCCTGACCTTGGCTTATTTGTCTGTTTACTCAACTACCTCATGATTCTCTCTTTGACTTTGACAACTTGGCAATGACCCAGCTTGATGATCCTTATCTCTGCCAGATCAATTCTTTCAGCAAGCAGCCACTCTGTGGACAAAATCCTATATAAGTCCATATCCTTGCATCCCCCTATTTAAGGGTGTAGCCGAAAGTTCTCATAGGACATGTTGTACAGAGTACATATGCAAATCCTGTCCATGGAAGCCTTATCAAGAGCTGCCAGGCTACTATGCTCAGAACTTCAAGGGTTTGTCTGGTGTTAAGTTACAATTTCTGCAGTCACTCTATGTGACTTCAGATTTATGAATCTTCAAATAGCAAGCTGTGATGATTCTTGGGAGCCAGCGCCATGAGCAGGCGGTTAAGTGACTGCAAGTTTGCATACTTCCAGCCACATTCAAACTAAACTGCATCCAGCCTTGCTCAATATACATACATTGAGCAAGTCCGCTCCCACCTAGTCAACACGTGACCCCATGAATGTAAATCATATACTTGCGGTCACTTCCAGTGCGAACATCAGACAGTCCTCACAGCATGCAGTGTGAGGATTCACAAGTCTGCAGTCAAATAGAATGACTGCAGACTTGTAGATTAACACCGGACAACCACTTTCAGTTAGAGCTCCACTCTGTCTACAGCATAGGATCAAGTCTCATCCCAGACTCCCAGCTGACAGGTAGCAGCAATTTGCCCTACTTAAGTTGGGCCAAATATTTTTTTTTATGATTCCTTCCTAGAGTTCTATTGCCTAGTTAAATGTGGTTAGAGCAAATTCACATAAGTTAGTTATTAGGTAATAAAAAGTGAGGCACACTGAAAAATAAATATTCAATACACTTCTTATTTTTATTATAAACAAGTAAGTTATGTAAATGTAGTGTTTGTCCCCGTTTTTATTTAATATTAATGTGTAACTGTATTTAGAATAATACACCTATACAACAAGTATCTTGATAAGCAGGACTAATGTCCACTTTGTTGTTGAGTTTGCATAGGAGTTAGAAGGCAAAATAATGATTATTTGGAGCATTATTCTTGATGTCAAATACATTGACAATGTAATGGAACATCTACAGATAAAAGTCATGATGCTAATATGAGCAGAGTTTAACAGCGTAAAACCAAATTTCATCTATTTTTGGATGTGTGATATACTTTGAAGCATTCCTTAATGCAAAGGCCAGGTTTCTCAGGGCATATTTCCCAATGGTAAATTGTGTCATTTCGCATTCCCCTCTTGGAGCATACACTGCACCTTTTTTGTGTTCTTCCCTTCCTTGCTGTTTAGGGAACCTCAACAGGAAAATGTTGACCTGGTACAATATGGGCACCATCAGTTTCAGAAGTACTGGGACTTTCACTTTTCTGACTGCCAAACATTAGGGCCTTGATTCCTACCTTCTGAAACTAAGATAAGAGCTGATGTCACGCAGTATGGTGGTCAAGAAAAGGACATCCCTCTTGTCCTTATATTTGATCACTAGCAGGTTGTCACTGCTTTGGGCTCTGCTGTCACCCTTTCTCAGCAGTTGCCCATATTGCAGCTTAGGGAGGCCTCTGATTTTTTCACACAGTGTCGCATGCAACTCAAATCGTGTCCTTGTCATGGCCATACGGAATACTGGTGTGCTGTATAACATATCAGTACACTAGTATTGTCAAAGCTCCATTTTTTCATTATACCCATATACAGCACAATGTCCCAAAATGTCATAATTTCTGCTGCATTTACAGGGGTCCATCTGGCATATGATGATGTGGGATTTTGGGTGAAAAGTGATGGGCATACAAATTTGTCTGGGCCACCATAAGAATTATAGTCTCGCTAAAAAAGTATTTGAAAAAGTCAATTTCAGTGAGGCCTGTAGCATCAAATTGGATTCCTGGGCTACCCATGAAATCTGGAATAACAGGCTGATAATTTTTGGAGGAGTCAAGTCCATATGGAATAGATTGCTGAAGAGGTTGCCTCTGTCCTTGGTGACCTTGCTGGGGGACCCTCCTCACTAGATGAGGAGGAGGAGGAAGAAAATAAGAGGAATTTGGGATCTTCCTCACTGCCTGAATCTGTGTTGGAGGCAAGGAAAGCATGTGCCTCCTTTGATGAATAATGTCTTCTTGATGAATAGACCATTTTTATTTTACTCTTTTACTTTACTCTATTGGTTATTAAATTTACTATAAAAATAGACAACAAAGTAGAGAAAAACAAGTAAAAAGGAAAAATTTAGAAGAAACAAGTATGAAAAGAAAAATCAATAGAGGTGAAAAAGTTTGTATATAATAATTAGTGACGTTCACTACACCAATGCATTACCTATAACGCTGGAACAGGGATTTGGGAAATACTGCTGCTGCTGTGATCACATATCAGTCATAGAGCAGCCAGCACACAGACAGCACAACACAGCACTGGATCGCAGGAGACAGGGGACTCAGGAGATCACAGCAGGATCACATTAGCTACCAATGATTTTTCTTTCACTCAGCTCAGGTACACAGAGGATCTACATAACTACTCTGCACACCAGATCTGAGAAAAAGATGGCATGCAGAGAGGTGATCAGAGATGATCAACCCTTTTGGCACCAATTAGTCAGTAACTATTGTTCAGCCAATTAGCACAAAAAGGGTTAATCACCAGAGGCGACATAGCAATCTCCCCATCCATTTTGAGGGCGGTGATTGGTGCTGTCTCAGACAGATCCAATCACAGCATGTCACATTGATTTTTTTTTTTACTTATTGTCAAATCGCTCTTACTGGCTGGTCATAATTGCAGTGGGCGGGCGACCTTCTGGGCGACATGCAAGGATGGTCGGCTATCAGAGAGAGTAGCCATCTTAACTTGGCTACCGCACAATGCAGTGGGGTGACCAGAATTAGTGGCGCCATACATGTACGGTGGTTTGTGGGAATGCAGTTCCCCCAGCGACGGACATGTCTGGCAGATGTCATGAAGGGGTTGATAAATGAATGCTTGACACACCGCAACTAGTAATTCACATGCAAACTGTGTAAGAAAAGCTGATCCATTATAAAGTTATAGTTATTGAACAGCTGTGCTATATCATTTTCTTAGCTGCACAATGAATACAGCAGTAGTGATAGCAGTTTTTACATCTGTACATGATCTGCCATTCATTTGAATGGCTGGCATGTACTAATTAATTTTCTCTGCAGCAGACACTGAAGGGGAGATGTGCACTCAGATCAGGCTACTTTGGGGGGTTGAATAAGTCTAACTTTTAGCAAAATGCTAAAAAATAGGCTAGCAGCTGTTTACAGAGGTTGTGTCTTGGTAAATAAACCACTTTAAAAATAAATAATATGCAAGTCAATACTTGTAATATATATTCTGATCACACAGCAATACCTAAATTTCACAGATAATAAAATTATTACATTCCAGTCTACTTTTTGTAGACATGTACACATCGTCTACACAAAGATGATCTCATTGTTGAAAGTTATCACTCAGGAGAAGAGTACAAAAAGTTTACAAGACATTACATACACCATTGAACACTGTGAAGATGGACATTAAGGAAGCTGCAGGAATTTCTGTCAAGTACTTGTTGTATACTGCAAATGATAACAATCTCTGATATCCTTCACATATCTGGCTTGTGAGGTAGAGTGACAAGATGTAAGCCTTTTCTTACAAAGAAAAACATCTCAGCCTGGCTATGTTTTGCCAAAACCTCCATCAAGTCTATGAAAACTACTTAGGAAAAGGTATTATGGTCTGATGAGACCAAGGTTGAAGATGTTGACCATAATTCCAAATTTTATGTGTAGCGCAAAGCCAATAAAAACATCACTAAAAAGAACACTATACCCAAAGTGAAGCATGGTGGAAGCAGTATTATGTTTGGGAATGTTCTTGGTCAGCTGGAGCTAGGATTCTAGTCAAGGTTAAGTCAGTCAAAGCTGCAGATGAAGAGAAACTTCACATTTCAGCACCAATGACCATAAGACCTCCAAGTAAAAAAAAAAAAATGGCTTCATCTAAAGAAGGTCAGAGTTTTGGAATGGCTAAGCCAGAGCTTAGACCTGAATCCAATTGAAAATCTGTGGGTTGACCTAAAGAGGGCTGTACACAGGAGATGCCCTTGTACTCTGACAGACTTGAAGTGCTGTCTCAAGGAAACTTCAAAGATTGACAATTCTACATTTTTCTACACTTACCATGCTGATAGCTCCTACCCAAAAAGACTGAATGTTCGCATAAATTCAAAGGAACGACAACAAAATATTATTTTTAGAGTATGCATATTTATGCAACCACATCATTTTAGTTCTTTATTTTTCATTTTTCATTTGAAAATATGTCACCTTGTTTTTCAGTAGAATTATACAGAGTATGGGTGACATTGAAGGTGGAAATATTTTTGAAATTATTGTCCTTGCTATGATTTTTTTAACATGACAAAAACCTGGCATTCTAACAGGGGTGTATAGACTTTTTTTAACAAAGGATGGTACAAAAAATTTATATATTTCAAACATGAAAATTGTATGGCTTCTGTAATCACATTAGGCATTCAAAGTGCTTACAATTAACATCTAGGCACATCTGATTTTGGTGAACTACTACACAAACAATTTTAGTTACAGTGTCCACAGGGATTGCTCTACATGGCATTTCAAAATTTTTACTCTCCTGATGGACACATACAGGGGTCTAGCAAACATGTGACTACATACATCTTCAGACACAACATAATACTGCATGTTGCCACCATAATTCAGTTCAGATTTTTACTCAGTTTCACATATTTTTGTGCCACCATATATATATTTATTAGAGATGAGCGGTGTTTGACTCGAACTGTTCGCTAATCTCAAATTCGAGCTGTTTTGGGCGGTGTTCGAGCCGTTCGGCGAACACGAACGATTTGAAAAAAATTCGGCTGTTCGAGGTTATGTTCGATAACTGTTCGTGCACCAAAATCATAACTGGATTTTTTCTCAGTAGTGCTGAAAATTAATGTTAATACGCAGTTTGAGTGTACAGCGGGGTGGGGAGAGGGGCAGGGGATGGATCTCTGCAGGAATAATGAAGATCTCCATTTTTTTTTCTCTTTCCCGCATTTACAGTGGGGAGGTGCAGTCTGTCAGCCTATCAGCAGCGCACACACGGATCGAACTGCTTTTTTTCACATAAGCAAGGGCATGTGTCATTGGCAGTGTATGTCACATGTCCTTGCCCTATAAGACCCAGCCATTTTCCCCGTCGCCACCATTTTCTCACTGCTGCAGCTGCGTGTTAGACGACACCGCTGTTGCTGTGTGCGCTATACTTTGTTAATTTCAAGCCAATTTTCGCACAAATCTACAGATAGCTTGGGAGTAGGGAAGAGTTCTGATTGCAGTACTTTTAAGGACTAGGTTACATCAATTCCTATGACTTTTATCAGGCAGGTCTGTGCTCTTAAATAGATAGGTTGTGGGAGTAAAGACTAATTGTAATTGCAATCCTTTTCAGGGCTAGGTTACATCAGTTCCTATCACTTTTTGCCTGGCAGGTCTGTGCCAGTGCTGTGCAAGTTTTTTTCACAGCATTTGGCTAGATCTAGCAAAGCTAATCCTTTTTGGCCTATTGCAGAGTGTGTTAGTCAGTGGAGTAGCCTATCTGTGTTGCAAGCTACACCACGTGTGTATAGAATACAAATTTTTTTACTGCACCTAGTGAAGTAAAACCTTTTGGGCATAGCATCATTCTATTAGTCCATCTAAACTAACCTCCACCAGGTTGCAAATTCAATATAATATTTTTCTGCATCGAGCTCTGAAAAAATATTTAGGCTTCTAGCAGTGTGTGGGACTAGTTCTATTAGTCCATCTATACTAACCTCCATCAGGTTGCAAATTCAATATAATTTTTTTCTGCATCTAGCTCTGAAAAAATATTTCAGCTTCCAGCAGTGTGTGGGACTTGGTCTATTAGTCCATCTATACTGACCTCCATCAGGTTGCAAATTCAATCTCGTTTTTTTCTGCTACTAGCTCTGAAAAAATATTTAGGCATCTAGCAGTTTGTGGGACTTGTTCTATTAGTCCATCTATACTAACCTCCAACAGGTTGCAAATTAAAAATAATTTTTATCTGCATCTAGCTCTGAAAAAATATTTAGGCTTCTAGCAGTGTGTGGGACTTGTTCTATTAGTCCATCTATACTGACCTTCACCAGGTTGCAAATTCAATAAAATAAATTTCTGCATCTAGCTCTGAAAAAATATTTAGGCTTTTAGCAGTGTGTGGGACTTGGTTTATTAGTCCATCTATACTGACCTCCATCAGGTTGCAAATTCAATATAATTTTTTTCTGCATCTAGCTCTGAAAAAATATTTTAGCATGTAGCAGTGTGTGGGACTTGGTCTATAAGTCCATCTACACTAATCTCCACCAGGTTGCAAATTAAAAATAATTTTTATCTGCATCTAGCTCTGAAAATATATTTAGGCATCTAGCAGTGTGTGGGACTTGGTCTATTAGTCCATCTATACTGACCTCCATCAGGTTGCAAATTCAATATAATTTTTTTCTGCATCTAGCTCTGAAAAAATATTTTAGCATGTAGCAATGTGTGGGACTTGTTCTATTAGTCCATCTATACTGACCTCCATCAGGTTGCAAATTCAATATAATTTTTTTCTGCATCCAGCTCTGAAAAAATATTTCAGCTTCTAGCAGTGTGTGGGACTTGTTCTATTAGTCGATCTATACTGACCTCCATCAGGTTGCAAATTCAATCAAATTTTTTTCTGCATCTAGCTCTGAAAAAATATTTTAGCATGTAGCAGTGTGTGGGACTTGGTCTATTAGTCCATCTACACTAATCTCCACCAGGTTGCAAATTAAAAATAATTTTTATCTGCATCTAGCTCTGAAAATATATTTAGGCATCTAGCAGTGTGTGGGACTTGGTCTATTAGTCCATCTATACTGACCTCCATCAGGTTGCAAATTCAATATAATTTTTTTCTGCATCTAGCTCTGAAAAAATATTTTAGCATGTAGCAGTGTGTGGGACTTGTTCTATTAGTCCATCTATACTGACCTCCATCAGGTTGCAAATTCAATATAATTTTTTTCTGCATCCAGCTCTGAAAAAATATTTCAGCTTCTAGCAGTGTGTGGGACTTGTTCTATTAGTCGATCTATACTGACCTCCATCAGGTTGCAAATTCAATCAAATTTTTTTCTGCATCTAGCTCTGAAAAAATATTTAGGCTTCTAGCAGTGTGTGGGACTTGGTCTATTAGTCCATCTACACTAATCTCCACCAGGTTTCAAATTAAAAATAATTTTTATCTGCATCTAGCTCTGAAAATATATTTAGGCATCTAGCAGTGTGTGGGACTTGGTCTATTAGTCCATCTATACTGACCTCCATCAGGTTGCAAATTCAATATAATTTTTTTTTGCATCTAGCTCTGAAAAAATATTTCAGCTTGTAGCAGTCTGTGGGACTTGTTCTATTAGTCCATTTATACTGACCTCCACCAGGTTGCAAATTCAATATAATTTTTTTCTGCATCTAGCTCTGAAAAAATATTTAGGCTTCTAGCAGTGTTTGGGACTTGGTCTATTAGTCCATCTATACTGACCTCCATCAGTTTGCAAATTCAATATAATTTTTTTCTGCATCTAGCTCTGAAAAAATATTTCAGCTTGTAGCAGTGTGTGGGACTTGTTCTATTAGTCCTTCTATACTGACCACCATCAGGTTGCAAATTCAATATAATTTTTTTCTGCATCTAGCTCTGAAAAAATATTTCAGCTTGTAGCAGTGTGTGGGACTTGGTCTATTAGTCCATCTATACTGACCTCCATCAGGTTGCAAATTCAATCTAATTTTTTTCTGCATCTAGCTCTGAAAAAATATTTAGGCTACTAGCAGTGTGTGGGACTAGTTCTATTAGTCCATGTATACTAACCTCCACCAGGTTGCAAATTAAAAATTATTTTTATCTGCATCTAGCTCTGAAAAAAATATTTAGGCTTCTAGCAGTATGTGGGACTTGGTCTATTAGTCCATGTATACTGACCTCCATCAGGTTGCAAATTCAATATAATTATTTTCTGCATCTAGCTCTGATAAAATATTTAGGCTTCTAGCAGTGTGTGGGACTTGTTCTATTAGTCCATCTATACTGACCTCCATCAGGTTGCAAATTCAATATAATTGTTATCTGCATCTAACCCAGCCAATACTTTTGGAATAATACCACAGTTTGGCCACTCAGCTCTGCTCGGTTCCCATCCATTGTTTTTTTGTGCAAACAACTCCAGAGCTGTGAATTAGTTAACCACCAAAATGAGTGGAAAAAGGCCTGCTGCAGGTGGAAAGGGGATTAGGCGTGTTGGGAAGGGGAAACAAGGTTGTGTCCGTGGGGTAGGTGTTAAAGCAACAGTACCATCTTCAGAAGAAAGACCATCTTCCAGCCAAACTAAAATGTCTACTTCTTTTAGCGGACAATGTGATAAGATCCCTTTCTTACGGCCACGCCAATCACTACAAAGTCCAGATGAGGCACAAAACAGCAGGTGCTTCAAAGGATATCAAGTGCTACTTAAAGCGGGCTCTCCTCCACCTCAACTTCAACATCACAAATACTCCAGTCCTCAGAGGTGTCACCCCAATCGCCCTTGCTTCCTCACAGCTCCCAGGTCTCCAGCTGCCCGTCTGAGTATGGGGTAGAACAGATGGTTGAGTCTGCAGAGCTTTTTACTCATAATATAGCCTGGGAATCAGAGGTCGGCTCCAGAGCTTCTGTGAATCCAGACGAGGAAATGATCTGCACTGATGCCCAGAATCTTTATGAGTCGGATCCAGGACCAGACGCAGAAGGTTCTGACCATAATGTAGGCCCTCATTCCCAAACTGTAACTCCTGTTGGTGGAGACAATGAGGAAGACGATGATGAGACTCAAATACATGATTGGAGCGACAACTTTAGTTTTTTGTCAGGGCAGGAAAAGGTTGGCTCTGAGGACGACGGGTGTGATAACACACAGGGTGATCATGATGAGGTTGGAGATCCCACTTACTGTCAACCCACAGTCAGCCAAGAGATGAGGTCAGCAGAGGAGGTGGAGGAGGATGCTAGTGACGACGAGGTCAGATTGCGCCTTCCTGGACCGAGATGTAGTACTGGAAGCACGTCAACAACTGCATCCTCAAACACAACTCTGCCTCTGACCACAAGTCGTGGTGGCTCTTCAGGTCGCATGGGTGCTAAGCCTTGCATAGCCTGGGCATTTTTTCAGATCGATAAAGATGACCCAACTCGTGTTATCTGTAACATTTGTCAGCAAAAGCTAAGTAGAGGCCAAAAAATACATAGTTTGAGTACTTCATGCATGAACCGGCACATAGACATGAAGCATAAGTTGCAGTGGGAAGCTCAGTGTGCTACAATGTGGCCTAGCCGGCCGGGCCAACCACCGTCTAACCCATCTTGTGCATCTGCTGCCTCTTCATCCTCTGTGACTGGGGGGACAGCAGTCACACCTGTTTTGGGACGCAGACCTGCCACCTCTTTACCCGCAACAGCCTGCGTGATTGGCAGGTCATCATTTTCTTTGGAGGTGGTAACACCAGCTGGTGCTCAGTGCTGTCCGACATCGATAGCACCACCTTTGGATCAAGGCAATCTAACATGTCCGCCTGCATGTTCCTCACAGACCGATAGTTTGCCGGGGACACCCTTCTCAACCCCATCTAAGCACAACAGCCAGCCCTCGGTCCCTCAGATGTGGACAAGTAAAACATCATTTCCTCCTAGCCATGACAAAGCTAAGAGGTTGAATTTCACCATCTGCAAGCTGTTGGCTACAGAAATGCTGCCTTTCCGCCTGGTGGACACAGAGGATTTTCAAGACCTTATGTCCTTCGCAGTGCCCCAGTACCAGATGCCCAGTCGGCATTACTTCTCAAAGAAAGGTGTGACTGCGCTCCACCAGCATGTTGCACACAACATCACAGCTTCTTTGAGAAACTCTGTGTGTGACAGGGTGAATTTCACCACAGACACTTGGACGAGTAGGCATGGACAAGGGTGCTACATGTCGCTGACTGGGCACTGGGTAACTATGGTGACAGCAGGACAAGGGGCTGCTGTCCAAGTCTTGCCGTCTCCACGAGTTTTGCGTCAATCCTCTTTATCTCAAAGTTCCTCCACTGCTTCTGCCTCCTCTACCTCCTCTCGGTCCTCCACCTACACCCAAAGCCTGTCTGGTCAAGCCACAAGCTTTTTAAGTGCGCAGAAGGGATCCTGCACACCTCCTTACTATGCTGACAGCAGGGCTCAACGTCATCAGGCGGTTTTTACTTTGAAATGTCTGGGAAATGTGAGTCACACAGCTGAGGAGTTGTGTTCAGCTCTGGAGAACCAATTTCATGAATGGTTGTCTCCACTGGACCTGAAACCAGGGAAGGCCGTGTGCGACAATGCTGCAAACCTGGGTGCGGCCCTTCGTCGGGGCAATGTCACACACGTGCCTTGTATGGCTCACGTGTTGAACCTGGTTGTCCAGCAATTTTTAGCCCACTATCCCAGACTAGATGGCCTTTTGCAGAGGGCACGGTCGCTGTGTGCTCACTTTCGCCGTTCGCATCCCGCAGCTCAGCGACTTACATCTCTACAGAAGTCGTTGGGCCTGCCACTTCACCGGCTAAAATGCGATGTGCCTACCCGGTGGAATTCAACTCTGCACATGTTGCAGCGACTGTGGCAGCACCGACAAGCCCTGGTGCAATACGGTCTGACGTATAGCTTGGGCAAATGAGATCCAGAGGTGGGGCAAATCACTCTGGAGGAGTGGTCTCAGATCAGGGACCTATGCACCCTTCTGCACAGTTTTGAAATGACGACGAAGATGTTTAGTGATGACGATGCCATTATCAGCATGACTATTCTGGTGATTTACATGCTGGAGCACATGTTAAACAGAATTCGGAGTCAGGTGGTGGCACAAGAGGAGGTGGAGGAAGTAGAGGAGGAGGAGTTGTATGCGGAAGGGCTAACATTTGCAAGGTCCAGACGGTCGGCAGCACCAAGGCGGCAGGCATGTGAGGTGGGGGAGATGGTTTTACCAGGGCGCATGGTAGCAGCCAAACTAGTGAGGAAGGTGCAGGAGCCCAGGAAGAAGTGGAGAACGAACTGATGGAAGACTCATCAGATGTTGGAGACCATGATCACATTTCTGTTGTGCGAGGTTGGGGGAAGAGGACAGAGGAAGGAAGCATGATTGTTACCTCGCCACCAACACAACAGGGACTTGGTGCTCCTGGATGCGCAAGACACATGAGTGCCTTCTTGCTGCACTACCTGAATCATGACCCTCACACTGTGAGATCCCCGGTACAAAAGTAAATTTGCAGAAAATATTCCTGCCCTAGAAAGGGATGCACGCATGCAGGAGTATCATCAGAGACTGTTGCAGAATCTTACATGTGCTTTTCCACAAAACACCAGTGGTGTACGTAGTGAATCTCACAGTTCCAACTTGCCAACCGTGGGACCGTTGAGTGTTCAGCACTCAAACCGTAACAGAAACACAGTATCTGCTGGTAACATCAATTTTGCGGAATCATTTCACCACTTTTTTAGCCCATCCTTTGCAAGGCCACAGGAGACAAGAAGTCTTACACATAGTCAACGCCTAGAGACGATGGTACAGGAGTATCTCCAAGTAAGCATTGAAGCCATGACTGTGTCACTAGATCCTTGCTCTTTTTGGGCTTCCAATCTGGATAAATGGCCGGAGCTCGCCACTTACGCCTTGGAGATCTTGTCATGCCCCGCAGCCAGCGTTCTGTCTGAACGTGTGTCCAGTGCTGCTGGTGTTGTGCTGACAGATAAGCGCACGCGACTCTCCACTGATAATGTAGACAGACTCATGTTCATAAAGATGAACAAATCATGGATCCGAAACGACTTTTCTACCCCTGTGTAATCCTGGGAAGAGTAAAAGCTTGATGATTCGTTAAAATCACCTCACCAACCGTTTTAAGCTTTCAAATTAATAATCATGATTATCTATATCTTGGCTGGAAAATAATTTGGGCCTTGTAGCAGTGTGCAGTACTGATTCTATTAGGCCATCTATACTAAACTCCACCAGGTTTAAAATTGCTAATCATGTTTATCTGTATCTTGGCTGGAAAATAATTTGGGCCTTGTAACAGTGTGCAGTACTGATTCTATTAGGCCATTTATACTAAATTCCACCAGATCTAAAATTACTAATCATGTTTATCTGTATTGTGGCTGGAAAATAATTTGGGCTTTGTAGCAGTTTGCAGTACTGATTCTATTAGGCAATCTATACTAAGCTCCACCTGCTTTCAAATTAATAATAATTTTTAGCTGCATCTAGCCCGGAAAAAAATTTTGGGGCTCCTAGATGCGCAAGTCACATGAGTGCCTTCTTGCTGCACTACCTGCAATATGACCCTCAGATTGTCAGAATTCGAAGTAATCCTGACTACTTGGTTGCCACACTCTTAGATCCCCCACACTCTTAGATCAACCTTTTCATTTTAATAAAGAAAAAAAATGGTCATTTTTGAAATTATAAGCATTAGCAGGTTACTAGAAACTGAAATCAAACAGTTTTCAACTCAAAACTTTATTCTAGGTGATGTTACATTTGCACATAGGACCCCTTGTTCGAATGGACCTTCTGAACTCTCTCGTCCATTGAATTTGTCAGGTTTTGGATGGTTTCTGCTTCAATTGTTTTGAATGAGAACAGAATACCCTCCCAGAGCTGTTGCTTAGATGTGAACTGCCTCCCACCATCATAGACACTCCTTTTGATGATGCTCCAGAGGTTCTGAATGGGGTTGAGGTCAGGGGAGCATGGGGGTCACATCATAAGTTTGTCCCCTTTTATGCCCATATCTGCCAGAGATGCAGATGGGTTATGTGCAGCATGAGATGGTGCATTATCATGCATGAAAATGATCTTGCTGCGGAATACACGGTTCTTCTTCTTGAACCATGGCAGGAAGTGCTGTTTGAGAAACTCAACATACATTATTCAGTTCATCTTTACCCATTCAGGGATCCTAAAGATGCCGACAATGTCTCTCCCCATGATTCCAGCCCAAAACATTACTCTACCTCCTCCTTGTTGGCGCTGTAGCTGTGTTTGCGTGGGGTGTCCATCAACCAGCCATCCTCCACTCCATCCATCTGGACCATCGAGCATTGCACGGCACTCATCGGTGAACAAAACAGTTTTGTAGTCAGTCTTCATGTATTGTTTGGCCCACTGGAGCCGTTTCTGCTTGCGTGCAGTGGATAAAGGAGGTCGACAGGATGGCTTACGCACAGCTGCAAACCTCTGAAGGACTCTGCATCTTGTTGTTCGGGGGACGTTGGAGGCACCAGCAGCTTCAAAAACTTGTCTGCTGCTATGACAAGGCTTTTTTGCCGCTGCTCATTTAACCTGACGTAATTTCCTGTAGGAAAGAGTCCTCAATTTTCCCTTATCAGCACGCACACGTGTGTACTGTGAATCAGCTACATACTTCTTGATTGTGCGATTATCAGGATGAAGTGTCTTGGCAATGTTGATTGTAGTCATGCCTTGACCTAAACACTCCACAATTTGTTGCTTCTCAGCAGCCGACACATCCTTTTTCTTTCCCATTTTGGCAGAAAATGTAGGCTGCTTAATAATGTGGGACAGTCTTCTTAAGTAGTCTTGCCTTTCATTGGACAAACCTGCCAAACTAATTAGCACAGGTGTCTGCAATTGCTTACAGTGATATAAAGAGCCCTGACACACATCACCATCAATGAGTTTAACTGACAAACAAACAAATTCTTCCCTTTTCACTCCTAAACACTTTTTGCATAATAATTTGGAACACAGAGTACATGTGCTTTTCCACAAAACACCAGTGGTTCACGTAGTGAATCTTACAGTTCTAACTTGCCAACCGTGGTCTGTATGGAGTTGTTCAATAAAGGGCCCAAAATTAAGATAACATAGACGGGAGAGGGCTCTATGAATAGGAATTCCTAAGTATTTGATACCCTGTGAGGGCCAGGCAAAGGGAAAGTTGGACTGGATGGAATCCTGTATGGATTTGGGGAGGGAGACATCGAGGGCCTCAGACTTCGCTGCATTGATTTTCAAATTTGACCATGTAACAAAGTGATCTATTTCAGCCATAAAAGCAGGGATGGATATATGTGATTGAGTGATATATACTAGGACATCATCAGCAAATGCAGAGCACTTGTACTCGGTGCCTCCCACCTCAATCCACCTAATATTGGGGTTATGGCGATTTGATGAGAGCAGGTGCTCCGTCACTAGGATGTATAAGAGAGGGGACAGAGAACATCCCTGCCTTGTCCCATTGGTGATTATGAAAGGTGATGAAAATGTTCTGACGTGCCCCCTGGGCCTTGGGACACCCGGAGCCGGACCCTTTTTGGTGGATGCTGGTGGTTGTAGTCTCCATGGCGGCGACCCGGTTCCGTGGCTGAGGGCGGTCAAACCAGTGGCGGAACTATTTATGTGGTTTTGATGTTTAAATGTCCGACTACGCCACCTGTGGATTACGGTCAGAGTGAACCGCCGCAGCAGGGCAGACCGCTGAGGCTGGTGTTGTGGGTGTAGCAGAGCATAGTATAACTCCCCACGGGAGGAGTATAGCCTCAGGGCAGTGTATGCGGAGGATGGGGGTGATGGTGCAGGGCAGCAGCAGTAACGACACGGAGTCAGTGATGCAGTCCAGGGCCTTTACTCACAGTTCTTATTATCCAGACAAATTCTGCAGGTAACGGCTGCCCACGTCATACTGTGCTCACCAGGTGAGGGACTCAGACAACTCAAAGATAACTTTGGAGCGCTTCACAGGACCCCCTTTGTGTGTCCTTTGTCTGGCCTTTCTTACCAATGCTTCTGTCCGGCTGCCTCGGGCCTCCTCTTGGTAAACTTGGCGCCAGTTTCCCTGACCCAGTGTGGTGCCTTCCTAGCGGGTGTAGCGAGCGTCTGCGCCACATAAATTGTCACAGCCTCCGGTTTCTAGCTGAGGGTCGTTTCCCGCCTCCACTAGTTTCGGGGACCGGTCTCCCCCTTTGGCCTGACCCCTCCACGCAGGTGGATTCGGGCGTGCGGTGGCGACTCGCCCGTCCGCACCCCTGGGATCCCTTCATTCCTCATTCCTGGAGCCTTCTCCGCTCCTATTCCTTCCTTCTCCCTCTTCCAGGCCTGGGCCTTTGTTACTAGGCCCACCTCCGGAGCAGAGCTCATGCAGAGCCCCTGGTCCCTGTCACTTCTGCTCAGACTTCTCTGCACTGAACTAAGATGGTGCCCACCTTTTATACTCCCTTCTCAATGCACCCAGGAACTGCTTCCTCCTTGCTCCTGCACTACAGGGTTCCCTTCCTCGGTGTTCCCTCCTCCCACTCCAGCCAGGGACAGAGACTGTCATGCCCATCTCAGGGGCATATTGGTCTCCCTGCCCCACGGCAATGTGCTCAAATGCATGCAGGTGTCGGGGTCCTAATCCACACTCCATCCTTACCTGAGAGTGAGATATCATACCTCAGGGTGAGGTGCAATACCTCTGTAGCAACCGAGCCCTCGGGGTGCTACAGTTCCATTCATCTTCAGCCTAGGTGATGTATTGCGATACAGGGCTGTGATTTGGGCTATAAAAGGGTCCCCTAGACCCCTACCCCAAGCTTTTTAAGAGAATAATATATGGCGTGCCAGGAGACTCTATGGAAAGCTTTCTCAGCATCCAACGAGAGTATCTAATTACAAATTTTTAACTGCATCTAGCCCAGGAAATACTTTGTGCCTAGTAGCAGTGTCTGCTAGTCAGCGGATTATCCCAGCTGTTAAGCAAGCTACACCTGTAGTTTGGACACTTCATTTTTTCAAAGGAAATGCTTCGGGACCCCGGGATACTCCCAAGGCATAGGGGCTGGGACTGGCAGTAGGACGCCTTGTGGTGGACCGCCGAGCTCGATCCTTATAAGAGCTTTTTAACTGCAGCAGCTTTAGTGGACGCTACTGGAGCTGGAATTACGCAGCTGCTGGCCTGAGACTTGCCCTCCAATAGATCCTTGTAAAAGGATTTAATGTGTATTCATTCAAATTAGAGAGACAATTTAAATTTAAAAGCTTAGACCTGCCTCCACCACAGGGGGGCTTGCTCGACCCACCAGCGGACAGGCACCAGTATTGGGAGTGGGGGGCAGGCCATCAGGGTCCACCGCACCTCCGGCACAAACCCGGCGACACGGAGGTCGCACGGGCAGGAACGGACTGGCCGTGTCGGCTTCGCACTTTTTCGGGTTTAGAATGGCATGACATGCCTTTATCTGTGTCTCCCCCTCCTTTTACTCCTCCACCTCTTTTCTTTTTGCATGACTATATGTACTTGTCACTTTTCCATGTGTTAGTTGTGTCTTCTGAGCAGTTTGTCAGCTTTTGGACACCTTTGAAGGTGTTTTCTATGTGTTTCTATGTGTTTTTGTTTGCCTGCCATTGGTTTTGCCTGCCATTGGTTTTAACGGTGTTCGACGAACAGTTCGACGAACAGTTCGGCGAACATACGGGTGTTCGACCAACCGAACCGAACTCGAACACTACGGGGTGGCTCAACACTAATATTTATATGTATTTTATATATGTATACATACAGGTGCTTCTCACAAAATTAGAATATGATCAAAAAGTTAATTTATTTCAGTTCTTCAATACAAAAAGTGAAACTCATATATTATATGGAGTCATTACAAACATAGTGATCTATTTCGAGTGTTTATTTCTGTTAATGTTCATGATTGTTGCTTACAGCCATTGAAAACACAAAAGTCATTATCTCAGTAAGATAGAATACTTTATAACACCAGCTTGAAAAATTATTTTAAAATCCGAAATGTTGGCCTACTGAAATGTAAGTTCAGTAAATGCACTCAATACTTGGTCGGGGTTCCTTTTACATCAATTAATGCATCAATGTGGCATGGCATGCAGGTGATCAGCCTGTGGCGCTGCTTAGGTGTTATGGAAGCCCAGGTTGCTCTGATAGCAGCCTTCAGATAGTCTGCATTGTTGGCTCTGGTGTCTCTCATCTTCCTCAGGCGAGTTTCCTGGCCAATCAAGAACAATGATACTGTTGTTTCTAAACCAGGTATTGGTACTTTTGGCAGTGTGGACAGGTACCAAGTCCTAATGGAGATTGAAATTTCCATCTCCAAAAAGATTGTCGGCAGAGGGAAGCATGAAGTGGTCTAAAAAATTTCCAGGTAGACGGCTGTGCTGACTTTGGTCTTGATAAAACACAGTGGTCCCACACCAGCAGATGACATGACTCCCCAAACCATTACTGATTGTGGAAACTTCACACTAGACCTCAAGCAGCTTGGATTGTGTGCCTCTCCACTCTTTCTCCAGACTCTGGAACTTTGATTTCCAAATGAAATGCAAAATTTACTTTCAACTGAAAACAACACCTTGGACCACTGAGCAACAGTCCAGGTCTTTTTCTCCTTGGCCCAGGTAAGACGCTTCTGGCGTTGTCTATTGGTCATAAGTGGCTTGACACAAGGAATGCGACCATGTCCTGGATACGTCTGTGTGTAGTGGCTGTTGAAGCAATGACTCCAGCAGCAGTCCCCTCCTTGTGAATCTCCCCCAAATGTTTAAATGGCCTTTTCTTAACAATCCTTTCAAGGCTGCGGTTATCTCGGTTGCTTGTGCACCTTTTTCTTCCACAATTTTTCCTTCCACTCAACTTTCCATTAATATGCTTGGATACAGCACTCTGTGAACAGCCAGCTTCCTTAGCAATGACCTTTTGTGGCTTACCCTTATTGTGGAGTGTGTCAACGACTGCCTTCTGGACATCTGTCAAGTCAGCAGTCTTCCCCATGATTGTGGAGCATACTGAAACAGACTAAGGGACCTTTTTAAATGCTTGGGAAGCCTTTACAAGTGTTTTTGTTAATTATTCTAATTTACTGAGATAATGACTTTTGTGTTTTCTTTGGGTGTAAGCCATAATCATCAACATTAACAGAAATAAACACTTGAAATAGATCACTCTGTTTGTAATGACTTTATATAATATATGAGTTTCACTTTTTGCATTGAAGAACTGAGATAAATTAACTTTTTGATGATATTCTAATTTTGGGAGAAGCACCGGTGTATATATACAGTACAGACCAAAAGTTTGGACACACCTTCTAATTTAAAGATTTTTCTGTATTTTCATGACTATGAAAATTGTACATTCACACTGAAGGCATAAAAACTTTGAATTAACACATGTGGAATTATATACTTAACAAAAAAGTGTCAAACAACAGAAAATATGTCATATTCTAGGTTCTTCATAGTAGCCAGCTTTTGCTTTGATGACTGCTTTGCACACTATTGGCATTCTCTTGATGAGCTTCAAGAGGTAGTCACTGGAAATGGTCTTCCAACAGTCTTGAAGGAGTTTCCAGAATTGCTTAGCACTTGTTGGCCCTTTTGCCTTCAATCTGCGGTCCAGCTCACCCCAAACCATCTCGATTGGATTCAGGTCTGGTGACTGTGGAGGCCAGGTCATCTGGCTTAGCACCCCATCACTCTCCGTCTTGGTCAAATAGCCCTTACACAGCCTGGAGGTGTGTTTGGGGTCATTATCCTGTTGAAAAATAAATGATGGTCCAACTAAACGCAAACCGGATGGAATAGCATGCCACTGCAAGATGCTGTGGTAGCCATGCTGGTTCAGTATGCCTTCAACTTTGAATAAATCCCCAACAGTGTCACCAGCAAAGCACCCCCAAACCATCACACCTCCTCCTCTATGCTTCACTGTGGGAAGCAGGCATGTAGATTCCATCCGTTCACCTTTTCTGCGTCACGACACGGTGGTTGGAACCAAAGATCTTAAATTTGGACTCATGAGACCAAAGCAAAGACTTCCACTGGTCTAATGTCCATTCCTTGTGTTCTTTAGCTCAAACAAGTCTCTTCTGCTTGTTGCCTGTCCTTAGCAGTGGCTTCCTAGCAGCTATATTACCAAGAAGGCCTGCTGCACAGTCTCATATTTACAGTTGTTGTAGAGATGTGTCTGCTGCTAGAACTCTGTGTGGCATTGACCTGGTCTCTAATCTGAGCTGCTGTTAACCTGCGATTTCTGAGGCTAGTGACTCGGATAAACTTACCCCTGGAGCAGAGGTGACTCTTGGTCTTCCTTTCCTGGGGTTGTCCTCATGTGAGCCAGTTTCTTTGTAGCGCTTGATGGTTTTTGCAACTGCACTTGGGGACACTTTCAAAGTTTGCCCAATTTTTCGGACTGACTGACCTTCATTTCTTAAAGTAATGATGGCCACTCATTTTTCTTTGCTTAGCTGCTTTTTTCTTGCCATAATACAAATTCTAACAGTCTATTAAGTAGGACTATAAGTTGTGTATCCACCTGACATCTGCACAACACAACTGATGGTCCCAACCCCATTTATAAGGCAAGAAATCCCACTTATTAAACCTGACAGGGCACACCTGTGAAGTGAAAATCATTTCCGGTGACTACCTCTTGAAGCTCATCAAGAGAATGCCAAGAGTGTGCAAAGCAGTCATCCAAGCAAAAGGTGGCTACTTTGAAGAACCTAGAATATAAGACATATATTTTCAGTTGTTTCACACTTTTTTGCTAAGTATATAATTCCACATGTGTTAATTCATAGTTTTGATGCCTTCAGTGTGAATGTACAATTTTCATAGTCATGAAAATACAGAAAAATCTTTAAATGAGAGGGTGTGTCCAAACTTTTGATCTTTACTATATATATATATATATATATATATTTATAAATATATATATAAATATATATACGCACACTGAATTTGCGGTTGTGACCCTAGGGCTAAGAGGAAGACTTAAAGCATACCTACCTTTTCACAAGAAAATAATTATAGTGCAGGATTCGGGAATACAATATACAGTAATTACTTTTTTAAATAACCCGCAGCACAGATTACCTGAAGTCCTTCTCCTGCTGCTAGGCTCCCATCTTCAGTGCAGGAGCAAATATTCATAGGATTTTACAATTTTACTGTGCTAGGTACAGCACTGAAGATGGTGACTAAGGGTATGTGTTCTCGGTGTCTATTAGACCGCAATAGTTTTTGAAGCAGAATATACTTAAGGAAAATGCTGGTGGTGTTTTTCCTAAAGCGTCTTCTTCAAAGTCTTCATCATTGTTTCTGCAGTGGCTATGTTGCCAGCTTTTTTTAACATCATATATAAGGTAATGATGGCTTTTAATGAAAGCCAACTGAAGAATAATCAGGTGACTCAGCTTATTTCTTTTAGCCACTTCACGCCTTTAAGCAAATAAAGACGGAACATATGCACAGCAAACTGTTTTGCTATTGCTGTGCATTTGTTCATTAATTTTTACTTTTTTAGAGATTTTTCAGGTAGTTTCCAGGTGTAATATGCTTGAAAAAGATGTCATGTGCACATACCCTAAGAGTGAGGAGCAGACAGTGCTTCTTTTATTATTGCACACAGCACAGAATTTAGGCAATGTGTGCTACAGATTGTTAGCAAAAAATCGCTAATAGAGTGATTTAGAAAAATGATTATACTACAGTCCTTCACTGTAACCATTTTCTCGTGAAAATGTGGAGGTACACTTTAAAGACTGTATACTTTACCTTTCTTTCACCCAGCAGCACATTTATCTTCAAATGCTTGTGATCATTTCTCTTTGAACATGGAATCCATACCATTACCATTTTACAGCTAAGCAGACGTGTTTACAAGACGACCATTCATTTATAATGATTTTGTTTAGTTTTACAGAATCTTCCTTCCCTACTAATGAGGGTTTCAAGACAATACACAAATCTCTGTGGAGCCATTGGCAGCGACCTCGCAGTTAGTTTAACAGAATAACAAAGTGAAATCTTTGTTTACAGCACAGTGTAAAATATTGTTGAACTATACACACAGAAGAACATATTGCTTACTGATAAAATTGTATTCCAGATGTAGCAAACTTATAACACCAAAGGATAAACACAGTTGTTCAATAAAAGGTTCACTAATGTAATCATTAAGCGCTAAAAAACTACTTGTTTGAAGTTTGATACTTAAAATAAACAACTGAGAAGCAACACTAATACTGTTATGAGGATAACGTAACAGTTGATTTAATGTGTATTCTTGAAAATATCAGATGACATTTAAAATATAATAAGATAAAAACAAACACAAATCCTGTTTTTGTCACACAAAAGTAAAAGAAAACAAATAACAATAAAAAACATTGCATTGCCCATTGAGAATTGTAATATCATGGTCTTGCTGGTGCAAAAATATTTTGAACTTCGAATGTAGCAAAAATAGATTTCATCCCTCCATATGAAAACTAACTAAACTAACTATTTTCCTGTGTCATTTCATTGTACAATAAAATATCCAACTTCTAAATGTACTTCTCCGTTTGTACCCCCCAAAAAATAATAGAACACCTATTTATATGAGTTTTAGACAAATTTGCACCTCTCTGCATAAAAAGTTATGACATAGCATGCAATGCAAAAGACAACACATTAATCATATAGTATAGGCTGCTGTAATAAGTTTGGAAAAGCTTCTATCCATCTGGGCTAAGTTTATGCTGTCTAAATATTAGACCTGATTCGTAAAACTGGCCTTTTATTTTCTAATATTTCAACGTTCTCTTTGTAGTGTCAGTTAAAGGAAACCTCTGTTCACAATAGGTGAAATCAAATGTGGTCTTTTTCTGGAGTACTTGTTGACATTAAATCTGTCACAGAATTGAATATGTTCTAACTTCCAAGCAAATTAAGATACGGTTTTGCAACAGAATTGCTGCTTTTTTAAAGGTGAGTTCTTCAGCAAATCTCATGACAAATCCGTATCCACATGTGGCTTTACATCTTCATGTAACAAATAAAGATTTTGATGTAGATTCGCTGAGGTCAAATTTTGTGGCATAAAAAGAATCCACCCTTATAGTTAATTACATTTTAGAGAAGAGCAATGCATTTCACAAAAGAATTTGATTCCCCAGAATACAATTTTTTTGCAGTTTGAGTAAAGGGACTCTAGTGGCTTGATGTCATTTTGCTAAATTCAAACAGGTTGGGAAAGGATTTTACTAAAAATAATACTCACCTCTTGTCTCTTTTTGACCCTCACTTTTGTCTATGTAGATTCCCAAATAAGTATTTTTGGTTTTCATCAATAGGCTGCTTGTCTTTTTCATACCATGGGTCTTTTTTGGTATTAGGCACCTTCGACACCCACTAGCCCTAACGGACAATGCATCGTATAACAATGCGTAAGACCTACAGTGACTGAAGAGGAGTGGTGGCCTGTAAATGAAGACCGGAACAAACAAATGTGGAGATACCCCCAAAAAAGTGTGGGTCTAAGTGAGGTGAGTATTATTTTTTTTAACCTATATTTATTATGCTTTAGGGTGTGGAGTCACATTTGATTTGGATAAAATAAATGTGATGCAAATCAAATTTTTTTTCACAAATTCTAGCGAACTGCAGATTTCAAATTTTTGCAGATTCAATAATTACTATTTCATTTGCATTTATGTTAAATAATCCTTCTAGAAGTAAATCTTTTCATCTGATGAATTGATGCAATGTATCAGTATTAGAGATGAGTGGATCTTTTGAAACTCAAATTCGTTTACTTCGAAAAAAACATTCCCAAAAATATGATTTGCAGAAATTAAAATCTCAATAATTTAAAACTGGTAATAATCTGGTAATAAACTGGTAATAACCAGAAAATATACACAGAGGAGGGAAGAAAGAGAGAGGACCCTGCAGACCATATGTGCATATATTCCAAGGTGAGAGAAAAAGAGAGAGGAAGAGACCCCATTGATTATAATAGCTTACACCTTACAAGTGAGAGAGAGAAATCAAGGACCTTGCTGACCATAAGAGCTTACATACTACAGAAGAGAGAAAGGGAGGACTCTTTGGTCTCATCTGACTAGAGCACCTTCTTCCACATGCCATGTAGCGAATACAACTAGCATGCAGAAGAATGAGACCAAAGTCAAATTTTTTGGACTAAATGCAAAACGCAATATGTGGCGGAAAACTAGCACTGCACATCACCCTAAAAACATTATATCTCCACCGTCAAACATGGTGGTGGCAGTATCATGTTGTGTGGATGGTTTTCTTCATCAGGGAAAGGGAAGCTGGTCAGAGTTCATGGGACGATGGATGGAGCTAAATACAGGGTAATCTTGGATGAAAACCTGATAAAGGCTGCAAAAGACTTAAAACTGGGGCATAGGTTAACGTTCCATCAGGACAATGACTCTAAACATACTGCCTGAGCTACATTGGCATGGTTTAGATCAAAGCATATTCATGTGATTGAATGCTCCAGTCAAAATCTGGATGTAAATCCCATTGAGAATTTGTGGCTTTGAAAGACTTGAAAAGTTCTTTGCCTACAAAGAACACTCCATTAGGCAATCAGAAGCCTCTTGAAGGGAGAAAAAGAAGAGCTGTGGTGAAGAAGAAAAGGAGAGTGGTGGTTGTGGGGGATTCCTTACTGAGAGGAACAGAAGCTGCAATCTGCCGACCAGACATTACCTCACAAGAAGTGTGCTGTCTTCCAAGTGCCCAAATATGTGTCTGATAGGGTATCAAGACTCTTCAGCGATACAGCCGACTACCCATGCCTACTAATACACATAGGAACAAATGGCACAGCAAAAAAGGTCCAGGAAAATATATGCAGAGACTTTGAAGACCTAGGCTGGAAAGTGAAAGAACTGGGAGCGCAGGTTGTCTTCTCATCCATCCTCCCAATGGATGGACATGGACCAAGGAGATTGAACAGGATTCTACAGGTGAGCAACTGGCTACGTCGATGGTGCTGTCAGCAACATTTTGGTTTTCTTGACCATGGAGTAAATTACCTATATGATGGACTCCTTGATAGAGATCGGTTGCATCTAACAAAAACAGGAAAACATATATTTGGTAGAAGCCTTGCTACACTCATCATGAGAGCTTTAAACTAGAGCGATATGGGATGGGAAATATATGGCTAGGAAAAAATATTCAGCCAATGATTTCTTTTGAGAACCCTGCTATTAGAAGTGGAAATAAAGAACAAAACCAACAAATTCTGAATGAAAATAGAGAAACCGACTACTAAAATGTGTTAATAGAAATGCACAGAGCATAAAATACATTTAAGTTTTTGGGTGTAACGTAAAAAAATAGGAAATAGTTCACGGAGTATGAATACTTTTTTAAGCCACTATATGAGTACACTTATTTTGTTACTTCAATTTCACCGTAAAAACTCTGTACTTTGTAAGATAAAATAAAATATAATCTTTATTAGTTCATTAAGAATAAAAACATCTAATAGGTGAATTAAAATAGAACCACCACCACCAGAAATCTCTACAATACAAACAACACAACAAGAAAAAGGCCAAGAGATGGTGCCTGACCTTATTCTACTGCTGACTAGCCCTGCCTTCCTGCAGAGGCTGGAAACCTACAGTTGCGCAATTGGCGCCAAGCTCACCAGTGGCTGACACTACTAGCCCTAGAGAGCCCTAAATGAAGGAGTAAAGAAATGATTCTACAGTCAAAACTTATTAACACAATAGTGTTACCAAAACTAGACAATACTTTGCCAATTGTAAAACAACGGCGGTCATTTACCTTTTTAAATGTTCCTGTCCCATCTACTAAATTTGGTAAAACAAAGAAGGAGTTCAGGAGACGAATAGGTGAACATATAGTTGATATTAACCCCTTAACCCCCGAGGGTGGTTTGCACGTTAATGACCAGGCCAATTTTTACAATTCTGACCACTGTCACTTTATGAGGTAATTACTCGGGAACGCTTCAACGGATCCCCCTGATTCTGAGATTGTTTTTCGTGACATATTGTAATTCATGATTGTGGTAAAATTTCTTTGATATCACTTGCGTTTATTTGTGAAAAAAACGGAAATTTGGCGAAAATGTTAAAAATTTTGCAATTTTCAAAATTTGAATTTTTATGCCCTTAAATCAGAGAGATATGTCACACAAAAGAGTTAATAAATAACATTTCCCACATGTCTACTTTACATCAGCACAATTTTGGAACCAACATTTTTTTTTGTTAGGGAGCTATAAGGGTTAAAAGTTGACCAGCGATTTCTCATTTTTCCAACAAAATTTACAAAACCATTTTTTTAGGGACCACATCACATTTGAAGTCACTTTGAGAGGTCTTTATGACAGCAAATACCCAAAAGTGACACCATTCTAAAAACTGCACCCCTCAAGGTGCTCAAAACCACATTTAAGAAGATTATTAACCCTTCAGGTGCTTCACAGGAATTTTTGGAATGTGGAAGAAAAAAATGAACATTTAACTTTTTTCACAGAAATGTTAGTTTAGACCCAATTTTTTTTATTTTCACAGGGGTAACAAGAAAAAATGGACCCCAAAATTTCTTGTGCAATTTCCTCTGGGCACGCAGATACCCCATATGTGGGGAAAAAACACTGTTTGGGCGCACGGCAGGGCTCAGAAGGGAAGGAGCGCCATTTGACTTTTTGATTGTAAAATTTGCTTGAATAATTAGCGGATGCCATGTTGCGTTTGGAGAGCCCCTGTGTGCCCAAACATTGGAGCTCCACCACAAGTGACCCCATTTTGGAAACTAGACCCCCCAAGGCACCTATCTAGATGCATAGTGAGCACTTGGAACCCCCAAGTGCTTCACAAATTGATTTGTAAAAATGAAAAAGTGTTTTTTTTTTCACTTTTTCATTTTTACAAATCAATTTGCGAAGCACCTAGGGGTTTCAAGTGCTCACTATGCATCTAGATAGGTGCCTTGGGGGGTCTAGTTTCCAAAATGGGGTCACTTGTGGGGGAGCTCCAATGTTTGGGCACACAGGGACTCGCCAAATGCAACATGGTGTCCGCTAAAAAATTGAATGGAAAATCGGCTCAATTTGTTAGCGGACACCATGTTGCATTTGGAGAGCCCCTGTGTGCCCAAAAATTGGAGCTCCCCTTCAAGTAACCCCATTTTGGAAACTAGACCCCCCAAGGCACCTATCTAGATGCATAGTGAGCACTTGGAACCCCCAGGTGCTTCACAAATTGATTCGTAAAAATGAAAAAGTGAAAAAAAAAACACTTTCATTTTTATGAATCAATTTGTGAAGCACCTGGGGGTTCCAAGTGCTCACTATGCATCTAGATAGGTGCCTTGGGGGGTATAGTTTCCAAAATGGGGTCACTTGTAGGGGAACTCCAATGTTTGGGCACACAGGGGCTCTCCAAACGCAACAAGGTGTTCGCTAACGATTTGAGCCGACAATTTGTTAGCGGACACCATGTTACATTTGGAGAGTCCCTGTGTGCCCAAAAATTGGAGCTCCCCCACAAGTGACCCCATTTTGGAAACTAGACCCCCAAGGCACCTATTTAGTTGCATAGTGAGCAGTTGGAACCCCCAGGTGCTTCACAAATTGATTCGTAAAAATGAAAAAGTGAAAAAAAAAAACTTTTTAATTTTTATGAATCAATTTGTGAAGCACCTGGGGGTTCCAAGTGCTCACTTTGCATCTAGATAGGTGCCTTGGGGGTTCTAGTTTCCAAAATGGGGTCAAATGTGGGGGGAGCTCCAATGTTTGGGCACACAGGGGCTCTCCAAATGCAACATGGTGTCCGCTAACAATTTGAGCCGACAATTTGTTAGCGGACACCATGTTGCATTTGGAGAGTCCCTGTGTGCCCAAACATTGGAGCTCCCCCACATGTGACCCCATTTTGGAAACTAGACCCCCCAAGGCACCTATCTAGATGCATAGTGAGCAGTTGGAACCCCCAGGTGCTTCACAAATTGATTCGTAAAAATGAAAAAGTGGAAAAAAAATACTTTTCCATTTTTACGAATCAATTTGTGAAGCACCTAAGGGTTCCAAGTGCTCACTATGCATCTAGATAGGTGCCTTGGGGGGTCTAGTTTCCAAAATAGGGTCACTTGTGGGGGAGCTCTAATGTTTGGGCACACAGGGGCTCTCCAAACGCAACACGGTGTCCGCTAACAATTTGAGCCGACAATTTGTTAGCGGACACCATGTTGCATTTGGAGAGTCCCTGTGTGCCAAAACATTGGAGCTCACCCACAAGTGACCCCATTTTGGAAACTAGAGCCCCCAAAGCACCTATCTAGATGCATAGTGAGCACTTGGAACCCCCAGGTGCTTCACAAATTGATTCGTAAAAATGAAAAAGTGGAAAAAAAATACTTTTCCATTTTACGAATCAATTTGTGAAGCACCTAAGGGTTCCAAGTGCTCACTATGCATCTAGATAGGTGCATTGGGGGGGTCTAGTTTCCAAAATGGGGTTACTTGTGGGGGAGCTCCAATGTTTGGTCACACAGGGGTCTCCAAACGCAACATGGCGTCCGCTAACAATTTGAGCCGATTTTCCATTCAATTTGTTAGCGGACACCATGTCGCGTTTGGAGAGCCCCTGATGTGCCTAAACAGTGGAGCTCCCCCACACGTGACCCCATTTTGGAAACTATACCCCTCAAGGATTTTATTAAGGTGTATAGTGAACATTTTGAACCCAGAGGTATGACACAGAATTTGATAACATTAGGTCATCATATTGATTAAGTTGTCATTAGTCTTGAGCGCAAGTGCTCGCTACTTGAGTTTGCATCGGGTACTCAGGTATGCACCATGTACTGCGTGTGCTCGAGTGACATGCTCGAGTCCCCGCCCGGATGTTTCACGGTTATTAGACACCCAAAAAAACCATGCGGGGATCGCTCGTGCATGGCAGGCAATCCCCGCAAAGTTTTTTGGGCCGTGAAGCATATGGGGCGGAGACTCGAGCATGTCACTCAAATACC
Source organism: Phyllobates terribilis (assembly GCF_046119375.1). NCBI lineage: Eukaryota > Metazoa > Chordata > Amphibia > Anura > Dendrobatidae > Phyllobates > Phyllobates terribilis. The sequence continues at coordinate 368,009,791 of NW_027362762.1, read as the reverse complement.
CACAATACTCAATGCATACCAGAACATCCTATGCAAACTCAAGTAGCGAGCACTTGCGCTCAACACTAGTCGCCATATCATCATCTTTTTTTCTTACTTTTGAAAAAAATCCCAACCCCATCACAACCCCAACCCCAGCCCTAACCCCAACCCCAGCCCTAACCCTAACACAACCCTAACCGTAGCACAACCCTAACCGTAGCACAACCCTAACCGTAGCACAACCCTTACCGTAGCACAACCCTAACCCTAGCACAACCCTAACCCTAGCATAACCCTAACCTGAGAGTTTATTTTTTACGCCGTTCCTCATGCGGTATAAGTGATTGAACGACTTTATTCTTCGGGTCGGTGAGACTACAGCGATACCAGAATCATATGGGGATTTTATGACTGACAGCTGTCACACACTAAAAGACGCATTTTTTGTAAAATCTAGTTTTTGCATCGCCATATTTTGAGAGCTATAATTTTTCCAGATTTTGGCAGACAGTCATTTGACGGCTTGTTTTTTGCGGGATGAATTGACGTTGTTATTGGTGCCATTTTCAGGCACGTGACATTTTTTAATCGCTTTCTATTCCGATTTTTGGGAGGCAGAATAAACAAAAAACAACAATTCAGGAATTGTTTTTTTTAATTTTTTTTTATTCTGTTCCGCGTGTGGTAAAACTGATAAGGTAGCTTTATTCTTCGGGTCAGTACATTTACAGCGGTACCACATTTATATCGTATTTCTATGTTTTGCACTTTTACATAATAAAAGCAATTTTATAGAAAAAAATTTTTTTTAGCATAGCTTTATTCTGAGAGCTATAACTTTATTAATTTTTGGCTGATGGAGCTGTATTGCGGCTTGTTTGTTGCGGGATGAGATGACACTTTCAGCGGTACCATTTTTATTTATATTTGTCTTTTTGATCGCGTGTTATTCCATTTTTTGTTTGGCGCTATGGTGATAAAGCATTGTTTTTTGCTTCGTTTTTTTTTTTTTTTTTTACCGTGTTCACTGAAGGGGTTAACTAGTGGGACAGTTTTATAGGTCAGGTTGTTCCGGATGCGGCGATACCAAATATGTGTTCTTTTATTGTTTTTTTTTTATAATAATATTTATTGATGGGTACATTATATTTTTATTTTTGGTGGATTATTTTTTTTATTTTTTTTTTATATTTTTACAATTTTTTTTTATTTTTTTTTTCACTTTCTGATAGTTTTATTACTTTATTACTTTGTCCCACTATGGGACTTTCACTTTTTTTTCTCTGATCGCCTGCATGGCACAGGAATGCAGCACCATCCCTGTGTCATGCAGGCTGTCAGCCCTGGACAGGAAGAAGATTGTTTGGAGATGCACTGCGCATGTCCAAAAAATCTTCCTGCTGTCTGTGACCCGGATGTTATCATGACGACATCGGGTCATCATGGCAACATCCTGGAAGCCACGGCAGTCAGCGCTGGAAGCCGGAAGAGGAGGTGAGTATCTGCGAACCCCTCCCCTTGCCACCACAATGCTGCGATCGACTTTGATCGCAGCATCGCGGGGGTTAATGTGCTGGGAGCGGTGCAGGACCACTCCCTGCACATAGTACCGGGTGTCAGCTGTGACAATCAGCTGACACCCGGCAGCGATCACGCCCGCACAGGCTGTATGCGCGCTCGATCGCCATGACGTACTAATATGGGTCTGGCTCCTAAGTCCCAGGGCACAGACGCGTATTAGTACATCAAATGTTGTTAAGGGGTTAAACATGCCAGGGAAACAAATATATCTAGACATGTTCGGGAAAAACATCATGGTGACCTGAACTCCTCTTTTTGAGTAGTAGAGGAAATTGTCCCTTCGGTTAGGAGAAGCAATTGGGACCAAAGAATCTTACAAAAGGAACTTAGATGGATTCACAGATTGGATACTGTCTACCCAAAAGGTTATATTTTATTTTATCTTACAAAGTATGGGGTTTCTACCGTGAAATAGTTGTTTCTAATAATACTCTCACTATAGCATCCTTAAACCGTGAATTTTTCTATTTTGTTACTTCAATTAAAAGAGTCTGCCTTGTGTCTGTTCTTTCATACTTCAAATTTCTCTGGGGGAAATTCCATTTTGCAAGTGCCAAACTGAAGTGCTTCTTTAAAGGGGTGCCACACTCTATATAGCAATTCGAAGCCAACCTTAGTAAGTTTTATAGAATGATAAGTATAAAGGTAAGTCCTCGATGCTGTTACTTTTGCATACACTTGTTTTCTTTGCGTATCATACTTATTTCTAGGCTTTTTTCTATATAGAAAAGAAAGTCATTGTATCTACAAGTTAATCCATTTGTGCAGAACTTCATGCTGGCATTGTGATTTTTCTTCTCAAACTACTGTTAAAATGTTCAAATTTATGCACATACAGTCAATTTCTCATAGCCAATGAGTTTTATAATAATTGAAAATAGTATTGAAAATAGTAAAAATGTTTTACAGCTGAGACTATGTGAGCTAAAAAATTTACGTGTTTATATTGTATCAGAGAGTATAAAAACATGTCTAATAGCCTTGGAGAAAATCTATCTTCCTTGTGTATTAGTCCAATATAATTGTTTAAAGTTGTTTTACAAGCTTTTACAAAACAGAAAAGTACATCAGTGTGTTTGAATACTAACTAGATGATGCCACCAAAGCATAGAAGCATTTTTTTTTCATTTTTATAACACAAAAACCTAGATATTAGGAAACAGCACTGTATACAATTGTGCTTAAAAGTTTATCTACCAAGGCAGAATTTTTCCTTTCTTGGCCTTGTTTCAGAGAATATGAATGATAACAAAAAAACTTTTTCTCCACTCATGGTTATTGGTTGGGTGACGCCATTTATTGTTAAACTACTGTGTTTTCTCTTTTTAAATCTTAATGACAACCAAAAACATCCAAATGACCCGATCAAAAGTTCACATACCCTGGCAATTTTGGTCTGATAACATGCACAGAATTTGACACAAATGGGTTTGAATGGCTACTAAACGTAACATCCTCACCTGTGACCTGTATTCTTGTAATCAGTGTGTGTGCATAAAAGCTGAGTGAGTTTCTGGGATCCAGACAGCCTCTTGCATCTTTCATCCAGCCACTGACGTTTCTGGATTGTGAATCATGGGGAAAGCAAAAGAATTGTCAACGGATCTATGGGAAAAGGTAGTTGAACTGTATAACACAGGAAAGGGATACAAAAAAATATCCAAGGAATTGATGATGCCAGTCAGCAGCGTCCAAACTGTGATTAACCAATGGAAAATCAGGGGCTCTGTAATTACCAAACCACGGTCAGGTAGACCAACAAAAATTTCGGCCACAATTGCTAGGAAAATTGTCCGAATGCAAAGAAAAACCCATAAATAACATCAGGTGAAATTCAGGACTTTCTGAAAACTAGCAGTGTGGCTGTTTCAAGATGCACAAGGAGGAGGCACTTGAATAAGAATGGGCTGCATGGTCGAGTCCACAGAAGAAAGCCATTACTGAGAAAATGCCACAAAGTATCTCGCCTATAATACACCAAACAGCACAGAGACAAGCTTCAAAACTTCTGTAACAAGGTAATTTGGAGTGATGAGACCAAAATTTAACTTTTTGGCTACAACCATATACGTTACATTTGGAGAGAGGTCAAAAGTGATATGATAAAAGGAACACCATTCCTACAGTAAAGCATGGAGGTGGATCGCTGATGTTTTGGGGATGTGTGAGCTACAAAGGCACAGCAAACTTGGTAAAAGTTGGAGGAAAGATGAATGCAGCACGTTATCAGCAAATACTTGAGGCAAATTTGCACTCATCAGCCCGGAAGCTAAGCATGGGACGTACTTGGACGTTCCAACATGATAACGATCCAAAACACAAGGCCAAGTCGACCTGTCATGGGCTACAGCAGAACAAAGTGAAGGTTCTGGAGTGGCCATCTCAGTCTTCTGACCTCAATATCATTGAGCCACTCTGGGGAGATCTCAAGCGCACAGTTCATGCTAGACAGCCCAGGAATTGACAGGAACTGGAGGCTTTTTGCCACAGAAGAATGGGCAGCTTTGCCATCTGAGAAATTAAAGAACCTCATCCACAACTACCACAAAAGACTTCAAGCTGTCATTGATGTTAGAGGGGGCAATACACGGTATGAAGAAGTGGGTATGTGAACTTTTGATCAGGTTCATTTGGATGTTTTTTGTTGTCATTATGATTTAAAAAGAGATAACGGTAGTTTGACAATAAATGGCTTCACCCAACCAATAACCATGAGTGGAGAAGACGTTTTTTTGTTATCATTCATATTCTCTGAAACATGGCAAAAAAAGTAAAAATTCTGCCGGGGTATGTAAACTTTTGAGCACAACAGTATATACATATATATCCAACAAGAAAGGGTGCAGGCATCCGCAGGATTAACTCACACCAACAAACAGACAAAATGCAAAGAGATGAAACGGAGCAGCACTTAAAAACTCTAAAAAGGGGTGGTTTATTGCTTCCATAACACGTGAAGTATAGACAGCAATATTTCAGCTCTTCTGTACAACAATTTCTTTGCTGAAAAAGCTTGAAGTTTGCTCTATAAAAAAACTGTACCATTGTTGTCCATGTTCCTTAGATTCTACATGTTCTGCTGTTCAGCACATTAAATAGGTCGCAACCAGAAATAGGCAATGCAATGGTAAGGCCAGAAAGAGAGACAGACTGTATAGACAGCTACAGACAATAGTATTATAATATGTCACACTGTATTTAAAGGAATTTTCCACCAAAGTACATTTTAATCAATAAATCTTGGAATAATAAAATGTTTCACAATTGGATGTGTTTATTATTTTTCCAGTGTTAAGACAATCTTATAAACTACTATATACTGTGCAATAGCTGTGTCTGAACATGCAGGAAAATTAAAAAAAATTGCAAAGCGCAATAGGGTCTTATTCAAGTATTATAGTTTTTGAACTAAGATAAGGTACTCAAATGATAAGGTTGTGTGTGACATAACCACTAATAATGCACAGTATATTGAACAGTAGTCAGCTGCTGCATCATCCACAGATGTATGTAAATTACACCAAAAAAACAGGGGATGTAAACATCAATTGCACTGCTGATTCCAAAAAGGATCCGAAGACAGGATAAAAGGAATAGTCGTTTATTGACAATAAATCACTATTCTTCTTATAATGTCTTTGGATCCTTTTTAGAATCAGCAGCGCAATTGAAGTCCACATCCCCTGGTTTTACGGTATAAAGTGCAGGAAAATAGCACATTCCACATCTCCTGACCAAGAGAGGAAGCATAAGTGAATATACTAATCATACAGCAGGGACTTACAGCTTCTTCTTTCTGTGAGGTAACATATTTCCCTGTTTGCTTGGTTTATCACAGGAGCAAGTGTTTCTGCCATGTCTCCAGACCTCGGAGCTCTTTATAAATCAACTCTGTGACCTAAGAGCTCAGAAGCCACTGGAGTTCCAATGTCACTGACATGATTTATGGTGAGTTCAGAGGGCTGTGACCAGCAGATCCTGTAATAAAACAAGCAGGGAAATGTGTTACCTCACAGAGTCAGCTGTGAGCCCCTGCTGTGACCTCTGTAAATTCTCTTATGCCTCCTCCCCGGGCCAGGAGCTATGGTATATGCAGACCATGAACTGAAGTAGCTCGGCATGGTTGGATTCAGCAAAAATACATTGCAGGGGAACATTTCTAAGTTTGGGAAAATATTTTTTAAACACATTCAATTGTTGAACTTATTATTTTAATATTTATTAATAAAATGTGTTTTGTTTGCGGATCAACCCATTTAGAATATTTGCACATGCTTTACATTTTGCATCTAGTACTGGAGCTACTTGTGGACCTACATATATAGAGTGACAGTTTCAATTTATACTATCATCCAGATAGCTTTTATTGAGCTACTTTTACTCCATGTTTTTAAGATTATTATTTTTGCTGTACACAAATTTCATGAAGAGGTTGCATATAATTGGGAATTCATTGAATTGTCACTGTTATAACATTTTTGACACCAAAGACTTTGTGACACATCCCCCAAAGATGATCTTACTATAAGGGAAGGAGGTTTTACTGCTGTTTCATTTCCATGGAAAATTGATTTCATCTACAAATGAGCTATGATCTCCAAAAGAAAAGTTTCTGCAGTGTCTCTATTCTTTGGATAAAAAAAGGGTTGTCCTAATCAGGGGACTTCCCATGATCCTTAATAGTGTTGAGCGAGCACTAAGATGCTCGGGTGCTCGAAGCTCAGGCCGAGCTCGCCGTGATACTCGGGTGCTCGACCCGAGCAACGAGCCCAATGTTAGTCTATGGGAGACTCGAGCATTTTTGCGGTGGCACCCCAGGCAGTCTTTTAAAAGCCTAACAAGTGCCCAAAAACGATAGTGACAGTGCTCAAATGACATGGGGACAGCATGGGGATCGCCCCAGGAAGCATTTCTGACCCCCAGGTCACTGCTGTCAACAACGTGGTCAGAGGTATTAAGCAACTTTTACAGGCTCACAATAAAACGTTCAAAAACGAAAGTGAAACTTTTTTCCTGTGAAATATGTTAAGGAACATCCTTTCCAGGGTAAAGACTTGTGTATAAGTTAAAATAAATGACCAAAAACAAAAATACTCCTCCACACCTTCGGCTATGTTCACAAGTAGCATTTTTTATGCGTTTTTGCACTTTTGTATTGCTTTCAACTATGACAAATGCATTCACCGTGAAATGTCATTTTAACATTTTACAACCTTATCTGGCCATGTGCTGTGTGACAAATGCATAAAGTGCTGAAAAGACAAGGGAACAGCATGGGGAAGACCCTGGAAGCATCTCTGACTCACAGGTCACTGTCTAAAAGTGTGCCCATCATAAGTGATCCTTACCGCATCAGAAGATGCAGACTTGCAACTATCCCCATGCAAGTTCTAGTCCCAGGGCCGTGTTCAATTGTACCTCCCCCATTCCTTGCAATACAAGCTCAAGTATGCAGCCTGCCACCCACCCACCCCCAGGCTGCAATACCATACTGCTTGCTTGCTTGAACTTGAAATTGGGCCTTTTAGGCATGTGGAGGCGGAATCTGGCCACCACATCATGGCTGTGTTGGCGGCCTGGAATCCATACTCAGTCCCCAGCCGCCTGGCGGCCGGGTGTCCATACTCGGTCCCCAGCCGCCCCGCGGCAGAGTGTCCACACACGGTCCCCAGCCGCCTGGGGGCAGCCGAGTGTCCACAAACGGTCCCCAGCCGCCCCTATTTCTCCTTGGAACATCCCCCCACACACTTTTCTTAGCCCGGCCTGCTTTAGGCAGCATTGGAAGAGCCCACGAGAGAACCAGACTCCTCCGGTGGGACCTGACTTCTCCATTGGTGGAGTTGAGAGTGCAAAGGTGAGGAGCATGATGATGATGACAGAAGTTAGCATCTGCTATGTTTTCTTTTAATGCAAGTGTAAGTGTGCAGCCTGCCACCCACCCACCCCCAGACTGCAATTCCATACTGCTAGCTTGCACTTTAAATGGGGCCTTTTAGTTTGGAGGAGGCTGAAGCTGGCCTCTACCTCATGGCTGTTTCGGGAGCGAGGTATCCATACTCAGTCCCCAGCCGCCCATATTTGTCCTGGTGTGCCTTATACATAAGATTAAGAGCGTATACCAAAACATTACCTGTGCCCTCCCCAGTGCATTTAGTGGGAAGGAGAGCCTATTCCGCTGTAGTGTGTGCATGCCAAACCCCTGTTCATGGCACATGCGAAGATGCCTCCCACCTTGCACCTGTCATTGCAGACTTGCAACTATCCCCATTCAAGTCCTTGTCCTAGGGCAGTGTTCAATTGTACCTCTCCCATTCCTTGCAATGCAAGCGCAAGTATGCAGCCTGCCACCCACCCACCCCCAGGCTGCAATACCATACTGCTTGCTTGCTTGCACTTTAAATTGGGCCTTTTAGGCATGTGGAGGCGGAATCTGGCCACCACGCCATGGCTGTGTCGGCGGCCTGGTATCCATACTCAGTCCCCAGCCGCCTGGTGGCCGGGTGTCCCTGCTTGCTCCCCAGCCTCCAGGGGGTGGCCGGGTGTCCATACTCGGTCCCCAGCCACCCCTATTTGTCCCGGTAACCTTTCCCACACTTTTCTTAGCCTGGCCTGCTTTAGGGCAGCATTGGCCGAGCCCACCGGACTATCAGACTCCTCCGGTGGGCCCTGGCTTCTCCATCACGGGAGTTGAGAGTGCCAAGGTGAGGAGCATGATGAGGATGATAGAAGTTAGCATCTGCTTTGTTTTGTTGTAATGCAAGCGCATGTATGTAGCAGTGGCTAGGCCTGAGGTGGTCAGCGTTTTGGCGCATATCCTACCTCCTCCGAGGATTGCTGGATGTTTTCCTGCTACTATCCAAGTTCTATGACTCCCGTTAAAACAAAGCTTCAGGTGATAAATGATGGATGAGGTAGTGGCAAAGGAGAAAGAGCAGGAGGAACAAGGACCATTCACATCAATATCAGGCCAGTCAACCAGATATGTCTTGTAGGATATGTTTCTGTAGCAAAAGGAGCGGTTCGGCTACACAGTTATAGGGTATACAGTGAGTGCAATGCCTACCAAAAATTTCGAGCCACTCCAATGCCCCTTGGAAATGACATGGAGGTCAGAGGGCGTTAACTAAACCTTTTTTTCCATTTATAGCAACTGGGTCTCCCGTGCACTGTTGGCCTAAGCAGTGAATGGAGTGCTTTCCAAAAATTATGAGAAACTGCAATGCCCCTTACAAGAGCCATGTGTGGCACCCCAGGGGTCTGGTCACCACAGTAATAGAGATATTACGTCGGACAGCAAGTGGGAGGTTTCCTGGTCAGGATCCCTTAAACATGCAACATCCTCCTGCCCCAATCCTGGAATTCTGCCCTTATAAACTGGATCTGGGGTGGGGTTGAGTGAGTCAGAGAACAGTCAGAGTCAGAGTGAGAGCAAGGGAAAGTAACAGCAAGGAGCAAAAGACCAGGGGCTGGAAGTTGAGCAGAGCTCGCCCTGGCAGAAGACAGTAGGAACCGGACACAGGAGTCCGAAGCTGTGAGGACTTATATATCCAGCAGCAGAAACCAGCCTGCAGGGGATTTCAGGTCCTCTGGCCATAGAAGCCCGGAGGCTCAGTCACAAGCATGGGCCCAGCACCGCCATCGTGGAGCGGAGGCTAACAGAAGGCCCCAAGTCACCAGCCATATGGGTGAGCACTACACGGTACACTCAGGGACGTGGGCTACTTCTACCCGCTTACAGCAAGGTAGCCAGGAAGAGTGCAGACAGACGGGGAGGCCTACAACTCCACCTGGCCATGGGAACTCCTGCTTGCTCACAGACTAACCAGGCCTCTTATGCTAGCCAGTACTCCCGGGAGGGTCTACCTTATAATCTTCAGTAAAGACCCTGAACTGCACTGCAAAGACTCTGAGTCATTCCTGCTGCGCTCATGCACCATCACCCCCATCATCCACACTCACTGCCCTGAGGCTATACTCCTCCCGAGGGGAGTTATCCCATTCTATGCTGCGCACACAACACCAGCCTCAGCGGTCTGCCTTGCAGCGGTGGTACTCCCTGACCGCAATCCATGGGTGGAGCAGTCGGACAATTAACCTCAAAACCTAAGAAAGACTGCCACTGGTTTGACCAGCCTGAGCCACGGGATCGGGTCACCGCCACGGAGACTACAGACCCCAGAGACCCGGCACCGGGTATCCCACACACGTGTACACACGGCCCAGGGGGCGCGTCACATGCAGTACAGTATATTACAAACATAAGTCCCATTATTGGGGAGTGGGTGTCCCATGGTATTTGCTTATGCTTTCCAAGCAAAAGCTGCCAAAAATTAGGACGGAGCAACTTTCAATGCCCCTTACAAGAGCCATGCAGTACAGCATATTACAAACATAAGTCTCCTTATTGGGGAGTGGGTGTCCCATTGTATTTTCTTATGCTTTCCCTGCAAAAGCTGCCAAAAATTAGGACGGAGCAACTTGCAATGCCCATTACAAGAGCCATGCAGTACAGCATATTACAAACATAAGTCCCATTATTGGGGAGTGGGTGTCCCATATGATTTGCTTATGCTTTCCCAGCAAAAGCTGCCAAAAATTAGGATGGAGCAACTTGCAATGCCCCTTACAAGAGCCATGCAGTACAGCATATTACAAACATAAGTCCCATTATTGGGGAGTGGGTGTAACATAGTATTTGCTTATGCTTTCCCAGCAAAAGCTGCCAAAAATTAGGACGGAGCAACTTGCAATGCCCCTTACAAGAGCCATGCAGTACAGCATATTACAAACATAAGTCCCATTATTGGGGAGTGGGTGTCCCATAGTATTTGCTTATGCTTTCCCCGCAAAAGCTGCCAAAAATTAGGATGGAGCAACTTGCAATGCCCCTTACAAAAGCCATGCAGTACAGCATATTACAAACATAAGTCCCATTATTGGGGAGTTGGTGTCCCATAGTATTTTCTTATGCTTTCCAAGCAAAAGCTGCCAAAAAATTAGGACGGAGCAACTTGCAATGCCCCTTACAAGAGCCATGCAGTACAGCATATTACAAACATAAGTCCCATTATTGGGGAGTGGGTGTCCCATAGTATTTGCTTATGCCTTGCAAGCAAAAGCTGGAAAAATAAGGATGGAGGAACTTGCAATGCTGGCACCCTGGTGGTATAGTGGTGGTGGAGGCTGAGGATAAGGAGAATAAAATTAAACAGCTGAAACGAGGAAGCGTATACCCATGTGTGGGTGTGAAGCCGTGCATGTGAATAGACCTCCCGAAATAACACAGTGGATTTGACTTTATGTTACTCTGCTGTCATTTGGTGGTGATGAGAAGTCTGGCCCAATCCAGCCCTTGTTCATTTTGATAAGGGTCAGCTTGTCAGCATTGTCAGTTGACAGGCGAGTGCGCTTATCAGTTATAATTCCCCCAGCGGCACTAAAAACGTGCTCCGATAACACGCTAGCAGCAGGGCAGGCCAGGACCTCCAAGGCGTACAGAGCGAGTTCATTCCAAGTGTCCAGCTTGGATACCCAATAATTAAAAGGCACAGAGGAATCACGGAGGATGCTGGTACGATCGGCAAGGTACTCCCTCAACATCTTTTGAAACTTTCCACTCCTTGTGAGAGTACCCCGCCCCTCAGGGCCTGCAAGCTGTACGGGTGTCAGAAAACTGTCCCAGAACGTTGACAGTGTTCCCCTGCCTCTGCTGGATTGGAGTTGCATCTCTCTCGCCTGTACGCCTTGGTTGGGCAACGAATTGTGACCTCTGCCGCTAGCGTGTTCAGATGGGAATTTTTTTAAGAGTTCTGCAGCAAGGGCCTTCTGGTATTGCCCCATTTTTGTAGACCTCTCCACCTCAGGAATAAGAGAGTGAAAGTTCTCCTTGTAGCGGGGGTCTACAAGTGTCACCAACCAGTAATGACTGTCACCCAACATTTTGACAATGTGAGGGTCACGGTTAAGGCAGCGTAACATAAAGTCAGCCATGCGTGCCAGACTGGTAACGGGCAAGATTTCCGTGTCCTCACCAAGATGACGACTGACCATGCTCTCCTCCTCCTCCTCCTCCTCCTCCTCTTCCTCCTCCCCCCTGTCCTCAGGCCACCCACGCTGAACCGACGGTATGACACTTGTACAGGTACTACCGTCTACAACGCATGATAGCAGCTCCTGTTCTTCCTCCTCCTCCTCCTCTCCCTCATTGTCCCCCAATGCACGTTGGGATGAGATGACGCTGGGCTGTGTGTAATCGCCTGCTACGGCTTCTTGATCCATCTCATCATACTCTGGCTGCAATGCCTCCTCTTTAATTCTCTGCAGAGAGCGTTGCAAAAGACAGACAAGTGGGATGCTGACACTAATGATGGCGTCATCGCCACTCACCATCTTGGTGGCCTCCTCAAAGTTTGTCAGGATGGTACATATGTCAGACATCCAGGTCCACTCCTGAGGTCTTATGTGTGGAGTCTGACCTGAATATCGACGGCCTTGTTGCAGCTGGTACTCCACAACTGCTCTCTTCTGCTCACAAATCCTTTGCAACATGTGAAGGGTAGAGTTCCAACGTGTGGGGACATCACACACCAGTCGGTGTGCCGGAAGCTGCAAATGCTGCTGCAACACAGCAAGGGCGGCGGAAGCTGTAGCCGACTTGCGAAAATGATCTGACAGGCAGCGTACTTTCACGAGCAGATCTGGCAACTCGGGGTACGATTTAAGAAACCGCTGAACCACGAGGTTAAATACATGAGCCAGGCATGGTACGTGTGTGATCTCACCTCGCCTCAGAGCCGCCACAAGGTTACGGCCATTGTCACACACGACCATGCCGGGATGTAGGTACAGCAGTCTCAGCAACAGATCTGCCTGCTCTTTCATATCTGTCCACAACTCACAAGCAGTGTGAGGTTTATCACCTAAGCTTATGAGTTTCAGCACAGCCTGCTGCCGCTTGGCGGAGGCAGTACTGCAATGTTTCCAGCTTGTAACTGATGTGGTGATATCTGAGATGGAGGCTGAACATGAGGAGGAGGAGGAGGATGCGCAGGAGCTGTACACTGTGGGAGCAACTTTGACTGACATAGGGCTCACAATCCTCGGTGTGGGGAGGATGTGTTCCGTCCCAAGGTCCGACTGGGTCCTGGCTTCCACTATGTTTACCCAGTGTGCCGTCAGAGAGATGTACCGTCCCTGGCCACAATCACTTGTCCACGTGTCCGTTGTCAGGTGGACTCTCCCAGTAACTGCATTGTTGAGGGCACGGCAGATGCTTTGGGACACGTGCTTGTGCAGTGCGGGGATGGCACACCGGGCAAAATAGTGTCGGCTGGGGACCGAGTACCGAGGGACGGCCACCGCCATAAGATTGCGGAAGGATTCCGTCTCCACCAGCCTAAAAGGCAGCATTTCCAATGCAAGCAGTCGTGAAATGTGCGAATTTAGGACTGTGGCCTGTGGGGCGTTAGCTGCGAATTTCCGCTTTCGTTCAAAGGTCTGGGATATGGACAATTGAACGCTGCGGTGGGACGTGGACGTGGACGTTGATGCTGTTTCTTGAGAAACTGCCATAACAAGTGAAGACTGAGAGGAGGGGGCATCTTTACATGCAGTATGGACAGGGGATTGCCTTGCACACACAACAGGGGGTTCTATTGCACGCACAACAGTGGAAGAAGCAGTGGTGACTAGAGATGAGCGTTGTTCTACTCGAACTGTTCGCCAATCTCAAATTCGAGCTGTTTAGGGCGGTGTTCGAGCCGTTCGGCGAACACGAACAATTTGATAAAAATTCGGCTGTTCGAGGTTATGTTCGATAACTGTTCGTGCACCAAAATCATAACTGGATTTTTTCTCAGTAATGATGAAAATTAATGTTAATACGCAGTTTGAGTGTACAGCGGGTTGGGGGGAGGGGCAGGGGATGGATCTCTGCAGGAACAATGAAGATCTCCATTTTTTTTTCTCTTTCCCGCATTTGCAGTGGGGAGGTGCAATCTGTCAGCCTATCAGCAGCGCACACACGGAGCGAAGTGCTTTTTTTCACACAAGCAAGGGCATGTGTCATTGGCAGTGTATGTCACATGTCCTTGCCCTATAAGACCAAGCCATTTTCCACGTCGCCACCATTTTCTCACTGCTGCAGCTGCGTGTTAGACGGCACCGCTGTTGCTGTGTGCGCTATACCTTGTTAATTTCAAGCCAATTTTCGCACAAATATACAGATAGCTTGGGAGTAGGGAATAGTTGTGATTGCAGTCCTTTTAAGGACTAGGTTACAGCATTTCCTACGACTTTTATCAGGGAGGTCTGTGCTCTTAAATAGATAGGTTGTGGGAGTAAAGACTAATTGTAATTGGAGTCCTTTTCAGGACTAGGTTACATCAGTTCCAATCAGTTTTTGCCAGGCAGGTCTGTGCCAGTGCTGTGCAAGTTTTTTTCACAGCATTTGGCTGAATCTAGCAAAGCTAATCCTTTTTGGCCTATTGCAGAGTGTGTTAGTCAGTGGAGTAGCCTATCTGTGTTGCAAGATATACCACCTGTGTATAGAATACCAATTTTTTTACTGCACCTAGTGAAGTAAAATCTTTTGGGCATAGTATCATTCTATTAGTCCATCTATACTGACCTCCATCAGGTTGCAAATTAAAACTAATTTTTATCTGCATCTACAGTACCTCTGAAAAAATATTTGGGCTTCTAGCTGTGTGTGGGACTTGTTGTATTAGTCCATCTATACTGACTTCCATCAGGTTGCAAACTGAATATATTTTTTTCTGCATCTACCTCTGAAAAAATATTGGGCTTCTAGCTGTGTGTGGGTCTTGTTCTATTAATCCATCTATACTGACCTCCATCCGGTTGCAAACTGAAAATAATTTTTTTCTGCATCTAGCTCTGAAAAAATATTTGGCCTTCTAGCAGTGTGTCGGACTTTCTCTATTAGTCCATCTATACTGACCTCCATCAGGTTGAAAATTAAAACTAATTTTTATCTGCATCTACAGTACCTCTGAAAAAATATTTGGGCTTCTAGCTGTGTGTGGGACTTGTTGTATTAGTCCATCTATGCTGACCTCCATCAGGTTGCAAATTAAAACTAATTTTTATCTGCATCTACAGTACCTCTGAAAAAATATTTGGGCTTCTAGCTGTGTGTGGGACTTGTTGTATTAGTCCATCTATACTGACCTCCATCAGGTTGCAAACTGAATATATTTTTTTCTGCATCTACCTCTGAAAAAATATTTGGGCTTCTAGCTGTGTGTGGGACTTGTTGCATTAGTCCATCTATACTGACCTCCATCAGGTTGCAAACTGAATATATTTTTTTCTGCATCTACCTCTGAAAAAATATTGGGCTTCTAGCTGTGTGTGGGACTTGTTGTATTAGTCCATCTATACTGACCTCCATCAGGTTGCAAACTGAATATATTTTTTTCTGCATCTACCTCTGAAAAAATATTGGGCTTCTAGCTGTGTGTGGGTCTTGTTCTATTAATCCATCTATACTGACCTCCATCAGGTTGCAAACTGAATATAATTTTTTTCTGCATCTAGCTCTGAAAAAATATTTGGCCTTCTAGCAGTGTGTCGGACTTTCTCTATTAGTCCATCTATACTGACCTCCATCAGGTTGCAAATTAAAACTAATTTTTATCTGCATCTACAGTACCTCTGAAAAAATATTTGGGCTTCTAGCTGTGTGTGGGACTTGTTGTATTAGTCCATCTATACTGACCTCCATCAGGTTGCAAACTGAATATATTTTTTTCTGCATCTACCTCTGAAAAAATATTTGGGCTTCTAGCTGTGTGTGGGACTTGTTGTATTAGTCCATCTATACTGACCTCCATCAGGTTGCAAACTGAATATATTTTTTTCTGCATCTACCTCTGAAAAAATATTGGGCTTCTAGCTGTGTGTGGGACTTGTTGTATTAGTCCATCTATACTGACCTCCATCAGGTTGCAAACTGAATATATTTTTTTCTGCATCTACCTCTGAAAAAATATTTGGCTTCTAGCTGTGTGTGGGTCTTGTTCTATTAATCCATCTATACTGACCTCCATCAGGTTGCAAACTGAATATAATTTTTTTCTGCATCTAGCTCTGAAAAAATATTTGGCCTGCTAGCAGTGTGTCGGACTTTCTCTATTAGTCCATCTATACTGACCTCCATCAGGTTGCAAATTAAAACTAATTTTTATCTGCATCTACAGTACCTCTGAAAAAATATTTGGGCTTCTAGCTGTGTGTGGGACTTGTTGTATTACTCCATCTATACTGACCTCCATCAGGTTGCAAATTAAAACTAATTTTTATCTGCATCTACAGTACCTCTGAAAAAATATTTGGGCTTCTAGCTGTGTGTGGGACTTGTTGTATTATTCCATCTATACTGACCTCCATCAGGTTGCAAACTGAATATATTTTTTTCTGCATCTAACCCAGCCAATAGTTTTGGCCTAATACCACAGTTTGGCCACTCAGCTCTGCTCGGTTACCATCCATTGTTTTTTTGTGCAAACAACTCCAGAGTTGTGAATTAGTTAACCACCAAAATGAGTGGAAAAAGGCCTGCTGCTGGTGGAAAGGGGAATAGGCGTGTTGGGAAGGGGAAAAAAGGTTGTGTCCGTGGGGTAGGTGTTAAAGCAACAGTAACATCTGCAGAAGAAAGACCATCTTCCAGCCAAACTAAAATGTCTACTTCTTTTAGCGGACAATGTGATAAGATCCCTTTCTTACGGCCACGCCAATCGCTACAAATTCCAGATGAGGCACAAAAACAGCAGGTGCTTCAATGGATATCAAGTGCTCCTTTAAGTGGGCTCTCCTCCACATCAACTTCAACATCACAAATACTCCAGTCCTCAAAGGTGTCACCCAAATCGCACTTGCTTCCTCACAGCTCCCAAATCTCCAGCTGCCCGTCTGAGTATGAGGTAGAACAGATGGTTGAGTCTGCAGAGCTGTTTACTCATACTATAGCCTGGGAATCAGAGGTCGACTCCAGCGCTTCTGTGAATCCAGACGAGGAAATGATCTGCACTGATGCCCAGAATCTTTATGAGTCGGATCCAGGACCAGACGCAGAAGGTTCTGACCATAATGTAGACCCTCATTCCCAAACTGTAACTCCTGTTGGTGGAGACAATGAGGAAGATGATGATAAGACTCAAATACCTGATTGGAGCGACAACTTTAGTTTTTTGTCAGGGCAGGAACAGGTTGGCTCTGAGGACGACGGGTGTGATAACACACAGGGTGATGATGATGAGGTTGGAGATCCCACTTACTGTCAACCCACAGTCAGCCAAGAGATGAGGTCAGCAGAGGAGGTGGAGGAAGATGCTAGTGACGACGAGGTCAGGTTGCGCCTTCCTGGACAGAGACGTAGTACTGGAAGCACGTCAACAACTGCATCCTCAAACACAACTCTGCCTCTCACCACAAGTCGTGGTGGCTCTTCAGGTCGCATGGGTGCTAAGCCTTGCATAGCCTGGGCATTTTTTCAGATCGATAAAGATGACCCAACTCGTGTTATCTGTAACATTTGTCAGCAAAAGCTAAGTAGAGGCCAAAAAATACATAGTTTGAGTACTTCATGCATGAACCGGCACATGGACATGAAGCATAAGTTGCAGTGGGAAGCTCAGTGTGCTACAATGCGGCCTAGCCGGCCGGGCCAACCACCGTCTGCCATATCTTGTGCATCCGCGGCCTCTTCATCCTCTGTGACTGGGGGGACAGCAGTCACACCTGTTTTGGGGCGCAGACCTGCCACCTCTTTACCCGCAACAGCCAGCGTGATTGGCAGGTCATCATTTTCTTTGGAGGTGGTAACAGCAGCTGGTGTTGAGCGGTGTCCGACATCGATAGCACCACCTTTGGATCAAGGCAACCTAACATGTCCGCCTGCATCTTCCTCACAGACCGGCAGTTTGCCGGGGACACCCTTATCAACCCCGTCTAAGCACAATAGCCAGCCCTCGGTCCCTCAGATGTGGACAAGTAAAAGACCATTTCCTCCTAGCCATGAGAAATCTAAGAGGTTGAATTTCACCATCTGCAAGCTCTTGGCTACAGAAATGCTGCCTTTCCGCCTGGTGGACACAGAGGATTTTCGAGACCTTATGTCCGTCGCAGTGCCCCAGTACCAGATGCCCAGTCGGCACTACTTCTCAAAGAAAGGTGTGCCTGCGCTCCACCAGCATGTCGCACACAACATCACCGCTTCTTTGAGAAACTCTGTGTGTGACAGGGTGCATTTCACCACAGACACTTGGACGAGTAGGCATGGACAGGGGCGTTACATGTCGCTGACTGGGCACTGGGTAACTATGGTGACAGCAGGATAAGGGGCTGCTGTCCAAGTCTTGCCGTCCCCACGAGTTGTGCGTCAATCCTCTTTATGTCAAAGTTCCTCCACTGCTTCTGCCTCCTCAACCTCCTCTCGGTCTTCCACCTGCACCCAAAGCCTGTCTGGTCATGCCACAAGCTTTCTAACTGCGCAGAAGGGATCCTGCACACCTCCTTACTATGCTGGCAGTAGGGCTCAACGTCATCAGGCGGTTTTTACATTGAAATGTCTGGGAAATGTGAGTCACACAGCTGAGGAGTTGTGGTCAGCTCTGGAGAACCAATTTCATGAATGGTTGTCTCCACTGGACCTGAAACCAGGGAAGGCCGTGTGCGACAATGCTGCAAACCTGGGTGCGGCCCTTCGCCGGGGCAATGTCACACACGTGCCTTGTATGGCTCACGTGTTGAACCTGGTTGTCCAGCAATTTTTAGCCCACTATCCCAGACTAGATGGCCTTCTGCAGAGGGCACGGTCGCTGTGTGCTCACTTCCGCCGTTCGCATCCCGCAGCTCAGCGACTTACATCTCTACAGAAGTCGTTGGGCCTGCCACTTCACCGGCTAAAATGCGATGTGCCTACCCGGTGGAATTCAACTCTGCACATGTTGCAGCGACTGTGGCAGCACCGACAAGCCCTGGTGCAATACGTTCTGACGTATAGCCTGGGCCAACGAGATTCAGAGGTGGGGCAAATCACGCTGGAGGAGTGGTCTCAGATCAGGGACCTATGCACCCTTCTGCACAGTTTTGAAATGGCGACGAAGATGTTTAGTGCTGACGATGCCATTATCAGCCTGACTATTCCGGTGATTTACATGCTGGAGCACATGTTAAACAGAATTCGGAGTCAGGTGGTGGCACAAGAGGAGGTGGAGGAAGTAGAGGAGGAGGAGTTGTATGCGGAAGGGCTAACATCTGCAAGGTCCAGATGGTCGGCAGCACCAAGGCGGCAGGCATGTGAGGGTGGGGGAGATGGTTTTACCAGGGCGCATGGTAGCAGCCAAACTAGTGAGGAAGGTGCAGGAGCCCAGGAAGAAGTGGAGGACGAACTGATGGAAGACTCATCAGATGAGGGAGACCTTGATCACATTTCTGTTGTGCGAGGTTGGGGGGAGAGGACAGAGGAAGGAAGCATGATTGTTACCTCGCCACCAACACAACAGGGACTTGGTGCTCCTGGATGCGCAACACACATGAGTGCCTTCTTGCTGCACTACCTGCAACATGACCCTCGAATTGTGAGAATTAGAAATAATCCTGACTACTGGGTTGCCACACTGTTAGATCCCCGGTTCAAAAGTAAATTTGCCGAACTTATTCCTGCCATAGAAAGGGATGCACGCATGCAGGAGTATCAGCAGAGACTGTTGCAGAATCTTACATGTGCTTTTCCACAAAACACCAGTGGTGCACGTAGTGAATCTCACAGTTCCAACTTGCCAACCGTGGGACCGTCAAGTGTTCAGCACTCAAACCGTAACAGAACCACAGTATCTGCTGGTAACATCAATTTTGCGGAATCATTTCACCACTTTTTTAGCCCATCCTTTGCAAGGCCACAGGAGACAAGAAGTCTGACACATAGTCAACGCCTAGAGACGATGGTACAGGAGTATCTCCAAGT